>NC_081198.1:38922470-39623720 GCF_902713425.1 Acipenser ruthenus | reverse complement strand
TACAGAGGAAGACGACCACAAAGTGCAATTCCCCAGTACCAACAGGTAGGTATTGCACAGCACCCAAGACACTGTACCAGCACTTAGCGTCTCCGTTCTGCGGGTCAGGTGACGCCTAGGCATCTGTGCTAGCGTTCTATGCTCGGTACTCGCACTCCGGCGCACAGCACGCCGGCGCTTTTGGTGTCAGCGCTTCGGCGCTTTGTGCAGTGCTTCAGCACTTGGTGCTTAGGGTGTCCGCGCTTGGGGACTCGGTGCTCGACGCTCGACGCTTCAGCGCTCGACACACGCACCTTTGGTGCTCATCGCTCGACGATCAGCGCTCGACGCTTGGTGCCTGGTGCATCGACGCTACACGAGCACGCACCTTGACGTTTGACGCTCTGCGCTCAACGCTCGGTGTGTAACCATGCCCTTCCATCGGTGCGTCACTTGCCAGGCGAAGTTGCCTGCGAGTGACCCACATGATGATTGTGTGGTGTGCCTGGGCCCAGAGTACACCGCATCCGCCTTAGCGGACAGGACATACTGTGACTTGTGTGCTGGGTTCCAAACCAGAGGGCGAAGAAGGCGATTGGTGGGCATTTGCCCTGCTCGGGGTCATCCCACACCATCTCTGCCCCGCCATCGTCCACGGCGACTCCGCCAGTCAGACTGCGGCTCTCTAGAAGCCCGTCCTCCCAGCTCACAGCTGGTCAGAGGTCCCCACCCAGACACATGCGGGAACGCTCCCACAGTCCCGTCGCGCGAGATCCCTCCCCTCGCAGGGAACGCCCCCGTCGAGAATCCAGATCACGCTCCAGGTCACCACGCCGGAGGGGATGGTCCCGTTCGATACAGGGACTGATCAGGTGTCTCGGAACTGACCTCCAAAATGTCGCAATTTATGGAGGTCATGATGGGCCAGCAGTCCCTCCTGATGTCCTTGGCGAATGTGGCGCCCCCGGTCTCACATCAGCCCACTAGCCAGCCGGTGGCTCCTCCATAGCCAATACCGGTCCCCGTCCCTCAACTACACCAGGAAGCATGGGACGTTGATGCTGTCTCTAGGAACACATCTGACGGGGAGCCTCTGTTGGAGGAGGACAGCGTAGAGGCGCAGTTAACCTCCCAGCCCTCTGAACAGGACGTGGAGCTGGAGATACTGGATACCAACGACCCTATGTGGTCATTGGTTGAGAGAGCAACCCGCCATCTGGGTGTGGAGTGGCCTATGGTAGAGCAACCGCGGCACTCTCTATTTGAGTCGCCCTCAGCTCAGCCCCGTCAATCAAAGATGCTCCTGGCATTCCCTGATTTTACAAAGGAGGTGCAGTCCACCTGGGGTACGCCGGCCTCTACCCGGCGACATCTTGCAAGGCTTTGGCCTTTAACATGCAGGGGGCAACGGAAGCTGGGTTGGCGTCCTTCCCACCGGTGGACGCTGCGTTCGCCACGTTGGTGAAGACGCCAATGCTGTCAGAGCTAACAAGGGATCCTGCATGTCCCAACAAACAATGCAGGATCACAGAGGTACACCTCAAAAAGGGTACGCTGCAGCCACAGAGGCGGTCAGGCTATCTAATGTAGCCAGCCTGCTCACTGTGTACCAGGCGGCGCTTGTTAAGGACCTGCCTGAGTGCCCATCCGTGGCCCTCAGGGCGGAATTGGGGACGGTCACTCAGCTGCTAGTGAAGCTTGCCCAGCTGAATGCGCGGGTTCAGGGCAGGAGCATCGCGTCTCTGGTGGTGGCCAGAAGGCAGCTCTGGCTCTCACAGGCGAGAGTGCAGGAGCCTGACAAGGCCCCATTGCTGGATGCCCCAATCACACCGGGGCACATATTTGGACCGGCAGTGGAGGACATGCTGCAACGTTTCGCCAAGGTGCGTGAGGCGTTGCAGCAAATGGCTAGGATGTGGCAGAATAAGCCTTTCCAGCCAAAACGGCCACAAGAACACCAGTGGCGCAGAATACCGCCACAGCAGCAGGCGCACCCACGGGGTAATAAGACCTCCCCTTCAAGTGCACCAGCGCGCGGCCAACCCGTGTTCGTAAGACCGCAGCGCGGAGGGTGGCGCCCTAGAGGAGGTGGCAGGCCACGCCCTTGTGACTCTGGCCAGGCCCCTCGCGAACGAGCGCAGCCAAAACAGCCCTGAAAACTCCAGGCAGCTGTTAACCCACCCCTACACTGTCCCACAGCTCCAGTTCTGGCAACATTGCACCAACGACATCTGGGTGCACAAAACTATACTCACCGGGTACACCCTTCAGTTCCGGTTAACCCCCCCCCCCCCCCCCCCCCGTTTTGGGGAATGGTGGTAACTGCAGGAAAGGACTCGGTTCAGTCCTCAGCTCTGAATGTAGAAATACAGGCATTGCTCAGGAAGCATGCCATTCAACAAGTAGACCCTGCTCTGATCGACCAGGGATTCTATTCCAAATACTTCCTGGTGCCCAAGAAGGACGACGGGCTCCGTCCTATTTTAGATCTGCGAGTACTGAACAAATACCTGTGGGTGTTATCGTTCAGGATGCTTACGCACAGGCACATCATCCAGTCAGTCCGACAAGGTGACTGGTTCACCACCGTGGACCTGACAGATGCGTACTTTCACGTTCCCATCTGCCTGTCACTAGCTCCTCGAACCTTTTCGAAATGTATGGATGCCATTCTAGCTCCTTTGCGGGCTCGAGGCGTACGACTGCTGAACTATCTGGACGACTGGCTTGTCTGTGCGCAGTCGAAGGAGCAGTTGGCACAGCACACAGTGATGGTTACAGACCATCTTCAGCGGCTAGGTCTGAAGGTCAATTCAGAAAAGAGCCACCTCGTGCCGAGCCAACAGACCGAATTCTTGGGTCTGCATCTGGACTCAGTGTCCATGGAAGCGATACTGTCGACACAAAGAGTTGCCTCGATGGAGCGGTGTCTCTCCCTATTCAGGTTGAGAGAAACAGTCAGCATGGAGCTGTGTCAGCGCATGCTGGGGTTGATGGCTGCCGCCTTGCAAGCCCTTCCTTTGGGCTTACTACATCAGTGACCTCTGCAGGCCTGGTTCAATGCCTTTGCTTTGCATCCACGGAGAGACAAACACCGCAGGTTGAGGGTATCCCAAACCTGCTGGGAAACGCTACGCTGGTGGAAAGTTCAGTTGAACATCTGCCAGGGCGTACGCTTGGGTCCCATCTTCCGGAGGGAGGTCATCACGACCGACGCTTCCAACCAGGGTTGGGGAGCAGTCTGGAATGGGACAGGGACCCGTGGATTGTGGTCAGGACCCTGGAGGTCAGCCCACATCAATGCTCTGGAACTCAAAGCGGTGGACCTCGCCCTTCGGCACTTCTTGCCAGAGTCAATTACGCAGCGGATCTCCTATCCAGAGGAGGCCCTCTTGCGGGCGAATGGCGTCTTCACCCTCAGGTGGTAGAGCGCATTTGGGAATGGTTCGGCACAGCGCAAGTAGATATTTTCGCTTCGCAAGAGACCACGCACTGCTCCCTGTGGTTCTCGGTGAAGGACCTTGACAGCCCCCTAGGAGTCAATGCACTGGTTCACGAATGGCCGCCAGGACTCCTATATGCATTTCCACCGATTACGATTCTCCCCGCCTTCTTAGAGAAGGTCAGGATAGAGCAAGCGACAGTGATTCTGATCACTCCTCGGTGGCCTCGGAGAATATGGTTCCCGAGTCTGGTGCAGTTGTTGCGCGGTCGCCCGAGGGAGCTCCCTCTGCAAGCGGACCTATTGTCCCAAGCCCAAGGAGGGCTATGGCACCCGAACCCCAAGCTCATGCAGCTATTGGCTTGGCCCCTGAACGGGAGCGCATGTCAGCCTTAGGGCTTTCGACGGCGGTGATTTCGACCATTCAGAGTGCCAGAGTGCCCTCTACCAGGTCGCAATATACGTACAAATGGCAGTTGTTTCGAGGTTGGTGTCTGGCTGAGGGCCATGACCCAATATCCTGCCCTATGGCAGTGATTACAGTTTCTACAGAAACTGTTAGATGAAGGGAAATCTCCCTCTACACTTAAGGTGTATTTAGCCGCCATATCGGCTTGCCATGTACGCATTGACGGTTTATCACCAGGTTGCCATTTTCTGGCATCTCAATTCCAAAAGGGCGCAAGACACTTGCGACCTCCACACGTGGGCGAGTTACACGCACTATCAGTGCATTCATCATGTACTCATTTCGCAGGAGATGGTTCTAAGGTCTCCATGCGTCCAAATCCGGCCTTTTTACCCAAGGTCATATCCCCGTTTCATATGAACCAACCAGCCGAGTTGATGGTGTTCCATCCTCCTCCTTTTTCTTCCCCAGAGGAAGAATGGTTATACATGCTCTGCCCCGTGCGGGATGTTATATTGACCGTACAATGACTGTGAGGCAAACAGAACAGTTGTTCATATGCCATGGTTCTAGGACTTTGGGTCAGTCGTTGCTAAACAACGCCTTTCCCATTGGATAGTGGATGCTTTTAAATTAGCATATGAATCTGCAGGCCTTCCGCCACCAGGGCAGTTGAAGGCGCATTCCACCAGGGGTATGGTGACATCCTGGGCCCTCTTTAGAGGGGTGTCGGTGTCTGACATTTGCACTGCAGCCAGCTGGGTTATAACGCATACTTTTACGAGGTTATACCGTTTAAATGTACTGCCTGACGACAATATCCCATACCTTGATGGTTATTTTCTCTTTCAGGGAACCAGGGTTGCATCCGAACCTATCATTTGTATGCTTAAGTACCTTAATTGTATTTATCTTTTCAGGTAAAATAACTTAAATTGTAAATTGGCTGGTTTTAACAAGTACACAGACGATTGTCATATTGCGTTAAATAATTATACATCATATTCTATATCTGTGTAAAAAAAGCGGAAATATATTATTAGGCTTCCCATTAGGCTTGTTATTGTAAAGATTATTTATTTATTTATTTATTTATTTATTATTTTTTTAAAATTATTATTGTCATTTTTTCTCCCAAAACTTTAAACTGCTCCTGTTCGCACGCGGTGTAACCAATCAACATGAAACTTGGCCGGTATCATCCCGTTAGATTACAGTTCAGATGCAAAAAAAATTGTACTCCTGCATCAACCAAGAATGGCGGCCTGATGCATTTTATGGAAAAAACCTTTCAAAATCTTCTTCTTGGGAACCGGTGAACCGATTATTCTGAAACTTTGCATATGTCATCAGCAACCAAACCAGCTTCAAGTTTGCTAAGCCGAAGTTGCTGCAAGACATTTTACTATCAAAATGGCTGTCACCAAATTCGCCAAAGCGCACCCAAACATCAAACTGCTTCTGTTTGCAAACCGTTAAATGGCACGGCTGTGCCCTTTGAAGACAGGGAGGATCCAGGGATATTTTTTTTCATTAGCCACTGCCAGGGTAAGTTAATTTATTGTCATAAATGCCACCTGTCAAAAGTCTGTTTCTGTTGAGCGGAATGTGAAAATGCAAATTCATCTTTAGCTGAGAAAATTAACTATTTAAATTATAAAAATAAGTATAAAAAACACTAATGTATTTTCAAATCATGCTCTGTTCAGATGATGATTGTCATGTTGTTCTATGAGCGTGTTATTTCCACTTACTAACCACCATAGTCATTGCAGTGAGTGCCAACAGAGTCAGACAAAAAGAAGCAACAAAATTGATGAATACAAATCCATAGAAGATGCAGGTAATTCTTTTTAGCTTTAGCAACTGATACCTTAAGTGATAGCAAATACCTCAGCTTAAAATCACAGAACATGATATGAACAATCAATAAATCTGAGCTTTAACTGAAAGGCATTGTTTCCAACACTTTGAATCTAGCGGAAGACTTGTATAAAAATGTTGCATATTGCCCGGCTATTTGTTTTCCCTTTTCTTTGCATGGTATCTTTCTTTTAAAGTAAAGCTTGCATGGTCTGACTAGCTCAATATAACATTCTTGGCCCATTCAAGTCTATCCTTTCATCGTTGAAAAATAGTTTTAATATCAATGCACAAAGTTCAGTCATCCATGCAGGCATTGATTTTAGATCCCAGCACCTTGGTGCAAACATGATTTTACACAAGACATTGCACAGGAACCCAGTGGGGTCATCTAGTTCCTGTCAAGACTGGTTCACCCAGTTAAGATGTTATCAGATAATCTTGACCTTTATTATCTGACATTGGCCTGTGATCCAATTTTCACTGTAATTAGTTTCCATAATAGAGATGAGTTTTTTTTTTTCCTACTGCTCTGTTTCTAAATGTTACTACTGGGACAGGATTAAGTATTTGCAACATCAACTTCCCATCAACTAGCAAGATCCTAAACTTCTATTCATTGTAAAGTAACCAGTAACATGTTGCAAATTGTCTTGCACCACATGTAGCAAAATACTTTTTGGCCGCATTTCAGATACAGAAAGCAAAATGTTTATGTGATGGGGTGCGGCCTATTTTGTGGTGGTTTTGTGTTTTTGTATTGTTTAGAGTGGATATGAGTGAGTTTGGGGTGTGGTTCGGTGAGTGAATTTGTGTGAGGAATGTGTGAAATGTGCCTGGGCTAATGAGGTGCGAATTGCCCAATTAGCCCAGGGCACCTGTATAAAAGGGAGTGGTTGGGTATGTTAGTTGGTGAGTGTTTGTGAGAGTGAGAAGACCTGTATGAGAGAGTGAGTGGTTCTTTTTGGCTAGTTTGTGTTTAAAGCCTGTTTGTTTGTGTATTTTGTTTAATTAAAAGTCTTTTATTTTCCCTGCACATCCTGACTCTGAGTCTCCTTACCCCGGTCAGCCTGTCACAGTTTATTTAAGACCTTAAAAAATATCAACTGCATTAAGTTATTGAGAGATTGAAAACTCCCCTAAACCTCTGTGAAAAACAATAGTGTTAAAATGTAGACTGTTTCTATTTCCAGTAGTCAAAGTGATCTCAGCTATTGAAAATTGGTACTACTTAATAAAAAGAAACTATAAAATAATTAGTTTGTGCAGTTCAACTAGAGTCAGCTTCAGTATTGGTGGGGTCATGCTCTGGACCAACTGAGTGCTTCTTGCATTATTATAATTCAGGATATCAACGAGATGATGAACAGATTTGTACATACAATGGACAATGGAATATAGTATATGGATGTTGATAATAGCACAAGCACTTTTGGCTGACTGGAATACTGGGAATGTATACCCTAGGCAGGGTTTCCCAATCCTGGTCTGGGGGGGGGGGGGGGGCACTGTCTGCTGGTTTTCATTCCAACTGAGTTCTCAAATACTTAATTGAACCCTTAATTGAACTATTCATTAGCTTAATTGTTTTCAGCTTTTAAACAGTTGGAGATTTCAAGTTAACGATACAATTTTATAAGTAACTTTGTAGAAGCTGAGAACAATTAAAAAGGTCTACTTAAACACATTATTAGTTCAATTAAGGCTTTGATTAAGTAATTGAGAACTCAGCTGGAATGAAAACCAACAGACACAGGGGTTACCCAGGACCTTCTCCCCAACTATAACAAGCATCATTTAGAAAACAATTCAGTACTATCACCAATGAGCTCTAGCAAGCTTCTATCAGATAGCACCTGATGTCACATCAGTACATTAACTGTTATTCGAATTAAACAGTGAAAATATCAGCATTTTCAAGCTTACATTCCAGGTTGATAAATATAATTATAGCTAGATTTGCAGACTGAAAATATGTTGTTTTCCTCACCTTGACACTCCACAAATTGTGCATATTGCCAGTGAGAACCTGATTAGCTGCTGCCGGTCCCAAAGCAGTGCTATAATCGGCTCAGAATATGCTTTGCAATATGCAACATATCTTTCATGTTCCAACATCAATAACAACAATCAGATCAGACTCCAATCTTGGTCAACTACCAGACCGTAGAGCCTTAATCTTTGGGCGTTATCGCTTAAATACTTAATCAAGTTTTTGTACCATGTTTCACAAACTGCAATTAAAACACAGCTGTGCCAGATGAGTGTTACAGTACATTACTTTGTGTGTGAAGCTGTTGTGCTATTTTATTTCTAGCATGTCTGCTGTTGCAACTCCCTCTAGCAGTTGTTTTCTAAATTCTTTCTTGCCTCTAATCACAAATATATTCAGATTTGCACACAACTCCACAAAAAAGGCAAGGCGTTTAATGTGGTTCACAAACTGTCAGATAGAACTATTCTGAATACTTTTTTATTTATTTACTTTTTTAAATTTAGTTGTCGCCATTGGTTTTTACCCTGTTTTTTCTCCCCAGTTTTTATTTTTATCCCGGTTCACCGCTGCAACCCCCCAGCGACTCGGGAAATGGGAGGCTGAAACATGCGTTCCTGCCAATCTGTCATTTTTCGCACTGCGGATCCACAGCGAAGTCAGACCCATAGTGCCGGAGGACAACACAGATCTGTATGGCTCCACTGCAGATCCACAGGTGCCCTATCAGCCACAGTGGTCACTGGTGCATGGTGAGCCATGGATTGCCCTGTCGACCTAAGCCCTCCCTACCCGGGCGGCGCTCGGCCAATTGTGCTCCTAGGAACTGCCGGTCACGGTTGGCAGTGACATAGCCTGGATTCGAACCTGCGATCTCCAGGCTATAGGGCACATCCTGCACCCCACGCGGAGAGCCTTTACTGGATGCGCCACTCGGGAGCCCCCTTTCTGAATACTTTTGATAATACAGATAGTATGTCAACATGGCTAATTAAATCACACAGTGTTACAGATATTGTGCATTTGGCTGATAGTGCATGTGGATGGAACTGGCTTCTAATCACTAGCTGTCCACTCTTTGTGTTTGCTTGTTTGTTTTATTACCAACCCAAACAACTGTTATAGGAAACAATATGCAATGGCACAACCTAATGAATTATCTGGTCATGTGTAGTGTGTGAACAATTAGCTGCAAATAATGTCACCTACAATGTCTTAATGTCTTATTTTCAATAAAATGTAATGAAACCAGTGAATGTTTCCTGTTGAATTATGCATGGCTGAAAAATCTAAAGATATTTAAATCTATGTTTGAGTTATTAAACAGCATGTTGCTGCTTTGCTGTAATACTCCTTAAAGTGATTATAGCGATGAAGTAATTTACTTGTGCACCATTTACTACACGTTTTCATTTTAATTATTATTTTTTAATTATTTCTGGTACTTTACTACAATAACAAAGAAATTTATCAGCTGCCTTGCTTTCAGGTCACCTGTTACATGTAGCGGTCACTGTATATTTTTGTGAGTTTGTTCTCTTTTTACATCTAATAGAAAATGTTTACCTGACTTATCAAGGACAGTAGGGTTAAGGTTAGGGTCAGGGTTAGGGTTAGGGTCAGAGTTAGGGTTAGTGTTAGGGTTAAGGTTAGGGTTAGGGTCAGGGTCAGGGTCAGGGTTAGGGTTAGGGTTAGGGTTAGGGTCAGGGTTAGGGAACATACCTGTCATGTTATATTAACATTATATTTTAATTCAATTTTTATAAATTAATTATATATACAATCTTAGTTGGCTTGCATAGTTTACAAATATGTATGATGCTTTGTGGCAGGGTGAAAGCCCTTCTGGTGTACAGGTGTGTGGGGAATATTGGGTGGCAGGAATGGGGTTAAATTCCTCCCTGCAAAAACACGTGGGAATGTGGCTGGAGCCACGGGTGTATAAAAAGGGTGATCATGGGGGTTATAATTTCCTGGAGAATATGGCCCAAGCCAGAGCTGTAGGCATCAACAGCCCATGCATGTGTTTCCTTTTTTCTACAATATGAACTCCCTGTAAGTCTATGAAAAGTAATCTTTCTTTTTATATAGATTTGTTCACCATGGGTTTACACAGTGTACATTCTGTACCAAATCAGCTCAACAACTCTTGTCTAATCAAATGGGAAACACACACACAAAAAAAAACAGTACAACTCTTCTGGAGAAATAATAATGAGCTGAAAGCTGACTGGACTGCATTAATTTATTCCCTTGAACAAAAATGCTCTTTTGCGTTGTGTGCAGTATAACCCGATTTACTAGATTACAACTTCCCAACAAGATCAAACTGGATCTCAATTGGCCACCACTTGTCGTTGGCAAATTAGGAGAGACAGTAAAATGATCTCTGTCAAAAGAACTAAAAAAGTTAAAAATAAATTAAAAATAATTGGAACAATTAAGTTTACATTGTTGTACACATTTAAATCAAATGTAATTTAATGAGGTACAAACATTTAGTAAGCAATGACTGCTTGTGAAATTATTTTGAATCCTTTTATAAAATATGAATATTTTCATTTTCATATACGGAACGGTGAGCTGATTTTCACTATTTGAGTTGGAAAGAAAGACCATGTATAAATATACCTGCCACACACCACTGCACACTAACATGTTTAATATCTTTTGACAAAGTGGTGCATCATGTCACTGACTGAAGTCTTTGGGCAGTGCAGTCTGTGCCGAGAGTAGAAGTGAGTTTACATTTCTCACATTGAAGTCTGAATTTCTATTTCTTAGGGAAGAGCCTTTTCAGCTATCTGTTAATTTCTGATGGTACTTTCATAATACAAGAACTGCAGAAAAAAAAGAAGTAAAGCATTCAAATGATATTTACAGATGTCATGTTACATGTGTTACAGCATTTTGAAAACTAAAGAGATGTAACAAGGCTTGTCAGGATAGCAATTAAATTCAAATTCACAGTGAAAATTCATAGGGAGTCCAGCCTACAACACTTTTCATTTTCTCTCAAGCAGGCACAGTCAAAACATTTCTTTTGATTTTTTTTTTTTTTAAGAGCAGCATGTTATTAGAACCCCCTCTGCTTTCCAAATGGAGCATAATAAACCCAGAGTAATGGTTAACTATGCATATCTCTGGATATACTGTGGGCAGGAGAGTGCCTCAGCAATCAAGCACTCAAAGCACCTCTGCCAGCCGGTTAGGATATGGACTTTTATGTTCAGGGGTGTTTTGAACGGTCCCTCTCAAGTCTTTCCTAGCACAACTATTTAAACTCAAGTGCAATCTACTGACAGTGGTTATAATATGAAGCAAGCTATGAATTCCTAGTCTGTCCATGCATGAGTAACAGCAGGCAACTGTATAATGGTTGGAGTGGTTGTAAAAACAGTTTTGTTTTTTTTAACACTGGGTTTACAGTTTAGAATATAATGCGCTCTATTGACGAGCATCAATCAATCAATCAATCAATTTTTATTTTATATAGCGCCTTTCATAGTGGACCACCATCACAAAGCACTTTACAAGATGCAGTAACAGTAAGAAAATACATACTACTTTAAATACAGAGAAATGCATAATACATGCTATACAGTAAAAAAAAGTGCATAATACATGATAGTAGCATAATACATGAAATAGTAGCAGCAACACTGCAGCTAATAGCAGATATCAGGCTTAAAGAGCATGGAAGACAAGAGAGAACAAGTGGGTCTTGAGAGTTGATTTAAAGCGAGTGACGGTGGGAGCATCACGCACCAAAGCTGGGAGAGAGTTCCAAAGAGTTGGAGCCACGAAGCTAAATGAGCGTTCTCCAAGTGTGGTGCACTTTTGCTTTGGGATAACAAACAGGCCAGAGTCGGAGGACCTCAGCTTGTGGGCAGGGACATAGCGGGTCAGCAAGTTGAGGAGGTACTCGGGACCTGTGTGATGAAGGGCATTGTAGATGAGCAGGAGAGTTTTGAAAATAATCCTGAACTTTACAGGTAGCCAGTGCAGCTGGGCAAGACGGGGGGTGATGTGATCACGTTTTTTACATCTGATAAAGATCCTGGCATTCTGAACTAGCTGCAGTTGGTTTACGGTGCGTGCCGGGAGACCATCATACAGAGAGTTGCAGTAGTCGAGTCAAGAGGAGACAAATGCATTACAAAGTATCTCTGCATCCGGGAGGGAAAGGTAGGGACGGACTTTGGAGATGTTTTGAAAATGGTAGAAGGAAGATTTGACTACAGAGGAGATGTTGCTGTCAAGAAGTACACCAAGGCTTCGTAGTGCTGGGGAAGGCAGCAGCAGACAGTTTCCGAGGTTCAGGGCAGTTGAATTATACAAAATAAAACCAATTTTTTGATAAACTCAGCCCATCTCTGGTTAAATAATAATTATTCATTAATTGTCAATGGCATAACATTCCACTAAGGTCTTCAACATGACATAATTAGTTGACTCCATATTCATACTGTACCATAGTTTAGAGTATTTCTCTACTTCTTATTGCTATGGTAAAAGTAAAAAAATATACATGTGATTTATCATTATTAGTTTATGCAGCTCTAGTAACATTTTATGTAGAATAACAACAAAAAATTGTATATTCCTAGAGTTATTGTGCTTTAACAGACAAAATACATTAAAATACATTTGTTAAGTGTTGCAATGTACACTATATGCTGTGTTATAATAAGCACAACCAGATAAAATAGATTACATAGGCAGCATTGCTTAGACTTTAACCTGTCTTTAGATACTTATAAATGGAGAAATGTGACATTTACTACTAAACCATTCCAAAATACTTACCTTTTCTTGTTTAACCATGTCACAAAGTTTTGTAAAACTTTTCAAAAGCCTACACTTGAAGAATGTATTGAACTAACCATTAACCTGTCCCCAACAATACCATGGGGCTATGCCTAATATTTACATTAGAGAAGAAAAGACAACCAAAATATATCATTGTAAAACCGAAGAAATGCATAAATACATTGATGGAATCATTCAGGTGCAAACCTGGATCTAAAAAAAAATGCTACAGACATGGGAAGGTAATGCTGATCTGACAAAGCCCTCCTGGCTATGTCATAAGAGATATTTTACTCCTTTTGCTGGAGAAGAGGGCTTGTAAGAAGGATTCTGGTTAATTGAAATCAAATGTATAAACTGTCCTATGATTTTAAAGTTTTGTATAGAGATGTTGTAACAGAGTGATGTTACATACGTGGGTCGTCACTGACTAATACTGAATCAGACACAGAGCAGTGGGTACGCCGCACAGACTCGCAGATTTAATAATAACACAGGCCCCGATGCTTGGGTACCAACAATGGTAATACTAGTGCTGGATTTAATAAAGAAAACAAAACAAAACAAAACTAAATATAAAAGTTTGCCACGCAAGACGAGTGCTAGGCTCACTAAAAGACGCGTCCCGCTCCAAGAACCTACTACACTACGAAACCTCTCGACACTTGTTTGGTATCAAATCCCCTAAACTGACCTAGTGAAGTCCTGGCATCCTCCTGATGACTCCAGGCTCTTTCTGACAGCCTCGGCTGGGCAACGGAAGTGTTTCATGTCGTAGTTCTCTCCATAGAGCGGACGCTCTCCACCTCGTTGTAAACACAGCAAGCTTTCGCTCAGCACCCGTCTGTATGGGTATGGCTGTGTAGTAGCCTCGAGCTGTGGCACAGATGCCATTTGAGCTGTGCACAGCCTCCCCGGGAACACCCCCCAGCCAATCCGGACCTCCCAATCAGCTCAGCGGCGGGTGAGCTCAACAGCTGAATTGGTTACCTAGCAACACGTCCCCTGTTCTGCATCCCAGCTGCACACATTTGAGCAAGAACCAGCTACAGGGCCCTCCCTGTCACAGATCGTGTCATTTGGATATATGAGGAGGCTGTGTGGTCTAGTGGTTAAAGAAAAGGGCTTGTAACCAGGCGGTCCCCCGTTCAAATCCCACCTCAGCCACTGACTCATTGTGTGACCCTGAGGAAGTCACGTAACCTCCTTGTGCTCCGTCTTTCAGGTGAGATGTAGTTGTAAGTGACTCTGAAGCTGATGCATAGTTCACACACCCTAGTCTCTGTAAGTCGCCTTGGATAAAGGCGTCTGCTAAATAAACAAATAATAATAATAATATATACCGTACACTAACTTCTGGTCAGATACAGAATAATATGTTCCTAGTAACATGTTCTCAATAAAATAATCAGAAGAAAAAGGAAGTGGGTGATAAAATCAATGTCATAATAAACTGTCCTTTATGGGTCCTCAAAATGACAATGTGCTTTAACCCAGTAAAATAACATTGAGAACAGCATCTGCTAGTCATGAGCAATGAAAATGTCACTGGGTTTTAACCTTATTGAACAATGCAGCCAATGCATGTGCAGTTGTGTTGGGGTCCACATATAAATGCCACTTTTTTGTTTCCAAGCAATTGTGCTTATCTTCAGAGAAAACAACAGTTGTGCTTAAAATTATCTGTTCAATTATTATTGCACATGACCCTGAAAGTCAGTCCTAAAATATTTGTGTTTCCTATTTAGGTTTGAAAGCCCATACTTATAATATGTTACAGTGTGATGTTGGGATATTTGTGTTATTATGTTACGTGTCAGCTAAACGAGTGTCTGATGGACTGTGATAATGGGATCTAAAAATAAAGATCCCATCTGTTCATCTATCAGGCTGCATCAAGGCGCCACATATTAAAAACTCCTTTGCTACCAGAAACTGAAGTTAAACATTTATTTCTTATTTTTTACGTCATGAAAGTCATAAGAATTTTGGTTCTAGCAGCCAAATACTTTGCTCAAAAAGGTTATGCTGTATTTATTAATGGTGTGATATTCTGTGTATTTATATTTTAACTGTATTTTACTCAAGAAAGCACTCCTACTGCCATTATAGAATTATCACTTAAATTCTCAAAATGTAATAATGATTATAAAATAGAGCCAACAAACCATGGTAGTAGTAGCCAAAGAGCAAAATCAATATACTGCAGAAAAAAAGATGTAGGTTTTATTGCAAAAAGACTGATAGCAAGACTTGGTAACAAAATGTTCATTTTTTATTTATTTTTCAGTGGTCATTAAATAATCAAACTTCAGTAAAATACAAAGAACATACAAGTAATACACCACTAGAGTGTGTAATGTAAACAACACAGGCTAGTTGCACAGACCCTGTTTTATGGATGGTTCACACTAACTAAACACTATCTTGTTCTTGAAAAGTAGGAAAACTCACCTTTGAAAGCTTAAACAAGTCCTTTTTGGTAGGAAAATTGCCCCATTGTAGTAAATACAATTAGGTTAAGGATGGGTTTATTTGTTCCAATTTAATACTCTCTGCTCAGTAGAATCTGATTTGCTTGGGACCATGGATGCATACATGTTGTTATAGCGTTATCAATCTGTTAAAGCCTTAAAAACGGAATATTTTTTATCTAGCATTTGAGACAGTATAAAAGAAGAACTTTAGTAAGTAATTGTATTTTATCTGGTCAGTTTTTACTTTAGATACTAAATATACTAGTACAAAATCAATGTAATTTCTTGATGAGAAATGAAGTTCTGGGAGATACAGCAATACTTAATTGGATAAATGCATGAAAAATAAACATTCACATGCAGTATTCAAAAACAATACCATTCACTGCTCAAGGTCACCTACATTAGCAATATAATGTATATATTTTCTAGATTTCTATGGATTCATTCTTCGGAGCTCACTTATGAAATTGTGAAATATCCAATTTGAATTAAGAGGCTTGACCATCAACGGGCGACCCCAAGCTAACTGCCTGTTTTTACACACTGAACCTAAGCAATGGATGTAAGTCAAGCTACTGAGCCCTGGAGGAAAGGGCCTAACCTGGGAGGTCTTTCTAACACTGAAGGGTGATAAGGTGAACTATCCCCAGTTGACTTTCTCCCCAAGCCATTGTGAGCCCCCACCCGGACTCAAATTTGACTCCATACATTAGTACCTTTATTGGACTAATCATGAATAAATATACAATTGTAAAGAGTTAATAAAAGTACAAGACTATGCTTCTGAGTCCAGTTGTGCAAAGTATTCTGTTATCTGGCTGCTATCAGGGAAAGAGTGTTTTATTGTCTGACCTGGTCTAATGACCTGTGCTAATACACAGAGATAAGCAAGCAAGGGGTGTAAGAACTGTATAAAACAGCAGGCACTTGGAGGTGCATTTGAGAAGCATCAAGGTCCTCCATGAACACACACCTGCTAATAACTAGTGGCCTCCAGTGGCGTGCAGTCAGGGCATGCAAGTCATGCACTGCATAACCAATCAGAAAACTAAGAATCTTGCGATAATGCTATAATATAAAATGTGTCGTTCTGTCTTAATCCTTTTTATGCGTGTTCATTGCGTGGACCACTCCATTCTTTGAAACTTGTTCAATTCTGCCTAAATCCTTGTTGTGTGTGCTCCTTCACAGACAAATGCATAAATAATTGAGTTTCCTTACTCAATTGATGAATAAATGACCAGTTTCTATTCAGTAGAAAGTAGATGGTGTTTATATGTCTCTGGTAGCATCATTCTTTGGGGCATATTTCAAAATGACAAAAAGAGTAGACAGGACTGCTTTCCATTACATCAGTGCAAAATAAGCATTTTTAGAAAACTCAACATCCTTGACGGAAGCAAATGATGCCTGGAGTCAAACTGATTGAGACTGAGCCTGATTAAACAGCAGAGTACGCTTTAATACCTTTAAATGGAATTTGTATGGCCTGTTCTGTATGCATATTACTAATTGCATCAAGAAAACCACAGGCACATATAATAGCTCATAAGTTTGTAGCTTAGCCCCTTTGACCTTGAAAAATCAGCTTTTGTTCTGACTAATTCAGCTAAATGATGCCAAAATAGTTACATTACATTGATTTCCATTACTTGTCAATGCTCCATTTGGCAATAGTCATTTTCATTGCAACCTTGTCTCATATCTGCCACAAGTAAAATATAGGGTCTTCAAAATGTATAAATTGCATTTTAATACTGTAGTGTATTAAACTGTACTGTCCAAAATGCAATTGTATTAAATGAATATACCATCAAAAGGTACAATGGTAGTTTATTGTAGTACATCTGTACATGCAGTCTATTTTGAAGGAAATTTGTCAGATAACACATTCGTCCATAACAGTGCATTATAAGCCTGACAGAACACTGTAATAAAACAAGCAGAAATCCCATTGGTTAATGTGATGGTCGTTCACTCTATAAAATGCCTGAGGAGAAAGTAATGTAGGTACGGCCTTTGTGTGTACTTTTATTATTATTATTATTATTATTATTATTATTATTATTATTATTATTATTATTATTATTATTTATTTCTTAGCAGACGCCCTTATCCAGGGCGACTTACAATCATAAGCAAATACATTAAGTGTTACAATACAAGTAATACAATAAGAGCAAGAAATACAATAACTTTTGTTCAAGCAAAGTACAAGTGTGACAAACCACAATTCAATAATACAGCAGATAATAGTGATAGTTACATCAGGATATGATTAAATACAAAATACTACAGGTTAAACACTTGGCAGATCACAGTATTCTGAAGTACAGGATTAAATGCAGTAAAATAGGGGGCAGATAAGAGCAAAATAAAGCACATTTAAATGAAGGGTGATAGTGTCCCAGGATACAAACAGAGGAGTTCTACAGGTGCTGTTTGAAGAGGTGAGTCTTAAGGAGGCACCGGAATGTGGTCAGGGACTGGGCAGTCCTGACATCTGTAGGAAGGTCATTCCACCACTGCGGAGCGAGGGTGGAGAAGGAGCGGGCTCTGGAGACAGGGGAGCATAGCGGAGGTAGAGCCAGTCTTCTAGTGCAGGCGGAGCGGAGAGGTCGAGGGGGTCTATGGTATCATATTTACAGACGTCTTATCTTACAATAATGAAATGAGTTCCTTTGTAAGCATCCATAGTCTTTTTAGTCTCTTTTTATGTTTAGATTATAAAAAGACAAAAAATGCTGATCAGTAATCTCAACACTCAAGTGAGTCAACTGGAATCTAAAAGACACACCCAGCACCACCAATGTTTGAGCTGATACACAATAATTGTACGTACCTTTTGATGGGAAAGATATCTTTATACACAATATGTTTTTAAAATTCCACCTCATAATGGTAAAATACGTGAGAAACAGCGTACCTACAAATAACATTTAAACAGGAAAATCAGCATCATTTCTCCTTCATTAGAAGTGAAAAATCTGAGCCATAGTCATTGGTGCAAGCCTTTCACAGAACACCAGTTCTCGCACAAAGGATCTAAATATCAAAAGTGTCTTCCAACAGTCTCAAACTCGTTAGCTCAGTCTGTTTTAAGCTGACTCTTATCCCAAATGTTGTAAAATGAAACACTTTTCTGCTGATTTCCGACAGGGGGAATGGGTGCAATTTACATAAAGGCGGTGGAATAACTATTCAGTATTTTTTTTATTTTTTATTTATTTTTATTATTTTCTCCCAATTTGGTATATCCAATTATTTTTAGGCTCAGCTTACCACTACCACTTGGGAGTGGCGAAGACGAGCACACGCTGTCCTCTGAAGCGTGTGCCTCAGCCGACCATTTTCTTTCCACACTACAGATTCACCGTGCAGCCACCTTAGAGCTACAGCGTCGGAGGACAACGCAGCTCTGGGCAGCTTACAGGCAAGCCTGCAGGCGCCCGGCCAGACTACAGGGGTCGCTGGTGCGCAGTGAGCCGATGACACCCTGGCCCACCTAAGCCCCCTCCCCCCGGGCGGCGCTCGGCCAATTGTGCGCCACCCCTTGGGAGCTCCCGTCTATGGTCGGCAATAGAACAGCCTGGACTCGAACCAGAGACCTCCAGGCTATAGGGTGTATCCTATACTCCACTCGGAAGCCCCTTAACTATTCAGTATTTAAATGAGAAACCATTATGTTAATGATGCAAATGACAATTTTCATGTCAGTTCAGGATTTCAATCAATAGACAGGAAGGATTGACAGGTAGTAAAGGCAGAGAAAAACAAAACAGATGTGTGTTTCAGGCGATATGGAGAAACAAGAGAAGATACATTTAATAGAGCATAATAATAAAGCAAGTTCCTCATGACAGAGAAAACAAAAAAGTAATGTTAGAAAGAGCTAATTTTAACATAGACTAATTTTGTAAATGTATGTTTTGTATTAATTAAATTATAGTTTCATGTGCCGGCTTATGGCGGATATTTTATGCCAAAATAAATGAATAAATAAATGAATACATAAATAAATATAGAAATACATAAATAATGTATTTATGCATTTGTTTATTTATTTATTTTTCATTTAGGCATAAAATATCCTCCATACCCACTTGCACTTTATGAAAATGAATAATACGTGAGTTTATAATATATTATACAAACAACCGGTGGTAAAGAATGACAGGGCTGTGAGTGAAACCCTCTTTAAGTTCATCACATAAATAGAATATCGTAGCTTTATCCATTCGATATACATCCGTAGCATTTGCTCTTCTGTAAGGTTCAAACAGGTGGCCCTTTGACGATACACTGGTGGGGTATACTTTTGGCTGCGATTCCATACTGGGGGGCAGTTACATTATCCCTTTCATCCTCTAAAATCGCAGCAATCCCTAGCTATGGGCACCATCACCATTAGTATAGTCAAAGAGTCACTCCACCCACAGCAGACCTTTTTTTTTATTTTAGCACAGAGCCTGTTTGAAATAGGTTCCCACCTCCATTAGGACTTTTTGAAGCAGGTGGATCTACATTATTTTTGCACAGGGGGTATGTTAATTAGGTACCCACGTCATTTGCATAACATTCTTCAAAGTGTTAGAATTGGGATTTTGTGACTGTTCTAATCTTTCCTGGCCATTTTCTATTTTTGCTCAGAACACGAAAAACAGTCAGAGAGTTAAAACACAAAAACCCTCCCTGACGGTCGCAAAAGCTTTGATATTCAGGGCCATTCTGTCTATGCTGCTACTTTAAAAACAACTCTATCTAAGTTATTGTTTATACTCAATCAGACTGTGAGTGACTTGAATCTCCCTGCTCTTTCAGAAATTAAAAATGGTTTAATTTAGACTCACCGTGTTTATGTGTTCACAGCCAGCGGCCAGAGCAGCAACACAGAAGCCTCACTTTCGTGGGTTATGGAACCATCTACTTTGTTGTTTATTTTCAGTATTAAATTCATCCTCTTCACCTATAGTACAAACAATGTGCCATAGACAATCAATATATACACAAAAAATTAGATATTGTACACAGCAACGATACTTGTACATAAGGTAGACGTTTTACCCAATAGATATTGGGTTTACTGAAATTGTTACCTTTTGTTGTTTAAAAACAAGGCTTTTAAAGAGATTATTTTTTCCCTAACCCTAAGTATAGGGGAATCTGTCCCCTCACACTGAGTCTCAGTTCATGTTATCCACTGTTTTTATATGGAGTCCAAAGAGTTCTGTTGTAAAATTATTTTTCAAAGTATGACAGAAATGTGATTTCTATAGAAATACTAGCTACTATTCAAAGCTTTAACTTTTAGCTTTTACAGGTTGTTTTGATGAATTACATTTCTTTGATATTCTTTAAACCTTTCTAGAATGTTCTGTTCCTGTAGCCAACCTTAAAGAAACAGTCTTTACATAATTTATGAATGGGGTTCAGTGTCACTAATTCAAACTAGGTGGGGGAAACATATTTGTTGTATTATTGATGAAAAACGATAACAGTCTGATATTATTTGGTAATGCAGTACATACCATCATTATCCCATCAGTTAAGCGCACACCTCATGGTAACATGCATCTGTGTCCAATATCGAATATTGCTATTTCTGTTCAAAACCTCAATAGATAAACAAATAGCCAGAAAATGTCAGAACATGTCACTGCTGGATTACATTTATCCAGATTACAAATAGTTACAATGACAAAATCTGTTTTTATTTTATAAGTAATTTCAGTCGCAAAATATAGGATTACAGAATCCAGATCACTGTTTACCAGATTACATGTTTTGAAAAACCGGCCCCTGATTCTGAAGTCTTGTGTAGCACTGTTGCTGATACCTGGCTGTGGAGAGAATTGCTTTTTAATTCCTTTATGAGTTATTACTTCTGAATGTGTTCCACCCTATGACTCCAAGCATGACAGATGTTTGCACTATATCTGGGTTTGAATGTATACATTTCTTTGTAGGAAATTCATGCTTGAACATTAGAAATGTTAAGATGGTCCATTTTTATACATACAAAGTATTAACCTTATGTGGGCAGAATCTGAAATGGGTCCCATTAGATCAGACAGTATACAAGTTGTCAATTATTATTATTATTATTATTATTATTATTATTATTATTATTATTATTATTATTATTATTATTAATTTATTTATTTCTTAGCAGACGCCCTTATCCAGGACAACTTACAATGGTTACAAGATATCACATTATATATTATTTCACATTATACAGATATCACATTATTTTTTACATACAATTACCCATTTATACGTTTTTTTTACTGGAGCAATCTAGGTAAAGTACCTTGCTCAAGGGTACAGCAGCATTGCCCCCCACCTGCGATTGAACCCACAACCCTACGGTCAAGAGTCCAGAACCCTAACCACTACTCCAGGCAAGGTACAGAGGATTGCAACATAAATGTAAAAAAAGTTAAGAAGCCATATACTTTTTTCCCCCAACATTTCAGTTCAGATGCCTGCTATCCAAAAAAATACATTACTGCTTTATTGATCTCAAGCAGTTATTGATTCATTCGGCAGATAGAATTGGCTGGATTTATCAGCTTTTGTAAATGACTCCACAAGCTGCACTGCCACAGAGCAGGTAAAAAGCAATCTGATCAGACCATCTGATTCCAACTGTCTCCACAGCAGCTGACCACACAAGCTGAGTAAGATGTTTGTTGTTTATTGCAGCATTATGACATGAAGCATGCCTAACCAGTAGGTATACATACAGTATATTGTTGCTGGGTCTCAGGAATTGTGTAACTAAAGCTTCAGTCAACTAATTTGTTGCCCAAAAAAGGGTTACACCTCAGTAAAGATGTGAATTAATTGTCAAGTTAAAGAAAATATAAGAAACGTTTTTTTTCTACCTTTTATACTCATTTTAACTGTGCCATTAGAACAAATCAAATGGGATGGGTTGATATGCATATACATGAAATAGCTAGGTTGTCCAACCATTTTTTCAAGACATTTCCCTATTGACTGAGCAGAGGAAGTACCGTGCATTAGAGGTTTTCAGACAGTGGTGTGCTGCACTTATCCAAGGATTCCAAGGATAGGCTAAAATGAAAACTGTATTTTTGTTTTTGACTTCTTGGTTGAGACACAATCATGACTCCCACATTTCAGCTCAGTTGATGAACAGCAATGAACTGCATTAGTTTACTCCCTGAAGGGCCTTGCCTATTTGTATAAAGCCTCTTCTCAATTTCAATATATACAGGAATCATTAGAAACTTTGAATAGGTCTCAATTGGAGATTCTAAAGAAGGGTATTGGGTGACCTTCGCTATGCAGTCTATGAAATGCTGCCTCTGCATTTACCAGGTATTTTATGATTAAATGAACAAACTGGATATGGATTAAGATCTCAAATCCGACACCACTGTGTTATAAAAGTCAAAGCCAAGATAGGTCAAACTGCCATGGGCCTGAATGTCCCTTTAAATGGATTCATCTTGACTGTTACTGTAAAGGGCCCACTCTTAATATTACAATTAATTAAAAGAATGACCTTCAGATGCCCCTAATTGTATAGTGTCTACAAGGATTAGCACTAAAAGAAAGATATACATAATTCTTCTGATTTCAATGCTGCCAGCTGCCCTAAGCAAATTACCACTGAGTTCCGAAAAATACCACTTAATGTGGATTTCTTTAGGGTCTGGCTGTCAGATTGGTACACACCCCTAAAATATAGATATATGGTGTTAAGCCATGCATTTACTGTGATAAATTTAAAATCAATCTGCTTGAGTAACATCTTGCTTTTCTGCTTAGTAAGCCGACAAAAGAAATATGTCTGTAATAGGACAGTAATTTCAATATGTATATTATCCTTCATTTTTTTAATTAAAAACCTCCACCTGAAGGGAACCTGACAAATCATTATAACCTGATGGCAAATCCAGGTTTTTAAATCTTTTGTTTTGGCGAGGGATTCATAACTCCTGTCCCAGTGCACAAGTATCACTTAATTAGCTTCCAATTTACAAGCAAGATCCATCAGAAAAATGACTTACTTGTTCAATGCAATTACCTTATTTGTTAGTCTATAATATACACTCTATGCATTATATACAGGTTTTTCATTACATATGAGGTGTGCAGTATACTAGAGTTAAAGTATACTATAGTATATACTGGAATACTATACAGGAGGTGCTTGTTATACACAAGTTGCCATTTAAGTAATAGATGTAACTAAAGACATCTCAGTCTCATTATAGTGCACATTATATAAAGTAAATTATGGTAAAGCCTGTTAGTTGCATTTTTCTTATTTTACAATCCTTGTGTGTTGATTTTAAATGAGGCTGTTCTGAGTTACATACAGCTATGGTCATTTTTTTAATTAAGACATAATTTTAAAAAAATAATCTAATTTAGATATTTCATTTAATATCAAAATTACATTGTAAAAGTCTACTGGAAGCCATAATAGTAGTACAGTATTTCATGTTGTTAAGCACATGGAAAACCACAACGCGGTATGTAATTCAATATGTGATATGCTCCCACAAAATCAGTCGCATGTCGCCAACATTCCTTTTGCTACAGAGATATATATAGAAAAAAATGGCGTCCCTGAACAATTTTTTGGTTTTTGTGTTATTTTGATAGTTTGAAGTCTAAACTATAACTTGGTAACAGCTATTTATTTTAAACAGGTTTAAAATCTTTATTTTTAAGTGTTTTTATAACACATACACATTTCAGTTGAGTGCGTTTCATTAACTCATTTAATTATGCCTAATTTAAAGTGAAGCAGGCATTCAATCAATGTGTACCACCTCAAGTCTTGAAGTTGAAAAACACTGTATTGTTATTATTATACCATTAGCTATAACGTAGCTATAATTATTTGTATTTCTTAGCTGACGTCCTTACCCAGGGTGACTTACACAGTTGTTATTTAATGTGAAGTATTCATTTATAGTTAAAATAATCACGTTACTTCACATTAAATGAGAATGTCAAGTGAAGTTGCTAGCAATGCACTTAAATCTTGAAAGTTAAATTTATCTGAAGCTGCAGGAAGAGGAGAGTGGCATTCTCTGAATCTGATTGAGGATTATTTTCGTAGGACACCGTTACCAATTCATCTGGGGTTAGACGAGTCTGATTCAACAGAGGAAGAAAACATAATGAAGGGCGTGAAACCGAGGGAGAGGTTGTAAACACAGATGAAGTTTAGAAAAAAAAAATTATTTAGAAACGTAGGCTTC
Organism: Acipenser ruthenus; assembly: GCF_902713425.1. Lineage (NCBI taxonomy): Eukaryota > Metazoa > Chordata > Actinopteri > Acipenseriformes > Acipenseridae > Acipenser > Acipenser ruthenus. The sequence continues at coordinate 39,599,491 of NC_081198.1, read as the reverse complement.
TGGAATACATTATGTAGGCTTATTATATTATTCATTTCAATTTTTATTTTTAAGTAACTTCTTGTTTTATTAAAAAAAAATAATAATAATAATAGTTTTAGTAAACTGTTTAAAAATAATTTAAAAAATCTAATCTAGCCCTGCATGTGTTTACTGCCTGATTATTTACCCCCCTGACATGGCTTGCTCACTAAAATATTGGGTAACTTATATTCTGAAACACAATTGCTTTGTCAAAATGTGAGATACTTAATGAACAAGCCGCATCGCACTTGCACCAACAGCCAAATAGCTGCCCTGACAAATTTGAAAATTGTTGCTTTACTTTATTAATCATGATTAATCATAAATCATGAATTTCTTAGAATTAGGATTTCTCTTATGCAAGACTATAAAATGTTGTTGAGATGTTTGAATAAATTTGGTGTAATTTGAAAGAGCTGAATCTGTACTATTTTGTGGAATATATAACTAATTTTTTGTCATGGAGTCATATGTGACTGATTTTGTGGGAGCAGGTCACATATGTTAACATCACAATTCAGCAGGTTTCATTCGACTTTATGAAGCAACATTAGTTAATTCTATAGGTTGATGCAAAACTTTTGGCCATAGCTGTAGTTAGCTGTATAAACAGATTATGTTCAATCTATTACGATTACAAGCTAAACACATCATGTGTGCACATGGGAAGGTCCTATTTTAATGATTTAAACAAGTAGGTAGCATGTAGGTTTACAGTAACAGTCACTTGACAAGCATTCAGCTTGTGTGTAATGAAAAATTGTAAAACCCTAATGCAGTCAATGGTATGATATTTTGGTGACCCTGATTTGCATTCTACACATTCTGCCCCATTAAAAGCTAATTCTGACAGTTCTCTTTGAGTTTCTGTTTTCAGTGCTGCCATGCTGAGCCACAAGATTTCAGTAAGTTTCACCATAGGTTTTTATAAAGTGTCAGCAATGTTTATTTAAGGGGTGTATACACCGTATAATCAAGTGAATGCAGTATTATAATCAAGACTGACCTCTGAACCACTTTCTGTCAAAGGAATCAATGACCTTCTCAAAATGATATAACCCAATCAATATCTATCTCATTTAGTCAAGTGATTAGAGTCCAAGAGGATTTTCTAGTCCTTGTGCCTGCCAAAAAGTACCCTGCATCTGTTACCTTTTGCCCTTAATAGAATAATCTTGAACATAAGCCAACATTTCATTTGATATTCTCTTTTATTTTTTATTATTTTTAAAACCTCTTAGAAATATATTGATTTCCTAGCTAGCTTTGGAACTCCCTTCCAATTGCTGTGTCACCTATGAATCTATGGATGAAGTTCCGCATTTGAGGCTTGCAAAATATATTACTAATATTAAATTCAAATAAATTCTCCATGAAAATAGCATTAAACATAATGACTTCCCTTTCAACCAGTAACAGGCAGCATCATTACTGTAGCTGGTAGAGCACCATCTTTATCAACATCCAATTAATATACCTTAAGATCACTATACACTATAAAAACAGATTTATTTAGTGCATTCGTAGAAAGTGAATATATAGTCTTTATGCAATTTTTTGGGAGACTACGGTTTTAAGTAAGCTGTCACATTAAACTTGAGTGAAGCATGCCAACACACATTTTAAATTAAGCCGTAAATCCTTTTATCCTTTAATTACATTAGTTGATATGGTGCATTAGAAACACTCAAGAAATCCAACCTCTGCTTAGTCAGCATAAGTCGATGAAGAAATGCTGTTGCACTTTTTAATTCATTTCTAAAACCATATCTATAGGAACTTGAGATGTCCAGTTACATTAACTAAATATCTTTGTTAGTCTTTTAAATTATTACTTTAGTTGCATTAGATCTTATTTGCAACTGATACCTTATAGAAGTGACATGACCAGTGGCATGATGTACCACATTGAAATTGCAGAGTAATTTGTTTGATGCACTGCTTGTGTAAGTTTTCCTCCTAGATATCTCCTTGACCCTGCCAGGTTTCCAGGTTCCATTAATAATTCTAAGCTTTAGGAGGAACTTCCAATGTCTGTTGATTTAGCTATATATTAACTGTACAGTGACCTGACTCATTGATGCTGAAGCTTCCATTAAATTATGAATGTTGGGCTTTGATATCTTAAAGAAAAAGGACACATGGATGAAATCTCAAGCACTACTAGGTTTGATGTAATTACTTTGTTTCTACTAGATTTATTTTCAATACCATTGATATTCTGAATTGCCCATGCGTTTATTATCTTGAAATATTCAAATGTATAGGGACAGCCCAATCCATGTCTTTATAGAAGAAGAAGAAGAAGAAGAAGAAGAAGAAGAAGAAGAAGAAGAAGAAGAAGAAGAAGAAGAAGGTGTTTGCATTTTATTTGAGATATACCACAAAAAAAGGAATACCTTTTTTCTTAAAGACATTTTTTTAAATTATACTGCTTAGTATTCCCTACAATACTTGAATTATGCCTATATGTACACACTGTTAAAAATTATTTTGAATATTACCTGTAAACCCAATTTAATGAATTTCACCCTCATTAGTTTAAAAAAGCTGCTGAAAAGCACTTTTGAAGTGCAGATATTTAGAACAGTGTAATTAGGGTGAATTTAGCATATATTACTGCAGGAGTTAGTCGATATTTAATGACAGTTAATTATTATTTTTTTTTTTTTTTACATGATTTCATCTTTTTTGCAGCGTATGTATAAGGTATCCACCTAATTTCTAATGTACAGGAAGTTAATGCTTTCTGAATCATACAGTTCTGTCTGTTATATTATTATATTATTACTATTCAGAAGCATTTTGGTAGATTTAAAATCACGAATGTCACCTCTGCCAAAACTAATTATAGGGCTACATTTTGCTGTTTTTTTAAAAAAAAAAAAACATTATGTTGTAGTTGAGGGAACCATTGTTAACAGCTAATGAAGTATTGAGCTATTGCATGTAGAAACTTTGTGATTATGCTGTTTTGTCAGCCTTGAGAAGTCTTCCATCAAAACTGCTCCTGAGCAACTGCTTTAGTCACTAGAAATTACCTATTGAGTCAACCATTTGTTCCAACCTGACATTATCTATACTATTGCATTCTGCCAACAATCATTATGGCTTTACTTTCAAAAATGTGCACGTAGCTATTCTGAATACATTTCAAAGTACACATTACTTTGAATTGTATTTAGTTATACAGGTGTTTTCCCAACCATATAAGTTTGTACATCTACATATATTATAATAATCTAACAAAAATATCTTCTGTGTTGCCATGGCACTTTTTAGCACATTCATTATCATAACATTTAATGCAGGATTGCTCAATTTCTGGGCCTATATGTCCATTCCACTAAGCAAAACTTAAAGCACACACACGTTACAAAGTCATTTGAGTAAATCTTTTCTATGTATTCCCATTACTTCATAGATTTCATAGATCACATTTTCTTAGGTGAAAGATGGACACCATATTACATTTGTAAAGGTATTTCTTTTCATTGCATTTGTGAACAAAACAAAACATTGAAAAGTTGTATAATATGCATAATAGTGAGTGAAAAAAGTGGGGAGTGGGGGCAAAATATATAGTTTGCCCCCCTACGTTCAAAGTGGAGGGGCATCTGCCCCCTTTGCCCTATGGGTCATGCGCCTATGGCCCTACACATCATTTTTTGCAAACAGATGCACTCCTGTTCCAAAACCTCAGTCTCTTTCACTCTTACCCAGTTGCAATAGAACAATGAGATGAGCTGATTCTGGACCAAACCATTCAATATACGAGAAGGGGGAGTGGGGGAGTGTTACTCATAGGATTAATAATAATAATTACAGCGTTTTAATCATGCGTGTATTAGTGTATGAAACTGGTTGTGAAAATATGTACAGTATTTGTGTATTTATTTATCTTTAATATAAATAGCTGTAAGTCCAGTTGCTTTACAATAATACCTGATTGTCTCTGAATTTGTAATCAATTGGTACACTCGTTAGCCCTTTCAAATACCGTAACTACAAGTTATAAACTGTTGAGTGTATGGGGAAACAGGGACTGCAGCGGGTGTGGTAGGGTTGATTATATATATACATATATGTAATCCCCCACCTGGGATTGAACCCATGACCCTCCGCTCAAGAGTCCAGAGACCTAACCACTACTCCACACTGCTGAACTGAATCCTGTGTTGAGTGTAGTATACATGCTATTCTATTGATCGTTATCAATACAAATGGGATAGAATGTGTACATGTAGTGGATATTATTTAAATGCAAATGCTGTTTAATCAAAATTGTGTATATGTTTCTTTAGTATATTTACTGTATTTAAATATTTGGTCCTAAGGCCAGTTATCCTTAGAAGGGGAAAGTTCAGATGAAAAAAACTGTATAGTATTTAAAAATGAGTGGGGAACTCACATGAGTAGTGATAATTGCATTTCACATGCGGGGAATGTACAATGCATGGTTGAACAAGAAAGTACAGAACTTTCAAGTGATTTAAAAAGTACCAGCATTAATTTGCCATAACCCCTGGAAATGCAAACAGTGAAGATCCATCAGAGGCCGTAGTTCACATGTTTTTATTTTTATTTTTTTTATTTGTTTATATATAGTCAACAGTAGACATTAAAATATACATATTTTTGCATTTCCCACCTTCCAGGTATTTGATTAATACAGAAATGACTCAATTTCCCCAACTATCTTCACTTGAATGAGCCACATACTGGTGCTGAATGGTGAAGAATCAGCACAACATAGAACATCAGCTCTTACCAGCTGACCTTAAATCATCACCTCTGCAGCAATGGTAAAGTTACTATTGTACACCCCAAACATGGCCAAAGTGAGCATCTGGTTTTCAACATACATGTGGTAGGGTGAATGCACTTCTAGCATGAGAGTAGATGAATAAGTACAATGGTTCATAAATACTTTATCCACTGTATAATTATGAAGCTCCCCTTTAATCGAATCAGCCTACAGATGAGCCAACTTAAAGCAAAGTGATCAACAGATACAACAAAATTAGTTTGGCTTTTTACAGTAGCAATGAATTTTGTTTCTAGCATTGAATTCAATTCCGAATCATATTATACATCTGTATTGGGAGCCAGTGAATTAATAAAATATACTCTTGGTCCTTTCAAACTGCTTGCACATTAAATTCCAACTACCTATGTAAGTCTATTATTATTATTATTATTATTATTATTATTATTATTATTATTATTATTATTATTATTTCACTTGTGTTAGTTCTTTATAAAAGAGTGATACATTAAAACTTATATATAATCTTACTTTAGTTGGTATGAGCTGATCAGAGATTATTTAATTTAAATGTAACATGGTCCTACACCCATGACTGGTTTTATAAATAGGATAGAACATTGGAAAGTTAAGCTTTTGTTGAAAACAATGAGCCAAATGAGAAGAGGGAAACTGTGGTAGCACTTGTGAAACAAAACATTGCTTTGAAAATATTGTCAGATATCAATGTAAACTGGTGTAGGCAATAGTGATAAAACAAATGATAGTGTTGTAGACAAATGGTTACATTTCATCACCATTGTCCATTTTCAGTGTCTTCAGGACAGGATCAAAACCACACCTCTACTCTAACTAAATATGGGGTTTAAACTGACTCTCTTTGCGCTCTTTCAAAATGTAGATTATTTGTCCAATGGCCAGTTATTGGGCCCTCAGACAACTTTTAAAGTATAATTCAATAATAATAATAATAATAATAATAATAATAATAATAATAATAATAATAATACAGTAGTCTCCAGCTAAGAGAACACCCCTCGGGAGGCAAGCAAAGTGTTCTTATAGCCGGAGTGTTCTCTAAGATGGAGTTAGCCACCAGACACAATAAAAATCAATAAATATATAAATACATATGTATTAATTGTCATGATGCACATGCATCAACATATGAAATTAACTGAATAAGTAAAAACAAAACAGTAGGCAAGTGTATGTTAATAAACTGTAATAATAAAGTAACAGACAAACTAATGTTAATAAAACTATAGTAAAACAACATGGTCAAAAAGCTTAAATCACTACATAATATGAAATTAGCAGCCAGGGGTGTTTTGGGCTATCACAATGGCAGAGTAAAAAATAATGGGCATTACTTAGGGTTAACTTAACGTTAAAAAACTAACTGTCAAACTAAATTAACACAGAACCCCTACACACGATACAAAATGCAGCAGCAATATACAAGGCATGCACATTATTTAACAGAATGGTGAAGCAACTCACCAGAACGGAAAACACCAAATTGTTTGGCGAATTGTGTCTGATTCAGGTTTTTTTCAACTTTCTGTAGCAAGAGAAACAATTTGCCGTTTCTTTACATGCCATTTTGTAGCGATAAGGTGCACATGAGGTGGAAATCAGAATACAAAACAATTCAATAATATGACGGCGGTTCTGGAATTAAATAAACTAATCAGTGTCCCTCAAGACTCTCGTGAAGTCACTTTTTTTATAAATAAGTGTAATATATATATATATATATATATATATATATATATATATATATATATATATATATATATTACATTTATGTGAATATATTTCTTTCTTTTAATTCAATTTTTAATTTTGATCTTTCAAAATCATGCATTGTTAATATTTTGAGGGAGTTCACTTAAGTTGAATACAAATTGTGTATAACTCCTTTTTTATCAAGGAGTGTCAAGTTGATGGCATCTGTGCTACACATGTCTTGTAGTCTTGAACATTCTGAAGTATATTAGACATTGATTTTTAGGGAACTCATCCAAGACATCAGGCAATTAAGTGATGTAACTGGTTTCCATGGCAAAGTCAGTGAAGCAGTAAAATTACGTGGACATGTAAAACCAGGCCAGTTTTAAAGATTAGCATTACTGATTCCCCATATTCCTAGCTACACCTCTGTTTTTTGGTTTGTTTGTTTGTTTGTTGCCAAACCCCAGTATATGGAAGGCACTATTGCACACTGAGAGATTACACAGTGGGGTTGGATGTGCAAGGGGAGGAGGAGGGATTTTTTATTTAACTTACACATATAGGGCATTTTAGAACACTATATAAGACATTGTTCCACACAAAACAACACAACAAATTGTATGAACGTGGATTTTTGTTCAGAAAAAAGTGTAGCAGCTTTGCTGTCTCTCTTGGAAAGATAAATGACTACATCTACTTAGCGCTAAATTGTTCCTGCCATTGACAGATTTAATTGTGTACAATCTTTAAATGTCTGTGTGATGGAGTGTGTAAAACCCAAACTCCATCACGGTACAAACAGTAAAAAACAACAGGACTTGCAAACTCTTGCTCATTGTTAATATTGATTTTAAACTTGATTGAGTTTTGATGGATCAGTAGAATGATTTAACCAGACTCTCAAGAACATGCTGCTCATGTTTGTTTCTGAAACAGGAGCTGATTGGGACCAGTGGTTGCCCTACATCCTGTTTGCCTACCGAGAGGTGCCCCAATCATCAACTGGCTACTCACCCTTCGACTTGTTGTTTGGAAGACAGGTGAGGGGTCCACTTGATGTGCTCAAGGAAGCCTGGGAAGGAGAGCAGCCTCAACAACAGGTGAACATCCTAACTTATGTTCTTCAGATGAGGGACAAGCTAAGTCACCTGTCCTTCAATGGTACAAGAATATCTGGAGCAAGCACAAAGAACCCAGAAAAGCTGGTACAACCATGCCTCTAGGAATCGAACATTTGCTCCAGGCCAAAAAGTGCTTTTGCTGCTGCCTACCGTAGAAAGTGGTCTTCTTGCCAAATGGCAAGGGCCATATGCAGTACTGCGGAAATTTGGATCGGTCACTTACGAGATCACAATGCCAGAGAGAAAAAAAGGAAAAAGTGTTTACTGCGAGAGGAGTCCGTGAAAATACAGATGGCATTGCTGAGGAAGAAGAAGAATAGCCAGAGCAATACTTACCCACAACACAGGAGCAAACGGTCAGGATTGACACGCCTCATCTTTCAGGGGCACAGCAAGAAAAGCTGCAGCTTGTATTCCTCCATGGTTGTTTTGCGGAGTACCTGGGGGTACCAAACTGGAACGACATCACATTCCATGCCGATTGATCTTCATGGGGCAACCGCCACATTCCAATGCCTTATGGATCAAATTCTTCAAGGCACTGACGCATACGCCGCTGCGTATATAGATCATGTTGTCATTTACAGCCAGACGTGGGGAGAGCATCTTGCACACCTGACAGATATATTCAGGAAAATTAAGCACTTAGGTCTGACCATCAACCCAAAGGTATGTTATAGGGAGTGGAGTCATCACTCCAAAAAGGTACACTGGACTGAACCTTGTAAGAAAGCTACAAGACCTGAAAGTGTGTTTGTGTCAGGAACAGGGGGGGCGGATATAGAAGTCAGATTTTGAGTAGCAGTGTACTTCAAATTCTGTATAAACAAATAAAGAAAGTATAGTGAGTATACTGAGTACTGAGGCATAACGCTTTGTTTATTGCATTTTTATTTTTTTTTTGCTTCACAATACAATTTAATAAACTAAAATAAAAAATAAAGCTAACAAAACCCATGCCCATCCCGCAGTCATGACATGTCCCCAGAGATCAAGTGTTTTTAGTTTGGACATAAATAGAACAGCTATCTCTAATATCTTTAGGTAGTGGCGTCATATGATATACTATCCAAAGTATGCAGAATAAGACTACAGATTACTCACATTGTAAGATAATCAAACAAACACTCAACATGGAGTCTATAAGTATGCCTTTTAATTGGCGGTTTTTTCATGTATGGGTGTAATTCAATTTTGATACATTACACTTTAGCTTCTAAGTGGCTGTTATATTGATGTCAGTCAGTTCCCTGTAACCTGTGCTATTTATCAATTAAAAGTTCAAGGTCAGCTTCCTAAATTGGACAGGTTTGGTAATTAATCATATTAGTATTGATAAATAGATCATTTTTATGATCACTTCAAGTGCCCTTTATACAGCTAGAACCAAATATAAACCTGTATTTACATTATATATTATGGGCCCTATTCACAAAATTCATACTTTTTTTAAGGATTGGCTTTTTTAAAGCCTGATTTGAATAAAGACATTTTGGTATTAATTAAACATTTTTTGACTGTTGCTTAAAAGAGGTTGCTTATTTCAAAATGCTCTTAGGTTATTAGCATAGACTTCATGCTCACGAATCAGAAATGTGATATGTGTTATTGTAATGTATAAGATATATACATCATTAATAATAAACATTGTAGGGACAATAATGACATTCGCCATCAACAGTAGACCAAATAATTAATGTAAGAAATGATTGCTTCCTCTGAGACGTTTATTCTGTAGAGGATCATGTAAATTAATTTTGCTTTCTGCTCACGTCCCAGTCATATGCCGTTCCATCACACAACTGTGTCCCAGGGAGGGCATACCAAAAGTCTAAATCCTAAATAGGATACCTGACGAAGCCAAAAGCAAGATTATTATTATTATTATTATTTTTTTAAATGTGAATTCAACCATTTGTACTTTGGATGTTACAAGATTTTACATGTAACAAGGAACGCATTGATATGCTTGGTATAATGACTGTGGTTTAATATAATTTCACAAAGATTACTGTTTATATATTAGTGCAATATATTGCGACAGATAAGTGAATTAAATTATGATGTATTTACATAAAAAAACACAGCGACATATAGATATAGGCCACCACCGTCACCACCTTAGACACACACAATACATACACAATAGAGGTATGGATATAGCTCAGAAACCTTACATATTGTATTGTATGTATTTACATACTGTTGGTTAGTTTTGTTTTAAAGTTATACATTTTATTTTCTTCAGCAGCAGCACTTGCAGTGTCAGAAGCATCTGGTTCCAATTAAAATTGCAGAACCCAAATGCAATGCATCTTCAATGTATTGATTATGATCTTCCAATTCACTATCCTCCACTGCCTCACTGAAGCAAACAACTATGTTGAGAGATTGTCTTCATTGTACTCTATAATGGGGAAATGATACTTAGCAAGTCAAATATGTTATTAAATATTGGTCAATACTACGTATTGAGTCATTCTATTGTTTGAATTTATTTTTTATTATTCATAATATATTTTTGCTATTGAGATATGAAATAGATGGCAAATGCCAAAAAGGGGATATCTGAATAACAAAATATAGAAAGTGTTGGAAAGCGTCTAGTTACAGCCAGGTGTGAGTTGATACCACTGACAGAATGGTACTTTGATGAATAAAGATGCATTGTCTGTTTCATTTATGCACCTACTCCTCAATTAGAAAATAATCCAGAGTTGATAGAAGCTTCTGCTGGTTTGACTGAGAGCAGCACATGCAAAGCATGTTTGCATGTCATTTGTCAACTAAGCAACCGTGACAAGGTGTTCTGATTTGTTTTTTTTAACTCCCTCAGAGATAATTTTCCTCATTTTCAAGGATACGTCGTCCTCTTGATTTCAGTGATTAAGCACCAATGCACTGTATTGTATCTAAAATTGCAAATCTTAGATGGGCAGTACTTTCTAGAACTAAGGGTACAGAATTCAATTATGAAATACTGTCAATATCATTGTACTGCTCAGATTTGGGGTTTTGCTTTGTTTCCTAAGGAGATGAATGTAAATGGACTTGCAGCAGTTTCTTACACATTGTCAGTCAATGGGAATAATGAATGCTAATGCCTTTTTGATGTGATTTGTGGTCGGAAAGATTTGTGTGACAAACATAAACATAATTATTGCTCTAATCTTCTTTTCAGTATTTACAGCCCCACTGGATTTCTAAAGCCATGTGAACACTGCCTCTAAAATAAATATTTAAGATGACTGGAATTCTCTACATTTCATGACAAGACACTGCCATCCCCACGATTAACCTTTTCCAATGTACTAACCTTCATCTCACTGTGTTTAACTAGTCTTGAAAATTCATGTATTTCTTCTGTTTTAACAACATTTTCCAAATTACTTCATTAGCTGCAGAGCCATACACTTCATTGGGCTGAATGAAATGTGTTGTTTCTCTTCTAATGGGATTTACACCTATATCTGCCAGTCATAGATAATATCACTGACATTTTTAAACAAATCTAAAGGTCAAAAAGATAAGCCCCAGTAATTGTTAAATGATCTCTTGTAAAATTTAAACAAGCCATTGAATTCTCAAAGGGAATGCAGTGTAATGGGATTAGGTACTTCTTCATGCTTGATGTTATTCGATCAATGAGGGCCTGAGGTTTATGAGTCCATTATGTATTGTGAAAGGAAAGTGAGAGGCCAAGCCACAGACATAGAACAAGTCTGCATTCATCATTGATCCAGGATATAAGGGTGTCATGTCCTGCTTTTTTCAAAACAATCTGTAGCAATTTGGTTATACTTATTATTGAAATTGAAACAAAACTGACCAGTACTTATTTAGTTTTGTCTCTGCTTTTCACTTGGAGGCTGCTAGACCTTAAAACATTAATTGTGTCTTGTTCTGCAACAATGAAAGTCAGCAAGTTCAACATGTCTCAACATGCTTCTCTTGCCCTTTGAACTTTGTCTCAACACGCTTCTCTTGCCCTTTGAACTTTGTCCCTTGACCAAAGGAAAAATATTATTTTCTAGAGGGCCAAACTGAATACTGTACATTTAAACTACAGTATTTAAAAATCAATTCACTCTCGGCTCTCTCTGCTCTAAAAAAAAAAATCTTAATGCAGATGGATAACCTTTATAATATGTGTATTGCCATGGAATTTACAATGTGTTCCCAAAAACAATTTCATATGTTAAAAAAAAAAGGAACGTAAAGGTTCAGCACTCTATGGGTCAATCCCAGTCCAATCCGGGGGTACATCTAAGAATATAGTGCAATATGATTCTGACAGCCGCAAAATAGCTTTTCTTATAAAGTGAATTTCATCAGAGAAATTGATTTAATCTGAAGTTCTTTGCAAGGTTATCAGTCATTCTAGTGTAAAGCATTAACACATTTTGTAGCATACAGAGAATGATGAATTAGATATACAGTGAACGCTGTACCACCAAATGCTACCCATTTAACAAATGTATCCTATATTAACTTTTTGATTAAGTTTAGATACTGAAAGGTTTCACAAATGGTACAGCAAAAAAAAAAAATCATCATAAGCACAAGAAATGTAAGACTGCTGATTGCTAAAGGATCAAGTTTCACTGACATCTGGCTAATAAAAGCTCATCTCTAATACAAAAGAATCATGAGACTTTTCCAAGCCATGATCAATCCCTGGTTGTTCCTTGCTCTGATAAATCACTTAATTCCTGTCATATACCACAATTTCCTGATATTTCAGAGAAACTGGAGACTTTCCACTTTAGCCAATGCATACTGGAAAGGTTAACATAGTCCTAGTCCACAGTATGATCTAGGGGCCAGTGCAAAAATAGAAGCAATCTATTTTAGTAGTACAACACAGTGAATCAAAATCAGATTTGCTTTCTTCTGCAGCTTTTTCGTTCTACATGAAAAGTAAATAGATCAAATTCACAGCTGCTAGATATCCAGCCTCTTAATTGCACGCATCTAGTACACGCTTTCATGTTTCTTTCTAATTAATTCCAGAAGAAGAAATGAAAGAACATAAATTAAATTAAAACTATGTTAACAATACTGCTATATAGTGAGTATACATCGGTGGTATAATACACAATCCTGTTTTAATAATACTATAATAATAAAAAAAATCATTTGATCCAATTCACAGGCTCTGTGGACATTGATTTGCATATCCTCAAATTGCTGTTTTAATGTAATATGCAGCCAGGCAAAAAGCATACAACCATGATAGGCAGAAGCCATGTGTATCTGGCTCATTTATTCAGATTGCTTGCAAAGTCCAGCAGTGCTGCAAAGACCTCTGATGTGTGGAAATTGTTACTACCCTTATGGCTCTCTGGATGTCAGGTTACAAACACGTACCACTTTATTTATATACATTTCTAATAGTTTGACCTAATTATGAATACATATAAACATGCATTTGTTTTACTGTGTTTAGTTTTATTATTACATTTTTAATTTTAAATTAATTTATTATTCTTAGCAGACGCCCTTATCCAGGGCTACTTACAACTGTTACAAGATATCATATTTTACAGATATCACATTATTTTTTACATTCAATAACCCATTTATATAGTTGGGTTTTTACTAGAGCAATCTAAGTAAAGTACCTTGCTCAAGGGTACAGCAGCAGTGTCCCCTACCTGGGATTGAACCCACGACCCTCTGGTCAAGAGTCCAGAGCCCTAACCACTACTCCACACTGCAGCCCATTTTTCTATTTATGTTGCTTTTCCATTTCTGGCATGACATGTGTGGTGAGTGTAAGATGAGCACTGGGGTCTCAAACCTTTTACCTACTAGGTGTAGCACAGGCCAGCATAATGCCAGACTTTTCACTGTGTGCTACAATCCTCTCCCGAGGGACTACTCTCTAATACAGTCGGTTGAAAGGTTAATTCAGTTTCCATGTCTATTCAGCCCCATTACTTTTTATTATAAAAAACCAGAACACTATTAAGTGGATTTCTTCCATTATATATTAATCCTGATCAATCAGCATTAATTGGTAAAAACAGATTATTCATGAACCAAACATGGATTACAATGTGAAATAAACCATGTATTGTTAACTGTACATTATCTAAATAGTATGGATGTTTGTTTGTGTGTATCCTACCATATTTACATGTTATATGTCTATTGGTAGTTTATTTACTGTACTGCATTATTCTGAATTATTTACAGATTTGTTTATTTCTTTCCTACAGATGTAGTACAGTAATTGCAAAATACACACACTAAGCAAAACTGGAAAATATTTGAAGTACAATTACACTGGTAGAGTTTGTCCTATATTTCTGTTAGTCTGTTTTCTGTTACTTAATAAACCTGTAATAAGGACCAGATGAACTGTTATTTTCAACTCATAATTGCCAAGGGTGGATTTAGATTCAGTTGCAGGAATAAAATCAATTGAAAGTTTATTGAAATCTTCAATGCCTGGATAGAAGCATATTACAGCGTTTCAAATGGTGCTATGGTGCTACATAGCAGGATTCATACAGTTTCTTGGGCGAAACTTTTATTAACTTTTCCTAACTACCCTGTCATCTGTACAAATACCATCCCTCAAGCAACACGCTTCTAAACATTCATTTGATATGTGAAGTTGCCATGAATTTTTTTTTTTTTTTTTTAAACTAATGATACAAGCAAACAGGAGGCAAATGAGAAACAACAGCTTGACTCACAGGTCATTAAACAACAAGCAGGCTTTTCTTACACAGACTATTTGAGAAGTAATTGTTGCAGGGAATTTGTTGTTGCCTTGTAATATCTGATAATGATAATACCCTGCTGGACATGTTAGAAAAATATACTATTTTTATTTAGCAATAGAGAACTGCTTAGTTGTACCAAGTCAATCCCAATTAAGTGGATTTGCACACATTTTTGTTCCATATACCTGTGACAAAAGAAATGATTTAGAATATTTTACTGCAATGCTTAGCAAAATATTACCATTAGGAAGCAAAAACTGTATACGTACTAACAGAGTTTTGGTAAAATTATCTTGGAAGTACAGCAATTCTTTCCTGTCATAATTAAACCAGATTATTTCCCTAATGATAGGCACTTTTTAAGCCAAATACATGTAATACATTTCATGTCTTCACTGTAGCAGTGAAGACATGAAAATGTGTAACTGAAGAAGAGTAACAACTAACTAACAACTATGCAAGCCGTCTGCTGTGTGCCTGGGCATTTAGAAGCTTTTCACAATGGTGGGCTGAAACTAGGTAGGATGTAATGAGATAAAGCTTCTGAGGCATATTTAAAATATATCTATGTAAAAACAAAGAACAGGATGAAGTTAGCATAAGAACAGCAAGAACATATCAAACATATATTAGATTACCGTGGGTGACAGACAAGCGGTATCGCTGAGTGGCAATGGAGACAAAAGGGCGGAGAAAAAAAGGACACAGTTGCTGTTGAGCAGCAGGAAACGGCCCCATACTACAGTCTACAGACTTTTTTCAAACTTTGTAACTGTTTTATTTAACGAAATATAATTTCAGCAGCCTGGACTTCATCTTCTAGCTGCTATAGCTGCATATTGAACTACATTACTAGCTTTATCTTCAACTCTTCAATTCTGTTCAATTAGATTCTTGGGTGGCAGACATTTCACGTGTCGTCATTTTTACATTTGTTTATGTTTTTATTGTGTTTGATAATTCACAAATGAGGAAAACAGAATGTCTTTAAAAAGGCGGACATAGATAATGAAATACAATTTAGCATTCAGTGGATTTCAGGTAAGCATTTAAATATTTAGGAACATTTACTGTATAGTAATGGTAGAGAAAATTATCCACTTTGAATGTGACCACTATTTTTTTTTTGCTTTAATAAATATTATGTTTAATCATGAAATATATTGAAATACCTATTTTTAAACAGTGAAATACTGTGAAATAAGCACATTTTTTATCTTGAAATAAAAATACAGCCGTAACTATAAGCTATATAAGTTGGAGTCACTGTTCTTTATGACTCTTCATTCAGCTTTGGAGCTTAGCATTCTCATAACGATTGGTTCACCAAAATATCTACATGATATAGATTTCAATTAGAAAATCTAAATGGATTACCTTCTGCTGCCCCGTTTTTACCGGTAAACAAAATTAACGCTATTTTTATTTATTTTTATGTACCAAGCAGATGGGTAAATCCAGTTGCCATTTGCCACTAATATGCACAAATAGCTTTAAAAAATAAATTAGCTGGAGATTTGAATTAGATTTTGTATTAACTAATTTAATTTGCCTTGCACTGCTGGTATTTTCCATGTTTTGATTCAAGGACTGAAGGTTGTTTCACAGGGGTCAGAGTGTTGGAATGATTTTATTTTACAGATTCACTTTTCAGAGGTACAGTCTAGTTACTAGCATAACAAAAGACAGAAAGAAAAAAAGAAATAGCATAGGATTTGGGAGACAGCTCTGTCTATGAAACAGCATTGGATTTCTTCAAAGTATTCTGAAGCAAGATCAAAATATAAATATACAATTTAATCCAAACCCCTTTAAGCACAACACTTTATTATTATTGTTTGTTTATTTAGCAGACACCTTTATCCAAGGCGACTTACAGAGACTATGGTGTATAAACTCTGCATCAGCTGCAGAGTCACTTACAACAACGTCTCACCCGAAAGACAGAGCACAAGGAAGTTGAGCGACTTGCTCAGGGTCACACGTGAGTCAGTGAGTGAGCCAAGATTTAAACCAGGGACCTCCTGGTTACAAGCCTTTGTCTTTAACCACTGGACCACACTTTAGGCTAAATGACTAAATTAAATCAATGCAAGCAAAACAAACAGATCCACAGTAAAGTCATGTCTCACTGCAGATGCCTGCCTCCAGGACCATGTAGGTGGCAAAACTAATTAAATGGCTTTCCAACAGCCCCAGATTCTCTTTGACATTTCTTGGCCACTTTATTTCATGAAAACAAAAAAATTCATTCAACTTGATCTCTTGCTCTCCGGTGTTATCCTTAGCCTTCTGGCTCACAGCAAACTTGTGCAAAACAGAGAAAGGGAATGGTCTGCCAAGAACTACATCTCCACCATGTCTTTGCAGAAGAAGCAGACATAGTTATGAAAATGCAAAAGCAGGAGTCTGGGCATTTGAGAACACTTAATGCAAACAAAATCTTCCTGTTAATCGTGCTTTCTGTTATATAGCGACATCACTAGGGTTTGTGTAGGTGCAATACTCCACAACTTCTGCCATCTACCATTTCTGAGTTGCCACCCCAGCAATTTATTCCGCCTGCACCGTTTCCATGTCAACGAGTGCTTCTTTTTTTGTGGAGTGAATTTTTTTAGCAAATGTTCTGTGGGATACAAAAACAGTTTTATATCTTCCTGAATGTGTAACAGAAACCCATTCCATTTTATCCAGACTACTCTAGGGGCCTATTAAATCTAAATTATGTGAGCCAACTTAGCTAAGGCAGGATAAATTCTGACATTATAACAAAATTCACAATGCTTCCCCAATTACTTGGTATTAAAACAAAAATTCAAGGCTCTGCACAAAGGGAATTTTGTGGCTTCTCTAAGGGGTTGTGTCATTTTAATGTAGTATAAAAACACAATTGTGCAACCATTGTAGAACCAGAATTAGGTAAAGTAGGTCCTTTTTTAAAGACAGCTTTCAAGATGCTCTTATTCACTCTTGAAGATTCATGTTTAAAAAAACAATAACAAAACATATAAATTAAATATAAAATGGACATCATATTACATAAAAGTACAGCAAACACAACTATAGACAATACAAGTGTAAATGACACATTGTTTTCTGCCTTTTTGTATTGCACTATTATTTAAAGAGACAATGACCAAATACACAGTAAAATCTGTCTAACTCTGTACCTTTATATACCGGCATTCTGTATCTGCATAATGTTTGGGTTCCGACCAAATCCTGTCGGTTATGTAATTGTCTGTCTAAAACCAATGTTAACCTTACTGTGCAGACTGGCATCAAGTACCGTGATTTTTCTTGTCTAAGTGTATAATAAGTATATTGTAAAAATACAGACATGTCCCATAGGTATGGTACATCTACAGTAAAATAACTTGTAATTGATGTTTTCATGCTCCTAACGCAAGGGTTTGCACGGTTCCAGCCCCTTCTTTTTTAGTTAAAGTCTGATACATGGAAATGAAACTTAAGTTCCTTCCCTAAAGGTAAAACATCCCTGTGTTATATCTCTCCTCCCATTTTACAGCTACTTAAATTTCAGGAATTATTTGATTTGATGCTGCATTAGAGAAACTGCAAAATGGAAAGCCGCAACATTTTTGCAGCTTCTCAGAACGCACATCCTCATTAGTTTTAGATTGAATCTACCCCCTAGATGTTATCTTGTGTTTTCTTCAATAAAGTAAATTATTTTTCATTACACAGTTGTTGAAATAATAAGGTTCATAAATAAATGAACAGAGCATCCTCAAAGGCTATCTATCTATCTATATCTATATCTATGTATCTATCTATCTATCTATAATGGTATTTTTCCTTGACTGTTTTGTACTAAACAAAAATAGTTCACTGTCATTTTATTATTAGTTTACAGACTATAATCTGTATAGAAAATGTGTACACCTCAAACTGATATCTACTGAAAACTAAAAAAGTGCACTGGAAAAAGAATTAAGCCTTTAACAAAACTATTCCTGAGAAAAGCAGGTGTTAAATGTAAGTAACTGAACTACAATCTGAAATGTAAAGATAACGAATTAGAAGGATTAGCTTGCAGATTACCACAAGGCATTGTTACAATGAGCAATACCTGTGAGAGCTGAAAATAGCTCAATTGGAATTAAATAAGTAAACAAAGATCTGAAAGTAAGCAAATATGATTGAAGTCTTGTAAATTGCTCTAAGGAACTTGTTTTCTGTAATAGACAGCACATTCTATTTAGACTGTATTTCTGCATATATACTGCACATTTTGAGCATGTTTTTTTTGTTGGTCCAATTTTTATTACCTGTGGTTAGTTTAGGATTAGGATTGTGATGTTGAAGAAATGGGGTGGTGGTTTTTGTGTCAGTTGTTTTTGTGACATGAAAAAAATGTGAAAATAAATGCTTGAACTGTAAGCTTTCTGGTCTCTGATGCCTCCTTTCCACTGTACACCCGAGACACACCGGGGCTGTACTGGGCCCTCACGTTGCGGTTAAGGAGAGCCTGGGTTGTTTCTCCACTGCAGAGCTGAGCCATGCTACTGACATCACATGCAACGAAAGACAGTTGTTATTCATTATTGTTATTAATTGACTCTGTTTGCCAAAAGATGCACAAAAAATGGTGTTAAAAAATTAATAGACCAACGTACAGCTGTATCTTGTATCGCTATATTTTGTAAATATATTTATAATCCACAAATTGTACTAATTATATTGAATTAATAAAGTTCAATTAGTTCTGCTGAAGTGGAAAAAAGAAAATCTTATTTGCTAAAGATATACTGCTTAAGGATAGTTGTTGTTTTTCGTTTGGGTGCTTAAAAAAAGAAGCTGCGCGAGCTGTAGTTGTGTGTATGGTACAGCTGTATTTTGTTTTACTATATTTTTGTAAATAAGTTTAGAATTTTTTTTTCTTTAAATTAATATAATAACGGTCAAGGATGAGAAATTTAGTAGAATTTTGTGTTTTTGAGTGTTTGAGTGTACAGTACCCGCGGTATCTGTCCATTTGCTCCAAATCGTCATAAAAAATGGGGCATAAACGTTCTCATTTCTGACACACGACTCCAGAACTTCTTGGGAGACCAGAGTTTCACAGTTTGGTTCTCACTCAGCTCGACAAATAGCCAGCTGAAAACCACCCGTACCCGTACCATACCGAGCCCTCACGGGTCGGATGTGCCACTGGAGAAGGAGTATATGTCTGCTTGGTAACGCGTACTCCATCACACATGACATGGTTAAATCGTAATGGTAAAATGAAGGATACTGCAGGAAGCTTGTCTGTGAGCCACAATAAGTAGAAGTGGGGGAATAACAGAGAAACTTGAATAGAAAACAATTTTTGTAATGCTCTGTCACAAAATAACTAACACTTTGCTTATGTTTGCGCATTTGCTATCATCACAAAATATATAAAGAGGGGGTTACTTCATTCACCAAATGCTCTTTCATCTGAGAGAGCGTGGGCATTTATTAACGGGTGGACAGTCGAGACTGGGCGCTATATTATTATTTGTTTATTTAGCAGACGCCTTTATCCAAGGCGACTTACAGAGACTCGGGTGTGTGAACTATGCATCAGCTGCAGAGTCACTTACAATTACGTCTCACCCGAAAGACGGAGCACAAGGAGGTTAACTGACATGCTCAGGGTCACACAATGAGTCAGTGGCTGCGCCGGGATTTGAACCAGGGACCTTCTGGTTACAAGCCCTTTTCTTTAACCACTGGACCACACAGCCTCCTATATCCAGCATATACAGGATATGCATATAACAAATACAATTGTAAGTCAGAGAATGTCTGTGTGTTGCATACATGTATAATTATTATAAATGTAATAATTATAAAGGTTATAATTACTGTTTTGGGCATTATCTTAAAATGATTGCTGTAAAACAAACTTCAGACCATTGCAGTTATCCTGCGCATCTGTATTTTAAATCCATTTAACCTGGTCGGCTACAACATCACACAAGATTTCAACTTTCCAACAAGATAAAAACGGCACATTAGGAGAAACAGTAAAATGACAAGACCTCTTTCAAAGGCACTGAAAAGGTTATGGACAATTTGAAATTGCTCAGCACAGCTAAGGTGCTCATCTGAAAAATAAATCACTTTTGATCCTCTGTCATTTTGATTAGCTTTTAGCTTAAGTTATCCAGTTTTATTGTTACATTCCTAAACCAGCAAAGATGTTAATTATCTACCCTATAACAATTCCTGGTAATGCATTTATTTTAGAGTTAATTTGTTTTAAAATTGTTGGAAAGTTGGAAAGTCCTCAAGTGTGTTTTATTACAACCTCTTGTTCAAAGTGAATGACCGTTTTATGGTGAATTCTATAGAGATTGCTATAAAGTGTAAAAATTTACAACAAAGCAATAATGTGTTCATAAATCTGGCCATGTGTCTGTAGTGCAGTAAGTACTTTAAACAAGAATACTGTAGAGCTTCACAATATACTGTCAGAGTGTAGCTGATATTTGCAATATTATTTTTTCAATAGCTGTCTCTAACTGCCTTGGACCTATCTACAGTGGCTCTCAAAAGTATTCACCCCCCTTGGACTTTTCCACATTTTATTGTGTTACAACATGGAATCAAAATTGATTTAATTAGGAGTTTTTGCCACTGACCAACACAAAAAAGTCCATAATGTCAAAGTGAAAAATAAAATCTACAAATTGTTCTAAATTAATTACAAATATAAAACAGAAAATAATTGATTGCATAAGTATTCACCCCCTTTGCTATGACACACCTAAATAAGCTCTGGTGCAACCAATTGTCTTTAGAAGTCACATAATTAGTTGAATTTCAGGTTAAATACACCTGTCTCTGGGAGGTCCCACAGTTGGTTAGTACATTTCCTAACAACAACTACATCATGAAGATGAAGGAACATTCAAAGCAAATCCGGAATAAGGTTCTTCAAAAGCACCAATCAGGGGTAGGTTATAAGAACATTTCCAAGGCATTGAATATCCCACTGAGCACAGTAAAGTCCATTATTAAGAAATGGAGAGAATATGGCACAACTGTGAATCTGTCTAGAACAGGCCGTCCTCAAAAACTGAGTATCCGGGCGAGAAGGGCACTAGTCAGGGAGGCCACCAAGAGGCATATACTGTAGCAACTCTAAAGGAGTTACATACAGTCTTCCACGGCTGAGCTGGGAGACACTGTGCATACGGCAACAATAGCCCGGGTGCTTCACAAAACTGGCCTTTATGGGAGAGTGGCAAAAAGAAAGCCATTGTTGAAAAAAACTCACATCAAATCTCGGCTAGAGTTTGCCAGAAGGAATGTGGGAGACTCTGAGACCAAGTGTAAGAAGATTCTATGGTCTGATGAGACCAAAATAGAGCTTTTTGGCCTCAACGCTAAGCGCTATGTTTAGCGCAAGCCTAACACTGCACATCATCCTGAGAACACCATCTCTACCGTGAAGCATGGTGGTGGCAGCATCATGCTATGGGGATGCTTCTCTGCGTCAGGGCCTGGAAAGCTCGTGAAGATAGAGGGAAAAATGGATGCAGCAAAGTACAGAGAAATCCTGGAGGAAAACCTGCTGAAGTCTGCAAGAGACCTGGGACTTGGGAGAAGATTCATCTTCCAGCAGGACAATGACCCCAAACATACAGCCAAAGCCACACTGGAGTGGCTAAAAACAAAAAGGTCAATGTCCTGGAGTGGCCCAGTCAAAGCCCGGACCTCAATCCAATTGAGAATGTGTGGAAAGAGTTGAAAATTGCTGTTCACCAAAGGTCCCCATCCAAATTGACAGAGCTTGAGCAATTTTGCAAAGAAGAATGGGCAAAAATTGCAGTGTCCAGATGTGCAAAGCTGGTAGAGACTTATCCAAATAGACTCATGGCTGTAATTGCTGCCAAAGGTGCCTCTACCAAATATTGACTTAAGGGGGTGAATACTTATGCAATCAATTATTTTCTGTTTTGTATTTGTAATTAATTTAGAACAATTTGTAGATTTTATTTTTCATTTTGACATTATGGACTTTTTTGTGTTGATCAGTGGCAAAAACTCCTAATTAAATCCATTTTGATCATGTTGTAACACAATAAAATGTGGAAAAGTCCAAGGGGGGTGAATCCTTTTGAGAGCCATTGTATGTTTTTTTATTATTATTATTCTAAAGCAGGGGTGAGCAACTCTGGCCTTTCAGCTCAAGTCTTTGTTACAATCATGTTCTTAAATGTTTATTTGAATCAAATAAACCTCCATCTAGGTCCATGTGTTGGGTCAACATTTCTAAAGGTATGAATAGGGTAAAAATGTATTTAATCTCATCCCTTTTTCCAATTTAATGTATCCTATTCATGCCACCCATCTGAGAGATTCAATTCTTGTATAGTTTGGTGCTGGGCTCTAACACCACTGTTAAAATATGAATTGATGAAATAGCTTACTGTATAATAAATCTCAACAGCACTGGTAAATTCCAGTGCTGTTGAGTGCCACAGTCCGAAAAGATTTTTAAAAAATGTCTAAAATTGCAATTTTTTGGTTTCCATCATTACTTGGCACTGAGTTGTGCTTTACAATATAAAGTTAATCAAGTGATCATTCGTTAGCCATTAACAAAACAACACCAACATTAGTGCTAATACATGAATTCTCTGTCTTAAGGCAACAAGCAATTGATACTTGCAAACTGTAGTGGAAACCTGAAAATAATTATATTTAAATGAATCCCTACATCAGAGCCCATGTTCACAGGATGGCATTGTTATTTTATTAGGTTAATTTAGATTATCTCAGCTTACAAAATAAATTATAATTCATTGTATGCTCTTAAAAAGTAAATCAATAATCATGACCTTCCTCTCCAGCAACAAAATAATGACCTTATAGACTTTGGGATTAATTGTTCATCACACTTGATCTTGTTTTCATGCTTCACTTACTCTCGCCTCCTGAATACATAGATGTGATGCGGCACATTCTATGACATTCAGTTTCATTTGGGAAGGAAAACTGCATATGATCCAGCGAAAAATACTGAAATACATAATGGGGGGAGGTCAGACCAAATCTAAAGTACTACCATTGGGCATTTGCGATTACAGCCCTTACACTTTGGTATCTTAGGCTACCTCCCTTTTCAGGCCCTAGAAACAATAAGGTATTTTCTCATGAATATAGACCCTAATTCTATTAACATCTTAAAACAGACGGAAAGAATAAAGGGTTATGTGGAATAGTGCCATCATCACATCCCACGTCTCACTGGATTCATCCTACAAGACTGGGGGTTTGATTTAGTGGCCTTCATATGAAATCAAATCACACCAGCAAATCACTTCTTGTAGCTAATACTGTTTGTGAGAAGCTAGGGGAAATCTCTGAATGGGAATTAATTTGGTCTAATTCCAGCAAAAAAGTTAACAATTAATATGATTCCATAATCGTATGCTGCTCCATATAAATGTTTCATAAATAATTCCACTCCCAAACTGCCCATGTTGCCAATTTGGTCAGCCGGAAACCAATTTCCATTTTGAAAATGCCAGTCAGTGGCAAATTTCAGGTCCCAGATGTCCTCCATTCCTTTTGGTGTGCTTGGGATGATGGTGCCTTTGTGTTACATTGGTTGGTTGTTAATTGTTTGTTTGTTATCTGTTTGTTACAATGACTTAAACAAATAAATAATGTATTTTATTACTGATATGGAAATATGCTAATAGAAATATGCTTCTCATTATTGCATTGGTATGACATTATTCTATTTTGGGTTTTCAGCACTGACATTCAGCATTCAGTTTTGTGCCTCCTACAAAACTATTCTGCTGTTCAATTCTGACCAATTTAAAATAAATAAAGCAATCAATCCCTATTTTCTGTAAAAATGAATGTCCCACTGTGATTCTTTTGACCTTTAAATAAAGACAACCAGTACTAAACCTCAGTCATTTGTCATATTACATCAAAGAAGGAGTGGGGATCGTGAGAGGGGAAGAGGGAATGAGCTCGCCACATATATATATATATATATATATATATATATATATATATATATATATATATATATATATATATAATCAAGAATATAAAAACAGTATATGAATAATAGCCCAATAAATTATGTATATTTTATTGCGGTTGGTCACTAATGAGATTTTGTTTCATGAGATTGCTAATGAGAATTTTAATTTTAATGATATATCTTTATTGTTTGTTATTAAAGCATATATGCCTCAAAGCTAAATGCATTTCTGAAAATGAACAAACAATCTTTGTAATATTCCCTCTAATGAATGATTTTATTAAGTCTCCTTCTGTATAGTATAGTATTATAGTGTGTAACTAAATCATGAGCATATTCTGGACATTAAAGCTTTTGAATTGTATTTTTGTTTTAATTAACTTACCATACATTTGTAAACAGGGTAACTATCCTGACATATTGACAGGCTCTCGCTAGACAGCAGATTTACAACAAGACCTTGCTCCAATAAAGCCCAACATAAAATGTTATAGCATAATTAAAAGAAGCTGTGTAGATTGAAGGTACAACTCAATGAAAGACAACAAAGACACAAAATATACACAAATCACAGCCATTCCTGTCTCTCGGCAAGCAATTACAGGGCCAGCAAATTAAATAAGACTGTGGGCTTTATATTCACAAAGCTCATTTTGATGTGTGCTGGTACAAATAGTCAACGTGGTGTGGCACCATAATCATATATGATTTTTTAAACTGATAGTTGTATAATATAAAATCACAAGTCGATTAACATTAAAAAAAGCCTTAGACAGGTAAGCCATATACCATATGATATACTGTGCTTATTCTCAATAACTCAGTTCATTCTATACTTGTTCAGGTCAGACACAAAATCAAGTTTGGTGAATTTATGGAAATTGCTAATGAGCATCCTATAGAGCAGGGGTGTCCAATTATGGTCCTGAAAGGCTGGTGTCCTTCCTGGTCTTTGTTCCAACTGGACCCTAAATTATTTAATTGGACCAATTAAGTGCTTATTATAAGCTTAATTGGTCAAATTAAGTAATTTAGGGTCCAGTTGGAACAAAAAACAGGAGGGATACTGGCCCTCCAGGACCAGGATTGGAGACCCCTTCTATAGAGTCTCTTTTCAGCTGATTCACCCAGGAGAGTAAAGCGCATTTACCAGTCTTGATCACATTAGACAAGGTTCTTCTGCCAGTATTACCCCCTAGGGAATTAAATCCACATGCAGTCAACAGATATGGTTGGGCTAAAGTGTTCACTGCTGACTCAGGAACATGCAATGACAGGCTTTTTATTTGCAAAGAATCTGTTTTTTCAATCCCCCACATCCTTTCAAAGGAATTACTGCAGGCAATACTGAATAATAAAACTCCTACTTTTTCCACTACTGAACAACCAAACAATGATATAGAAACACTTCTTGGAGCAAAACATTTACAAAACATAATCTTGAAATCTGCCTAAAAGTGCATGAGAATTAGAAGGATACACTGTATAACAGTATGAGCCATAACGGAGACATATTGCTGTGTAAGAAGCCTCTTCTATTATATTTCAGTGACAGCAGAGGGAAATTGGTACAAACAGCAAATAAAAGATAGACTTCACCAAGCCTGGTAAGTCAATTTGTGTGACAATTATCACATCATACATAGTTATAGGTATGGGGTTAAATCCACTGCAATTGTTTAATCATAAACTTTAATCATAAATGCAATGCAAATAAAACTAACAAGAAAGACAACATTAGATCATCTAAATTGTGGTCTCGGAAAACCCAGCCAAAGTAGAAGTAAGGAATTATTTTTGATCTGCACCCTGTCCTGTTTCTTGCACCACCTTTTAAAGGTGTTACCAGAAAAACAGAACCATGCTGAAACCTTATTCACAAGACCTATGTAGTGTGCAATCAGTATGCTTTGAAAACGTGATTGTTACAACACATATTATTTCGGTAGTGTGGATAGGGTTAAAGTTATCTCTTTTTTTGTGCATCAATTAGGTAATAACAAATTAGATGTACAGTATACATGTATATAGCAATATCACAAGGCTTGCATTGTGTTGTTTCACAATAACAATCTTTGATTTGACTTGAATTTTAACTGTTTTTGAGTCTTTGTAGAATTGCTAATGATACAATTGTGGTAAATTAAAAATTCATAAAATAGTACAAAAAGTCTTGCCTAAGCACATTTACACAAGGCTCAAGCTGCATCCCTAACAACAGAAACCCATGCTTCTAATCATCAATTAAACTTTCCTTCTGGATAAAGAATACCTACAAAAATAAACAATTTACATTTTCTTTTCTTGTACTAAACATAATGAGATTCATATGCAAGACTAAATGTAAAATGATAAAAAGAGGACCCTTTAAAGGTAAAATGTGTGAATGTTGCACTAACCATGCTAGATTACACTGTCTATGCAGTATGAACTCTGACCTCTGAAATGAGTAGAGGAAAAACAGAAGCCTTCAGAACATTGCATTAACTGTAACAATATCTGTATAAAAATACAGCAGATTTACAACAAGGATGTAGGTTATTTTGATTCTTCTGATTTTCAAATAACTCAAACTATGTCAGATGCAATAGGATTCACCTAATCCCCAATGTGGAATTGACTTAAAATAAGTATTTCTGGCTGTGTCTGATAAGCCCATTCCTAGCTTCCGTATAACTTGGATAAATACTAAATGTATCAGGGCTGTGTATTTGCAGGATACAAGAATGCTCGAAAGCCCTTTTTGAGCATCAAAGATAAGCACAGTAGTCTAAGAAATTAAATTGCATCTCAAATTTGGAAGGCAGAAGTTAATTATTTTTTTTCTATAGAATAACTGAATACTGGAATAAACACTCCATAGAAACTGAGAAACACTCAGTTTACATCATTATTGTGGTTAAAACAAATTACTTTAAATGTTCTTAATTGTGTGAAACATTATGTAAGTTTCTGTTCTGTCAGATGCTCATACTGTAGAGCAAAATAATATTATTATTATTATTATTATTATTATTATTATTATTATTATTATTATTATTAAAAATAGTATATTTGTTAAATTGTTACAAGTTTGAACACTTGGCCTCAAATTCTACTAAATATTCTCATAGTATTATAGTAGTGTAGATACCAAAGAATTGGGGCAACACTTTTTTTTAATACAGTAATTACTTAGTAACAACTTAGTATTCACAATTAAAACCAATAGTTGATGTATACTAATCAGAATTTGATATATAACAAAAAAGAATGTAGGTGGAAACAATGTAACAGTTAATATGTAATACCACTGGGTTAGCATGTGTACTGGAAATGGTGTTTGTGTTCCAGACAGTGCATCTCTGTTTTTTAGTATTTTATGTGCACTGTTTTATTTAGATCATGCTACTTTAAAACTATGTGTGATTAGGGGGTAGCAGAGGTCAATGTGCCCAGTGTGTATCTTTGTTGTACCACAAACATTGCAGAAGTTCAGTCCCATGGTTCCTTCCAAAGTCGATACAGATGCCTTAAGCAATACAGTACAAACCCATTGAGACTCAACATACGGTAATGCCAAGCTGCCATACCCCAAAACAATTTCCTTACCCCAAAACAACACCATACTGAACTTTCCCCATCACTGCTGCTCAGTATTCTCCTGCTACTGTTATTATTTGGACAGGCATATCTGTTTATTTAAAAAGCCCCCATGAGATGCATCATTTCATTTTATCAGGTCTCATGAGGGAAAAGGCAATCATTCACATTACATACGCAAATTCAAATATATTATATATTTTACATTAGCTGCGTATGCAAGATAGATACAAAGTACAGAAGACTATTAGAATAATAAAAAAATGTACACGCTGAAACAGCCAGTTTGCCACAAGCAAGATAGCTCTAGATACCTGTACACTATGGGGGGTGCAATCCAGCCGTTCCCAAGACCATAGCAACAATGGCTGCCAACCAGTAGTATTGCTTGGATGCTAGTTGGTGGGGTAACATATTACAATAAAATAACTCTCCCAGCAGTGATTTACTTCACAGGTTTAAACCCCACAAAACAACTGCCTCAGCAGCGTCACTGTGGAAGGTCCTGGTCAGTCAACAAATGCTGACGGGAAGAAAAACCCATAGATTCAGTAAGGGAGCAATAATCCAGTAGCAGCGAGTGGAATTTTCTCTCTTGAAGAAATTAATAAAACAGAAGAACACTTTTTATCAACAGATGAAAGGTAAACACTGTACACTCTGAAGAGTGGAGAGTTAAGTGGTGTTACACTCAGAGGAAGTAAAACAAGTCTATAGCAGGTCAAGCGTTTTTTCTCCCTGCATGCTCAGAAGTGCTCTGTTTATTTTAGGTATGACACAGTCTTGACATGATTAGCTGTTTGCTATCAGATTATACAATCCAGGACAGTGGCCTACGTGCTTGGAGCTTTGCCCAGAATGATTGTTTCACCTGAACAATCTTTGTTTTTTTTCAAAGGGATGTATCAGTTTTTAATACCAAGGCTGTAGGCTCCATCTGTTCAAAAACAGAGGTTATTTATATAGATCGAGGGTGAGTGCACATTTGATTGATCGGTGAGAGATAGACTTCTGGCAGTTTCCCATTCTTTGGTCAATTCTGAGATAACAAGTTCCCAGGAGTAAAAGGGGGGAAAGATATTGTAATATCTAGGCTCCGGCATAATTCTGTACATGCTTTAAATCTGCCTCCATCTTTTCAAACAACTTCACCACTTAGGACTCTAGCCCTTCTCTGCTGATCTTAATTTTTTTTTTCCTGCCAGCTAATAATTCTTACTTCAATATGTTTATCATTGCAGTCACTTACCTGTCTTTTGAAGTGTAAGGTCATATGAAATGAGTGTTTTTTGGGGTTTTTTTTCAAATGGGCACTGTGTACCCATTAGGTGTAACATCAGTGTCTGCTGAAATGATTTGAGCAATGCCCCATGCCTTGCACAGTACTCTCCACTGTGTGTTAGTGAATAGCCTTTTTTGAATCAGTCATATAAAATGTGAGGTTTCAAGAAATGGTGGGGTTGTCTAGTACAAGCTGTTGCTAAAAGTAGCCATTCATTGAAAAAAGACCAATTCCATCCCCCGGTTACATATTGCACATAACAGAAACTGACACATAAAGACTTGCAAGCTCCGTGGCTGATGCACCTGAGTGCTTTGGTAGGGGAAGAGGTCAATCCAGTTATGTTAATAAGAACATAAGAACATAACAAAGTTTGCAAACGAGAGGAGGCCATTCAGCCCATCTTGCTCGTTTGGTTGTTAGTAGCTTATTGATCCCAGAAGCTCATCAAGCAGCTTTTTGAAGGATCCCAAGGTGTCAGCTTCAACAACATTACTGGGGAGTTGGTTCCAGACCCTCACAATTCTCTGTGTAAAAAAGTGCCTCCTATTTTCTGTTCTGAATGCCCCTTTATCTAATCTGCATTTGTGACCCCTGGTCCTTGTTTCTTTTTTCAGGTCAAAAAAGTCCCCTGGGTCGACATTGTGGCATTAAACATGCTGGTAATATATTTACATTATATTGCATCAGCAGTAAAATAGTGGGTACATTTAAAGATCAAATATAAGCTAAGGAACAGGGGCTTGAAATAAAGCAAGATGAAAACACCCTGTAATTGTCCCATAGCACTCTTTATTTGTACAAACAGTGAATTTTTGGGATCTGACTCTTATGAAGTTGTTTTTTAGAGGCAATGCTTTTAATGGTCCTGGGTGCCTGGTTGTCCCAAAAGACTGTGTGTTTACCTTTTGTGCTGCTGTAGCTGATGGCTGGTGAACATAACAGCATATGACATGCATGTAGTTTTGCAATGAAAGTTCACTCACTTTTTGTTTACATCATACCAGAGTTGCATACAAGCTTGAACACCAAACTTTATTATTATTTATTTCTTAGCAGACGCCCTTATCCAGGGCGACTTACAATTGTTACAAGATATCACATTATTTTTACATACAATTACCCAGTAATACAGTTGGGTTTTTTACTGGAGCAATCTAGGTAAAGTACCTTGCTCAAGGGTACAGCAGCAGTGTCCCTCATCTGGGATTGAACCCACGACCCTCCGGTCAAGAGTCCAGAGCCCTAACCACTACTCCACACTGCTGCCAATTTATTGTCAGATGTTGGTTGCACCAGCTTTTGGATTCAGAAAATCACTTCAACACAGAAGCATTGTGCAGCAATATGGTACAACAGGGTGGTTTGAAGTGCTGTGATATCACAAAAGCTGGGGTCTAATGAGGCCCTGGCTGCACTCAAACACAGCGCTTCAAAAGTTTCATTTAGTTTTGTTTTTATTTATTTTAGCACCAAATGGAAATCTAGAAATAAAATCAAAAATAGTCAGTAGACCAACATTTTAACAAACAGTGATGAAGTCATTAGCTAAAATGTTTGTCCCTTGAATTATAATTCCTTCAAACTCTGTTTCCAAAATAGTAGTTCGTTTTTGCTTCTGTTTATCATTGCAGAACAAAAAGTTTGCGATTCAGGGCTTCATCTACCGTACAGTATGTAAGGTTGAATACCAAGATGGTGCTGGTCATGGTATGTGAGATTAAGTTAGTTATAATTAGTCATACTATATTAAATACACAGGAAAAACATTTTAAAATCTATATTAATAATGTACATATTCATGCATTTGGGAAGATTCAGTATACTCATTAATTTAATACAGGCATATATTGTAAGCATTAACAGAATAGGCAATGTATTCTTTCCTCACAGCATATATAAAAAATGGACCATATTTATTTAAAAAGGGAAGCGTGAACCTTGATGATTGTAATTGTCAGATATTATTATTGATTGCCTTTTCCATTGCATTCTAAACAAAGCATCTTCCTGCCCACTGTACCTTAACCAGCTTTGATTAATTAAATTTACTCATTATTGGAAATCAAGCAATTGTATCTATTTTTTTTCTTGGTCTGTTGACATATTCAGGACATGCACATTAAAGTCTAAATTGATTAAACAATAGGTTAATGCATTATATTGCTGCATGCTTGGGTTTAATTCAATTTATATTAACAAACTCATAGGATCTTTCAGATTTGCAATTGCACACCAGTCCATAAATTCTGACTCAATCTATTTCATATTAGATTATACTTAAATGAACAGAAGGGCTGCATCCTTCTCTTTCTTGGATTTGCTGTGTCTTCTTAGCATTCTCCATCTATTTTGTACATTACTTCACCCTGCATTTCCCATTATTGACATCAGCCGTAGTTTTAGTTAGTCTGTTGTACGTACTTAATTGTATTTATGATAGGTGTGAACATCTGAAATAATAGATTTTTTACCGTACATACAGACTTTTTGGGGGACTGGTTATGTACAGTATATCTCTCAAAGGTTATACTACATTAAAACATGCAAAGTATTACAAATTGTTGTAAATGCATACTGGAAACATGATAAAGGAGCAGCAATTTGGAAGTATACTAAACTATGGTAACACATGATAAATGCATAATATAATCTTTAAGAAAGCATGGTAGGCTATAAAATTAGTGTGCAAGTTTACCATGGTTTTATAATGGGCCATTAATGCTCCTGTTTCAATAGTATTTTAATAAACAAAGATGATTACCCTACAATTGTGAAATTATATTATTTTCTATATGGAATAAATTCCAATATTGACTGTTTTAATTGTTGCTTAACCCTCAAAACTGGGCACTATCATGTGTCCATATAAAGTAACTGCTGTCAACTGGAAACTTTTCATTCCTTTGTTGTGAACAGTGACCAGGAGACTCTCTAGAGTCACGGAAGCGAGACTGACAAGAAAACAACAATATGCTAATGTAACATTCAAAGTATTGCACTGTATAAAACACAATATTTTCAAATGCCATATTCATGACATATTACAACTTGGACCTGACAATCTATGTATTTATTCATTTATTATTTGATTTTGCTGCTGTCTGGTAAATTTTATTAATAATAGAAATAATTGTTATTATTATACTTTGTATTTACAAGAAAATTCTGTACATGTGAAGTTAAAAATATGCATATATTTAATTGGAGAGCCTTTAGTTGTGTTTGCATGGTTACTAGGCTGACCTTTTCAAAACCAAAGCTGTTTAGGCAATCTGCAGTACAAGTTCCACAAGCAATTTGAATTAGACCACCCAACAAAACATTCTTACATACTGTACTGAGTGTCCAACATAAACATTTGTATGATAAATCCTAACCCTCTATATAATCCATTAAAATGTTTTGTTAATATATTTTTTCAAGAACTCATTGTATCTTCACAAACCGCTCTGCTATGCATCACGGATATAATTTGTTTAATTGCTCATCTTTCTAATAGTTTATGTTGTCAAAATTAAATCTGCAGTTTTAGCCATGCTTTGTGAGTCTGTAATTATCTGTGTCTTTAATTATATGCCCCTAGTCACTAGGCTGATTATAACCAAATCCTTGCACTATGTAATGTTTGAAAAATAATTTTAAGTTAATGTTATTAAATCTTTAATGCATGGTAATTGAAAAGCAAAATTAGTTCTACCCTAATATGAGATTTTGGTTCAAATCCAGTCCATGCTGAGGTGGCCTGCAGTGTTAAGCTGGTTGTTACAGGGATTTCAAGCATTGGTTAGAGATGTGGCAATTTTCTTACTATACTGGCTTTTCATATAAAAAAATAAGGACAGATTTACTACGCTTTCTCTCTTGTGCAACACTTGTTTAAAAAATAAAAATAAATCAGAATTATGTTCATTCCATTGCTATACAGTACAGTATATGCAGGTATTTGATCAAATTCATGACTATTCACTGGACACAGGATGCATACAATTTCCCATTGGCACAGATTCCACATGTTGAACTGGAATTAAACAACAGAGAAAGGGGGGTGATGCCACCTTGTGGATATACTGCTAGCTACAATACATGAAAAGTAACAAATATAATTAAAATCTGTATGATACACTTTGCAGCCTAGATTTCACAACAGAGGGGGGGGAAATGTGCTAATTTCCTGACTCCTTATACAGACAAAATGGACATAATGATCATTAGATCATATAGAAAGATAAAACAAGAGCATATTTATCATTATTTTCACTATTTAAATGACACATCTCGTTTACAAGATGTCCTGGGATGAACGCAAACTCTCAATTACAGTGGTAACTTAGGGAGGGTAAAAGAGACTTATTTTTTGATTTAGTCCTGCTGGCTGTATTTAAAAAAACAAACAAAAAAAAACACAGATACAAATTATATTTCTATATGAGAATTCAATCAATTTAATGTAAGTAACTTGGCTCTTTCATATGATTTTATTGTAGGACTTTCAACCAGTTACTAATTATTTAATTGACCCTCCTGGAGATCAATTTAAAAAAAAAGTCAAAGCAAAGTACTGTAATGGAATGATTATAGTAGAGTGCAGTATGGTACATGTGAAACTGACAGCTGAATGTCAACTGGTGATGTTTTAGAACGAGGACCTCAGAAAATGGGTCAGCCCCCCTCCCCCAAGTAAAACAACCAGTTAGTCAAGAAGTATTACACCATGATATCCATGATCCTATTACTGTGATCTGACACTTCATATTAGTTTCAAAGAAATGAATTCATGTTTCACCTCTGGTGACCGGAAATCTGTCACCTTCGCGCTCACAAAGTTCCTGGCAGATGTTCACACATATCTGCACCAGGGCTGTAAGTAGTTGACTTGGGTCCCTCCTGGTTCTGACCTTTCAAACATAAACATGCTTATTACCATAAAGTATGTCTCAATTGTCTACATATACGCATTCAGCTGGGGAAGTCAATAAAATAGGTCAACTTTACATTCTAAAAAAATATATTACTTTACTGATCCACCCCTGTAAATGCAGGCATATTCTTTCAAAGCAGAAAATGACCTGTGCTAAGTATGAACTGTTTTACATCATTGGAATGATTCGTAGGCTCACAGAAATATATTTATTTTTTTACCTGTAGCTGTGTGTGTTTATTAAAACACATATTTATTTAATATGTTTATTAAATCAGAAACCACCTGACGCATTGATCTTTCCATTCCTGCAGGTTATGGTGTAAAATCATGCAGGCATAGTTCACCTAACAATGCTTCAAACAAGGCCATATTCAATATATGGTACAGACAAGTACAGACCTGTATACTTTAATTAACTGTTATTAACACAAAGCATTTTGGTATTTGATACTTTTAATGTTGGGTTACTGAGACCATCTTTACAGTGAATAAAATAGAACAGCAGTTTAGAACTTGTATAATCAACTACATGTTTAACTTCAGGGCTTCCTATATTAACTTAGTGACAGCTAGATTTCATGGTTTATGACATATTTGCTATTGCTGCTACAGTATAATCCATCACATGTCCACCTTCACAATAAAAACGATATCAACAATCCATGGCATGTGTCAGAGCTCATACTGGTTTGTCATCATAGGGACTGGCACAGTTGAAAATCTGTAAAATGGGTTCTTCGTATCAGAATCCAACTGATAGGATAAAGCAGTTCAGTACACAAAAGAAAAATCCTTTCTGCTTTTACAGCGTTATCCATCACCATTTTGTCTTCGGTCCACTGTGATTAAATCCATCACTCTAATAATTCATATTTTAGAGGGTTGTGACCTTATACACCCAATATTGTGTGCTATAACCTATACAGTTTGTGTTACTTGTAAAATATTATCACCATTTGGTAAAAAAAAAAAAATGAATCTAATTTTTAAATTTCTGTTTTGCTTTCTGAGTTATACAAAGCTTGAAGGTGCCATTTAAATACACCTACCTCAAAGATTTCTCCAGTATAATCTGATAGTTTGGGGGGGGGTGACAATATACTGCATATATTACAAGTAGACGCTGACAGACAGACAGACATCATGTATTTAGTGTATCTTCTTATCTATCATTTGACTGTTATGGGGTTAAGGATTATTGTATACAATCAGCACAACCAACAACAATACAGGTCTTGGTTTGACAAGGCAATAAATGAACAACCTAGAAACTAAAACTAGGACTCAAGTAGGACAATACGGATTATACGGATTAGTATGGATTTCCATTTCAGGTTAAAGGAGTGAAGCATAACAATTAGTTATAGATTGTTATGTCAAAAAGACAAGAAGCCTAAATGTACAGGTAGAGCCAGTCTGTTTACTTAGCATATTACCTTATGGTTTACATCAGCAGCTTAATTAAAATAATGGGTGCTGAACTTTGTGAAGACAACTAGCACAAAGCAACTGTTCATTATCTAATGTTTCATGTATTTAAAACATACTGAAATGTGGGGATTTCATATAGGGGGCAGTAATAATAGCAATGACTTACTATTCAGAAACTTAAAATAATTAATTAGATATGTATTTCATTTCCCCCTAACTGCACATACAATGTCAAACCTGTTCTCTAAGTTCATCTAAAAACTACTGTACATGGTTTGAAACAGATATAGTGTTTATTTTTGTTTTTTAAATAATTAACTCAATACTTGCTACGTAGTCTTTGCAGTTTCATTTCACAGAATTTGGACATTTCCTGTTACAGGTTTTCAGAAATACAGTCTGAACAGTCCAAACTCCAGAGGACACCTTATAAATGTTGACATGTACATTTCTACAACTTACACCTAGGCAATTACAGCAGATAAGGTGCTTTCTCCTTGATTATTATTTGTTTATTTTGCAGACGCCTTTACCCAAGGCGACTTACGGAGACTAGGGTGTGTGAACTATGCATCAGCTGCAGAGTCACTTACAATTACGTCTCACGGAGCACAAGGAGGTTAAGTGACTTGCTCAGGGTCACACAATGAGTCAGTGGCTGAGGTGGGATTTGAACCAGGGACCTCCTGGTTACAAGCCCATTTCTTTAACCACTGGACCACACAGCCTCCTTATCCACCATATTCCAAAAAAATAATAAATAAAATGTCAAGTTTGTTTCAGGTTTATTGAAACATGAAGCATTCTCTTAACATTTTATACTACTGACTTCTTAAAACCTGGGTAAGAAGTGGGTTTTAAGAAGTCAGTAGTATAAAATGTTAAGAGAATGCTTCATGTTTCAATAGGAGTGGATTTCAGAAACCAGATACCAGTAATTACCAACCTGCATGAATCTTTCTTGCAATTGAGGCAAGTCCATGCCTGCCACTACCCTGGAGTATGGGCTGGCAGTGCTTTTTAATTATTAGTTCTGCATGACAGTGTGGAAGGGCAGAAGTAAAATACTATAATTTAGTTGGGATTGGCAGAAAAGGGTTAACAAAACCCTCTCTGCCTAAAAACAACGCGAGAATGTGCTCAAACTAGATTGAATAATTGTTGCCAAGCTTGCTTGACCACATACATAAAAGAAGAGCAGGGCGACAGCTCCTCAGCAATTAGTCTGTAACAGAGCAGCAGGTGCTGTGCTCTTCAGGCCCTTCAACAAGCTAGCATTGTTTCGTATTTTGTTGTTATTAAATTTGTTTGACTCCTGCCTTTGCTACTCCCGTTGCTAGCCTGCCTGACCAAAACGCTACCGTTCCACAGGCAGTTAAAAGCTCCCTCCTAAGTGTGTTTATTCATTTAAAAAATTGTTTTTTTCCCCCTACAAAAATAGCAACACTTAATCCTATGCTGAATTCATTAAGAATGTAGCATTTGTTTCAGTAACACATGTAATTTCCATGGCAACAGTAACTACTTTTCATATATAAATAGCTAGCAATCTAGCCTTTGAGATCCAATTTGCCCAGTGATACAACACATTTTTTTTTTTTTTTTTTTTTTTTTTTTACTGTGTAATTTTATATCACAGCCACCACTGCATTGGTATGTTTAAAGGAGGGGTGTCCAATCATGGCCATGGAGGACCATTCCACTGTAGGTTTAACAGGTAAAATGCTATAAACTCATTCAGGGTCTGAATGGGGGTTTAATTGGTTCAATTAAAGCTTAGAACACGGTTGAAGCAAAGACCAGGAGTGGAGGGGCCAACTTTGGACACCCCTGGTTTAAAAACTAAGATTTGCATTACGCAAAAGGAACGTGCACAATAAAAATAAAAGACTTGCAACAGGTTTGCTTGAAAGACCTATTCCTTTCAGGGAAATTGTCAAAACAACTCCAAGTAAGAGAGCTTCAAGTTTAAAAACTACACTGGATTTTAAGGAGTGTAAAATATATTGTGCCCAGCTTGTTTTAATCTTAAAATATCACACCATACTAGGATTTCTTTATTTTGAAAACAGGATCCTGGTTTAATGTTATTTATTGATTACAAGATGGACCCAACAATACTGAGAAAATTAAGCAAAAAAACGCTTAGCTTTAATATATTCCACCAGTAAAAGTACAGGCTGTTAAAAACCTTCTTTTTGCAACTGCAGGATACTGACAAGCAAATAACAGTGATCACA
The DNA here is from genome assembly GCF_902713425.1 of Acipenser ruthenus. NCBI lineage: Eukaryota > Metazoa > Chordata > Actinopteri > Acipenseriformes > Acipenseridae > Acipenser > Acipenser ruthenus. The sequence continues at coordinate 39,561,639 of NC_081198.1, read as the reverse complement.
TAAGTTGACAAGCCACTTTGTAGTGTAGCGCCATCATAAAAAATAAAAATAAATAAATTATATATATATATAGATATATAAAACCATCTCTCTCAAGTTAATCCAGTACAAACGTTGTTTAATTAATTATGGTTAGTTAGGGTATTCACTATTTATTTAGCATTATAGTTACATTAATCTGCACATGGAAGAATCATTTGTTTAGGGAACTATAAGATTCCAATGTTTTGATTAGGTTTAGATGCAAGATCTTTAGAGTACTCATTCCTTACAAAGAGCTTTATGTGCAGCACAGAATGTAAATAGGAAAGACAGGGTCCTAATACTTGCAGCACTGGAGACTCGTGGTGTACCCAAAAAAGCTTTTTACAGTACAGTGTTGTGTTAATGGTAGGGACTTCAAGACACTTGCTGGACATCCTGTTTTTTTTTTTTTTTTAATAATTCTAAGTGATTAAATAATCAGATTGTTCAATCAAAAACACGACCACCATTTATTTATGTAGCCCACAATTTATTATAAATCTTATTTAAAAAATTGGAGATAATGTATATGGAAATAGAAAGAAAAACAAAACAAGACAGAAATAGTTATTTTACAGGGAGAAATCATCCCACTAATGGGTAGCAATAAAAACAAGTCGCCCAAAGATATGCCTTCTTTTAAAATGTACTCAATCACACTGATAAATAGGCAGTTTAAAAAACAAACACACACCTTCCACCTGCATTTGTTACTCACTTCTGGTCTTAATAGTAGCAATTTGTATTTTGTGTTGTTTAATTGTTTTACTCGAGTGATGCTGTTTCTTGTAAATACTTTCTCTTCATACTTTCACCATCAATGATGCTTACAGTAGACCTGGAAAGACTACAAAAGCCGATTCATTTCCAGAAAACATGGTTCTACAAATCAAAGTTCTCCCAATTATGTGGAAATTGATTTAAAATGACTACTTATAAATGTCTACTGGTCACCTTAAAATATATAAAGACCAAATGTGAGTTTGCATTGATTTCAGAAATTTCCTGTTCTATGTATTGCATTTAAATTGCTTTGTTTAGCTCTTAAAGTAATTGGCCTTAACGTACAGGCCAATTAAATACTGAAATTCTTAACAGTGTAAAGTTCATACAACTCTGTATAATCCACTCCCAAAATAAAGTGCCAACTAATTACATGTAGTCTATATCAGAAAGGCTTCAACATGTCTTTAAACTGCCAATAGTGGTTATATAACTAACCAAGTTACAATAGCAGTGCAGGAGAACAAACCAGAGAAATGTTAATGCAATTATCTCCATCTCCGCTGTACTCCGTTTTGGACCGAGGAACAATCAAGGGCTTTTTCTTATCACTACCAACCAAACATGTATTCCATGGCTTTCGATACTAAACTCTCATCTTTCCTTGGGGTCTGTCTGTCAGTAACCACCTAAAAAGATATTTATTAAAAAAAAAAAAAAAAAAAAAAAAAAGATAATTAGGTTAGAGTAATCAATCTGACATGTAGACATATGTTTTTGCCAGTACCTTTAGGATCAGAGTACGCTTTGCATTCAAAACAATTTGACAATTACGTAATGTTCAATTAATCATTTGTGTAGTAGTGTTATATACCTGATAGTCACTGCTGGAGGCTTTGTATGCAGCAGCAAGAGGTCTCATGGAGGTCGATCGAGGTGTATTTGCAGGATGGGATGGAGTCGCAATCATTTTAATTGGAGGAGTAAACACTATTGAGGAGCCAGATGTTGAACCTTTATCAGAACTCTCCATGATACTCTGAAGGAAAAGCAAAAACAATCAACTTGTTTATCACTGCAAAAACAAACGATAGTACTATTGGTATTACAAATGTTATACATATTTAAAATGAACAGCAAATACACTTTTGACATCTTTAAAAGGCTAGATTGTTGTGGAACACTTTTGCATTATGGCCAGATGGATTTCATTAATATAAAAAAAAAAAAAATCATAATAACTACTCACCTTATCAATGCATGGTTTAACCCCAATCATGATAGCTTCTCCAAAGACCTTTCCATCTTTACTGAGTGCTTTTCTAGCTTGGAGTTTTGACTGATATTGCATGTGCATCCAATTTCCATTGTTAGACATCTACAGATATTACAAATAAGAATTTTGTACAATTCAGCAGTGGCATGAATGTGTAAACATGTGTGAGAAATCTACTGTTATTTTAAAAGGAAAATAAGCATAATTTTTAAATTTTAGAATGTTCTTGCTAATCATGCTGGTGGCGCCAAAAACAAAAGTGGTTTCTTCTTGCATTAAGAAACTGTCTACTTAAGTAGAAGCCTCCCAATGATCAAATATGTCAAATGTTTAGGATCTTCACTCATGTTCACCACAATCCCATCAATGACATGTTTAAATGTATCCTGCTTGAACACTAAGTTCATGCTACCTGTACTTCAACATTTTTACCTAGAATTCTTAATGAGGATTGCCTGAATTAAGCACTGTGCAGCGAGAGGGAAAACAATGTGTACTGTTTGCTATGGAGAATTGATTCCGAGAACAGCATTCAGGAAATGGAAATTTCAAATAGGGTTTCATTTTTTGCATGTACCGATTCAATAATTTAAATGTACAAGTTACACGCAGACCAAGTTCAGTTGTTTAATCTTACAAATTAAGTAAGAACAAATAATTGCACCTACCACATGTTTTAATATGTTTCCATACTGTGCAAACTGTAGCAGGATATAAGAAGCAGATGCTGGAGGAAACCTACAAAATAAAAAGGGGTGGGGTTGTTAATATATTATTGTGCTACTTCTAAATAATGCTGCCTTATCCTGATAAAGAAAGTAATTTATTTCACAAATACTATATAACGATATATATAGATATATATAGATATATAGATATATATATAGATATATAGATATATAGATATATATATAGATATATAGATATATATATATATATATATATATATATATATATATATTACACACATACAGATATATAGATATATATATACAGATATATATATATATACACAGTACTGTGCAAAAGTTTTATGCAGTAAGAATGCTTTAAAAAATAGACATGTTAATAGTTTATATTTATCAATTAACAAAATGCAAAGTGAGTGAACAGAAGAAAAATCTACATCAAATCAATATTTGGCGTGACCACCCTTTGCCTTCAAAACAGCATCAATTCTTCTAGGTACACTTGCACACAGTTTTTGAAGGAACTCGGCAGGTAGGTTGGCCCAAACATCTTGGAGAACTAACCACAGTTCTTCTTAAATAAGATTTATAATAAATTGTGCTTCTCTCTCTTCATGTAATCCCAGACAGACTCGATGATGTTGAGATCAGGGCTCTGTGGGGGCCATACCATCACTTCCAGGACTCCTTGTTCTTCTTTACGCTGAAGATAGTTCTTAATGACTTTCGCTGTATGTTTCGGGTCTTTGTCATGCTGCAGAATAAATTTGGGGCCAATCAGATGCCTCCCTGATGGTATTGCATGATGGATAAGTATCTGCCTGTACTTCTCAGCATTGAGGAGACCATTAATTCTGACCAAATCCCCAACTCCATTTGCAGAAATGCAGCCCCAAACTTGCAAGGAACCTCCACCATGCTTCACTGTTGCCTGCAGACACTCATTCGTGTACCGCTCTCCAGCCCTTCGGGGAACAAACTGCCTTCTGCTACAGCCAAATATTTCAAATTTTGACTCATCAGTCCAGAGCACCTGCTGCCATTTTTCTGCACCCCAGTTCCTGTGTTTTCATGCATAGTTGAGTCGCTTGGCCTTGTTTCCACGTCGGAGGTATGGCTTTTTGGCCGCAAGTCTTCCATGAAGGCCACTTCTGACCAGACTTCTCCGGACAGTAGATGGGTGTACCAGGGTCCCACTGTTTTCTGCCAATTCTGAGCTGATGGCACTGCTGGACATCTTCCGATTGCGAAGGGAAGTAAGCATGATGTGTCTTTCATCTGCTGCAGTAAGTTTCCTTGGCCGACCACTGCGTCTACGGTCCTCAACGTTGCCCGTTTCTTTGTGCTTCTTCAAAAGAGCTTGGACAGCACATCTGGAAACCCCTGTCTGCCTTGAAATTTCTGCCTGGGAGAGACCTTGCTGATGCAGTATAACTACCTTGTGTCTTGTTGCTGTGCTCAGTCTTGCCATGGTGTATGACTTTTGACAGTAAACTGTCTTCAGCAACCTCACCTTGTTAGCTGAGTTTGGCTGTTCCTCACCCAGTTTTATTCCTCCTACACAGCTGTTTCTGTTTCAGTTAATGATTGTGATTCAACCTACATATTGAATTGATGATCATTAGCACCTGTTTGGTATAATTGTTTAATCATACACCTGACTATATGCCTACAAAATCCCTGACTTTGTGCAAGTGTACCTAGAAGAATTGATGCTGTTTTGAAGGCAAAGGGTGGTCACACCAAATATGGATTTGATTTAGATTTTTCTTCTGTTCACTCACTTTGCATTTAGTTAATTGATAAATATAATCTGTTAACATGTCTATTTTTGAAAGCATTCTTACTTTACAGCATTTTTTCACACCTGCCTAAAACTTTTGCACAGTACTGTGTATATATATATATATATATATATATATATATATATATATATATATATATATATATATATTTTTTTTTTTTTTTTTTATGGATTATTTTATACAGAGATACTGTTCGAATAAACAAGCAGTAAAGGTGAAATATCCTAAAGAAAAAGCTGCATAATAAAAACACAGTTTACCAACAAAGCAATACCAACCCAAAAACTGTAACCCATTTGTCATCTAGATGGTCATCTGAAGAAAGAGCCTCTCCTTGAGTATAGAAAGGATCAACCTGAGCCGGAGAGAGGGTGGCTTTCCTCTGCTGCCCAACAGCAGGACTAAACACACTTGAAGCTAAAAGGCAAACAAATTAACCAGTTATAAAAGCAAATCACAAATCTAAACAACCATAGCATATCATCTTAGACATATTTTTTACTAAAGTTACAACCCATATCAAGAAGGATCCCCAGTACTTTCATTGGTTTGAATATGGCACAGTATATATAGCCAAAGCTGATAGTTGCCTGCCTTGACTAGAATGCTGACCAGGTGTGTGATATGAATAAATTTGTTTCAAGTATATGCAACAAATACATGCAATTTTACTGTGGCAGCATATGCAGAAACATGATCAATTATGCATGCAGTCACAATGAAGGTTGAAATAAGGACACAGAAATGCACCATTTATGAAAAAAAAAATTACAAATCACCTAGAACTTATTTTTAAGATTTACCTGTTCCAGGGGTGGTTGGAGTCATCCCAGACAATGGGGTCTGCATAATTGAATAGGCAGGCTGTGGGATAAGAGAGAATTAATTGCACCAAAATCAGGAGATAAACAGGATATAAACTCTATAAGTAAAACGATCAATTACTTACTTGTTTTCTTGAACTTATTGGCGTTAGACCAACCCCTGGACTTGCAAGTTCATCATAAATACTTCTAACTGGGGGTGCTCCACTCTTGTCCTTTGGAGTAGGGACAACTGGCTGAGGAGGTGAGCCACCTGAATAGATGTTAAGGGTAAAAACAAAAAACAATAAACAAACAATTCCATAATAATATTAATAATACTAATAATACTATTTTAAATGAAACTACAGCTTGGAGGGGGGTATGTCCTTTCTTTATCCAATGGCTTTCAACTCTCAGGCCAGTGAGAACTGGGTTTGTGTGTAGCACTACTTCTGAACACACATGGCTGTGACATTAATTTTTCTCTTTAAACCCTTGCTGTGACTGCGGTAATGGAAAATGATAATGGTGCACAATGTGGATTCACAGACAGCTAAATGACCATCATTTCCCATTTAAATGTCCCAAGACATTTTTGTTTTCCCAATTAGATTAAATAACAACGGAAAAAAATCAATTATATATAAAAAAAATTTGCCATTATCTACACAACACTAGTTATCCAGGACTCCAAAGTAGATGCTATACAAAGTTAAACATTACTGAATGCAGGGAAAATAAGAGCAACTAAAAACAAAATTAGGTTGGTGTGCAATAAATTGATTTTCCATTTTCTCTGGTGAGCTTGAATTTTCAGTATATTACTTTTCAGGATAATCCCAATGAACAAAGTGAAGAGGAGGCGCTTAGCGTATAATAGAAAATGGTTATCCGCAAGTCCATCATTATCAGTCATGAGGCAGGAGGCCCAAATGAATGTAGAGTGATGACAATGTCAATGACGATATACTATCAAATGATACACACAGTGACATAGAACTGGATAATACCAGGCTCGGGCCGAATGTTGAAGATGAAAATCACGGCATTGGTAATTTCAGTGAGGGACAGATATGGGTCAGCATTGACAATCATGTCATCGTCAGACTCTGAAACGTTCTTGCTCTGAGCGGCTATTGCTCCCTGCCACAGAGATTGCCTCAAACTTATTGCCCCTTACCATATTCCCCTGCGGCAGTTGCCCTGTCCGTATCTCTCCAATTCCTACATGTACCTTACTGTGTGTTGTGTGCATGTCTCCCATGAGTGAGTTGGCTTGTCTCCATGTCTCCTCCCTCCCACTTACCTCTTGTTCTCCAGTCATTCTGTCTCTGCCTGATAGCTGACAACTGTACGGGAAACACTTCAGTCTCTGCTGACGTTTGGGCCGGACAATAAAAGAACATTTCATTTGACACCCTGTCTCAGTGTCATTTCTAGAACTCACAAGACTGGATCACCACAATATTTTTTTGTTTATACACTGTACCACACTTTTTATTTTTAATTTAATTTTGTTTTAATTTTTAGGTTCCTTTTTTTGTTTGTTTTTGTTCTGTGTTTTTTTTTTTTTAATTAAGAACAAAATATAAAATCAATTAAATCTTGAATACAGTTTTTAAAAGTTTTATAGCTAACTATTTTAAAAAGAAAATCAATGTATATCTCAGCTAACATTAATGCTACACTACATTCATTTGAATCTTTTGTATTTTATTTTCATATTTGTACACCAATCGTTGCGAGTAGAAATAACTATTTAAATATCATAATGTGCATTTCTTTAATAGTCCATTGTTCTTAAAAGGTTGTATAAATGTAAAAGTACTGTAACATTGTGGCAACGTTTTCACAATGTTCTGACAAGGTTTTGGCAACAACGTTATTCTCCAACGGCGTGGCAACGTTTTTCAAACCACACAAATTAACATTGCTGCAACGTTGAATTCCAACGTTACCATAACTCAACATTGTCACAATGATTTTAAAACACAGAATTGTTAACTGGGATGGTCCGCAAAAGTAAGTTAAACTGTGCCAGGAGGCTCACCTGACATAAGTGGGGACCTCAGTTCCATTCCACCTGCAATGGAGCCGCCGAAGGTACGAGGCTGAGGAGATGCAGGGGCTGGCAGGTCTCCCATTAGAAATCCAGGCAAGAACTGAGCGCCTGTTCCGGGCTTCGGTGAGGTGGGGGATCCGAGTGCCATTGGTTCTGCACCTATTACAGTATAACAATGTAATCATAACAAGTCTTAACAACAAGTCTACTTGCATTTCCTTCATAATAAATGCATCTCTGTTTCAGCAACAGAATGGAACAGGAGCACTTTTTATTCAAGTAAGAACAATAAAAGATATCCGTGTAAATTTAAATAAAAAACAAAAAGAAAGTGTTTCCACATTCTATTACGGCAATACTAAGGTATGTTTGTTAAACACGCAATAAAAGTTATTTCCAACTGCAGACTGTTTTTAAATAGCACCCAGAAGCATCTGTTAAAAGAGCAAATAGGAGCAATAATAATAATATCTTTGGCCAAAAGTTATATGGGTGCGCGCTCACTTCTTGCACTGGGAATGTCCAACATTCCGTAGATCTTGAATGAGCAACAGTTTGCTCGTACACAAATAAACGTTTCCAGAACAAAGTTCGGGCAATACAAATATAACCGGTCCCACTGCATTATATAAATCCAACCTCATTAATTAAAAGATGGTGCCTGGGAGTGCAAGCCTCGGTCTGCGGTAGCAAGTTACAGCAGGCACATTACCTACCCCCTTTCCTCCAGAAACACATATTTTAAACTTCAGGCTAAACCTACCCAACAGCAAAAAATCTTGAAATGTATTTTTTGTAAGTCGCCCTGTGTAAGGGCGTCTGCTAAGAAATTATATATATATTAGTACTCGCTGAACTTAAGTTGTCAGGCTCTACAGACGTCAATATTAAATTAAACGTATGTATACTTTTCAAAAATACTGTAATGTTACATCAGATTATTGTGACAATATGCATACGGCTAAATATACGTACTTAAGTAACAGTCGTAAAACGTTAAAATGAAACAGCGAGCAAGTGGGAATACTTTTTACCTAACACAATATAGTGACAGTGAGGGTTCCATAGTGTAATAAAGAAGAAGCGACAAAGAAACTCACCTTGAAATTCCATAGCGAGACAATACAGAATATTTGAAGACTCATATACACGTGGAGAAACAATAGTACAATAAAAACCTAATCTATTTTAGTCACAATTCAAAATTTCAAATAATGGCGGAAATACAATGTGCTTTTCACCAACAGCAATGCATTGTGGGTTTACGTCACTTTTATGGGGAAAGCAGCAGTGTAGTTGGGAAGAAGCATCCGTTCTCTGCCTGGTTAGTGTAATAATAACTGTAAATGGACTCTGCTCAATATTTTTGCATCCACTGCCATGTTGATTTTCAATTGATTTTTTTTTTTAAATTCAGTCTGTTACAACTATATTCCGTCACTGACCAGAAACAATAGCACAAGTGACTCCTCCCCCATTTTTTTATAGAAAGGATAACCAACATTCAAAATATGTTAAAATTTAAATGAACTTAAACGCATTCTAACAGCTCTTTACTTTCATTGCTTTAATACATTAAGTGCTGCACCACTTGGACCACTGATATATATATATATATATATATATATAGAGAGAGAGAGAGAGAGAGAGAGAGAGAGAGAGAGAGAGAGAGAGAGAGAAAGAGAAAGAGTACAGTATTTCTTAAATCTAAATGTCTGCAGCCAAGTTATACTTATAGAAACACTATGCTTCACCTTATGACATTTAGTGAAAAAACACTTACCAAATTTGTATTTAACTACTAATTTTAATTTCTTGTTCAACTTTTCCATCATGCTGATAGCTAGTATAATTTTGTATTCATAGCTGTAGCGGAGAATAATTTTGTATTTATAGCTGTAGCGGGGGTGTAATGTGATTTAATAATTGTTCAATATGCTATATAACTACAGTCAAATAACCTGGTGCGGTGGACGGTGGTAGAAAATGCATTGAAACTAACGCTATGTGTATTGCACATTTAATTAATGCAACACGTATATTGTTGAAATGTTAAATGATCAATGAGACTTTGTATTTCGCCAAAATAACTATTTTTGCAGAACCCGTGGTGTGACAAAACTTGTTAGGTCAGTTTGCAAGGCGAGTCTGAGCGTAACCAGCCGGGATAACGAGATAACACTTTCTCAGAAAAAAAGCCTTTTTATTCATACATACTGTATAACTCGTGTCTTCCAATGTATACTTTGGTAGGCCAAAAGGTGTCGCCAGTGTTATTAAATTCCAGCTTGCTATGTTAATGAAACTTCCTTCTGCAAATATCTTAGACGCTTTCCTATTGGCTACTGCAACAGGGTTTGTGATCAACGTGGCGCTCACAAAACGTACTGACGTCATATCAATATCTTTTTCAGTCAGTGATTCCGAGTAAAAAGTGGTAGTATCACAACGGCATTGGAACAGGAATCAGGATCCGCATCCGGTTAGGTGTGTAAAAAAATGTAATGTTATTAGCTGGTGCAATAGTTTAACTTTTCATTATTAAGTTAAACGTAGGTCTACAAGTACCGAAAAATGCATGCTATGTGTTTCTTTACCTTGTCATAATTCTATTGTACTGGATCCGGTACGCGATTGCATGGGTACCGGTAAAACGCAGCATCCTAAGTTGTCCTAGTAATGCGGTTAAGTTGTTGTGTTGTTTTAAACGAGTGTCCTTTAAGAATGTAAAAATGTACCATACAATATGTCACGCTGAGGGCGTGTGCCAGAGGTTTATCAAAGGTGTGCTGGTGTGTTGCCTTCATATTTCAAGTTTTCTCTCCGATCTCCAGTTTATTTAGAGTTAGCAACAAACCAATAAATAAGTAAATAAGTAAAATAATGAAATCATGCTCGCTAACATATCTAAAAAATGAGTAGATAAATAAATAGTTTCTGACTGCTGAACAGAAGTGTGTTTTTGGAAAATGCTACCTCTCAAATGTTTGCTGATGATTTATGTGTGTGTTGCTGCAGATAATGATCTTGTTTGATTTGCAAACATTGTAGATAAAATCTTTAAAAAAACTAATTTTAAACACTTATCAACTTTTTATTTCCGGTAGAAAAGGTGCGATTGGGTTTACTGTGTGGATGTGCTGGTTTGCATGTGAGGCAGAGGAAAGAAGCTAATCTAAAAGGTCTTTGCAGGTTTCACTGTACTTTAGTAATATTTTTTTTCTTTTCTTTCAGATTATGTTTTGGATTGTTTACATAACATTAAACTCCTCTGTAGTTCATTCACAAGTCTTGTCTTGGTTAGCAATAGGTAGTCAGTATGTTTCAAGAAGCTTGCATACCTATTTTCATTGTAGAGCAATTGATAACTCTTGATAGATTTTTAGCACCAGAGCAGTGAGATCAAAGGGTGATCATTATCCATTGAAGGTATATGTGTGAGGGAGGAGAAGGTCTGGAGACCACAATTTCAGAGAAGCCCGCAAGGACAATTAGGATGGGTTAATTTGGGACCGTAGTAAGTTTATTATTTTAATGTAAAGCATGTAAGAAACAGGCAGACTGGACCAACCTGTGTGTGCTATTACGCTGTAAGCTGTAGTGCGATTTGTGGATCAATTCATTTTCCAAAGTGTTATTGTTTTATAAATAAACTACATGTACTAATATGTAATCATTATTTTTATTTTTTCTACAGATCGCAGACAGCAGGAAACCAGTTCATCTGAAAAGCTTGAAAGCACATCCTAACAAATCATTGACAATGAGGAACTTGTATGCTGTTTGCCAATAAAAAATAAAAAAATAAAAAAAACAAAAAACATTTGAACTACCTACACCCTGAAGACTGCTTGAATTAAGCTCACAGAACTGCACAATGGAAAGCACTCTGTTTAATGCACATTTCCGTAGCTCCAACCAGAGACATTTAAACATGAAAGTTATATATCTATTTGTTGTGATTTGTTTAACTGTTGTCGTTTACACTGATGAAGATTATTATAAACGTCTTGGAGTGTCAAGAGAAGCAAGTACGAGAGAAATAAGGCAGGCCTTCAAAAAGCTTGCCCTGAAGATGCATCCTGATAAAAACCCAGTAAGTAAAAAGAATGACTAACAGGTCACATTGACACACATTTCCAGTGATTTTGTGACGCCTGCCTCAGACCTTCTCAGATAACTACTGTGGGTGTCTAATCAGTCAGTGTATTCATTCTAGTGTGTTATCCATATATTGACACTAGCGGCCCATTCACACTGGCACTCCTACCCGGGTCCAGACCTGGGTCATGGCTAACCGGGTCACAATCCTGTGTAGTGTGAAACCACGTCCGTACCAGGGTCCCAGTGACCCACCTCATGATGTGGGTCTACACGCTTTGATCCGGGTTGAGCGAGACAAAATGCTTGACGGCCGTTCTTGAGCCGACACGGTAACAAACAGCCACGCCTGCGTGAAGGTTTCACTTCCGCAAGGAACATTTCTGTTTATTCTTTTTAGCCATATTTTTGTTGATTGAGACACAGCAAGAGTCAGATTGCAGCAGGGATGAAGAAACATTTGCTCTAATTAAAAATGTGGCCGATGGTTCAATCCAGAGAAGCTTGGATGGAAGCGTCAGTAACAAGCTGCTTCCAGGGCACTGATACGTGCATTGTGTACTTGCATCTGTCACCCAGGTCAGCCTTGCTGTATCAAAAGCAGTGTGAGATTGCGTAGCCGACCCGCATGACACTAGGTCCTGAACCAGATAGGTTCTGACCCGCGTAGAGCATGCAAGAGTGAAAGGGGCTTAGGAGTGAACTGGTACACACCAGCTTGTACATGCTGCTCGCATGCATGCTGTGGATCAGGGCTTCCCAACCCTGGTCCTGGGGACTCCATGTGACTTCTGGTTTGCATTCCAACTGAGTGCTCAATTACTTAACTAGACCCTTAACTGAACTAATAATATGCTTTAATTTTACCTTTTTAATTGTTCTCAGCTCCTAAAAAGTTGCAGAGTTAAAGTTACTTATAAAATGTTAAAGCTAACTTGTAATCTGCAACTGTTTAAGAGCTGAAAACAAGTAAAAAGGTCTAATTAAGCAAATTATTTGTTCAATTAAGGGTATAGTTAAGTTGGAATGAAAACCAGAAGACACAGGGGGTCCCCAGGACCAGGGTTGGGAAGCCTTGCTGTAGATGCATGTAACTGTTGGTACTTCTTTCATATTGACAAACATCACTGAATATTGGATATAGAGCAGATATCACACTGTAAAGACACCGAATCAGTAGGCTTTTCCAGACAATATATTAATCCTAAAGTGGAATGTTTTCTATTCCCCAGGATTAGCATTCATTTAGAATGAACTGCTCTATTTGTCATATCAATCAAAAGCCTGGTTCTAACGTGGCAAAATGTATCATTTTTTTTTCGTGGACTCACAAACTGTACAAAAACTATAACAATTTAGTGAAGAATGATGCTTCAGTGCTAGATAACATCCTGTGTTTGTATCTGTGTGCAGTGAAAAAGTACTTTAACTGTATTCTGTCTTTGGGATCTTAACTTTGAATACAGTTATAACTGGTGGTCAAAGGGGATGTCAAATTTTGACACGCCTAGTACAGTATATGCAAAAAGGTGAAATTAACTTTTTATTATTTTACCAGAATGATGAAGAGGCACATGACAGGTTTTTGAAAATAAACAGAGCTTATGAAGTTTTAAAAGATGAAGATCTCAGAAAGAAATATGACAAATATGGAGAGAAGGGGCTTGAGGACAACCATGAAGGAGGAAGATATGAAAGCTGGAATTTCTACCGTTATGATTTTGGTAAAAGATATGCACCTTTCTAAGTAAAATTTAAGATGTGTTTTGCACATGGCAAAAAATATATAAACTATTACACCTACTGTAGAAACGTATATTTGTACATCAAATGGATCTATGATCACATGTCCTGAGGATTCCAATCTGGGTTCCAAGACTCTAGTGATGTTGTGAAAAAACTGTGAAATCACTTCCCGTAGTTTGAGTGAGCAGGGTTGGCAGAAACATTGTTGATTAAAGCCTGGGGATTAGACACCCAAATGTTTGTGTTCTATGGTTTCTGAGTATTGCTGTCAGCCTCAGAATCCTATTTTTATAACCAGAAACCTGAGTTTTTATGTCTGTTTTCCTGCCATTTCATTGCTGTCATTCTGGTGAAGAAAGTAAACCGTATTATTTTGGGCAACCATGTTAAATTGATGCCTGATTTTTGTCATTTGTTCAGGCATCTATGACGATGATCATGAGATCATTACCTTGGACAGAGGAGACTTTGGTAAGTACTCTAGTAATATTAAAAGAAAATTGTCATCAAAACAGTGTTTGTGTTTACTTAATTCATTTCGTTTTCATTTTTTGATTGTGTGTTCATGTTTTGATTGTGTTTTGTTGGATCAGATGCAGCTGTTAACTCTGGTGAACTGTGGTTTGTGAATTTCTACTTCCCTCGATGTTCGCACTGCCATGATCTAGCACCAACGGTAATTTTATATTTTAACATTACTGTACTAAACTGAAATCTTTAAACATCGCTGGCATAATCATCAAGGCTATCTTGGTTAACTGTATACAATTATGATGTTGTGTCTAGTTTATAATTCTACCTGTCTGTCTATTGTTTGTAAAAAACAAATTATATTTTGTTATTTGTAATTACCTCTGTAGAGCTGCTTTGAACCACTTCTGTTCTTGTACCTATTCCATTTTCCAGTAATATACAGTATATTGTGATAATACAATAAAACACATCTACAGCTAAATGCCAGTCTATACTGCAATATATATTATAGTGGAGAGAATTTGCTAAAGAAATGGATGGAGTGATCCGGATCGGGGCTGTAAACTGCGGTGACAACAGAATGCTCTGTCGATCGAATGGAATAAACAGCTATCCCAGCCTGTACATTTATAAGGCAGGAATGGTATGTATGAACAATATATAGCACTGGACAATTGCCAAATACCAAGACACAATGCAAGTGCTTCTGTGATGTGCCTGAGTAGTTGGTACTAGTCTGCCATAATTTCACTTTTTCCATCAATACCTATTTGGGAGAGCTTGATGCATGTTGCTTGAATCTAAAATACAAAAGCATGATATTCTTACCATATGTTTTATTTTTAATATAATGTGTGTAGAGAGAGAGAGAGAGATGCGCGCCAATGTTTTGTTTTTTTTTGTTTCTAGAATCCAGAGAAGTATTTTGGAGACAGAACAAAGAAAAGTCTTCAGGATTTTGCTATGCAGTTTGTGAAAAGCAAAGTAACAGAGCTGTGGGCAGGTAAATGATACTTCAGCAGAAAGAGATGCATCTCATTGCCCCAATTATTAAAAGAACAGGACCATTAACGTTATGTTGTTTTTTTTTAGTTCGTCTAGAACATTTACTTGCCTTAATTACCTAGATGTTAATAAATATTATGCTAAATTGGTTTTCACTGTTAGTAAGAATGAAAGTGACGTCACCACTGGTGTAACATCTTCCTAAATTCACAATAGCACAATGCCCACTATTTATCAAAGCTTTTTACTACAATGTGCAATCTCTCATTTTTGGGGCAAAATGGGCAATTTTACAAAATTAATTTGCACTGTAATGTTGTAGTTGATCATGCTTTCCTCAGCTTTATGCTCTGTTTATGTCTTGCTTTACATTGGTTAACCATGAGTTTTACAATGCTTTACCATTTTTTAGGCAATTTTGTGGAGGCTGTCGAAAAAGCTTTTAGTTCAAGAACTGGATGGCTAATAACGTTTTGTGCAGAATCAGGAGGTAATACTGAATATTATAGAATGTGAAAATTTAAGTGTGTGAATTTTTAAAAATAAAAGAGCACTCCCTCTTTGTTCCACAATCTGATGATTCACAGTTTTAGTTACTACATGGACTGGCTATATTGACTGTAAATGCTCAGTTTCTTATGTTTGTGTGTCTAGAGCAGGGCTTCTCAACCCCGGTCCAGGGGACCCTCTGTGTCTGCTGGCTTTCATTCCAACTGAGCTCTCAATTGCTTAACTAGACCCTTAACACTAGAACCGACACGGTTATACATATAAAGTAACATATGTTTTCTCTTGCGTGTGGCACTCGGTGCAGCACAGAATCCATGTTGAGCTGCAGCAGCCTGCTGCTTTGCAGTTTTCTGATCTAAATGCTTCTAAGTGCCGAAGCGCTGTGGCTAGCTTCAAGATGAAGTCAATCCTACTGATATTTTTCCAGGTGCATTCCTTTACAAAACGAAGGAATTGATGGCTGACAGGGTCCAGTAGAGACAACAGCAGGCTTGTATGTATGTGTGTGTGTGTGTCTATATATATATATATATATATATATATATATATATATATATATATATATATATATATATATATATATATATAAATAGAATATTGTAGGTTATATTTAAAATAAAAACATTTTTGCAATCCTGCCTTTCAAACGACAGTATTTAATACATGTATTTAGGAAAAGTCATAAATGGACAACTGCATAACTTTCAGACACGCATGATAATTTTAATTTGTCAAACCGTCAAAATGACTGCCGTGGCGGTTCTAGTGTTAATTGAACTGATAATTTACTTAATTAGACCTTTTTACTTGTTTTCAGCTCTTAAACAGTTGCAATTTCAAGTTAGCTGTAACATTATATAAGTGACTTTAACTCTGCAACTGTTGAAGAGCTGAAAAAGATCTAATTAAACAAATTAACAGTTAAATGAAGGGTTTTGTTAAGTGATTTGAGAGCTCAGTTGGAATGAAAATCTGAAAACCCAGAGTCCCCAGGACTGGGTTTGAGAACCCCTGTTCTAGAGGATAAGGAATTGAGTGCATGGACTGACCATTATGTTCACCTGACCTGTATCCTATTGAATATGTGTGGGATGTTCTGGAAAGAAGCTCATTGCACAACAAACCACCCACCATTTACCCTTGGTGGTTAATCTATTCTGTAAAAAGTATATACTGCAAATTTAAAAAGATCTTCTAAAATGATAGCTACATTTTCACAAATTGCATTAAACAAGCTTTTGATTAATATGTAATGTGGTGCTTGCTAACCTCTTTCTATGAGCTTCACTGAACAGAACAGTTTCAGTTCCCACAGTAGCAGGATACAGACCCCCACTGTACTGATGAAACAGCGAAGAGCGAGATAAGAGATGTACCAATGGAAACTAGCTGGCACTATGTTTGTAAAAGAATGCCTTAAAAAAAACAAAACCAAACATACTATGTTTGGTGCCCACTATACGGTAAAGAACATATGCTTGCAATTTAACATTCTCCAAACATGTGTGTCAATGTAAGGCAGCGTACTGTGTGTGGTCAGTTTTTATATGTACTGTATGTGGCTCCAGCTAGTACCAGAAGTAATGTTTTTTACGTGTAATAAAGTTGTAAGCTACTGAGGTTCATTAATTAATTACTGTTGTAACAGTTGGTCTTTATAATAAATGTAAATAATATTAAAATGTTGTTTCTTAGACTGCCTGGGATCAGAAACTCGTCTCAAATTAGCTGGGATGCTGGTAAGCAATACTACATTTGCTACAGTACATTGAAATACATTGTTTTTTATGCTGATGGTCTAGCCAATAAACCATATAGTAAATAGGCATTTTAGGGGCATTTTATTATTTTATCAGTTTTTACCCTCATTTTTAATTTTTTTTAATGATTGCATTTTTAAAAATAAGTTTGGGTTTAAGGTTTTATGTTCTAGAAATCAAAAGTCCCTTTTGCCATTTTTGGCCTAGAATGCTGAATGCTTGTGTGACAGGGGGTGTGGGTTATCCACTGACAGGGAGATGCATGGAGGTTGCAGTTGAGAACGCCGCTTGGGTGCACAGGATTTGTTTACAGGAAATACAAAACCATGTGACGCTACTGGCAATGGTAACGTCTGAGTGACAACAAAACGGAAACGCAAAAAAAAAAAAAAAAAACGCTGAAAAAACCAAAAGGATGCCGTGAATCCAATGAGGGCTACTTAACGGAGGTCCTGCTTAAATAACTTGCTTGAATGAGTTCTTAATCACAAAAGTTAAGTTTCTTTGTCCGGCTAGCGGCTGCTCCTATGGCCTTGGAGCAGCCTCGGTGTGTAGCTGACCCCTTTTTATCTCAAGATGCTCTGTGGGACATGCCCACCTGCTGGTTAGGGATCCGCAGTTGGCCTCACCAGCTGCTTTTCCCCCCGCAACCAAACACAGCAGGTAACTGTCCCAGACAGAGCCCCGCCCTCAATTATTCACAACAAAACTATTTACATGATACTATGTACAACACACAAAAACCACAGAGTGAAAATAAACAAAACAAAAACATGCATTCCTATATGCAAGGCCTCAGCCCTGACACAGCTTGGTTTTCACTTGTTTTCTGTTGTCTTGTTGTAGGAAGGCCTGGTTAATGTGGGGTGGATGGACTGTTCCATGCAAGCCCAGCTTTGTGACAGTTTTGATGTCACATCTAGTACTACAGCTTATTTCCCACCCGGAGCTACCCTTAAAGACGGTGTGCTGGTATGTACAAGTTTATAATGGCCCGTATAATACCATTTTCCATCTGGATTGCAGCTCACTTTAATGGAGGAATATACCAAATTAAAATTCAGTGCAAAGACCACATGGCCCGTTAATTAAGGTTTTGCAGTTTGTGTAATGTAAAAGTGTACAAACCTAATGCTATATATCATTTTCTTGTTCTTAGTTTCTTAATACCCTTGATAGAATGGAGATTTACACTGAAGTTATGCAACATTTACCTGATTTGGAAGAGCTTACAAGAGAAACATTTAAGGTAATGTGTTTTATTTTTATTATTTGCAAATAAAATCTGTGTATTTCTTAGTTAAAAACATCTTCAGTTTCAGAAATTTTAAAGTGCTGCTTTTCCCTAGGAGAAACTGGCCCATCATCGCTGGCTTCTGCGTTTTACTTTTGGTGAGAAGGAGTCAGGCACACATGAATACAAAAAGCTTAACGCGCTTTTAAAAAAAGACAATATACAGGTATGTTGATGTTTGTGGGGGCTGATGGTCATGATATAAATAAAATGTGCATGCAGATATGTTTTGCATTTTTATTTAAACGCCTATGATGTTAATTTGTTTATTCGTACAGTATTTATTGTATGTGTATTTAAATTTTGCTTCTCAATAAGCTCCTATGGCTTTAAAATCCTATCCAGTTATATACATTTTGTGTTACAAGGGCATGTAGAAACCCTGTAGAAAGTCATTGATAAAGGAGTTGGAAGTTGAGAATCCTGTTCTGTTAAGGTTAAACATATGTTTTGTGTTAACTAGGTTGGAAGGATTGACTGCCAGTCAGAATCAGATTTGTGTAATTCTTTATACATCCACCATCCAAGCATAGCAGTCTTTAAGGGCACCGGCATAAATCATTTTGAGATCCACCATGGTAAGAATCAGTTTGAAAAGAAATGATTACCGTGTGCAAATGCTTCTTTATAAAGCGTAATAACTTGGCGAAAGATAACAACTTACTGTCTGGAACATGAATACCTCTATGTAAGACCTATTTTTGTTTTTTTTCCAGGGAAGAACATTTTGTATAATATTGTTGCCTTTGCAAAAGATAGTGCTAGTGCCCATGTTACAACACTTGGACCAGAAACCTTCCCAAACAAAGAGAAAGAGCCTTGGCTTGTGGACTTCTTTGCACCAGTAAGTTTGGTTTCTTTTATATGCAAACTTATACACATACATTTTTAAGATAATGTATTTGTATGAGGAGTAATATAATCGTGTTTAGCTGTGTGCTTGTTCTTATTTGAAGCTGTAATCTCTTACAGTGGTGTCCTCCTTGCCGTGCTCTGCTCCCAGAGTTAAGGAAAGCTTCGAAACATCTCTTTGGTAAATTGAAGTTTGGCACGCTTGATTGCACTATCCATACAGAGCTTTGCAGTATGGTAAGAATATTATGCAAACTGTATTACCAAAATTATCTACAGATCAAACTGTATTACACAACCTGCCCTCACAGGAGCATGTCTACATACTGAGGTTTGCAGTGTGATAAGAATATTATACAAAATATATCCAAACTGTATTACCAACAATATCTACACATCACACTGTATTACACAACCTGCTCTCACAGCAGCATGTCTAGAGGTTTATGCATACTGATTAGTATGTGTGGGCAATTATATATTTGTAATATTTTGTGGAAACTTAAAAAATACTATTATCTTTACTGCCGTTATATATTTTATATGACTATTTGTAACATGGAAAGTACTTCAACTATAATTTTTGTTCTTTCAAAAATATGTCTGTTTATACTTTGTAAATTTACACTTATATATTTTTTTAATTTTATTTTTTTAGTACAACATCCAGGCCTATCCAACAACAGTTATATTCAACCAGTCAAGCATTCATGAGTACGAAGGCCACCACTCTGCTGATGGGATTTTGGAGTTCATTGAGGTATACTGCAGATGAAGCTTAAGAGTTTGTCAATTATATAACCAACAGTACATCAGTATCTCATGCTAGGCCTGTCTCCTATAGGGGCAAATTACTTCTGCGACGAGTCAATAAACCAAAACGTATGGTAAATTGCTTGGGCCCTTAATGGTCCCGGACTCATGACATATAAATGAATTCTGTTTGATCAACCTAGTTTTTGTTCCTAAGTTAAAAGATGAATGCCGGTCTGGTACCAAACTGTTCTACCATGCTTGTTTTTTGGGGCCAGGGTTATTGTAGGTTAATGTTTGTTTTCCAGAATGTAGATTGAATTATTAAACAGTTTTACAGCGAGGTCTTACATTTTGAAAAATAAAGATGTTGTAAAATACAAGAAAAGTGTATGGCAGCCCTTTTACATCAAATGTCTCCTCTATATTTCCACAGGATCTTGTGAATCCCTCAGTAGTAACATTTAACCCCGAAACATTTGATGAATTAGTAAAAAACAGAAAACTTGGTGAGAGCTGGTTGGTGGATTTCTATGCCCCGTGGTGTGGTCCATGCCAGGCACTGTTGCCCGAATGGAAGAGAATGGCCAGGGTAAATACAGAAAAATACTGTCAGTACATCTTTATTTTAAATGTAGGTAAATACATATTTATTTATTTATTTTACTACGTCTTATTTTAGCTTCTGAGTGGAATTATCAACGTTGGAAGTGTTGACTGTCAGAAGTATCAATCCCTCTGTCAACGAGAAAGTGTTCGTGCCTATCCTGAAATACGCTTCTACTTGCCAAAATCTAAAAATGGGGATGACTATCAGTATGTATTATCTATTCTGAAATGTACCGATTTTTATTGTTTTATTTTCTTTTTTGAGCTTGAATTTAGTACATTTCTTCTTGGCACAGTACAAGGTGTATAGCATTTTTACATTTTCTAATCTATATAACATAACTTTCGATTCATTGATGTTAAAACAGCCTAGTAAAGTCTTAAAAAAAAAAAAAAAAAAAAGTCATTCTAACTTATTCATTATTAAATAGATATTTCACCTGAGGTTTACTGTGTCGAGAGCATCCTGTCTGGAGGATAGTTTGACTGTCACTATCTCTCCCCCCACCCCCCCTCCATTTCCAATTAAAGGCAGACATTTTGTAAGACAAGTACATGACAAAGTCATAGACATCAGCAGTGTTACAGTTCTAAAGATGCATTCTTTTTTATTTTTATTTATTCTTTTACAGTAGCTACAATGGGTGGCACAGAGATGCACATTCACTAAAAGCTTGGGCATTAGGGTAAGTTTGAGAAATGTATTTTTGACTTTCATACCATTGTGTCAATATCTTAAATTAATCAGAGGCCTCAGAGTTTCATGAAGATCAGTTTTTTTTTATTTTTTATTTGTGCTATTAAAAGTAGGTGTTTTAATATTGGTAATTTAATTAGTTTACAATGTGCATTTAACACTGAACAGTAAGTGGTAGTTTGTGTTAATAATGGTTATCATTTATAAATATTTGGAAGTTCCTACATTTGAATAACCATCACTTGTTGTAAAGTGTGACAAACTGTGCCAAATATACCTTGTTTCTTTCTACAGAACTCTTCCTCGTGCTTCAGTTGATTTAACACCTGCAGATTTTAATAAGAAAGTACTGAATGGAGACGACCACTGGGTTATTGATTTCTATGCACCTTGGTGTGGGCCGTGCCAGAATTTTGCCCCAGAGTTTGAACTTCTAGCCAGGGTAAGTTTAATGTACTGAGAGGTCCCTACTTGATGAAAGCATGTGACTACAAATTCAAAGCAATGGTGAATATGTTAATATTAAGGTCATACCTACATAGTTGAAAACAGTAAGTAATGCACTTGTTGTAAACACTACAGGATGTTCAATAACCCTTCCAACTACCACATACATAATTTAACTGTGCATGTTAGTCCGTACTATCAGCAACCATCAAACCAGGGTTTAACATGCTATTCATTACAAAACACATGTGTACCCCAAAATACAAGTTACTGTAGCTTAAAAACAGTGTTTCTTCTCATAGTAAAGTTACATCATGCATATCCTGACTGCATGAGTGACTGTGTCTAGCCATGTGTAGACAAAGCTCAGTGCCTCTGTGTGGTTTGTTTTTAAGTTCATCAATTTATTTACCAGTGAGAGATGCTGTGTTAACTGCATTGTAAACTGATATGATTTCATGTTCTACAAGATTCCCACAGTGCCCAGCCAATAAGCCTTCCTTCTATCAATGATCGATAATCTTCGTTCGAATTTGCACGATAATCGATGTCAACATCAGGGTTCGATTTCCAACACTAGTACCTGCTCATGATGAGACGTAAAATATGTAATTATACTATTCATTTTAGACCTGCAGTGTAACATTTAAACAGGCATTCTCTAGTCTAGCGCCAACTCTCCAATTTTATGAAAAGATTCATTAATCTGAATAAGGACGTTTGACACAAGCGATATTCCATGCCATACAAAACTCTTTTGAGTCGTTAAATCAGCTTCTTTACTGAACTCCGAAAGCAGCATCTGCTTACAGCTGAGTCGTGGTTTTAAAGAGGCCAGCTTGTTTCACCTCAAGTCTGATCCAAGAGGATATTCAGATTTGTTGTGATTTGTTTCATAATGACGTGTGAGGTTGCTCGCGATTTGTTGCAGATGAGACACAGAGGTTTACCACTGTTTTCATTGAAATCAAACTCTTCTCCCATTCTGGCTTAAAGCCTCATACTTCTGTTTATTACTCATGGATGGTTTGCACAATGCCATTGTGTCCACCAAACGAAGGAGCACTTAATTCAGAATTATGAAATTGACTTTCAACACCACATCTGGCTTTCACTCAAGGTGATTGAAATACGCATGCGTCAGTGCGCGGTGTCGAAGGTCATCAAGTGAAAAAAATGTCCTTGCAGTGAACATGCAGGCCCAAAGAAACTGAAGATGGAGAAGTGAAGATAAGAAAGAATAATTAACAGGAATGAATACAGCTAACACAAATAATAAACTTATGTGTTTATTTTTACTTTTTCTCTTTTTTCGTTTTTGTTTATTATTCTTTCTTCATTTCATTCGAGCCTCAAAGTGTGAGTCATCCAGCATTTCACCGGGAGCCACATACGGCTCGCGAGCTGTGGTGAAAATGTAATTGAAGCAAATACTTTTAAATGGATAGAGAATGTAGGATGGTTGATTTGATTTTCTTCTCTCTTCAGTCTGTTAAAGGACGTGTAAAAGCTGGTAAAGTGGATTGTCAAGCTTATCCACAAACATGCCAGGGAGCTGGAATAAAGGCTTATCCTACTGTCAAAATGTACCCCCACCTTGGGGAAAAGAAGGTAAGCATTAATATCAATTAACATAATGAATGTTTCAAGCCAAACTTGATTTGAACCATTACGAAAACACTAAGAAGCTGTTGCAACAAGTCATCAAAGACACAATACAGTTGGTATTATTCAGCACAAAAAAGAAAAGTTATCTGAAATGCATCCAGAAGCATCTCAAAAAATCAGTAAAAACATGGATTGGCAACCCATTATATACACCCACCCACTCTGTCTGCCCACTTTCCAAAACATGATCATGATATACAGTACAGTGGTAGCTGCTGTGTCACATGGTACTTATTCTGTGTATTTTCTGTCTTTTTTTTGTAGACAAGTGCAGAGGGAGAATATATAAACAGTCGAGAAGCCACAGTGATAGCTAACCTTCTGAATATGCGGTTAAAACAGATATCCCCTCAGTTACAGGACCAATCCAAACTCAAGGTAAGCCTCTGTATTATATATAGTTTTCCATTACCATGCTTTTTAATCCTACCTAATTCATGGTGACAAGAGTAATGAAAGCAAAAAATGGAATTAAAGCATTAGTCATTTGTCAGTAGCTGCTTTTATTGCCTTGATGGCACTTAATTAATGTAAATTGGATGCCAGCATGGGTAGAAAATGTGGAACCGGGTGCCTTTTGTGAAAAATAATAGGTAGGGCATCCATTTGGGTAATTAATACAAAATCAAATAAATAAAAAAAAAAACATTGCATTAATCTAATCACAAATATTGATATTTGTATATGTATAGCACACAGTTTATAAATTCTGTAACATTAAATTACAATTAAGTCATCCGAGATTGAATAGTTAATTGCAAGCAAAAATGTGCTCCATGCTGTGGGATTAACAGAACAATACCAGCATTGTTGAACTTTTTTGTTTTCTGTAAATTGTCAATTATAATAGCTGGACAGTAAAAATTGTAAAAGTATTTTAAATGCATCATTGTTCCCCTTTTATTTCAATACAAAATGTGTGTTTACAATGTATTTTTCATTCCATTTTTTTAATTAATTGTATGTATTTATTTTTTGTAGGATGAGCTCTAACAGATTGGGACAACTGCCACAAAATTCCTTTAAACGTTTGAGAGATGCACCACCCAAAATGTAGTAACAAAAAGATTTTCAGGACGAAGCAAATCTTGGATTTAAAAAAAAAAAAAAATGTTATATTGACATGATGTGTATATGTGGGATAGTCTTTGCTTTCTACTTTGGAAAGGTGTTTTTCATTTATTACTGTGCTGTTACTTGTGGCTGTCAAAGGTTAGTTTATTTAAATTGAATTTTGTTAACATCAAGATAAAAATAATCTGATTGAGGCATGTAATTCATTCTTGAACTGCACCAAAGGATTGAATTAGAGGTTAATGTTTTTGACAGGTGGTGGAATAATTCTACTAATATACACGCATACAATGGCCTCTTTAGGTAATTTGAGCAACTGTATTTTAAAATAAGCAAAACCTGATGGCAGCAAAGTATTGAACATTGTTTGGCAATAAAAAATGATCTTGTAATAGGCTGAGAAATTAAAGCAATGAATGCAGACAAGTCATCATTTAGGCCTTTAAAATAAGCTTAAAACTATTCTATAAACTGCTGCAGTCTTTTTTCATTTAGGATTTTTTTTTTTTTTGTAAAGAAAGTCTATTTTGGGATTGTAGTTGTTTTAGAATTTTATTTTGATTTATGAAATATAAATATGGTGTGCAGTATTTACTTAAAAGGCCACAGCAAACATTTTGCTATAGGTAAATTACAAAATGTAAGCACACTAAATGCAGAATAATTATCGGAAGAGGGCGTCGAACCACTTATTTTCTAAAGCAAAATAATCGGGGAGTTTACAGAAACAATCACTGCAAAGATGTCTCCTGACTCCTCTTCTTGGTAACCTATGGAAATTGGCTGCCACAAACAGAAAACAAAAAACATCTATAACTGCACTGTAAACAATATTAGCTGCTGTGTGTTTGTTTTTACTTTAAAGAGATATATGAATGCTTCTGTATACCTTTTACAGAAACTGGTTTTAAAATACACTCCAAAGATACTATGTTGCAGTTAGATTGCACTTTCATTGTGTCGTATCAATTATTCCTTCTGCCAAGTTTTATAACAATAATAAAGTCTGATTTTTTTTTTTTTAAACAAAACAAAAAAAGCATTATGTTGGTGATTTTCTTTTGTAAAGTGTGTTGGTGAAGCCAGTTTAATTCATCTAAATATATACTGTAAGGTAATTTGCATTTATGAAAACGATAGAAAAAATACTAAATAATAACAATAATGCATTTGAACTTGTGTGCGTCTAAGTTAATAAGACTAGCACAATCTGTACACAAAGACGGCAGTATTGCTTACAATTTATTATTTTTGTTAAATTTAGTAGTCGCCAATTTAGTTTTTTTGTTATTTTCTCCCCAATTTAGCAGTGTCCAATTATTTTGTTTAGCTCAGCTCACCGCTACCACCCCTGCGCTGACTTGGGAGGGGCGAAGACGAACACACGCTGTCCTCTGAATCCTGTGCCATTAGCCACCTGCTTTTTTTCCACACTGCAGACTCACCATGCAGCTACCCAAGAGCTACAGTGTCGGAGGACAATGCAGCTTACAGGCAAGCCCGCAGGCGCCCGCATGGAGACCCTGACCGACCTAACCCTCCCTCCCCCCGGGTGGCGCTCAGCCAATTGTGCGCCGCCCCCTGGGAGCCTCTGTCCTTGGTTGGCAAAGGAATAGCCTTGGCTCGAAATGGTTGCTTACAATTTTTTACAGTTTCCACAACTGCCCACTAGATGGCAGCAAAGTAAAGCAATACATATCTAAACCAGTGCTGTTCTGAATTATGAAATGTCGTTTTAACCAGGCAGACTTCTGAGAAATTGAAAATTAATGAATAGATTATATGTACTGCCTAATCATAAATCAAGTAAATTAGGACACCCTCTTTATTTGAAAGAAACTCTTAGAGAATACATCTAACATTCATAGATATGTTAAATCATGTCTCGGTGCTCTTGACCTTATCAGAATGATTTTCACATGTAACCACTTAATGTTTTTTTTTTTTTTTTTTTTAACCTGGTTTTTAAACACACTGACATTTTACCCATAGGTGTCATAATATTTTGACATAGAGCAAATTTTGTTGATTTTAACTTAAGAGAATATTTGGGTGCCTTTACACTTTTTAGCAATTTCACCTGCATGAAGCACTCTAGGCACAAACTTGCTGAATTAAAGGTATGATATTAAAGAACGGGTGACTTCATTTCACTGGTGTTTAAAGTCTTATGTTTCTCTTATAAAAACAAAACAGGAATAAGCTACCTTAAAAGAAAATATGGTAGGTATTTATAAAACACCAAGTGCACCAGTAAATGCTTTGCAATCTTAGGTTTTTGTCAAGTTTATCTTTTTGTCAATGCTTTGAATACAGCAGTCTCCAGAAATTAATAGTCAGTAATGTGGCTGTGATGAGCCAAACTAGTACTGTATATTATCTGTTTTTGTCACAGGTTTCTTTTATTACAGTTGTGTAATATCACCATTTTCTTTATACTGTATCTGAATAGCTCCCTTCCCTCTTTCTTCACCCAACTCCATAATAAATGTGCTGTACTTTAAACTGCCAAAGTTTCCAGTTTTGTCACCAAGACTCCCAAAAGGTGAGAGAATGCATTTTCCAAGCTCTTTTTTTTTTTTTAACTATTGGAATAATTTTTTAACAGGGTCTGCACTTCTGATCACACTTCAGGATAAGGATAATCAATTGAATGTGTTTTAAACAAAATAAATCATATATTTCTTAATCATACCCAGTTATTTTGGTGTGCATTTTTACTTAGGCAACTGATTTCAATTAGTCTTCATTCCTAAAATATTTTACTGCCTTTGGCAGCCAGGCAGTGACACATGAGACATTGCTCTGCTTAGTGACAAACGCTTTTGGCTGAACCTATTGTGTGTGGTGATTTGGTACATTTTGCACTGAGAGACAATACACTTATCTTTGACTCGGTTTTTGCTTGTATGAACAAGCACGCCAAGTGATTCTAGAAAGGCATTTTACCCCCAGTGTGAAGTGTATTTCTAAGAAATAATTCAATTCTGGAAAATGTCAAACTGGAAATGGACTGTAAATTGATTTTTTTTTTTTTATGAAACCATTTAGTAATATTATTTATAATTCATGTGCTAAAAATAATTATAGCTGTAAGCAAAGCTGTGCTATGTACCTGCAGTGGACTCCTAAATAAACTTGGATCATTGCAGTCTTTATTAGTTATGGACACATGCAGAGCTGTGGACAAATCCCAATACATATTTGGGTTCATAACAAATACTTCCATATCTCAATTATGACATTTAGTTTTGATTCTGAAAAAATGCATATACAGTCAACTCTCTGTACAAATTTTAAGGGACCAGCCAAACAAATTGTCTTGTCAGTAATTGTTATCATCAGGAATCTAGCCAAATGCATACTCTGTTTTTAATGAAGTTGCAGTAACAATGAAATCAAATTTCAATTACAGTACAATTAAATGTATTATAAATGTAAAAGTACTGTGTATTTTGTTGGAAACTATGGCTGTATGTTAATGAGCTGCACTTGAAATCTGCATGCCCCACACCAGGGTATTGAGCAAATTGAAAATGCTGATGACTTGCATCCAGTTTGCTGTTCATAGGCCTGTATTATTGTATCCTTTTTTTCGGAAGGGGCCACAGTCAGTGAGTTTAAACGAGTGTTAAAAAATAAAAAGGCTAAAAATAGATAATTACTACATCAATAGATCATCCTCGTCCTTGCCATCGCCATGAGAACTGTGGCAGCAACAGTGAAGGTTTCACCTTGAGTCTAATGGGCGCTGCAAGATCCTGGGTCACATATAATACTGTAATCATTTAATCAAATTCATGTCAGTTCTCTTCTGTCAGTTTATTTTTTTATTTTTTAAAGAAGATGAATGGTTCCTTTAAGACTACTGGGACCACTGGGCTTTGCTTTATAAAGATGGCATGTTCTTTACAAAGCATAAATAAATAAACAGGCCAAAGGCTGGGTTTTTTTTCTTCTTTTTTTCTCAATTTCGGAAGCGTATCATGTTTGCTGCTCCCAGAATGCACCCCGAAGTCTGGAAAGAGACATGGTAGAATAAACTGTTAAAAGCAACATCAACCATCATTGCAGATACAGTCAAGTTATTGTATTTTGCGACACTAAAGTTGGGCCAATAAAAGCAATCAAATACTTGATTATTCATGCTTAAACACAACAGCTAAGGTTATAGACGTTGTCACACAATTTTCAAGCTATTATGGAAAATCTCTTTGCAGTCCAATAAAATTAGTTTGTAACGAGGGGCCCAGTAGCTCACCTAATGAAAGCACTGAAAGTGTGGTTCGAATCCTGTTTACGCTGGATTTTAAATCTTGGGTTTGGACCAATAGGGAGTGCTGCATTGGCCTTCACTTTTCTGTGAAGTTTGGGTAGAAAATTGAATGGGCTAATGCAATCAACCAAAAAATACTGCATGAAATGGAAAGCCATGTCAGATTCAGTGTGCATGAGGATTATATTAATTGTGCTTGGAACTATTATTCCCAACAATGTAAAAGATAAATTAATTGTTTGATTGGTTCCCTACGAACTCCTCTATACACATATCATACATTTTCGGTGCTGTTGCACACTAATTTATTGTCTAAATAACCTAATCAAATTTTGGCACAAAGATTGAAAATATTGTACATGAAAAAGGCTGACAGAAATCATCAATGTATAACAATAGTGTTAAATAATTTAGGGCTACATGTAAACATAGTCAATAAAAGAAATTACAACATACCCTGGATCACCACACATTAAAGTTATTTAGATTTAACAGTGTGATGCCACCCTCACTGGGAAGAATTCAGTTTAGAAAAGCCAAACGCAGCAACATCTAGGGCAGGTTAGAGAAATAATGTTCTTTATTTCAACCAGAATTTTAAGTCTAGCTTATCTGTAAGACAGCTCTTCTTTAAGTGAAGCAAAAAAAAAAAATGAAATAAAACCTTGATACATTTTTCAGGAAGCCATTTAGCATGTCTTAAATGTATGAAGAGCTTTTTTCTCTTAAACCAAACCACAAATCATCGCTGCTAAAATTACGATCCAAACATAACATTTAAATTGCTGCGGTTGAAACAAATTAATCAGTATATTCCATTATAATGTAAACCGTTTCCCTAAATGTTATGATTCCTTGTATGTTATTGTAGCTCGCAATATCAAAAGCACACTGTGCTTGATGTGGCTTTGACACATTAGTATGATTATTATGTTTTTAAACTTAGCAGGGGAATACAAGTAATTTAATGCAGATGTTAATATTAAGTGTTATACCAAGTTTGACGTACAGTATTTAAGATTTCAGCATACTAAGCAAGCATGATTTTCCCAATTTTTATATCGTTGATGTCAAAAAAAAAAACATTTCAATATCTACTTTATTACTTTACATTTCCAATTATTTTCATTATATTAAGATTTTTGTTTTTTCCGTTTTTTGTTAGTCTTTTATGTTGATTACGATTGTATATATAAATGCATCTGACCTCATCCTAAACTAACATTACATTTAGATCTATCTATTCACTCTCCCTAATTCTTTTAATGGTTCCAACAAATAACCCACTTTTAGGACATTGATTTATGTATTGTAAAATATTCTTAAATAGAAATATTAAATAGATGTTAATATTAAATAGAAACATACATTCTAATGAGGTTTAATGCCATACATACTGTTAAGTGTTAATTTATTGATAATTATACAGGTTTAACGTCAAGAGCCCATCTGTTCTTAATTATTTTACCCTTAATCAAATAGCTCTATAAACAACTCTTAAATGTTACGTTGTCTTATTTTTAAATATAGCTAATTCTGAATGTCAAGACCGACGATGGCAAATTAAATTTCAGTTATAACAGCCATTACTTTTGGAAAAAATCCCCTTTTACTGTTAAGGCCTCTAGCAGTTTGATTTTGTTTCAAGAAAGATGAAGATAGACAGTACTTGTTACTTACAAAACATGTAAAGATGAATATCTGAACGTTGTGCTGCATCTCAACTTGTTCTAAGGAAATCAGTAGATATGGTTGAGTGTTTATTATAAGGCTCAACAAAATCCAGCAATATCTATATTGTTTGAAATAATTCTGATGCATGTTATACTAAATCTGCTTAAAGGGGCAACTATCAAGTCTTTGGAATGATTTTATTCTCAATATAAGACATTAGGATAACCTAAGTCCCCTGTTGCAAGAAATTCAGTGAATCTTCAATACCCTTGGGGTTGTTCACAATGGGTTAATTAGGGTGCTGTGCCTCCTAGTATAAATGCCAACCTTGTACCTTTGTAACATGTGGTTAATCAATCTGAATGTTGTTTTGAGGAATGTTCTACCATTCCTACCTTAGTCCTGTAGCCAGCTCCTGCCGGGGAGAGGGGGCTCTGGATCAAGGCCCTTCCCAGCTCATCCCACAGATGTTGAATGGATGACGAGTCAGGGGAATGTCAAGACCATGGCAGGACAGGAAAATCTTCCTCTTCTAATGCACACAGTTTATGTTCTGGAATTGTCCTGCTGTGGGATCATATTTGGTTCAAAATGTTAATCAAGTGTGACAACGATGTGTCAAAGGAATATCTCCATAATGTAAAATTGGACCATGAGATAACATTAAATATGTGATACCTGCCCAGGAAAAGAACTCCTGAAAACGGTGTCACCTTGGCATGTTGCAACCATCTAGAGGAATATGACAACCTTTAAGAACTTTCTTCTCAAATTTTACACACAGTTGGGTTCAATGCCATCTGCCTTTTCAACTACTTAGTCTTGGAATGGATTTTCCTTCAAGCTTGAGAAGCTTTTGTTTAATTTCTATTAAAAATGGCTTATTGTCATTGTTGAGTTTCTATCAGCAATAAGCTGTCGTTGTCCATCACAATACCCAAATAGAATAGTTCCCTGGTTATGATTTTTGCTCACACTTCTTTTAATCATGGCTATTGTTTTATCAGTGTAATATATTACATCTGTGTTTGATTTCTGTATTTGTAAGGCTTGTCAACAAGGCCCCAATCTCAATGGGTTCTCTCCTTGTTAAATAAGTATGTATATACTGTATTTGTTTTTGAGATGCTGTATTCATATAATATCTTGTATATGCCTCTGTCAGCAGCAGTGCAGCAGCACTTGAAGCATCTCAATGGCTCTTTAGGTTTAATCTTCTTTCAAATATCTTCATATTGGCATGGAACACTAATGAGATTTTACAGCAACAGTTTGGATGAGGCCCCTTTTTCCCAAAATGTTGGCCACTTTATTTGCCAGTAATTTCCATAATTTAACAAGGTGCATTTAAATGGGTGCTGTCGGTGTTTAACACTGAACCATCCCACTATTATAATTAGAGAGCAGATGTGAGGTTTAGAGAGTAGCACTACCCATGCATCCATAAGCAGGAGCTCAAGAACAGAGTTATCTGCTGTTTTACCTTCTAAACACGGTTCTATTGCTTGATTAGAAAACACAAAACTTTCATCCACCAATCACTAAGCTCCATTCCAGGACACCAACTGGTAGATGACTGCCAAAATCTTTGATAAAATGTCTAGCTTTAAAAAAACAAAACTGAAAAGGTAAATACATCTGTAAGAGATTTGAAATGTTTAAACAATAAACAATAAATCCACTGTTTACCATTTTCTAATCGCAATAAAACTCTGACTATCGGCCATTAGCCTCTAATGTGCTCTGCCAGGGTTCTATTTCCTAAATAAAATATGGTATAAGAGTGTGTGATGTAGTCTAAACTATTTAAAATGTATTGGGGTTACACTGTGCTTTGAAGGCATTGTTAAATACCACACTGGTCATAATCGAAAGTTCTGACTGCGAAAGTCTTTGGATTTAATTTTGAATACTGGTAGTTTATTTCTGCCCAGAGGTGAATAACCTCAACCTGGGAAGCTGGCAGTGGTTTTCAGTTGGCTGGACACAGAGCAGTGCTAGCATCAGTGTGTCACAGTGACTTCTAATCCTAATACTGTTTTAATGGGAAAGTACCAGTACTGGAGTCTGTTGAATAATCGTTATTGATGTCAGTAAAAATAATAATAATAATAATTGTATTTCAAACATTACACTACACTGAAACAATATTTTTTGATGCATTTTTTGTTTGTTTGTTTGTTTTGCTGTTTACCTGTAAGTGGAGTTGGATTTGTCAGTGATCCAAAGGCATTACATTTTTTTTGTTACCCAGAAAAGAGATTTGGATCTTGGGTCAAGCACCATTATCTTCCAATGTCTTAAAAAGGAAATTCATAATTTATCTGTTTTTATACAGAATATATTTGTTTTAAACATATTAATATGCTCAGTTAGGAAAATACAGTATGTATGTTTTAATGACAGTAAACCTTGTAATTTTGTGGAATAATATGTAAACATAAAGACAATATAAGGATAACTTATTTATTTGTAACTATTTTTTTTCTTTCTTTTGTTCTGTATACTCTCAGACTGTGAATGTCACCTCACCATTGCAAAAGTACAAAACATGCCCTGGTGGGCTGATTGACAAGCATCCAATGTTCAAGTTGTTTAGCCAATTGTTTCTTTTCACATGCTGAACCTAGCAGGGGATGTTTCCAGGCTACTGAACCCTGGTCTCTGCCTGGCCTGTTTTGCCATCTGACCAGAAAGGGTTGCTCTGGCAAACCAACCCCAGACTCTTTTCCCTCCCTAGTATGTGGAAGCACAATGACCAGTGCAGTTCTCCATATACAGGGGATTATTAAAGATGTCCAGCGTAACAGTGACATTTGGCTGCAATTGTGGTTTTTCCCACCAGGTGTACATTCATCAAGATACAGAAGGGGGCGCTGTGGATTTTCTTTAAACACAAAGACAAAGCTTTTCTTGAGAATTGCTTAGTGTCAAAACTTTATTAATCTTATACTAACTTACAATTAATTTTGAGCACTAAAGTAAACATTAATCGTGGATAAATGTAAGTCACTATAATGATTCAGCTCAAATGGGATTCTCCTAATCCCCTGATTCACTCGGCACTCCATGAGGCAGTGGGGAATTTTAAGCCATAGATTTAAAGAGTAAGTAGCGGGGTTCCTAAAAAAATATAGTGTTACATGTCCCCACATGTTGCTACAACTGTTTAAATAACGTACCTGTAAATTATCTTTTCATTGTTAGCATCCTGACAACTTTTTACACTTATAACTTTAAAGTCTGTTTCAAAGTTCTTTTCAAAATGGCCGCTCTAATGCAGGATTATTGCCCACATTGTCAAACAGGCAAACAGCAATAACGGTCCATCATCTGGTATGAAACAGAAAATCTTCCTGCAGTGATTTAGAGGACAGATCTCAACCCCAGTGCACTACAGCAGCCATTTTGAAAAGAGCTTTGAAACAGACTTTAAAGTTATAAGTGTAAAAAGTTGTCAGGATGCTAACAATGAAAAGATAATTTACGGGTACGTTATTTAAACAGTTGTAGCAGCACTTGAGGACATATAACAATATATTTTTCGGAACCCCGCTACTTACTCTTTAAGCTTGTAATGTCTTCATTAAATATTGTAAATTCCTCCTTCAACGATACCACCTGAAACCCCCTTAGTCTGGCAGTTGACACCATTGTAAACCTAGGTAGACTAGGTTGTCTTTGCATGGGAAAAGTCAAGTCTGCTTACCCAATCACGAAACTCAAACATTAAACCAGCTTTAGTTTTTGGTAAATCATCATGCTGTTTAATATTTGCTTCATTCTTATATCTTTAGTGAAACAGGCATTCTTATATCTTGGGTGAAACAAGCATTCAGACTAGACATTATTAGACGGCAAAAAGGCAACCAGACAATTAACATTAGGTCAAGTGTTTTTTCTTTAATTGGACCACACATTGTAAACTGAACAATAGCACAGTTGTTCTCGAAGAGATTTGCAGCATTTCTTTATGGCTTTTGTCGGTTTGTGACATGCAGCTTATCTTGGACTTAAGCAACTATATAATTATACAGGACTTTCCTGAATTGCTTTTCATACGTACAGGCAAGGCTCAGCAGGTAACCCTTAGTAAGATGTCTGCAATTAGCATAGGTTAAAGTGCACAGTGCTTTGGCTTTTCATTGACATATCAATTAGTATGCAGAAACTGGAAGTCTGAAGAAAGCTCTTGCCAAAGGTTAGTGGTTTTTACTTTGACATTATGTGAACAGCATTAACCTGTCGGTTACAGGAGCCTGGGTTTCTGTATTTTTGCCAGTGCAAGTTCCCGCAGCTTTGCTTGATTTACTTGTTGGCACTCTTCGTTCCCACTCGTTTTCCTATAGTTATGCTGCAATTCCTCATTGTGTTTCAAGAGCAGCAAGAAAACCCTTCCGGGCATACAAATACATTTTTTGTTGCTTAAATGTCAGTGCATGCAAATAGACAATTTTGGCCACTTCACACGCGATTTATGTGAACAGACATCGCATGACTTTCCGTAACTTTCCACTTGGTATTCAGCTCATTAAGCAAAAGAATCCAAGCGGGATGAAAATTAGTAAAGTGTTTTCAATCCACTAGTTCTAAACAGTGTTCTTCAATAGCAGATTTTTT
Source organism: Acipenser ruthenus (assembly GCF_902713425.1). NCBI lineage: Eukaryota > Metazoa > Chordata > Actinopteri > Acipenseriformes > Acipenseridae > Acipenser > Acipenser ruthenus. The sequence continues at coordinate 39,526,694 of NC_081198.1, read as the reverse complement.
ACTGTTTCCATATATTTGAGTTTATTTAAAGCATGTTACCAAACATGTGTAAATTGTTAGCATGGTATAGCCATATATACTTTATAATTAACTTTTTTTTTTTATATAACAATACATATTGATAGTCTGTTATTATCATAAATAACCATCTCATATACAATATTTCATACATCAGGGTCAGAATACAACATTATTTATTTATTTCTTAGCAGACACCCTTATCCAGGATGACTTACAATTGTTACAAGATATCACATTATTTTTACATACAATTACCCATTTATACAGTTGGGTTTTTACTGGAGTAATCTAGGTAAAATACCTTGCTGAAGGGTACAGCAGCAGTGTCCCCCACCTGGGATTGAACCCACAACCCTCCGGTCAGGAGTCCAGAGCCCTAACCACTACTCCACACTGTATTTTATATACATTTTTTTTTCCATATGGCAAGACAAATGTACCTTTTGTATAATATTCCTCGTGTGTGAGTGTGTTCCTTTTTCCTTTTTTGCTTTGAGATCTGTTTAAAATCCGGCTCTGTTCTGAAACGGTATTCTTTTTTTTATGTATATGATGAATTCATTTTATTTTATCTTTCAGTATTTCCATATTTTTAGATCACTTAGTTTTGAATTGTTTAGAAAGACAAGTCTTTTGGTGTCTATTGGCAAAGGAGTCAGGTTTCTTAACTGACGAGTGCTCATTCCGTTTAACAGTCACATTATTTTCCTGTTGGCAAGTAGAGATTAGTTGTCACGGCCTGTGGTGTAGTGGCATGAATTACATCATCTTACATGGTTTGGAGCACATGCAAAACCATTTATAATTCATTTTCTAAAAAACGTAGGGGATTAAGTGGTTTAGATTTACAACATATTCTTGTAGCTTTATTGCTGTGGTATAAAAAAAAAGAAGTATCTACAAAGACAAATTATACATTCACATTGAATATCAGCATTTACATAACATTGCTTCTGTGTCATTGGTTTAACAGTGCAAGAGTACAATTAGGTGATTTTGAATTCATTCCCATATGTATTTAGTTTACATTCTCTTGAAAAAGGTAGTTATCATGCACTTTCTGTTGCCATGGAAAATTAGTGAAGTATCAGTATTGTTTTAACATCTCAAATAAACACGTTAGCTGAAATAATTGTTCAGCATGGAGAATCCACAATGAATGAATGATTTATTGATTGCAATTGCAGATGACTTAATGAACTGTGATGGGCGCTCGGGGCCGAGTGAATGATAAATTTGGCCGAAGGCCTCGTCCGTGGGTGCTCAAGGGCTACCTGCGAGAGGCCGGCTGGAAAAACATGAACAGTTACATGCATCCCAGTGCCGCAGATAGGAAGAGGCTATGGACCACCTCCCCCCAAAAGACAAGACGGCCAAACAATGAATGGAAAAATAATAATAATGATTAATGCACCCAAAAGTGGTGCAGTGGCACACTGCCACCTACCCCCCAAAATATGGAAAATTAATGAAAATGAGCAGCTGAGGCACGGCCCGTCCCCTAGAGCATGATTGCGCTGGGGGAGAGAGCCCAGCCTGTCCAACCCGACCACTCACCCCGCAGAACTAAACACGAACCGCTCAGCACTCAGGTAAGGAAAACCCCCCAACTCACATATTTTTAATTTTTGATGTAGGGGGACACCTCAGGGAATCTGTGGCTGAGGGTAGCTCTTCCTCCAGGTTCTAAGCCGTTGGCCAGCACGTGACTGAGAGGCCAAAACAAAAGAAGCGACATGAGAGAATAACACCTGTGTTTGTTAGGGGCAGATTCTCCTTGCAGAAAAGCAACCAAGTTTATAATTCTTAAAAATAGACCAACAGTGTGCAAAAAACAAATATATATCTTTATTGTCAAGAACAAAAAACAAATTAACAAAAATACTGGTCAATGGATCTATGAACCTATACTGACACATTAGCCCAATATAGTGGTGACAGAATGTTAGTTTCTTTAATAAAAGTAAAATAAATCAAAGAAAACAAAGAAAACATTGGTCAGGCTTTTGGTATCTATTTATTTATCTATTTCATGTTGGACTGTTTAAAGTTGGAACATGGTATGACTGACATTATACACTTGCATGATTCTTTGAAGGGAGCGGATTCCTGATGTGAAAAGTCTGGAGGCAGTCCATTCAGTAAATTGATGTTGGTTACAATCTTGAAGTAATTGAAATTCCTGCTGATAGAGGACATTTTACAAACACTTTCTGTAATGGTCATGACTACCCCCCCCACCCACCCCCCCCTTTTTTTTTTTAAAGCAATTTACATTATTTACTGAGAGCAAATTGGTTATTGGAAAAACCTATTACAAAATATAACAAAATATTTACTTAACAGGTTTGTTGTGAGCAAATGATTATCACTCTTAAAGCTTCTGTATTTGCCCTGATATCCTGATAAGATAAAGGCCACACTTTGTCCTTTCACCACTTGTCACTTCTACCTGAGTCATTTGTACAGAATAGATCCACTGAGATACAATGTGTTATTTCCAGAGTTGAGGAACTGAAGACTTTTTAAATTAAATTAGCCATGGAAGGAAGAAGCCAGACCAGGGTTTTTGGCATGTACTGGAATTTGACCGACACCTCTGCTTCTTTGAAATTGCACTGTTTATATTATTTGAAGGATGGCACCTACGGCATCAACCTAACTCGGTCTGCCATCCATGTACAAACCAGTTCCATATTGCATTTAAGATTCAAAATTACAGCGTCTTCTGAACCACAAGGAAGCACGTGTTTCTAGTGTTTTAAGAAATATTTCTCTAGTTCCTTGCCTTTTTGTTCGTGTTGCAATTTTGAAGATTTTTTAGGTAGATTTCCAATAGAGAAAAAAACATGGAAAATATATCAAAACAACAAATCCAGTCAAAGCAAGGTCAAGTTTCATGGAAAAATGCTGATTTAATACTGAGACTGGAAATTTTAACAGCTATACTTTTGTTTAACAAAGGGGATTTAGGGTTGGACCAAAAACAATTGAAATGAAGCACATAAACCTAAATAAACATAAAAACAACCCTACAGTGTAACTTTGCAAACTTAATTTCCGCCTTTAGCTTTCTACTCTTAAAAAAAGATTTTGGCTAAAAGACTATAAATAATACAATGAATAATTTTTTCTGAAATTACTCTTGAGACATTTAACTTGAACACACACTTAACTTGTATATACCTTTTAGAACTGATATATTGGGTGCTGTCTTAAAGTTAACAAGGAATTGAAAGAGACATTTGTACAGCGGTATCGGCGCTATGCTTTAGTGCGAGAGGTCCCAGGTTCGCGCCTGCTCTCCGCCTGTGTGTGGATTGCCTCGCCCTGAGTGATGCACCTGCCTGCATTAACCGAGATTGTTACTATATATATATATATATATATATAGAGAGAGAGAGAGAGAGAGATGTCTAGGCAACTGAGTGAGGTCACTGTCAAGGTACTTTAAATGAAATGACTTTAGCAGAGAATGTCTTGCTGTTGTCCTTATGTCAAGTGGTGTTTCCACTGCTTCGTGACTTATCACTTAAATTGCCTCAAGCAACAATTAACAAAAACATTGTATGCTGGCTAATTTGTACAGTCACATTTTAAAAGCAAATTGCTGTACCTGGTCATTTCTTGGATAGAGAAGTGGTGTTAGTTCTCACCACTGGACTAGGCCATGAACATGGGTAAGTAAAACCAAGGTCCTATCTCCTCCACATCAAGGACATTTTAGTTTTTATTTAAATAAAACAATGCATACTTTTGGGGAGAACAAATATATAATATTGATTAAACATTTAATAAGTTCATGGATTTTATTGTGGCAAATGAGCAATTCAATGTTCTACTGTTTTTTACAAGTTAGCAAAACTTTACAAATGTGGATTTCTATATTACTCTGTATAAACAAATCTCCTTATGTGTAGTCTTTGAACACAATAGACAAAAAGCTGGTCTTTAACAAATGGTTACATTTAAAGACTCCTGGCTCACGTCAGAAGGCCAAATCTAAAGACTGCTTTGCGTGCAGACCTTAATTAACATTTCTTGGAATATCTGTATATTTATTTAGACATAGTTAAGCACTAGATTGCCCAATGGTACTGGAAAACTGAATTCAAAAGCATTTGGTGTGAGTGCCAAAAAAAAAAAAAGGAAAAGAAAAAACAAAATTGAAGGACAACTGTAAAACTGTAACAGACAAAGGCTAAATAGTAATGCAAGCCAATTATAAGAGAAACAGTAACCTGTAGAACATGGAATACGTTGACACTGGTTGTCTTAGAAATGATTTAAGACATGTAAGATTTATTTTATTTAGGTGTCAGAAGAGAAACATGATAAACCAACCAATGATTTTGAAATTTTAAGCTTTAAGCCTCAAAAACAACAATGTGCATGCCATTCAGAATGCATCAACATATGGTGAATTATTAATTGTTCATAAGGAAACCATGGTGAAGTTAATTCAACCTTTATAGCATTAGAAAAGTGTTTATGTTTTTTTTGGCTTTCACATTTCCCACAATAATGTAAACCCGACATTGCTGTTAAATATGTTGAAATAAGTTAAAGGTCTCTACTGTTTTTTTAACAGGTAACAAACAGTCACTCCACGGAGTTCACTTCCTCTTTTGCATTGAATCAGCGAAGGTGACCAATGCGACCTCACAGGTTGGTCGTCGTCTTCTCTTTCAGGGAACCAGGGTTACATCTGTAACCTAACGTTCCCTTTCAATTCGAAGACGACCACCAATAATACTTTTGGGAAAAGTATACCAAAGCCATCTCAAGGGAGCATGAGCAGAGACAGCAGACGAGGGACGTCTTGAGACCGCGGAACGTATGGTTAGTGGTGTGAGCGTGCAACCTCAAAGATCCTTATGCCTAAAGAAGGCATAGAAGGATCTGCCATATTAAGGCCCTCACTAGCAGTAATGTGTTTTGCACGCAGTAAGCCCCTTTACTGCATGTTTTGCACACCTGCTGTATTCACTAACCAGTGGCAGGCAACCTAGCACGTGGAAAAAGTACAGCATTCGAGTCATTTAAATCGAATGAATAATGTTAATGTGTGGAAATGCATGCAAATCATGTCACAAAATACCGCGAGAGGTTTTTGATATGCAAACCATATTCACTTAAGAGCGCTAACTTTACTAGGTGCCTCAGCGTGTGTTAAAAGTACCGCTTATTGAAACCAGGCGGTGTCACAGAACCAACAGAAGAGCAAGAAGAAGAGTCAGGAAGAGAGTATTTCAGACTAGGCAGACGTTACTAGGGCTGTGTGAGGAGGAGGTAATAACTAGATACAGACTGAGCACAGATCATACTAACCTTATAAGTAGGGCCCCAGAAAATTAACGATATCACGAATATCAAAGAGAAATATTCTTACCTAGCGTGCAAAATATGCATTTTATTTTCCTTACAGTATTCTATATTACTGTACTCTTCACCTCCCCTTTTAATTTCATACTTTTATCAAATAGAAGCAGCGCTACTGTAGCTGTACACGGTCTGGCGTCAATGCCGTACATTTGGTTACTACGGCAACAGGGTCAAACAAATACCGACATTGTGATTGGTGAATTCCTTATACTGTACAGTGACGTAACATGCGAATCAGAGGCTGGAAGTTTAAATGGTTGTTTATATAGTGTTGATTTATTAGCTTGCAACGTATGATTAACATTAAAAATGCTGACAAATAAATAACAGCTAAATTCACTTCAACAGACGATCACATTCAGAGCTAAGAAAAGGGGAGGTTGCATGCAGATGGTGGGATTCTGTTTTGCTCAACTTGTAATGTGTCTTGGATCATAGAAAAAGGTACTACTGACAAGCATGACAGCGCAGTACACAAAAACAAGAAAATCAAACTCGAAGTTCAGGCTAAACAATTAATGAACAAGACGGTCACAATCACAGGATTGTTTAAAAAGAGCACAGAAAGTGGAGAAACACGTTTTAATTAGTGGAAGCCTTTGTGCAGCCTTTTTTAATGAAAAAAAATCCCTAATTGTGGAGATGTGCCTAACAATGACACACTCAGACGAGACTCTCACGAGTATCTCCCTAAAGTGTCTTTTATAAAGAAAAACACAAACGCTTCGGTTTTGTCATTTCAGGTTGGCAGTTAACGTTTCTCCCGTATTTTGGGATTAAAGGCAGCAAAATAGTCTATGGGAATTACACAGTCATTGTAATTAATGGGTCAACATAAATTTTAAAAGTTTACAAAACTCAAAAATGTTGCTAAATTCAAGGTTGTTTTTAAAAAATAGATTTTGTCTGCTTGTTACTTTTTTTTGCTGCCAACACAGACCATTTTAAACGACTCTTGTTTCCAACAAAAGTTTGATTCATTTTTAAAGATTGTTTCAATAGAGTCTCGAGTTCCAATGTTCCAATGTACTCCTACATCCTCAGACATCCTGAGGCCCTGAGGGCGCCAGAGCATCAAGGGGCGGCGAGCACCAAGGGCATCTGGAGCGCTGTACGCAACACCGGGGCACCAGGGGTGCCGAAGCACTGACGGCACCGAGGGTCTGAGGCACAGAGGACTCCGAACACCAAGGGTGCAAGCACCGAGGGTACTGGGGACAGGCGCCTATCCTTAACCATGTGTAGTCAACACAACCGTAGTGAGTAGCATACGCTGGGGTGGATACACAGGGAGAAAGTAATAGGGGCAAGGTAGAGCCAGGCCCCGGTGGAGGAAGCAGACGTTGTCTAAATTTTTTTTTTTAAATTGCAAGTTTAAAAAAGAGTAAAAGAAAAACACACACACACACACACACACACACACACACACACATACACACTCACACACACACACACACACACACACACCCACACACACACACCCACACACACACACACACACACACACACACACACACACACACACACACACACACACACACACAACAGCCAAGCTGTGGGTTAGAACAGTCACCACGCCAGGCGGGTGGGCTGTGGAAAAAAATGTTGTTTTTTTTTCTCTGGGGCCAAGTGCATCGAGTGAGCAGACGGGCCGAGACAACCACCGGAGTCGACTCAACAGCGGGACGCGGTGGAGGAAATCACGCATCTCTCTTTTTTTTTTTAGCTGCAATAGCAGGAGAAAAAACACACACAACAGCAGATGCTGTGGGGTTAGAAAGCAGTCTGCAACGCAGTGCAATCTGCTGAATGGTGAAAGAAAGACAGATTTAACGAAGCGCAGTTGTGCAGCAGTTATAGTTCACAGAAGCAGAGTTTATGATTCCAGGGAAGTGGCAAGCTGACTTCCAGCGATATAAAATATTGCAGGGGAACTCCAGAAAATTCAAGGGAGAGCTCTTTCATACAGACCCAGTCACAGCAACTGGACAGGTTAGTACCTTACCTTATCGCAGTGAGAAGCAAAAGAGGAAGTGAACTCCGTGGAGTGACCGTTTGTTCCCTTGGGAGGCGGGAGGACGTCACTCCCCAGAGGGGCCTATCGGCAGCTCTGACATAAAATGAATACCAGTGAATACCTGAACTGTGGCAGGCATATCCCAAAAGTATTGTTGGTGGTCGTCTTCGAATTGAAAGGGAACCCTATATTCTGTGTACCCTATATTCATCATGAACCAATTAAATCATTATTTCACCAGAAAATATAATAAGTAATATTTATTAAAAGTTAAACAACCCAGATCCTCAAAAAAGTGCCATGGAATTGTCCACAAATGAAAAAGATTTTGGTTGATCTGCACATCTGACTGATGGTGACTCAAACAACGCAGCGCTCCCTATCAACAACTGGGGCATTGGTTGAGTTCACAGACAGAGAAACAGTTCTAGGTGTTTATTCAAGTGTTCTGAATGGTGGCGGATCCAAAAAATAAAAAAAACTTTTAAAGAAGGGGACTTTGAATAAACATTTACGCGATCAATACTGTCATTTGGGACAGTATTGAAAACAAGATTGGGTTAGAGTCTTCTCTATAAACAGTAGATCTTTCTATCCAGGCAATATAACACATGAAATCTATAACATTGACCACATATGTCACTATAAGCAGATTGTCTTTAAAACTGGCATTCTTGAGGTAGCACACCCTGAGCAGGGCAAGCATTATTTCCAGTGGGGTACATTTGTTAGTAGGCTGGGTCAGAAATGTGGTATTTCCTGTTAGGATTCTAAATCACAGCATCCGACAGCATTTATATTTTCATATATGGCTAGGAAATATTTAACTTGGTTAAAAGATATCAAAGTTTATATGTCTCTTTAAAATGTTTCAGATCCCCTAGCACTTTCATTGTTGCCTCTTTATTATGAAACCAGCCCCCGTAAAACAGGAAATGAGAGGAAGGGGGAACCTCAAAGGACAGTTATACTTGTCAGCAGTTTTTCTGAGTGTAAAATTCTAAGGTCAGTTATACTTACTGGCAGTTTCTCACTGTTTATTTACTGAGGACAGTTATATTGTTGGCAGTTTGCCAGTGCTGAGTTCTGAGGGATAAACAGAAAAGGTGATGATAACTTAAAATATTTCATTAATTTGGTGGGGACAGTGACACACTAGACTATCATTACACTGGTACAGTACATGCTTTTCTTTCAGTGGGTGACTTGTTAAGATATCGCTTTTAAAATATGCCAGCAAATACTATGCATTGAGATCAAACTTGGTTCAGGAATCAGTTGTATCATGATCCAAAATAAGAAAAAGCATTGTGTGAAGTAGGCAATATTTAATTAGAAGCAAAAAGAAATTAACTTAAAAAATGTAGAAGACTTTTTATGAATGCTGGCATTTCTGAATGTTTACAATATGAGGTCCGTTTTAAGTTTTTAGCTGGAAGTACATTATAGGGTAATGCATTTTTGCAAATGTATTTTCCATTTTATCAAATCAAATAAATATGCTGATGTTGACGGTAGGCCTACTCAGTTTTGCAGAGTAACAGTTCTTTAATTTCTCAGTTATCTTCATCAAAAATCAAGTAGTAGAGATATAATAAAATAGGTTTGTCATTATTGTTGCTAAAATAATTGTCAGGATAGCACACTGTTCCACCTGCTTGCTGGATTTTGTAATTGCACATCTTTTGACAGTTGTCGACATACTATATCACTTTTATAACATATTGTATTTGCCTATCAAATAATGTCCAAAAACACTACAGATTCCTATAGTGGATACTGTAGTGTGTTGTATGAAAGTGCAGTGTTTTGGAATGGTAGGGTTTACTTATGGTTGCATTTCAAACGCATTAACAGAAAAGGTGATTATTTAAAAATATTCAGTTAACAAGGATCTAGGTGTGTTACAAAATAAAAATAAAAAAGGGAAAACAAACTGTTAATGTTACAAATCTAACAAAAGTGTATTTAAATCCCTGAAATTAACAAAAATGTGTTTTTTTTGTTTGTTTTTTTTTAATTTATGAAAATGTGTGCAAACACCACACTGTTTAATGGATCTGGGCTTTTCTCTTTACTCAGTATTGAGAACAGTTGCAGTTTCTGGCAGTTTGTAAGAGTTTTGAAAACTGAGGGCTTTTACATTTCTCTACCAATTTCTGAAGCCTGTTAAAATCTTGGCAGGTTTTTCCATTGCAGAATTTATAAATTTGTTGAGAGCAGCTTGTTTTTTTAAATTCTACCACTGTCAGTTTATGACAGGTATTCTTTACATGGTCAATAGTTATTCTGGTAGCATTAAAGGAAACCCCATTTATCCTGTCAAGATTTTGAATGATGCATTTACTGAACTAACCATTGCCTTTAATGTATTTATTGTCTCGGAAATAAAGGTGTTATACGTCAAAACAGATTTTATATACAGCATATCAACATACAAAAACAAAAATGATGTTGCAGGTTTGTAATAAAAACACAAGCTCACCTGCCAGCAGAAAACTAAACTATTTGAACAGTGCAGTATACTCAAATATGTATTCTAGTTTTCTCACTCAGCCATCACTAGTATGGATTATATTTAATTACTGCCAGTGGCTGTACTTTAATATTTCCAATGAAATCAAACCTTGTGAAATCTTTGACATTCAATGCAATGCGAAATGTTACACCAAGCTGCCTGTAGCTTGTGGAAGTACTTATGGAAGTCATTAAATATGATGCGTTGTATACTGTTAATACGACCATACAGTAACTCATCAGCTGTTTTACATAATGGTTCGCCAGATGCTGATCATGCAAAAGAAGAAAAAAAAAAATCTGAAACTTACAGACTCACACACATAAAAATGATTAACATCTTCACTGGAGTGTTTGATGGTTCCCACATGGTACATAATTTAACCAAGTTAATCTGTGCATTTGAGGGCTGTCCTTTTCAGAGCCAAATTGATTAAGGAACCATCTTATATCATGTGCCTGGGCATTATGATATATTACACTGCAGCAGTCAAGATGGCTGCACAGAGCTACAATCAACAGATCCCACAGCAGCAGACCGAATTTATGTCACAATAAATTATACATTTGTGTTAATTTTCCTATAAACTCTACACACTTGATGATTGAGTTTCACCTTGCACATAAATTTTCCTCTGAATCGTTTAGAATCCCATCTCTGTGAATTATAGGAATGGATCCAGGAATGTTCAATATGGGAATATGGTTTGGGTTTGTAAACAGCTTGAACTTTGGAAATATACAGAAAACTAATGAATGTATTGCTACAGTTTGCTACAGTATACTGTGTGGTACTGTATGCTGAAAAACAGACCGTAACATTGTGATATTATACTATACTAAATACCAATATGTATCTGATTGTAAAACATACCCGTCTGTACAGATTTGGATGTAACAGTTTCAGGAATCGGAGTATTTGGCCTCTGACCAATGTTAAAATTGCTGTACAGGATATGGGGGAATTTTCTGTCAATATTCTGTACCCAAAAATGCTTCAGAAACCTCAGAGAACTTACGTATTCATGACGTACATCACGTTTCCTATTAAATTATAATGTTTCTTTTATAAAAAGACATGGTGTTCTTGCAATGAGAATAGTGTACAATTATAGACATATATTGCCATGTTTTTGGTTTTTTTTTTTGAGAATTTCAGTGCTGAAAAGAAATGTATTAATTTAATACAGTCCTTTTCGTAATTTGATTTTAAAAAAGACATCGCTGGTAGTTTTGTTTTTCTTTCCTTTGACAGTATCTTGTTTTAGTCATGTTTAACAAATGCAAATTTAGACTAGGAAGCTTTTAGTCTGATTTGCACTGCTGTCTTAACATTTTGCATTTTCCAATTTGAATTGCATTACAGTTTAAGAGTTATACTTTTACATGCTCCTGCTATAATCAGCAGTGGTTTAAAAAGCTGTCATCATTGTCATCACTCACATACACACCTTGTTAATCACTGATAGCTCAATTTGTCAAGGTCAAGTTTAGCAGCAGTAATGCATTTCAGTACGTGCCAACAAAAAGAAATGAAGTCATATATCAGTTTAATATGCACTGCTTGGTGTTGCCTAACAAGGCCGGGAGGAGGGGGGGAGGGGGGGGGAGGGGGGCGGTTTTAAAACGTCCACATAACTAAACTGAAACCCAAGTCTCTGTAGTACATAGACAATACATTATTGAGACACTGAAATACAATTTCAAATGTTAGGGGTAACAACTTACATGGGACGCAGATTTTTAAAAATGTTTGACTTTTTGAAACTCTCTCATTTTTTGTGTAAGCTTAGATTTCCTGCTTTGGACACCACTCTATTTGTTAGCTACCCACTTTGGTGATTTGCTAAGTGTCACTGGCTGAAAAACTAAATGCAGTAAGTTTTTGTTTAAAATAAGCAAAAAAATAGAACTTTAACATAAAGTTTCCACTACTTTATTAGGTATGTCAGCTTAACTACAGTTCTATTCTGTGGCATTTCAAGAATACAGAAAGGTGATCCACAGAGGGACAGATATCATCCACATTTTTATATGATAACATTGAAAAGATGTCTTTGATCTGCTGAAGGTTATTCTTGCAGAGTTTCTTTGCTTAGACAAGAAAAAAAAAACCCTGATGACTTGCATTATAATACAGGTAGTAAAAAGATGTGTGCTCATAGTGAGCGACAACATGTATATATGTCAGTGTTTGACTTATGTAATGTTTCCTGTCTCAGGTTGAACTAAGCTATTCTATTAAATTGAGCTTTTGAGAAGCATTTCAAGAAATCACAGATTTACATTAGGTTAGCTGAATTTGCTATTTATTTACTACTGATGAATAAAATAGCAGCAATGCAACAACAAACTGCCAGTTTTGAGCTTGGTGTCATGAGGTACTATAATATATGTAGTGCTTTTACTAAGTAGTGTAAACTTGCATTCCATGGTGATGAATGCATTGTAGGTTGCACAATGTTATTTGGGGCTGAACAGCTTTTAGTTTAAAAACACTACAATCGTCTGTAAAACAAAAGTCAGAGTTATATGGTTGACAGGTTTTGGGAAGAGTTCACTGAAGCAGCTGGGTTTTACATGTATACAGTACTAATTCCATGCGTGACCAGAAATCAATTTCAGATGATATGATGGTTGAGAAACGAGTAAACAAACTGTCTTCCAAACTCAAAACAGAGGTGTGGTCTCCTCAGAACTTGCTAAGCACCCCTCTCACATGCTCATAATACTGTATGTTATTCTTCCTTACTGTTGTTCAAAAATGTGAACATGTGTATTGATTAATTCCAATCTTATGAGCCTCAATACTGTAGAAGGATTGCCCTGGCCGAATAATGTATTCCCATATCCAGGCCAAGCATCTGGCAACACTTTACCTTTTATTCACTCTCAAAGCTAAAAGAGGGTAGCACAATCTACATTGTATTATGGGTTCACTGACTGCTCCTGCCAACTGATATGTATCCAATGCAATGGCAGCATATTGACTTTGGATTTTATCCCCGGTTTTATTTATGTTCCTCGTGGTTTAAGTACCAATTATTAAAATACACTCCAGGGAAAGTTGATTTTAGGATATAGTTCAACAAATTAAGATTAAATATGACCAAAAAGTAGCAAATTAAGAACATTATTCAATAAGAACAAAAATATTTCAAGTGAAAAGCCACTGTTGTTTTTGGATTAATTCCCCAATGTACTTTGAGATATTTATGCGCATTATTAAAGGTAATCCAAGCCAGATTTATGTTAAGGTGTAATAAAATCAAATACCAGATAATGAGTACGCTAAACAAAAGTTTTCAAGCTGAAGGCTTTTATTTTATAGCCCATTGCCTGATTAGCATCACTTGCTTGACAACATGTAAATATGCACATGGTACAACACTTTTGATACTGTCTGCTGCTGCTGCTGCTGCAAAAAAAAAACAGTGTTGTATACACAAGCAGCACTACGAAGCCAAACCCAGAAAATAATGAATATATTTTCTAATGGCATGTTGCCTTTGTGCTTCATCCATAAGGATGCTACAATTCATTTTGCATGTCGTTGATTATAGAATTTGTCATATTTTCAACACGTAGTATGATTTCTAGTAATGTATTTCCTGTTGTCAAGTATATACACAATGTTAAACATTAAACATTATAACTGCAATGTGTAAGCTTATACGTTCTATATCCTGTCATGCTATGTTAACTGTACTGCTGATAACAAATGTATAGGAATTTTAGTAAATAATCTGTTAACAGCAACTTCTTTCTAACCCCTGTGAAATTAAAAGGTTAGATCTCTATGCATGTCCTTTTCATTTTATTAAGCATGTTTTGCAATCCATGAAAAAGGGTTTCTAGTCAAAATAAAATAGTCAATAACATTCAATATATATATTTAAAATAACAAAGCGCAGGATTTTTCTAGAACACAAGGCTGTTAAGTTTACAAACCAAAATGAACAAGGGTTCAAAACTGAAAACATCATGAAATGCAGTTATTTTTGCAACTGGTTATTAAAACAACAGAAATACATTTGAATTATTCAAGAACTTAATGCTTTTTATGCTTTAATTAACTCCAAGGTGTTTAATACAAGCATGTTGAACTGAAACAGAAGGCAATGTTAACTGGATAACAACAGGTCTGTTCAATTGACTACAATAATAAAGGAATCAAGGCTAACATAATAATAAAGAATTGTGGTTTTTATCCTTTAAGTCATTATTACCCAGTCTTCTATCATCAAACCTTGCCAAAAAACTGTCCTTTCGTTCCACAGTGTTTTCTTACAAGTGTGTTACTCCACTTTCCTAAATCTCTTAAGCTAAAATTCCATTTAGTTAAATATTGCACTGTAAGGCTAAACGAGCACAGACACTGTTGAGCTATTGTGTACCAGATTAATTCTCCTCTAGCCACAGTTCCAATTCTGTGCGTATTTGCCCATTCAATAAATATCCAACATTGTTCTTCAGGGTATCATTGTAAGGAGAAATCAGATATATGTTTAACCATAAATTTCACTTATTGTCCTGCAAAGCCAGTTGCCAGTTTGTAGACAGTGCAGTAAAATAATCTATTCTTCGTGCAAAAGAATAATAAAAAAAGCCAAAAAAAAAAGAACAACTAAAATCAACTAAACTTCTTAGTCAACATTAGAACAAAAACGCTCAATAGTGCAATTTCTTCTTCGCTGCTTCAAGAATGCCATTCTCAATGTTTCGTCCATTTGATTCTGCATAAATTATTGCATTTAGTGACGAATTTGTTTTGCGTTGTTTTTGCCAGAGACTGATTCACTCTTTCCCTTTCCTGGGTTGCGAAGTTTCTGATCCCAGCGCTGGAAAAAAAGAAAATTCAACTTTTTTTTAAATTATATTCTTAATACAACTAGGGCAACACATTCATATGTGTTTTAACATATTTGTAAATTACTGGTTATATCTTTAATAGGAAATGGTTTGGGGTTTCCTCCACTTTTGAAGAGTAAACTTTACAGTGGAACAAAAGTTTAGTAAATGTGTCCCTTTCACTTTAAACTATAACAGAGAAACTGTGGATTTAAAGAAGCAATGTAAAAGGTTTTCTGTATTATGTATTATGTATAGAATATTCATGTTTTTTTACCTTCACTTTTTTACCAAGACGGTCCTTCCACTTCTCAGCAATAGAACCTTCAACCAAGAGTAACCTGAAAAAAAAAAAATCAAGTAACAGTTTTAGGCGCTGATCAATGAATTATTTAATCTTGAACGTGTAGACTCAGGTTCCTGATAAATAGAGACTGAAGCAAAACAAACTGTAAGCAACTTCTGATTGCTTCTGGATTTGTACCTGGACTGTTCCTCACTCTCGTAACCCATGATAATATACTCCTCATTGGCATTTAGTGGCGGGCACAAGCAGCCTGAGCTGGAGTAGAGTGTCACTATGTCTCGGGGAATATTCACAAGGGAGGACTTGAGGATCTCCTTCACCTCAACCACTGCACTCACATCATGGCACCTGCTTCTCACTTCCTTCACTTTTGCTCGAATGACTGTAAAAAAGAAATAGAAACCTGTTAAACTATCACACTGATAACAGCAGGTCTATATGCCAGCATAGTAAAACGTGGCAACAGCGTAGACTGAGAAAATGATGGGTAAATATTTATGGGCATGCAAACATGTCAACAATTACTTGTACCTGATAATAAATGGAATTAAATAAACAAAGCAGGAAAATACAGTATCATAAAAATATTCTGCTGGCATATTTTTTTTATGACAGCTAATTTAATTATACAGAACGCATAAAGGCAAAATGGGAAAAGCCAAATTGTCTTGGATTCCTGGATCCCAAACACACATCTCTAGTTTGATCATATAACATGCTTGTATCAGATACAATCTCAACTCACCATAATTATAATTGTTCCTTATGTACGTCTTTTGATTGGGTTTAATCGGTTTGCACTTGCAGCGTTCTAAGAAATGAAATGGAAACAGACATTCAGAACAGGTGACATCAATCCCCCAAAAGATTAAAAAACACAAATCATGGCTATTTCTTTAAATTAAGATTAACATCTGCTTCATTAAAATAACTGACTTAAATATATTAAAAGGAAGTCAAGGGGTGATCTTATTGTTGGGTACTCATTAAAACAAAAACAGCCCTAGTGACAGTAAAACTGTGATATAAAATGTCTAAATAACTCAAAAAGCAAACAGTAAATGAAATGGAATGTCAATTGAAATGTATAAAAGCAATAGACTTGTCATTATATATACATGATAAAAAATGGTTGCTGTACATTAAAATGAACTTGTGTTACATATAACATTATGTGCACACAGCATTTACAACTGTGATAAGCTAACACCACTAAAATACTCTAAGTGTTTTGTAGCTAGTTCTGTAGCAGTTTGTGTTTTATTTTACAAAAAATGGTGCAAACTCTAATGCAATGGTAAATGGTTTGTGACTATGGCTGAAAGATTGCAAACAAAATGTGTGTTAACCTCAACACATTCTGTGTTCATTTATATATTTGATTTTGCTGGCACATTTATTTTTATTGGTACACTATAACAAAGCTCATTACTTTTTTTTTTTAATCTTTATCTGAATTTAAATTCAACACAGGAATATATACATACACAAAGTCTCTCTCTATATATCATTTTATAGATTTATGGTCAGTTCTTATATATGTCACTTTCATAACAATAGCATAAACCTAAACACTGTAAAGCACTGTTTATTGTGTAAGGAGGTTAAAAAAGAAAAATAATTACCAGTGTTGGTGCCTCTGCAGTTACCATTGTGAGAGTCCATTGGGAAATCTGGCATTGCTTCTTAAATCCGGACAGGTGTGATTTAAAACAGCATAAGGTTAGTACAGTACTTTTCCAAGTGATTGCCACCAGGATTACCTTATACTGTCCAAAATGATATCTGTTTTGTTCAATTGTTTCTGTAATTATAAGTTGTAGTGGTAAACTAACAACTGGTATTTTCATATTTTTGAATGTGCACATCACTGACAGTATACTTCATATATATTTTCATTTTAGTAACTCTACAGTCTTATTTTAGAAGAATACTATAGTTGCTGACTATCTTGCGACCTGTCTTAATAAAGTTTACCCTTTTAAATGGTTACTGTATTTGGAGTCTAAACCATTTTTCATTTGCCTTAATTGTGGCAGGTATTGGGAACATATTGTTATAATTAAATATACACACCTTATAACAACCGAATTACTGCATTCAACATTACATTTGCCCACAATATCATGGTTGATCAGACACCTGTCTGGTTGCTTTTAAATAATGTCTACTTTTTTATTGTCAAGGAGGTCGGTAGCGGCAGTATACAGGCAATAATATTCACTAAAACAGTGCATCTATCTTAACTTACCTGGTCCTTCTGCCGTGACTATTGCCTCCGGTGAGATGCATACCCCTCGATCATAAACGGGTAGATCCTCGCAAGCGAGACTCTCCGGCCAGGTGTGATTGTATCTCTTCATGACAGGTTCGCAGCCACTTTTGGCCCTTTCGCAGACCGACTTGCAAGGTTTTATTGGATCATGCTGGAAATCTATGGTGCAGATCGGTGCATACATGGCGCATAGAAAGAAAAGCAGATCCTGACTGCATTTTATCCCCAGCAAGCCCTCGAACTGCTCGATGGCGAGGATGGCATTAGCCTGGGTGCTATGGTGTAGATGGTTCGGCATTTTTGTCATGTTCCAAGGCATTGACCTGCACATAGGGATCCTGATCGATTCACATGCAGCTCCATGAGCTCTGGGCATTCCAACCAGACACATAACGACGAGTAAGGAGACAATCACTTCATTGGAATACATTGTCTTTAAATGTCCCCACAACCTGGTACTATAAAAAAAGAAAGAAAAAAAAAGAAAACTAAATAATAATAATAATAATAATAATAATCAGCAGATCGATTTAATAGGTTAATAATACTGGTTGATTAGTATATACCTGTTAAATAATTCTGAAGCGCGAATCCGAAAACTATATTTTAGGCTAAGATCAGTGTTAAATATTATATATATAGCCTATATATTCTCTTTAAAACTATAAACGATTTTGTATCCGAATTTAAGGAAGACAAAATTATTAAGGTTTCATTCGGGAACAACAACAAAAAAAAATTCAAATCCTAAAATCACTAAGTTTTAACCAAAGGTCCATGCTTATCATATTCGTTCCTGGTTTTGCAGCTGTAGTTTGTGGAGCTGTAGAGTTGGTGGCAGCAGGAGCAGTGGTTGTTAAATGACTTCTCTTTCTCAGATATAGGTCTTTTTTTATTCGGCAAATCCCTTCTCCTAACAGGACAGACCCCCCTCCTCCTTATTTCCAGAGCCTTAATGCTGATATGGGCCAGAGGATGCACTCCATTTCCTCCCTTCCAAGTGTGCTGTTAACAACATAATGACATCATATTCCGAAGCAGCGTTTCTTTAGTAACCCTTAAAGATGAGATGCATCCTCAAATGCTAATAAATTGTCAGATTCAAAGATACTGCTTTTATTTTGTGTTCCACAATATATCTTCTTAAAATGTTACAATGAAGAGATTTAAAAAATAAAAAAAAAAAAGAACAACTACTTTTTTTTAAATGGAAGTTTTATTTTAAATAAGTTCTGCTTTAAATACTTCAGCCGCGCTACGACTATAATTAACATATGATACCTCTTTCACGGCAATGTCGGTGCGTTTAATATGCGTGTTAATGCTTTTTTAAAAGAAAACTGCGTTCATTAGGTATATACCCCTCCCCCACGACTGTATGAAAAAGAGCAATATACTGACAACAGCACCCCCTTTTCTGATTCAAGGCGTAAAGAAGAAATTCAAAAGCAGGTTCTTGCGAGGTAATATTCTTGTAGGATCTGCAAACCTTCCCGACTTTGATGATATTTTAAAGGTTTTAATTGAAACAACTTAAAATAATTTCTATAACTTGAAATTTGATGCGTGCAAAATTGATGCCACATAAAAATAAAAATAAACCAGCAATCCATAAAACGTCATCTTTTAGTGTGCTTAACTGTCTACCAGAACTAGATGCTCAAGTGATTTGTACTAGCGCTCACACAAAAAAGACTTGATTAAAGTCGGATTGCAGCGCAAGCATGCCCACCTTTCCCCATTACCTTAGACACATTCTACATTTTAAAGATCTGACAACACACTTTCTTCAAACTACAATACTACTCACTTTATTTCACACAGTTGCATGTTTTTGGAGAGCAAATTCTCCTAATGAACCAAATGAAGTGAAGAGGAGCTACCATTCTATTTCCCGCCCTTGTGAGCAACTAAGTGTTAGGGGAGATAAAAACTGTTTTCTGAACAACATAGAGCACCAACTACAATCCAAATGAAACTGCCTACAGTTCTGCATTAACAAGAAGTGTCATTTGGGGAAAGAACAAAAAAACAAACAAACAAACATTATTTATTGTTGCTAAATTGCTTTCAGATAAATACACTGCTGTGGTGGAATGCAAAGTATATACTGTAGTAGGAGGTCATTTCCTTCCAACTGTAGTTGGGTCCACAAGCCAAGTATAGAAAAGAGCAGGTGGAACCAACAGCTTTAAGAGGTTATATTCAGTCTTTTCTACATAGCTGTACCATATAGAATAACCACCAGGCAGCTTTATTTTAAAACATATATGCACAAGTACATAACAGCAAGTAATTCATGTATAATACATCTATCAATTAATTGCCCCACAGGCATTATGTAATAGGAATGACATCTCTGATAGAAATGGATGTGTGGAAACCAATAGAGGAGTATTTATAAAGTGTGTACTGTTTACTTTCTTAATTATATGTTTCTACCTAATATCAAGCCAGTATCTCATCGTGTCTGGTCTCCGTCATCTAGAAACTGTTGCCACATTCTGAAATAGAAATGTAACCGTATGGGTATTTATCTCTCAAAGACCCGAAACCTGAATAAGATATATCAAAGAGTCTGTGACGCAGTCATGGCCTGCCCCCGAGGGCATAAAAGTACTGCTCTCACAGATCTTCACGTCATCTTTCCTTCAAGCCTGCTGTATTCATGGACGCAGCGACCTTGTAGGTTAATGGTTACATTTCTATTTCAGACAACCAGGCTTATGATAATAACCTAACATTCCCTTTCAAGTACAAAATGTAACCATTACCATATGGGTGAGTGTACCAAAGCAAGATTGCAGAATGACAAGGCTAAGCCGAGAGGCTGCCTTGTGCATTACCATAGTAACCCCAGTAACAAGTAGCTAGGGCTAAAAAATTGAGGCATCTCGTCCACTGTGGGACGAAATGTATGCCCCGGTGTAATAGGGGCATCCAACAGCGGTGCTTTGTCCCTGTCAAGCACGCATGCCTGGGAAAGCCAAAGCTGCCTACGTGCAGCTATCAACACAGCCAGGTTCCTCCCTATAGCCTGCCCATTGAGCCTTGATGCACTCGAGCATGTTCTTATTAACCAGGCGCAGCTCATCCAACTGTTCTGGACAGGGCCTGTGACTGTCAGAAAGGGACCTCAGCAAATGGGACTGGTAGGCAACCAGAATGCTATTACAATTGCCTAGCCATGCGAATGCACTGGCTACATAGGCACGCTTAAGGATCACCTCCGAGACCCGGCAGTGCTTGTTGGGGCAGGTAGCGTCCTTGGACAGCAGGGCTAAATTAGGTGCCTGTACCAAGGTAACAATTGAAGCCTCCACCAGCAGAAAATGGGCCAGGCCCAGCTTCTCTGCATCATGCACCCTATATAGGGTGTCTATCGACCGGGGAACAGCAGGAGCTGTAGCCACATGACCCCAGGACAACTGGATTTCAAAAAAGAAAATCCTCAGTAGGTCCCAGAGTGGCTCATCTGGTTAAAGCGCTGCAGTTGGGAGCACAGGATGAGTCATAGAGTCTGGACTGTGCAAAGAGGCCGAACTTTGCTGGGGACTCCGAAGGGGGCATCACATTGCCTCTGATGCTCCCAGGGAGGGGGATGGGAAACCGGCAGGGATTCCTTCTCATCGTTCAGTGAACCCTACTGGCCAGACACTGAGCACATTCACAGTGGATAAAAAGCAGGGCTGATCTCTGTTCTCCGGGATCAGTAGCCCGCACACCTCTGCTCTGGATTGCTGAGTGTAAAAGCGATTCTGGCTTTAGGCTTGTGAGATCGGAGGACACTCACACCCCCTCAGAATGTCTGTGATGTGTGGGGACTTGCTGCAGTGAGGAGAAAAAACATAATTGGACAGTCCAAACTAATAATTGGTCAATCTAAATTAAAAAAAAAAAAAAAAATTGGAATAAAGGTAGCCTCGTCCTCAAAAATCTTGAAAGGAAAAGGTCTGTCTTGAAAGGAAACAGGCATGGAGGTCTGCAAGTATTTTATGCCCTCGGGGGTGGACCATTGATATATCTTATTCAAGTTTTGGGTCTTTAAGAGGTAAATACCCATATGGTAATGGTTACATTTCATACTTGAAAGGGAACCAAATAACATTAGCCCCAGGTCAAAGTGAAGGGCTGAGTTAGATTACATTTTTGCCCAATGTATTGTTGTATTTGTGTGAGATACTACACATTAACTTTGCAGTTAAAAGCCTTAGGAAGAAATGACGATTCAAAATAATGCAGCAGCATACATTACTTTTTAACCACTGCAGCTTTTAATAATTGTGCTTTGGTCACTTCACAGGGATAAGGTATTAAGATTTGTTTTAGATCAAAGGACTTGCAGATTATCCATGCCATTTCCATTACAAGTCATTTACTTCTACTTGCATAATCTTATTGTAACAAAATAATAAAACTGGAACTACTAAAGGTTAGCAACTGACCCAGTTTTTCACATTAGGGCTTTACTTTGTTAAAACACTTTTTTTCAGTTAAAAAAAAAAAAGTGTGTAGAAATCTGTGTCACATGCCATTTCCACTGCAAGACAGACATTTTTGTTTGCCACTCATGTAAAAATAAGATCTGCAAAGAGGCTACTGTACTTAGTACAACATAGTAACATACAGCATTTACAACCAGGTAAGAGTACACTTCTTTTTGTGTAATTATGCAGGATTTAGGTTGTGCTACTAATTACAGTTTAAAGTAATTATGGTCTCTAATACTGTATTATGACAAAATGATCAGACTTCAGAACTGGTGTGTAGTTACAATATTCTATTGATTGAAAATAATAACAGTCACATTTACTTTTTCCTCAGGTAGAGAAAAGCTTTAAAAAAATAATTTAAAAAATAAATGATAAAGCATTTTTCAAACCTATTTACAGCAAATATGTCTCCAGTGCCATGTTCACAAAAATGTAGAATCAGGAGTTTTCCTTAAGTTCGGCATGTATAGCTCACCTTCGAACCGTGAGCACCGTCGCTGCCTTTATTATAAATGCTTTCCTGTTAAAAAAAAAAATATAGGCCTACTGATGGTATACATTTGCGTCTTATACAACAATAACAAAGTCCGCATTTTTGTATTGGGCCGCATGCGTACCTGTGAACCCGTCTAAAAGGCTTTGTCTGACATGCCTGGCACTTGCAGCATCTGCAACCTCCAACACTGGTGCTTCACGTTCAGCATTTGCTTCCCTCAAATTATTCCTCTGTAAGTTCAACATCCATTACGACGAGCTATGTTGTGTAACCTTCTGAGGAGTGTATTGTAGTGTTACGCCACAGACATCCAAACATCGGAATCACATTTTGAGGATTCCAAATTCTCGCTCAATTACAGTATGAGCACATTTAAAGGTACGATTAAACCTTTGGCAGCGGTCTCAGTAGCCACCGCTTCAGTGGACAACTGCTGTACCCTAACACCAGCCTCTCAGACTGTTATACCGCTGAAACGCAGCTGCCACCTGTGAATTAGTGATGATAAACAAGTCATGAGTGGAGCAACGATAGTTTGCATACACATTTGTGATTTAGTTGTTGGCATCACAGATCACACACTACTTGCACTTTGACAGGATAGGTCCTCTTCCGATTTTACGTAGAAGTGCCCATTCTGTGTTGGTGTGTGTGCTTTAGCGCTACAGGCAAACTGTGTGCTCTCCGCCTGTCTCCTTCCAGGTCAGCCTGAAGCAGTTGGCAGATGTCAGTGTTTGTTTGTCTGTAAAGGCAAAATCGCTGCATACATTGTGTGCGACAGGCTTATTATTATTATTATTATTATTATTATTATTATTTATTTCTTAGCAGATGCCCTTATCCAGGACGACTTACAAAAAAATCACAGTACAAAGTATCACATTAATCCAGTGTGCACTTCATATTTCTTTTATTTCTCTTTCTGTCTCTCTTCTTTTCCTGCTTCTCTGGTAGTTTCACTGGTATTTATAGTCGACCATGTAATTTGCGCAGTTTAGACCTGGTTTTCACATGTTTACTGAAATGCAAAGGTTAACGCTGTTGATGGTTTGCTAAATCGCTACATTTGTATTTAAATGAAGGACACTACCCAAGTTCAGCCCATGTCAAGCGCTGATGCTAACTTATCGAGTGGGCACAAAAACATGTGTTGCTAAATCACATAGGTGGGCAGTCTGTTTGCCCACAGGTGCGCCTGATTCTGGTGCTCTAACTGTGTTTTGCGATTGCCTTTTGGGGTTTATGAACTTTGCTAAATAGGGCCCTATGTGTTTCTTTCACTCATTCATAAGGCTGTTTGATGTAATTGTTTCAACAATATTCTCACTAGCTCTGAAATCTCGGGATGCTCTTTGCTCCAGGTGTTTCTGGTGTTACGATACATGACAAATCATCCAGACGATCTTATTGGTGCACTAGGTCTGTGCCACAGTTCCTTTTTTTACAATAATTGACCTATTCCAATAATATTTTTAGAAGACATAGACATGCTGCTGCTAATTAAAGTACATGACACTTAATATTGCACCAGATAATGAATGCGCTTTGTGAGTGAGTATTTGGAAAGACAGCCTACATGTTTCTGATCAGCTTTTACAATAATCATCAGACCTCTATGAAAAATGAACTATTGGTAGCGAGTTTAAATATGACATGTATAAACTAATATACAAAGACACACAAAATAAATAAATACATTAAATCACTAAGGAAAAATAAATCAGGAAGCTTCACAGGATATAACCTAATGTTTATTTTATGTTATGGAAGACACACAGGAGTTTCAAAAATTTAAAACATATAAAAAAAAGTAGTTAAGGGATAGCAATTTATCAACATTCGATAAATATGTAATAATGTTTATCATACCATACAGAAGGGTACAATGGTGATGTTAATGTCAACAAGGCTCCATGAAAGTTAGTTAAAAAAATTATACTATGCTTTGTACAAACATGTTCTGTTGCTAGGAATATTTTGTAGTTAACTACAATTCTGCCCAACAATGAACAAAATGAGATTTTATATACTGTCATAATTTGGCAAATATTTCAAAAGAAAAAAGAAAAAAAGCCAATCCACAAAAAAATGCACATTATAACCCACACAGATGAAAGCTAGAACCACCATCTAAAATATATCAATATTTATCATTTAGGCAAAGCTATCAATAAACAAGCAACATATTTTACATGACTGAAGATACTTAAAATCCAACCAAGAAATCAGTTTAATTAAAGTAGTGTTTTCTAACACAGGTCCTTTTCAGAAATGGTTGTAGTAGTGCCACTAATCCTTATCAACCAAGCTTATAGATTACTATAATCATTATAGGAAACAACTGGCCATTAATACAACTTTATGAAAAAGTGATCTGATTTCACAAAATCCTTTAAGACTACAATGTAAAACAACCCCACAGTTATGTTATTACCAAAGCAAGGATTATTCTGGTCATGCCTTGGCTCCAGTTCAATGATGATATTTATGCTGAAGATGTGACACTTTGCTTGTAGACTGCATGGTATGCATTCCTCAGCAGGACATAGGGGAAGCAAGACTCCAACAAGTCCATTGTAAGGAAAGGAGACTCTTGCACAATCTGTAAAAAAAATAAAATTGCCAAGAACCTGTCAAAACCACTGACTGCGCACAAAGTACCATTTTAAATCTCTTTTCTCAAATGACTAATCTATTCCATGCAGCTTCAATGTTTTCAGAGAGCACCATACAGCACCACACTAAAAATGCCTGTTTGATAAGAATTAAAAAGGTAAAGTTAACAAACAGTGCACTGCATGCTCTTTCAATGACGTAGTATTTGTCCTACTACAAAGCTAGTGCAAACATCAATAGATTCAAAGACAAGCTTAAATGTTTGCTGATGAGCTTGACTGCAATGAAGTAATTGTACTTATTTGGCACAATAAACTCAAAATTCGTAGCATTACCATGAAATTAGTTCCCAGTTAATTTCCAATTTGAAAATAGACAGAGAGAGAGAGAGAGAGAGAGAGAGAGAGAGAGAGAGAGAGAGAGAGAGAGATGTCTAGGCAACTGAGTGAGGTCACTGTCAAGTGAAATGATGACTTTAGCGGAAAATGTCTTGCTATTGTCCTTATGTCAAGTGGTGTTTCCAGTGCTTCGTGACTTATGGCAGCATGGATGTTTGCGGAAAACCCTTTGTTGACTCTGCTCTAGCACTATCCCCTAGGTTATGAGTAAAGCTTCAATTTAACTAACGACTCACCATATCGAGCAGCAAATAAACAGATTCCCTGTTCCGTGTCGTTGTCTTATCTGTCTCCTGTCCGATTTTCAGCAAGCTGGAAGATGCAAGCTTTTGAAGAAATAAATATTAAATCAATCAGCGCACAAAAATACTTTTATAAACATGTTACACACAATAACTAAATCTGCCAGTTTTAGTTACAAGGCCAAATTCAGCAATTTCTGCAGAACGAATGGATTCTCTGTGACTTGGCTTTACAGACAGTGACTTAACTGGAATGTCACCTTAATGCTATTTTAGTCGGCATTGTTTATACATTGGGGAAATTCCTACTGAAACGGTGCCCCGTGGAGATTACAAAAAGTGTAGTTGGTGATTTCCTGATAAAAGCAGCATTACTGGGCTTAACAACGCCTGTGCTAATGGGTTTTTACCAAGAAATATTAAGGGCTATAATAAAAGATTTCAACTAGCAACCATAAACCAGTGTTGCTGGCAAATGCTTCAATTGTTCCACTTGAAAATAGGGCACACATGTCTTAAACAGTGCAGAAAAACTTTAATCTGTTCCAGGAAAAAAAAAAATTGAAGTTACTAAGAATTATTTAGAAGAATATGTAGCTTTTATGGAACATTAGATAATAAATATTGGGGAAAATAATAATAAATAATAATACATGTTTCAAGAGTATGTTGTGAAGTAGAAGCTGTAAGATTTTCAAAATGGTTCATCCATGAAAACACGTCAATGCAAGTGCAACTTTTGTCAAAATGGTGTATCAGACACCTTTACTAATTTCAATACAACAATATGTGGATCATGAGTAAATTAATTATTTTTACAGAAACAAATGTCAGAACATTTGAGTTCCTATTACAATTTATCCTAGCATAATTCACGATAACATCACCAGGATTTAAATTATAAATTAATGTGCAATGTTGTCTGTTGTTTTTTTTATGCTTGTTTAGCATTCACAGCAAAGAGAATACATACTAATGTTGCGGATTAGTGTGGGCAGTAACAGAAAACTTGAAAAAGTCACAAATGCTGTTTACAAACGATTGGGTTTGAAGGTACTGCAATTCATGATGCAAGTTACTTTTGGTTTTTAAAACAAAACGGGTTTGAAAACTTGATTTTGAGAATTATACTTACAGCTAGAAACTCTTTGAGGCGGTCCTCAATGCTGCCTTTATGGATGGTAAACAATGCAGCAGCTATCTGGTTTATTGCCTTTGCCAAGCAGTGAATGTTGTTGCAGTGCCCTAAAATCAAACCAAAATGGGATTTGTAATTACATGATATAACTCCTCAAGAGCAGGCTTTAAAATAAATTACTTATGTCAACTACAATGCACCGTACATGGTATGTGAAAATAAAAGCAATTAATAAATAGTAACAAATGTTATACTTGCTTTGTCTTCTACAATTCTTAATTTACCTTCAATAGCAGGGCTGTATTGTGACATCACATTGCTGGCCAGGGTTGGCATTGAAACTGCCACAAAAACCATCAAGAGACAGGCTATTTTGTATTCTTCTTCTGGACTGATATTCTCTGAAAATAATAAGAAATACATTTTAAAACTCTTTAGATTTTTTAAATACTTTTTCAGGTTTATTGGTAATGTACCTGTAACATACAATATACATTTTAATAACAGTAAGCATTTTACAAGGTAACAGAGCCAAAACAAACTAAATGCAATATTTCAAAGTAATTAACTGTAAATTATATTAACAGTACAACATTTGGAAACAATTCAGGAGGCATGTTTGGGTCAGTTGAGGTTTAATAACAGGGAGTATTTTGATACCAAACAAGGGATTTATGTTAAACTGCAGAGGCATATAACAAAAATCTTCAACAGACCAGAGACGGGCCTGAAATCCCACAGGCTCCAAAAAGCTCTGTGAGTGTTAGCAGTGTTGTTATTGCATGTGCTTTAGAGCCCAGCAACAGGAGACTCAAACTGAAGATACTTTTGTGGTTGCATTTGCTGCACAGCAACTCCAAAATTACCCTTCTGTTGCGTAAAAAAGCAAAACTGTCAGCTAAGTGTATATATGAAAATCTATTTACAGCAAAGTAGCAAATATAATTTATATTGAGGTTTTAAAGTCGTTTATTACAATTATTTCTAATACATCACTGAATTGAACTACAGTAGGTCTCCTTTCTCAAACAAACATTCTCCATGCCTTAGCATGAAGCCTTCTTTCAAGCTCCGCTTTCTGAGATATCTTGTTATAATGCACAGCTGAAAACTTGACGTTCATAGTATGTTTCTATAAAATGTAGTTATGTGGTTCTGAAGAAACAGACTTTTTAGCCCAACTAGACAAGATCTTGCACATATGGCAAAACTTCCTGGCTTCTTATGTAGTCAAGTCTACTGTACACTTATGAAAACAAGCCAGGCCAGAAAGGTAGGCATGGATACAAAAGTCAATTTTGAGGTATTGTTGTATCATTTATTTTGGAATGTTGTTATATTTTAAGCACCTTAAAAACAAAACAAGTCAGGGATTGAATCTTCTACTGCCAAGTGACTTACCAGACTTCTGGGAAGATAATGCCACAACTAAGGCTGGGTCAATCTCACAGGGCAAGCCTGCAGCTGATGAAAGCTCATAGACGTTCATTGCCACCTGATGACAAACCCACAACAATAATAAATGTCTGTGGCTGTGTATGTTTAATACAGCAATATTTCACATTTCTGTCATGCATGTCAGCTCTACGCAAAGGTGCAGAGAGCAAAACATTAGGGTCATAATTACATGTTGTTGTCAATTCTTAGATGACATGCTGTTTATCAGTTCCACCTTATTAGAGAAATATGCTGGGTCTAAAGACAGCTTTACAAGCAGGTGTGCCATAGATTTTTAATAATCTGTACAAATAAGGGGCTCCCAAGTGGTGCATCCGGTAAAGGCGCTCTGCGTGGAGTGCAGGATGCGCTCTATAGCCTGGACGTTGCCGGTTCGAGTCCAGGCTATTCCACAGCCAACCGTGGACGGGAGCTCCCAGGAGGCGGCACACAATTGGCCGAGCACCGTCCGGGGGTGGGGTGGAGGGGGGGAGGGGGGAGGGGGGAGGGGGGAGGGGGGGAGGGGGGAGGGGGGGAGGGGGGGGGAGGGGGGGAGGGGGGGAGGGGGGGGGGGGGGGGGGGTAGTGGGCTACGTTTAGGTCGGCCAGGGTGTCCTCGGCTCACCGCGCACCAGTGACAGCAGTAGTCTGGCCAGGCGCCTGCGGGCTTGCCTGTAAGCTGCCCAAGAGCTGCGTTGTGCTCCGACGCTGTAGCTCTTGGGTGGCTGCATGGTGAGTCCGCAGTGTGAAAAAAAGCGGTCGGCTGACGGCACACACTTCGGAGGACAGCATGTGTTCGTCTTCGCCCTCCCGAGTCAGCGCAGGGGTGGCAGCGGTGAGCTGAGCCTAAAAATAATTGGCCATTCCAAATTGGGAGAAATAATAAAAAAAATAATTGGGAACGACTAAATAAAAAAATTAAAAAAAAACCTGTACAAATTGACAAGTTTGTGTCTACACTCGCTGGTAAATTAGGACTCCCACCTTTTGCCACAGTGACAAATGTGGAATATGTCCTGCGCGTACATAGTTTATTTTCTAGAGAAATTATAACACAAAACACTGACAGTTGAATATATAATTACCTTCATATCCGTTTCCCTTGGTATGTGGTCCTTAAAGTCCTGAATTGAGCTTACAAGGAAGGGAATGTGACAGGACAACACCTGAAGAAGCATACATAATGTGGAGAGAGTGCAGGACATAATTTATAATTATTCAAATTGACTTACATAGACTTTTCATAAGGTTTCCATGAAGTCATATAGTGCAAATAAGGTCATTTTGAGTACTTGAATCACTCAGTGCTCCAGGGGGGCACAGATGATGGCACTAAATATGGCCAAACAGATAGACAATTCAAAATAAAAATAAAATGATCTTACGTCTCGAAGGGCTTCCTGGGCTAGTGAGCGGAATGAGAGAATTACACCAATAATGGTCATCCTTTTCAGTACACTGTCAACTGCTAAAATATAAAGGAGAAAAACAAAAATGTTTTTAGGCTTGAATTTAAAACAAACAATAAGGGGACCAACTCACAAAGCACTGAAACGGATGCATGATTATCAAACAAAATAAAATGTTCTATACCAACAAATAGTAATCCTTCACAGGGATATAGACTGAACAGTGTAGGTGCTATATAATTTATACTGTACCTTAAAATTTAAGACACATTTTCTAATCTGAACCTAAACAACTACAAATGTGAACACACTGATCTATATAATTTATAATACATGATTATATCACAGAACACTGGAGTTCAACACAATTTAAGTGCAATAACAGTTTATTGGTAAAGAGTAATGTATTGAGTTGAATTGGATATTTTATTGCCAGTGTTTGAGATGTTGACGAGTACCCACATGATAATTTCTTGAACAGTGCTGCCATCTGGTCTGGTTTGTCAAAGCTGGTCCTCATTTGTGTAAGCACTTCAACATTATCCACCACAAGTTTCTAAAGGGAAGCAATGTCAGACACATGTTCAATATGGTAATAAGAATCTTTTCAAGTTGGCAAACAGGAGAATGAACTTATGAATACCAGATGTCCTTGCTATCCAATTTTCTTGAAGACACGGAGATCCATGTAATAGTTCCCGATAGGTTTCTTGGCTCAGTGTATGTAGTTGAACAATTATAAATTATTTTCAAAATATCAAAATACTTCTAGAATTAAAACTATCCCCCCCCCATTAACCAACACATCTTACGATGTTAGGGAGTCAATTTGGGGTATTCAGATATCTCTTTATTCTTTAGCGTTCAAAGGATGTCACCGTCATTCTTTGTTTTAATATAAATTACAAAAATGAATAGTAAGTGTTAAAACACCAAAATGACTAAAAGATAAAGCTGAAAAGACACACAGACAACCAACTAACAAAACAGTAAGACAAATTTTCTTAAACTAGGTTAAAACAACTCGGTTGATCAGTGAACTTTACCTATGCAACTTCCATTGGCACTGTGGGAAACACCTCATTAACAAACAATGAAAAGTACAACTTTAATAGGGTTAGCATGGTTTCCAAAATGTCATTATTTTTTTTACTGGCTCTGTCTTGTCTTTTCATTGCCAATACAAAAAGTTTCAGGTTTGGACGGAGAAGCTAATACTCATTTACACTGCTATGTTGCCCAGTCTTGCCCTTCATATCTGATATTAACCAACAATACTGAAATGCTGAAATGGAAGCATAACCTTACCTTGAGTTCAGCCACCTGAGAAGAAATGTGCCACATCAGGCTTTCACTGAGGAACTTCATACCATAGGGACCCAGCAGCTCAGAAAGAGCCCTCATCTCTGTGAGAGAAAAATACAGCTAATGTAACACCCAGGTCTCTTAATGTAAGACTAATTAAAGCAACTAACACAATATGAAACACAATATACAAATACAAACATGAACTGTATAACAAGAATGTGCAGACAACATTTTTTGTACTTTTTATATGAATTGAGGATAACCAAATCCACCTTAATTCTTTCACAAATCATATATAATTTGGAAGGCTGTTCTAATGCTCTTTTGGTCTCACGTATTCAGCATATTGGTATAGATACAGTAGGATACAGAATTATGACCCCCACATGCAGTAGTCAAATAAGTGGCCAGTTCATAAAAGGACACTTAACAGCCCCTGTGCAAAGATAGAAATAGTAAATAACAACCAATACAAGAAACAAAGGTCCAAACAGCAAATCTATCTACAGTAAGTGATAGTTGATTAAACATCTGAATACATTTTATCCAGTTTGTGGAATTTGTATTATTATTATTGATTGATGACCCTTCATATAAAATGTGTGGATTAGTTTCTAGAGATTATCTGCTCATAAGGTGACTAACAGGCGGTGTTATTAATTCTGTAACCTACTGCATTTATAGTTCTCTTACCTGAAATGTCTGAATATTCCTCTGCATTAAAAGTTAGCTCATTTTCTGTAGGCAGATTCACAAAGGCCTTCATTGCTGGGAAGTATGCAATGTGTCCATTGCTCACTTGTCTCAGTAAAGTTTCCAGATACCTGTATAATATAATATTATATATATATATAAAAAAGATATTTTCTTAACATCATAAACATACATGGTGTATTTTTGTATTTTCCACAGGGCCTCCAAATCATGGAAAATCCTGTTGCCAACAAGCGACACTTTTTGAAGTACAGATGTCTGACAAATTAACATATCTTTCTGCTCCAATGCTCAAAAAGATAAAAACCCACAAACCTAACATTGCTTGGCCTTGCATCCAGCCAATCACCCCTCTACAACACCTGCTTCTCAAATTACTTCACAATCAACCAATTTAGAAACATACTTTAAATACAAAACAATGACAGAACATGCAAACAAATCAAATGTGACATTAAAAATCTCTTTGGGGCATACATTTGTAAACCCACTTAATCTCGAAGGGTGCACTAATTAGCTCTGTCTTGTTAACTGAAATCCTCGGCTGACGCTTTGGAATTTAATTAACAAGACAGGAGGTCTAACTAACGCATCCTCCTCGCAACAGGGGGTTTACCTGTCTGTGTAACAAAGGGAGGCATCAGTGTACTACAATTAGTATTCATCAAACAGACCAAATACATTCTGTTTGTGAATTGACCAACTAATTAAGCAGTGTAAACAAGTGCTTTGTCTGGGTTTATGGGTTTTATTTTGGTTGATTGATTTGTTTATTTAGGCTTATATTCTTATTTCACACATCTTAATTAACAGTAGCATTTTATCATTGTAACTGCCATGATCCAAGTGAAAATAGACTTCTTTATTCATTTGATGTCATCATAAATGTGACATCACAAATCATAAGGTTACAGTTAATACATTTTCACTGATTTAAAATTCTAATATATACTTGTTAGCTACAATACAAATGTAGTGACATGGACCCACACCTCCTTCAAACCTCCTTTAAATTGGAATTTGCATTTACATTTAAATTAGTAATGCAGGAGTAACTATGCATTTCACAAACAACTATGCATTTCACAAAAAAAAAAAAATTGTAAAGTTAAACATTAGAAATAAATTTAACATAGCTAATGTTTCTGATAGAAATCGAATACATGATATGATTCTTTAAGCACTAACCAGTTGGTGTACAGGCTGGTTATCGTAGGCTCTCCATGACTATCCAAATGCTGGGTTTGCTGTAGGAGGACGTTGTTGAACACTCTTGTAATGTCAATTTGTACATAGTTTTCAATGGACTGTAGCACTGTCATGTAAGCCCTTACACTTGTCAACAGTTCAGAGGGCTTTGCAATCTCTTGTGTTGCCTGATTGTACATAGTCATCCCAACAATGGATCTGAAATTAATTTGAATCAACATTTGTTTACATTATGATCTTTATTTAAAAATAAATAAAATTATATAAAACAAAATTACACACACACACATATATATAGTGTGTGTGTTTTTTATTTTTTACATTAGAACATATTTCATAACCTACTAGGTAAATCATTGCAGCATGTTTGAAAACAATGTAAAACATATCATAATCTTGTTAGAAAGATATATTTAAAATCCAAGTAAGAGCCAGGTACTCATTTACTCTTTGAAAATCCCTAGCAGCATTACAGAGGGATTAGAAACTCTTAGAAACTATTTCCTGAACACCTTGAATTGACAAGTGTTTAAATGTAATGGTAGCTGTAACTAAATAACCGAGTCTGACTTACTTGGTGAAGCGGATTTCCAGATGTGAAGTCAAATATTCCCTTGGAGTGAAGGTGTGCTCCCAAACAACCATATTTGGTACATAATTGATAGAGAAACAAAGTTCAGAAAGAGCAGTGTGTAGTTTGTCCAAGCTAAAACAAATAAATAAACACAACCACCAGCATTAACAAAAAGCAGAAGACCATTTTCTTTGGATATTTAACATTGTAAATCAGCATCAACATTTAAAATCAGATTAGCCTTCCCTCATAAATTATAGGAATAATTCATTTTCTCTCAAGCCATAATGGATTTTCTTCATTAAAGAAAAAAGAAAGCATTTCAACACCTTCATCAATGGATGAACAGCAAGGTGCTATGCCATGTATGCCTTGCTGTTTGGCAAGTATCCTTTGATACACACCACCCGGGTTACCACGACTACTCTAACCCTACCCACAATCCCTCCATCCCTGTTATAACAATGACAGTCCTAACACGTGGCTGATTAAATCAGCATCCTGTCTACTCCACCTCACCAAGCTCTGATTTGGGGGTCTTAATACAGCTCAACGTCTCTTGCCTAGAGCTCTACTGAGTACACCAACCTTTCTCTTTACCAAGAAACTAGGCTGTTATGGTGGTCTCTCCCACACCACAAGCTCTATTTGCAGCACAGTATTTAAAGTCTGTAATACTGTAAATATTATGATTCATTCAAAATGTCAATTAATGTTTTTACAGTAACAACATAAGAAAGTTTACAAACGAGAGGAGGCCATTCGGCCCATCTTGCTCGTTTGGTTGTTAGTAGCTTATTGATCCCAGAATCTCATCAAGCAGCTTCTTGAAGGATCTCAGGGTGTCAGCTTCAACACCATTACTGGGGAGTTCGTTACAGACTCCCACAATTCTCTGTGTAAAAATGTGCCTCCTATTTTATGTTTTGAATCTCCATTTGTGACCCCTGGTCCTTGTTTCTTTTTTCAGGTAGAAAAAGTCGCCTGGGTCGACATTGGCAATACCTTTTAGAATTTTGAATGCTTGAATCAGATCGCAGCGTAGTCTTCTTTGTTCAAGACTGAATAGATTCAATTCTTTTAGCCTGTCTGCATATGATATGTCTTTTTAACCAGGAATGATTCTGGTCACTCTTCTTAGCACTCTTTCTAGAGCAGCAATATCATTTTTGTAGTGAGGTGACCAGAACTGAAAACAATATTCTAGATGAGGTTTTACTAATGCATTGTCAAGTTTTAACATTACTTCCCTTGATTTAAATTCAACACTTTTTACTATATATCCAAGCATTTTGTTGGCCTTTTTTACAGCTTCCCCATAGTCTATATGAAGACATTCCTGAGTCAACATAAACTCCCAGATCTTCAATTTCAATGTCTCCCATATGGTATTTATAATGGAAATTCTTATTGCCTTGTACAGTACCTTACACTTTTCTATATTATATGTCATTTGCCATGTGTCTGCCCAGTTCTGAATGTTGTCTAGATCATTTTGAATGACCTTTACTGCTGCAACAGTGTTTGTCACGCCTCCTATTTTTGTGTCGTTTGCAAATTTAAACAAGTTTGCTTACTATACCAGAATCAAAGTCATTAATGCAGATTAGGAAGAGCAGAGGACCTAATACTGGTCCCTGTGGTACTCCACTGGTTACCTTGTTCCATTTTGAGGTTTCTCCTCTAATCAGTATTTTGTTTTCTACATATTAACCACTCCCTAATCCATGTGCATGCATGTCCTTGAATCCCTACAGTGTTCAGTTTAAGAATTAATCTTTTATGCAGGACTTTGTCAAAGCTTTCTGGAAATCTAAATAAACCATGTCATATGCTTTGCAATTATCCATTGTCGATGTTGCATCCTCAAAAAGATCAAGCAGGTTAGTTAGACACTATCTCCCTTTCCTAAAACCATGCTGACTGTGTCCCAGGATACTGTTACCATATAGGTAATTATCCATTTTGGATAATATTACAGTTTACATATAATAGAAGTCAGGCTTATTGGTCTGTAGTTACCTGGTTTGGTTTCGTCTCCCTTTTTGTGGATCAGTATTATGTTTGCAATTCTCCAGTCTGTTGGTACAACCCCTGTCTCAAGAGACTGTTGCATGATCTTGGTTAGAGGTTTGTAAATAACTTTTCATTTCTTTGAGTACTATTGGGTGGATCTCAGCGGCCCTAGGGGATGTGTTTATTTTAAGAGCTCCTAGTCCCTTTAACACTTCTGCCTCTTATGCTGAAGTTATTTAAATCTGGATAGGAACAGGTCAGCATGTGGGGCATGCTGTCCGTATCCTCCTTTGTAAAAACTTGTGAAAAGTAATCATATAATATATTTGCTATTTTTTTCTCTTCATCTATGATGTTGCTATTTGTATCTCTTAGACATTTTACTTCCTCCTTGAATGTTCTTTTGCGGTTACAAAATTGGAAAAACTTGTTGGAATTGGTTTTAGCCTCCTTGGCAATGTTCATTTCTAGCTCTCTTGGCCTTTCTAGCTTTCTTTTTGACTTGCACTTGCAGTTTCAAGTACTCTTTCTGTGTACTTTGTCTTGGTCCCTTTTAAACACTCTGTAAAGTGCCTTTTTTCTCTGAATATTTTTTTAAATTTATCTATTAAACCATTTTGGCCATTTTGTTTTAGACTTGATTTGTCTACTTTTGGAATGTATTTGTTTTGCGCCCCTATTACTACATTTAAAAATAGCCATCCTTTCTCTGTGGAGGTTTTCTCTATTTTACTCCAATCTACTTCTGTTAGTACAAAGTCCAACCAAACACAGACGTTTTTTGTCTTCCACAGAGTCCAAGGTAAGTGTGTTCTTTTTAATCTTTGTACTGTTAAATTAAAAGGGAACAATGGCACAGTTTACTCACTTGGTAACTAGAAGCCTATTCTTTCTCATGCTCTCCACTCCAGGCTTCTCTCGCTCAGGTTCTCCTTTCTTTCCAGTCTGTTTTTTCGACTTCTTGTTCACTGCTTGACTGATGGTTTTGGCACAATGTTTCGGCAGTAACTGCATTTAAGAGTAAAAGGAAAATCCCATAGAACAGTTGTTACATTTCCATAACAAAAATAATGACTTTAGGTGTGTGTGTGTGTGGGGGGGGAGTGTCAGTGAGCATATTTCTACAGACATGTTTCGGTACTGTTTAGAGAACTTCAATTTCAATAATGAAAACTATCAAATGGCTTAGATAAATTAAACACCATGATTGGCTAAACAAGATCACATGACTGTGTGGTTTTCCCAGCCAAAGTATAGGAACTAATTTGCAGTGGCAGAAGGATACAAACTAACAAAACAATTTAAAAGTTTAAAATCTTATTGTTTTATTTTTATAAAATAGTTCTGAAACCATTTCACCAATCATCATTTTACCTGGTCACTAAGAGTGCATTGTTCTGTGCAGATGTCTGTAATGAGATTTCGAGCTTGTTTTGCCATTTCATCCAAAAACATGTTACACAAAGAGAGACTCCGATCTCCAATATGATGTCGCTGTAAAAAGAAGAAAAAAAAGACATTGAATTTACTGTTAGTTTAAAAATGTTACATTACTGTTTGATAGAAGGTCATACAGACTAGACTATGAGATACAAGCTTTATATCAAAGCTTATATATACAAATTGACAATAGATTTGTTTACTAGTTTACAGTTTTGAGTGGAGTTATCTGTCTCTGTAGAAAGAGTGGCATTAATCTATATTTCAGACATTCTACAAATAATTACGCCAGAATTTCAAAATCTGTTCTTAATTGGCAATGTTATGCAAGACTAGATGTAAGTTTTTTTTTAAATTCAGAGACTGTTTTCAGCTTTCAGTTTAATTGAAGCACACATCCTGTTGTAGTCAGCAGTTTTACTTTTGGCTGAGAATGTGAAGTGTAACGCCACATTAAAATTCACTTTTCCAGGTTTTGTTTTCCTTGCATCGTACAGATCAATTTACAATATTATTACATCTAAAGACATTACATGTATAATGGAAAAGCGATATTATATATTGTACATAGGTATCAGTAGGCTGCGTCTAATTTTAACTAGCGCTGAACATGACCTTTTCTGCAAACTTCCTGATCTTTACTGTTACTATAAATTGTTCTCAAAGAGATTTTTTGCCCTTGATGGAAATTTTCTTGGAAACTTTTAGTGCTTCTCCAACATAAATAATGTTTGCAGCTGTCTAAAGCTGTCTAGAGTGGACATAGAGGAACATTTTAGAGACATGCTGAGAAAGGGAGTTGAATGTTTGAATAAGGGAAATCCAAGCCTTGTATGGCTCAATAAATCTCTTTTATTCCTTTAAGTGCTTTCAGATTCATAGTTGTGTAAAGAAAAAAAGAGCACATTACAATGCCTTTTAGACATTTTTTTCATGCCAGTTAGTGAAATAGTAATAAAAACAAAAACGTATATTTTATTTACAAGGCTGGATCACTACCAGTGTTGTGCTTCGGGACACAACACTACTTCATGTTCCATGAAAGTAGCCTAATCAAAAAGGTTGTAACTGCACTTTCAGATTAGTTCATAACCCCTAGTCACTTGCTGTAGCTTATCATTGTATTTAGTTGAATTGCCAATTCATTAAAGCATGTTTTCCTAGCCTTATATAAACTACAAACTTCTCCAGCTATGAAATTTTAGTTGAGTAAAACATAACAATAAAAACTCAGTTTCTGACTTTGTATTACAAAATGTTCCAGTTACATATATTGGCTCTATTCCTTTCCTGAGTCTCAGTAAGATACTTTCCTGCTCTCACAGATTGATCACCCTATCAGTTAGACACGAATAAGCACAGAAAGCAGTCATTTCCCAGGCTGCCATGTGTTTTTTGTAATCCCTTTTTTTAAATGAATGTTTGACAGTTTCAAAATCTACCCTTTTCCGTTTATCCTCTTTGAAATTAGTGATCTATCAAGACTGAAAAATAAAAGCTGCTCTGTAGTACTGGAGATTAACCATTTGCTTTTGAATCTACTTGTGATGGAAAAGAAACCCTGTATGCTCTCTAGTATATGTAAAACATATACTGGTATAGATTATATACAGTGCTGCCTTAATGTGAACATAAAACAAAGCAACCCGTGTCACAGTATAGTACATTCACTTGCATGACCTTGGAGGATATACAGACACATCAGCTTGTGGCTCAATCATTGGAAAGCCAAGACTACCAAATAAATTGCTGATGCAGACAATTTAGCTTTACTGTGCAGTACAGTACATTCTTATGGTAACATACAAATATGCATACTTTGGTTATGTACTATTAAATTCTTACCTCTTCGGGGCACAACTCGTGGGTACAACTCATGAAATGAGTGCAAACCAGCGGGAAAGAAATGGAGTATCTGGACTGTGAAGGCAGCTCCAAGCACTGCTGGAACATCTTCTCAAAAGCACGACTGTAAAAGCTATTAGAGTAAATACATTTTATACTCTATGCAAATATCTAAAATTAAAAGATACAATTACTTCCAATGCACCAAAAAAATAAAATAAATTCATAAATCACTTGTCAAAAAAAAAGCACTTTGGTTCCTCCTTTGGTATCCACTCTAGTAATATTAAGCTGTGTTTTATTAAACACTATAAATGCTATAATAACAATAGATACATCTAATGCATTTTTCTTACCAGAATATGGAAAGATCAGATGTTTCCACCAACATTTCCACCAAGGAGTCCACCATTTTAGTATGAAAAATAATAGTGTTCATCATCTTGCCAAGTTCTCTGTGATCTGCCAAACCCAGTGAAGCCTTGGATACACTGGTGTAAGCCTATCCCAAAAAAACACAATTGTAGTTAGTAGACTAAACTAATATTTAATAGGCAGTGTTTGTATTTTTCAGTGTAAGTAAGGCAACAGCTATCAATGCACTTGAAAAACAAAACCGAACACTATAGAAATTCTGAAACTATCCTGGATTCTTTCTTTTGCACACCAATTTAAATCTCCAGAGTTAAATGTCTTGGGGATAACATTGAAAGATCCTCCACACACACACACACACACACACACACACACACAAACTCTATGCCAAGAAAGTTGGTGAATTGGGTGACAATTCCTAACAAAATGGGTTTTTATTTTTTAATGATATTTAATTGACCACCATGGACGTCAAAACCCATGATTCTCAATAAAAATGTAACATATATACATGCAAAATTTCCACTTTATTCATCTGTTAATTACTTAAAGTATTTGAAGGCACAATCATATTTAAATGAAACACTTGCTGCTTTAAGGGTATGTAAATTGTGGTTTAGATTCCCAAAAATACAGCGTAACATTCCTATAACAAAAAAATAAATCAGACTCATTCCTTTGAAAGAATCAGACATTACGTCAGTGCAAAAAAATAATAGCCAGTCGTTAATCAGACATGACCTACAACAGCTTTTTTAATTACTGCCAACTGTAGGGTTACTGCCAAGAATTTACCACATGCAAAATTACATTAAACAGGTGCTGATCCCAAAATACAAATAATGTAGTTTTTAAAGCTAAACAAGTCAGACCTTCAAATATAACAGTATTGTATGTTTTTTTTTTTTTTTTAGAGATGGTAGCAAGACCACTGTCCAACAAAACACATTTCAAACATTAATCCTTTATACAGTGTGGGATCTAGCCCAATCACCATTAAAATGGCCAGTGTCAACATTTTATTCCCACCACATACTGTACAACAGACAAGGGTAAAAACAATTGCAACAGCAAAATCAACATTAGCTTGTGGAGTGAGAAAGAGAGTCATTACTCAACTCTTTTGCCCATTTATGTAGAATTACAGTAGGTATACAAATGAACACCACACAAGATGTCATATTCAAGATAAACCACAAAAATCAATTAGCTTACAAAAACATTACAGAATCCTGTGTTTGTTTGGATGAGGGGTGTGATTCGTGTTGTTAGGACACAAGCTATTACAATGCAGGTGTAATTTGCAGCACACTTTGTTTTAGTTAGAACATGAGCTGCATTCTGAACCATCTGTAACCTGCACTAAAGTCTATTTGGATGACCAGCAAAAAAAGCACTAAGTCAATTGATTTTTTAGGTTACAAAAGAG
Source organism: Acipenser ruthenus (assembly GCF_902713425.1). NCBI lineage: Eukaryota > Metazoa > Chordata > Actinopteri > Acipenseriformes > Acipenseridae > Acipenser > Acipenser ruthenus. The sequence goes on along the minus strand of NC_081198.1, from coordinate 39,486,183 downwards.
TGCGTTCTGCATCAAAGGTGGTAAGAAAAGGCATTCACCTTGCAATATTTAAAAGCCATAAAAGGGAAACTTTACTGCAAAATGTTTAAAAAAACAAGATGTTCTTGCCTGCGAGATGTAAAGCTGTATTACAGTAGGACGATAGGTAGTATTTACACTTTCCAACCCTGGTCCTGGAGGGCCGGTGTCCCTTCTGGTTTTTGTTCCAACTGTGTCCTAAATTACTTAATTGGATCAATTATTACCAATTACTGTTCTAATTAAGTAATTTAGGGAACAGTTGGAACAAAAACCAGGAGGGACACCGGCCCTCCAGGACCAGGATTCGACACCCCTGACTTACACGCATGTGGAATTATTATTTTTTGTTTTTGTTTATAAATGTAGTAAATTGCCAACTGATTTAACTCTGTTTTTCTCCCAATTTGAAATGTCCAATTGTATTTTTAAGCTCAGCTCACCGCTACCACCTCTGCACCAACTCGAGAAAGGCGAAGACAAACACACGCTGTCCTCCAAATCGTGTGCCATCAGCCGACTGCTTCTTTTCACTCTGTAGGTCTGCCATGCAGCCAACCCAGAGCTACAGCGCAGCTCTGGGCAGCTTACAGGCAAGCTCGCAGGCGCCCAGCCAGTCTACAGCGGTTGCTGGCCTAAGCACACCCACCCACCCGGCAGCACTCAGCCAATTGGCCAATTGTGCGCCGCCTCCTGGGAGCTTCTGTCAACGGTCGGCAGTGGACTAGCTTGGACTCGAAACAGTTACCTCCAGGCTATACGGCGCATCCTGCACTCCTTTACCGGATGCGCCACTCGGGAGCCCCATGCTCGTGGAATTTAAAACAGAATTGCAAATTGAGCCAAAATGTAAAAAAATGTCTACACACACACACAAACTCCAGAAGAATACGGCCGTGACCATAAGGATTTCGTTGTTGAAGGCAGCAAAGGAAATAAGATACACTGAAGTGTGCAAGTACTGTCAAGTTAATACATTTTGCGACAGAAAAAAACGCCCAAGCATTTTGGAAATTAACTGAAAACAATAATTTCAAACAGTACATAAAAAGCAAAAGCCCTGAAAAAAAGTACATAAAACTCAATAGCTAAAAATAAGCACTGAAAAATATAATTAATAAAAACTAAAAAACAGAATCCCTAATTATAACCATTACTAACTGATACCACCGATGATTGGAATGATATACTTTCACTTAGCTTGAAGACTATAATTAACTTTGTAAATCAGTAAGCATGGATTATTTTTAAAATCTATCACAGCTTCCAAAAATGCATCAATCTACATTTTATTTTGCTGCCCACAAACCGATGTTACAGCTGTTCTCACATTGGCTCAAATGTAGTGTGTATTCCTTAAATTTGCACTAAGCGCTAGCAAATCATTTATTTTAAATATTAATACAATATTCAAAAACTTTAAATATTAGTTTTTTCTTGTCCAGATATCTTTGCTTTGATAACCTGTGGGGAAACATGTCCGTGAATAAAAACACTGACTTGAGAAAATAGTTGTGCAGCTGTGATAAAAACCGGTTCTCCAAACTAGCCTGCAAGCTTTTTCCAAAAACAAAAAATCAAGAACTCTTCTCAGTAAACTGCTTCTGGCTGTTCTCTGCTTCTATCTCCCATGGCTGTGTTCTTTAAGCTACTGCTGTTTAAAAGATCAAACAAATCACATAAAAGAAAAACATTCCTTTCCTTTTTTTTTTTTTTTTTTTTTTTTTAAAGTCAGAAGTAATACTGGAGAGTACAGTGCATCTCCTTTTTCAAGCAGCACTGGTCCAATCTGCCAGAAAAATGCCTGTCAGACTTGTCTTAACGTTTCTGGGTATCATAAGCTTAAGTTTTAAGAAGTAAAGACCGTGGGTCACATTCAACTGACCTAAATGGCAGCCAACTTTAATACAATCACTGTTTCAATAAATTGTCCAAGGTTATGAATATAAAACATCTGACATTACATGACCTTTTCATTTATTATATATATATATATATATATATATATATTTTTTTTTTTTTTTTTTTTTTGCTTGGTAACCAGAACACCACCATTGGGTAAATCTGTACGTTGTGTAACACTGTCCATAACGGTCACAAAATTGCCTTGGAAAAAGAATGCCGTTTTAGAGATTGCAAAACAACATTGGCCTTAATGCTGCCCATAAATCAGTGAATTTTGCTTTAGAGTTTTTTTTTCTTTTCTTTTTCTTCTTGAAAGTCTTATTTTGTGAAAGTCTTATTTTAGTCCATCACACATAATACAACATCCAGCGAGAAGTCAGAGATAACAGGTAACTAAAGCCCAGAGATGCAGTATCAAATACTGGTTTTATAAAAGCACTTAGAAGCCTTGTGACATGTGACAGCCATTGACAAATAGTATTGATAAAATACAAGGCAACATGATACACGCAGGCCTTTTCAAGAGTTAGTGTCTAAAGTTACATATAGGGACTTACCTGCAATCTGAACCAGTCAAGCCTCATGCCTCTGAAATCAAACACCTCCCCATCTTCAACTGAGAATATATATATATAAATAAATAAATTACATTTTCACTCAGTTATAAAGCATAACATATTTTCTCATCTATACCATGGATAATATGAATCTGTTTAAACAAGAAAAAAATAAGGACAATAAAAACTACACTGATCAAAATAGATATTAACCCACTGTTAAACAGAAGTTTTGATCATCTTTGACTAATTACAGTACTGTACTGACATTTGCAGCATATAACAAACCTTGTTTTACACCGAGGGAAGTCATTGTGTTCACAAATGAAGACATGATGATTGATTCGTCTTCAGGGCAGACAGACAGATTCTGAAATAAACAGAAACAAATATATTTACTTTTTGAACCAGCATTTGGGGAATGATACAGTAATACATTAAATAATATCAATAATAGAAATAGTGTTGCCTATCGCCACTTGTCAATATATATATATATATATATATATATATATATATATATATATATATATATATATAATTGTAACAGCGACGAGGGACCCAGACACTGCTGTGCAAAAGTCTTAGACATTTTGCATTTTTCTACTCTGATGCATTATGAGCATCAACAATTTACTCAAAGCCTCCACTAGTGTTTTCTACTATTATAACAACCTTGACTTGCATAAAGAAAAAAAACATTGAGTGAAATAGCTCGCATCACTTGATTATCAAGGTGTGGTATCCGAAGCATAATCAACAAGTACAGAGAAACATCATCTGTAATTGACAAACCCAGGACTGGAAAAGCTGTCTAACAAGGATGAGCAATACGTGAAGATAATATCCTTAAGGGATAGAAAGAAGACAAGCGTTGAATTGACAACAGAACTGGCAGAAGGCACAGGTGTCATTGTCCATCAAATCAACAATACAAAGGTCACTCTTGAAATCAGAATACCTCTGTTAAGAAAGGGGAACAAGACTAAAAGGCTAAAATATGCACAAGAACACAGAAATTGGACTATAGCACAGTGGTCAAAGGTGCTTTGGACTGTTGATGGATGGACAACGACACTTGTGCCTTCTGCCAGTTCTGTTGCTCTGGTCCTGGGTTTGTCAATTACAGATGATGTTTCTCTGTACCTGTTGATTATGTGTCAGATACCACACCTTGAAAATCAAGTGATGCGAGCTATTTCACTCAATGTTTTTCCTTCTTTATTATTATTATTATTATTATTTATTTCTTAGCAGACGCCCTTATCCAGGGCGACTTACAATCGTAAGCAAATACATTTCAAGTGTTACAATACAAGTAATACAATAAGAGCAAGAAATACAATAACTTTTGTTCAAGCAAAGTCAAGGTTGTTATAATAGAAGAAAACACTGGTGGAGGCTTTGAGTAAATTGTTGACACTCATAATGCATCATAGTAGAAAAATTCAACGTCTAAGACTTTTGCACAAGTGTGTGTGTGTATATATATATATATATATATATATATATATATATATATATATATATATATATATATATATATATATATATTTAAAAAGCTCCAGTTATGCTAGAGAACTGCTTTGAAGCATTAAATCTCATATCTTTGCCTCAATCCTTACTCATTTCTCAAAAGTACTTAAGCACTTGCACCCCATCTAGTGGTTACATTAGATAGAGATAGAGAGAGAGAGACACACATACAGTTGTAGTCAAAAGTTTACATACCCCAGTGGAAATGTAGCAAAAGTTTTGCTTTTGTGGATGAGGAAAAAAGCAATAGATGTAGAAAATGCTGGATAGTAGGTGAACATTCTTACAGAGTATAAAAGGGTTAGGCATAGGATGATTGCTGTCATTACCTAATAAGTCAATATGGGAAAAAGTAGCTATCTAATCTTAGGCAGAAAATTATTTATTGTCATAAAGCTGGAGAAGGATACAAGAAGATTTCTAAGCATTTGAGTAACCCAATTTCAATAGTTGTTTCTATTATCAAGAAGTACAAGACTCATGGTACTGTCACAACACTCCCTTGGTCTGGAAGAAAGAAGGTTCTTTCACCAAGAACAACCAAGTAGAATAATTGTGAGGAAGGTTAATAACAATCTGAGATTGACTGCCAAAGATATTCAAAGTGAACTGGCTGCAAGTGGGACTGGGATTTCCATTTCAACTATAGGTTGAGTATTGCATGGTGAAGGTCTCAATGGTCGCAGGCCGATGAAAAAGCCACTATTAAGAAAACGTCACAAGGACAAATCACTTAAAGTTTGCACAACTGCAAATTTGAATGATGGATATGAGTTCTGGTCAAAGGTTTTGTGGAGTGATTAAACAAAAATCGAACTGTTTGGTCACGTCGATAGTTGTTACATTTGGAGAAAGTCTGGTGAGGCGTACAAAGAAAAGAACACCATACCTACTGTCAAGCATGGAGGTGGTAATATCCTTCTATGGGGCTGTTGTTCCTCTAATGGCACAGGAAATTTAGTTCTAATACATGGTAAAATGGATTCCATAGCATACCAAAAGATATTGTCCAATCACCACAACGATCCGAAGCACACATCAATACTTCAGAATGGTTAAAGAAGCATAAAATCAAAGTTCTGGAATGACCTAGTCAAAGTCCCGATCTAAACCCAACTGAGAATCTTTGGAGCAAGTCGAAAAAGGCTGTGCACAAGAGAAGTCCTCGGAATTTGAATGAACTTGAACAATTTTGCGTTGAAGAATGGTCAAAAAGATGAAACCGTTTTATATCGCCGCGCTTAATATCATGTCACGGTTATTATCACGATTTTGCAAAAAACTCCCTGCCATGCACCATAGGTTCTTTGAGAAATTACCTCTCTTAATATCATCTCACAAACCAACTTATTGTCACGTTTTGTGAAACCTGTCAAATGCTGCGTTGCTGGGCTTTACTAAGTTACCACAGAATAAAATTAATTTCCAACGCAACGAACAACAAATAATCATCTCGGCTGATAAACTGACATTTTGTACAGCCTGTCATATGCTGCGTGGGCGGTCTTAACGGGATACAGTTCAGTTACAAAACACCAATGTCACCAAATTTCTTTTTTAACAGTCTTATTCGCAAAAAACACCCCACCAAGTGCAACGCCTAATTGATAGCTCTCATCAGATGGCAATTCATGCCATTTTTTTGAGAGACAAACTGTTTCATTCCAGATAATGATACAAAACGTATTTGTCCTGTAGCAAACTATATGCATTTGTTTAAGAGTAAAGAACGACTAAATGTACAGTATTAAAACACTGCTCTTTAATTCATGGTTATTTTATTTCTTTTTTTTCTCGCACTCGTAATGTGCTGTCATAGACAAACATGAAACCCGGTTTATATCATGACCGGCTTTATATCACTAAGTATGCCTGCACTGCAATCGTGATATAAAGCGGGTTAATCTGTTAATCTCACACACACACACACACAATACATTACAGTCAATTATCTGAACTAACTGGGACCGATACTAGTTTGCATAATCGATTTGTATGGATAATCAAACCGGTATTAACCACTTCAACACCATGACGTACGCACGTACGTCAAATAAAAACCCTCTTACAGTACCATGCTGTACCTGCATATGTCAAGTTTCCCATTCTATTCTATGATCAGTTTCTCAGTCTAGCATTTCAGGTTTCATTCTCTAAGGCAGTGCTAGTACTGTGGAATGTGCAATGAAAGTCGGGGGAGGGTCAGGTGACATTTGTATCCAATTGCATGTCATGTAGCGATTCCAATCTACCTGTGGGCGTTTAGAAGACAGATATATTGCGGGAAGCCATTCAACTTTTACAAGTATATATATAGTGTTTTAAATGATTATTTTTTGTTTTATTATTAGTTTTACTTGTTTAGTTGTAGTTTATATAGTTTTTAGCGAAAGCTAAACATGGCAACGTACGTAGTCTTTCTATAATGAGCAACGGGAGTGAAGTTGGTTCGGAGGATTTCGATACCAGCGACAGTGATGCTGACTTATCACTCAGCGATGATGATGAAGAGGATGTGGAGCCAAGAACAGTACAAACGGTACAAACAAAAGAACATGCAGCTACTTTACAGGTAAGCCAGCTGCAAACGGGAAGCTGTTTGGTTTGAAATGGCAGTGCTGTGACGAAATACTATCAAAACACAGCACTGGGTACAAGGCAATAAAGCAGGCGTCTGCAGCAGCCAGATCCATCACAATGCCTGCACAAAGTAGCTGTGTACACGCATTTGTGACTATCCCTCCAACACAAGGGAAGCAGAGACCACAAAAAAGGTGCAGGGTCTGCTACGAAAATGAAAACAAAAGAAAATACACAAGAAAAATGTGCAGTGGTTGCGAAGGCAACCCCGGGTTCTGTTGTATTGAACATTTCAATACATGGCACAGAGCAAGTCGATAATGGCACACATTTTGACGTTGTTTGATTTTTATTTGATAATTACTGTTTACTGATTATTATTGCTATTAGCAGCATTTTTGTTTTATCTCTATATTGAACATGGGTATGTAGTACACAGAGCATAAAGGATAAATGAAAAACACAGTTTAGATCATTTATTTGTGTTATTCATTATATGTTAACATTTTATAGCAAATACAAGTTTGAAAATCATCAAAAGAATACAATTCAGTAAACACATTACAGAACTTTAGGAATCATTAAACTTCAAAAATTCTGTTTCTATACTTTGATACTTGCTGTTAAGGCATTGTAATAACGTGCAATTGAAATGAATAAAATAAAAGTTCTTAGCTGCTCAATAACAGACAGGATCTCCAGCCCTTACTGATGAAATCGAAGAAAAATCAAGAATGAGGTGACAGATTTAATTTGCTTAACTGCAACAATTTAAAATCTCGTAGCTGTTTTAGCAGCAAAAGCTGTGTGTGTAATACACCACACGTAATTCATCACATGATTACAGGTGCGTTCGGTTGATTAGACAGTAAGGTTGATGAAAGATTGGATAACTGACACTCTACTGTATGTATGCATGTATGTATGTATGTATGTATGTATGTATGTATGTACGTACGTACATTACTTGAATACCAATTTTCTGAAGCAATTTATTTTATAACCACAACACATAGGGTTGAATTTAGCATATCTTACCTGAACAAGTTCATTCAGTACAACAGCATCAAATCCAGATAAGTACTGCACGTAGTACCTCTGCATTACTGGTCCATATTTCCGCACATGTGCCCTCAGTTCTTCCATGTAAAATATCAATTCAGCAATATGCCTAAAAAAAGAAATGACACTAACTGAGCACAATTCCTTTGAGCTAGTCAAGAATGATTACCTTTGATTTACAGGATGTGTACAACATCACAAGACAATGAATCCAAGAAATGAAAAAACATTAATAACATTGTTTTCAAAACTTTTTACATTCATTACGATTTTATTTTTTAACAATACTGGTATGTAACAATATGTAATTAAAATAACAATTGTTGACTGTTCATAATATGGTACCATGCATACTGTACTTGGCCCCATTACGCAAGTGGTAAAAATATCAACATGAATTAGATAATTTCGCAGATAGTAGTTTTTCAATACTTATGGGCACCACTGTACACATACATTTACTCCCACTTACTTGTCTATAAAATCATCTGCACTTTTCTTCTGGATGTTATCAGCATGGCGAAGAAGCCAAATAATTTCATCTCGGGCAAAGGAAAGAGCCATAAATACAAAAAGTGCCTAGAAGAAATTAGGATTATTCTATTTTATTTACCATAAATGGAGAATACATTACAAATGACATTTATATTTGGATATACGGTAACTTTTAGCCTGTAGATTTTCTACAGTCCTCAAGTTATTCTGAACATTGGAAATTTGGTAACCAACACTATATTATTTTCATTTCATGAGATCAACAAAGTGCAACTTTCATACTACACAAGGAACTAAAAACTGTTTTAATATACAAAATGGTAAATTTTCTGGCATGGGAAAGAAATGGACAACAGTACCTTTGGGCCTAATAATCCAGGTTGGTCAGCAAGAACTGTGGCTAGTTCTTTCAGCGCAGACCTTAAAAACTTGCGCCTTTCTCTGTGCATGGATCCACTTAAGGAACAACAATAATAAAAAAATAATAAAGATCTATAGCAGAGTACAGTCACATATTACTGCTTCTACATTACCTTTGAATTCTGCCTTGAAAGGCTTGCATATACTGATGACTACAATAACCAGCTTTGTTTCTGGGAAGACCTGTCACAATGTCATTCTTTACTTGTATGTGTTTGTTTATATGTTTATATACACACACACACACACACACACACACACACGTACGTTAGGGCTGTCCAGCGATTTAAAAAAAATTATTGCGATTGAATTTTTTTTTATCTTAGTTAATCTTAGTTTTAATCACATATTTAATTGATACAATTAATGCACCCATCTCATTCAAGTTTGTCTTATTAATGATGCTATTATTATTATTATTATTATTATTATTATTATTATTATTATTATTATTTTTATTTTAAAGTTCTTCTTCTTACTACCTATGCCTTATATGGTCTTAAACCTTATCCTCAATATCTGCTGACCAATATGTCCCTGGTCGTTCCGAGATCTGTTAGAAATACTTTTTGCTCTGTCTCAGATAAAAGATGACATCGTCACAACAACTGTTTAATGCTCAGAATGCCTCAAGTTAAATTGTGACTTTAGAAATAATATATTATGTCCAGTTCTAAACAAGTTCCAATGTTTGTTTGTTTTTTCTTTTTCTTTTCTAAATGACCAGTACTACAGGTCTGTTTGAGAATATATATTTATTCATTTTGAATGCAACAAGATATACCAACATACTGGAATGCATACTTACGCATGTGCTAATGCAGCCTCTTTGCATTCTCTGATGTCAGTAATACGTTTGTTGTAGCTGAAACAAAAAAAAAAAGAGAATACATCACAACATCAAACTTTCACGTTGCAGACATTGAAAACACAATATACATTTCCAATTTAACTACTCTAACAGTTTACAAACACTATCACACAAGGACACATTTACAAGGATTTCTCTAAATTAGAAAAAGGTTATGTAAATGGTTCAATTTTAAAGATAAACCCTACACTATGTACATTAAATTGAACTGGAAAAAAAAAATTGAACTACATTAAATAACTGGACCTCACACACATAAACTGAAAGTAAACACTAAAAAAACAAGTGAAAGTTAAAACATACCTGTCTAAATTAGACATATTGTATGCTGATAATTGTGACACGATGCAAAGGGTCACTCTATGGTAGTTATATAACTAAATGACTTACCCTCTAATGTTCACAAATAAGTCTTCTGCAGATTTGTGAATATGGTAGACTTCATCTCTATAGAGGCAGAGACAAGAGCTGCTTTGAAGGGCAAGCTTCCACAGACTAAGTGCAGCTGCATCCGTGTTCAGGACTCCATGACACAAAATAAACCCAACTAGGGGAAAAAAAAAAAAAAGCTTTATTTGTAAAATATAGTTGCTTAGTATTTCCTGATCAAAGTAACGTTGGCTCTTTTCATGTAAAATGTTTGCTTGTTTGTCTATTTAAATTCACCACAGGGAGGCAGCACTGAGCCAAAGCATAGAAAACTGCATTATTTCTACCTAATCTTGTATCTGATAAAAATAAAAGATTGGAGGGTATCAATTCATGTATAATATTTACTGTATGTATAATGTAGACTATTTATATTTGCATATAGGAACATTCTACAGATATTTCATCTGAATGGACCACCTTGTGAACAATTAGGCATTTATACAATAATGTATTCTGCTCCAGTTTACTTACTAGTCCAAACAAAGACTAATATGAAGAACCAGGAATCTTAAAAGAAGATTTTACTTACAAACAATCCACTTCTCCATAGCATCCAGAGAAAGATATTCGCATGGCATCTGGAATGGAACAAAATTGTTAGTCTTCACTATAGAATCTCCATGCTAAAATGTTAAAACAATCTGGAAGCACAGAAATCGAATATGAATGCTAAATCTTTAGCATCTATGCAATGAACCCCTTTTTTAATGAACAAATGCCTTCTGGGCCACTAAGGTTCATGAAATATCAGCATTTGTTTGACAATGAATAAGTCTAATAGTTACATACTGAACTAGCAATGATTTTGGAAACCAAGAAATGGCACAACTCGCTCCTCCTGTATCTGTTCGCCTCCCTCTTGGCACCACCCTCCCCTGTAGTCTTTTCTACTTCCTTTCCTCTACTGCTCCCTACCTTGACTCTTTAATATCCCCGTAATACTCTCCCCTCATTCCTGTCCTCTGTCTCCTCCCTCTTGCCACAAATATAACTCCTCCAACCTCATCTCTCTGTCTCTCCCCCTTTCCTCTGTTCACCCTACACCCGTGCTCTCTCCGACGCCCTCTGGAACTGTCGCTCGGCTTCCAGCAAGGCTGACTTCATCTCTGCCTTTGCCTCCGTCCTCTCTCTTGACTTCCTAGCTCTCACTGAACCTGGATCTCCCCTGATAACACTGCCACTCCAGCCGCCCTTTCCTCTCTCTCTGTTCTCTCCCACTCTCCTCGCCCCTTTGGACGGGGTGGGGGAACAGGACTTCTGCTCTCTCCCTCCCTGCTCTTTTCTGTCCCCCCTGTTCTCTCCTCTCACTCTGTTAGCACCTTTGAGTTTCATGCTGTTGAAATCACCTCCCCTTGTTGCCGCCTCCTCATTGTTCTCTATCGCCCTCCTTCTTGTCTTCCTCCTCTCCTCCCTCCCCTCTCCCTCCATCCCTGTTGTTCTACAAGGTGACCAACATCCACCTCTCCAACCATATCCACTCTGCTGGATTTCTCCCCCTTCTCCACTCCTTTGCCTTTTGTCTCTCCTCGTCACCCCCGACTCACGCAGCAGGCCGTCAACTGGACGTCGTCTTCACCGGGGACTGCTTGCCCCCCACCCTCTCTGTCACTCGACATCTCTGACCACTACTTTATCATCTTCTTTGTCACTCCATTCCCTTCCTGCTCCGCCAAACCCCTCTGTCTCCTTCCGTCAAAACCTCAGTTCAAACCCCGTTCTCTCTGCTGCCCTCTCGCACCACACCTCTATCGACTCCTTCTTACAACTCTCTGTATAGAAACTTTACATTCCTGCTAGCTGAGGAAGACCAATGCATCCAAATTGGGCTGCAATGTTACACTGAGAGCAAACTATTTAATCAATTAAGACTTAACAAAGCTGGAAACCTCAGCTAGTACGTATGGCAAGGAAACATGTCTTACAGTGTCTGATTGAGCAGGGTTAAGCATTGTGCTCGGAGCGCTTATAAGACTGAGTAACTGGGCATTGCGCCACTGATCAGCGGAGAGATTTCGCCGAGGATACACCATCTGAAGTGAAAGCAATGCATCGGACAAGGCCTGCAAAAATAAAAATAAAAAAGTTGCTTTGACAAATTAGTATTAAATACAGCGTACTAAAATATGATTTTACATATACTGTACATATATTCTATGGATGAAACAAATATCTAAATGACACATCATGAAAAAAATAGTAGAGATTAAAATTAAAAATGTAATGAATCAAAGATATACATTATAGAACCCTTAAATTCCAATTCCAGTTTTGAAACTTGTATAGTAATAATTTGAACATATGCATATATTCAAATTATTACTAAGCCTTTGCTGCACTGTGCAACATTATTTTGAAGATCTTGCAGATACCAAAAGGTTTTTACCTTGTTATGGGGCACAAATTCTTCCATCATCTTCTTCAAAGGATTTTCATAGTCAACAATCATCTGTCCAAGCCTGGGATACTCTCGGTCACTGGCCATTTGAAACAAAAAATAAATATCTTTCTATCTATCAATTAATCTAGACTTGATATGGTTTTGATTCTTGTGTTAACACAGATTTATTTTGCAAAACTAAAGCAGTACACACATGTATGGAGGGTCCTCAATCACATGCATATTTGTCAAGTTTGTTACAAACAGTTTCAAGTGCTATCTGTAAGGCCTTAAGGAAACTAGGAATCTATGAATAAAGGTTGGCGAGGATTATTATACCCACTGGGCAAGGATAAAAACAAATATTACAGATGTCAGTTCTATAAAAAAGCAGGTCCCAAGGTCTACATAAACAGCATGTAGAACAACAAACATACTTTTATATAAAAATAAAAAAGATACAAACTTTCCTGGCATTACAAATAACAAAGCATAACAAAAAGCAAGATGCGGATGTTTTGTATGGTCAGGGCTTTAAACAATGTAGCAGTGAAACCTTTCATTTTTTTATTTTTACTGGACAACACTGGTAATGGAACCTGACTGACATAGCCTCATCTGGTGTCAAAACCTACACTAACAGTATGAGAAATAACTTCCAACAAAATAAAATGTAAAAAACTGACACCCCGTGTTCAGGAATATTCAGACAACTTTCACCAGAACTGATTAAGCTGAAAATGTAAGCATGCCAGATATCACCATATCCCCTTTGCCTTGACTAATAGCCGCTTTTAAAAAGCATGCAATACTAATAATTAGAAAATGGAATAAAGTCTATACCTTGACCCATGTGTCATTTCATGGGCATAATTGTACAGTCCAATGATTGCTTTTCTTTCTTCAATCCGAGACAGCAGCATCATCAGTGTAGTGTAGGCAACAATTAAATCTAGGTAGTTCTTGGTAAGATCGAAATTGACTGTCTGTAAGAAAAAAGTAAACAAGCAGAAGTTAGACAATCTGCAAACATGTGTTATGTATTTTACTGTAATTAAACTCAAACAACTTACAATGTCAAAGAAGACTTGGCACGCATCAATAGTGTTCAAGAGTTCAGAAACATGGTCCTTAAAGAAAAGGAAGAACATTTTCAAACAGAATCCTAGACATTAAATGTGTTAAAATGTTTAGGGTACACTGTTCAGAAAATACAGTTTCTTTCTAGGAAGTTGGATTGATATAAATTTAATAAATTTATGTAACTATACTGTTAATGTGATTTAAATTGCAATTGAACAGACGAATTAATGATAATGAATTTGGCCTTGGGTGCTGACAGCTATCTGCAATGTTGACCGACTAGCGAAAACACGATGACATCATGTAGTCTAGTGCTGCGGATAGGAAGTGGCTCGTAGGGCCACCTCCACCCAAAAGACAAAGCCGCCAAACCATGATGGGGAAAAATAAAAATGATGAATAGTTAATGCAACAACTGCAGTGGCGCAATGCCACCTACCTCCAAAAATAGGAAAAGGATGAATGAAAAGTAAGAAGCTGAAACACAGACCCGGCTCCCGTGCATGAAATGCACTGAGGGAGAACCCAGCCTCTCCAGCTTGCCATGCACCCTGCAGAAAATAAATACTAACTGCCCGGTCCTCAGGTGAAGAAATAAAACGGCACTTGATTAAGGCACTGTGAAAATCACTGGAATTTTCTTTAAAATTCACGGCAGTGTCACGGGTAAAGTGTCGTACTTCACAGAATGTGCACGGAACTATTTTATAAATTATGTGTACAGATTATTATTAAACATCAAATATAGAGATAAATGCACTGACATCATCAAAATCGGTGCTGTAATTAACAGCCTGTAGGTAAAGTGTATCTGCAAGGACAGCTGTCAGTTCTAGTACATAAGATGCATGTTCACCATCTAGGTTTTGTAAAACAAATACAATGTATAACCCATACTGATCTTAGGCATCGGTCGACTCGTCAGTGACCACTGACAAGCAACCAGACTGTTTTACCAATTCCATAATCTTCTGTTTGTGATACTCTGCAACTTTAGGTAAGTATTCATGTCTCAGCTGGGCTGATGAATGAATCACTCCAACATTTGCTACAATCAGTCTGAATTTACGTAACTACTTCCCATTTGTCAAGAGGGATATTTGCGCAAACAAACGCCTCTGTGCTTCATGGTTTTCAGTGGACTTTTGGAACATGGAAGTCACCGTTTTTTGTTTCTTTGCAAGTAAAGCAGTCGCAGTACTGCTCTGGATTTCCACCTTTCTCTTTCGGTGAATACTTGAATCTAAATGCCTGTCAACAGCCAATTCTCGGTAGTGATCTACAGTAACATTGCAGGACTTACAGAAGAGCTTACCTCCATCACTGTGTAAAACTCCTGCTGGGTACTGCTTTACGTGATCTGTTGCAGACACATTTTTAGCCTTTTTAGAGACATCCATTTTCTTGTTTACAGTATGTAGTATTTTAAGTTCCTGCCTAGAATGCATATTGTCACATGACAAGCACTGCACAGCACTATGTGCATGGTGAATAGTACATGCAGGCACACAGCAGAGCTGTACAGTTTTGTTAATGTGACTTTTTGTATGAAATACAAATAATTATGAAATAATTTATTTTTATTTCTTAAGAATATTGTAAAAATTGCGGTATTGGGCTAATGTCACGATTTACACAGGGCCTTCTCCCTCCAGAAATACAATGTGTTTTCCAGGTAAATTTTAAATATGCAAGTGCATGCTAAAATGGTACTTACCTTAAATTCCATGACATCAACAAAGGTGAAGTAATATAAAGCAAGGTTCTTTAGAATTTCTGACTTTTCTTTTTGTAGTTGTGCAAGCTGTTGCTGTAACATAAATATAGAAACAGCAGTAAACAGGTGTGACCAGGATTATACTGCAGCAGAACCAAACATATCAACAGGGTTCATTTTAGCAATAGCCAAAAATTAACTTACAATAAAGTGCAGGTTTAGATTGTTGCAAACACCATTAACAAGTTGCCAAATAAAAAGTGACCATGTCGGCTTTTTTTTTTTTTTTTTTTTTTTTATGTATATTTACAGGAAATTAACACACTGAGGCAGAGGCCTGTTTACGAGAGGGTCCTGACTAGATCATTTTAACAAATAAGTCACAAAAAGTATTTTGTCTTGGTATGCCGAAGTTGATGTGCGTAAAGTCTGAAGTAAATTTGAATGCAAAGCAAGGTTAGTGTAGACTAGATATTATGCATGTTTTACTTCAGTAATTATAAGGTTTGAGTCGTGTTAGGCTATTTCACAAAGGCTAACCCCATCATTATTTAGGCATCTGCCAATTAACTATATTAATGACCCTTAAAAGCATTGCAATTCTTGATGCAGAATATCCCCATTAGTCACAGTTGTAAAGTGAACTCAATGGGGTATTATACAGTATAGCATAAATTGTAAACCTATCATGTTACAACTACCGCATACATGCAGTAACCGAAAGGGTGTGGGATTTTAAATAGAAAAATGACTTCTCAGAGACTTTATATGTTGTTTCTCAAAATCTTTGTTGCAAAAGTGGTTGTAGAGAATTACCAATAATGAAATGGGCACTTAACCTACCTCAGTGTGTAATTACAAGGAAGTTGTATAAATATAAATAACTTAAATTTTTTTTTTAAACATGAATACTTGCAACAGTAATACAGGATTGCTTTAAAAGTCTTTAAGATCTATAGGTTTATTTTTTGCAGAAATGTTTTGAAATCTATTTTAAGGCAATCTACCACCTTTTTTTCAAAAAAAGTCAGACTGCTTTTTCAACAGGTTGGCTGTTTCCAGTCTACTTTTACATATGATATGTCAATAGTTAAACAGTTTGGTAACAAAGCTTGTCAGGTTAAATTATTGATTTAGTGAACTTGCCTTGAAAGATCAAAATGACCAGACTTAAACCACACATGCTTGTGAAAAGTGTAAATGTTTCATAAGCAGAAAAAAGGGTGCTGACATAACATCATCTATTTAGCATTAAGGGTAGTAATTCCCCCCCCCCCCCCCAGAAAAATAGCTGCTGAGGATAGAATGATGCAATCAACTAAAAGACTGTGCACCAGAATACATACCACCACGTGGAGGTATTCAATTAAATAGATTTCTTTAGTCAAGAATCTAAGAATTTTAGGTTATGTAATTCAGGGATTTAGTTATTTTCTTTAGTTCTTATTTTTCAAAGTCAATCTCAGCTCATAACAATTACAGGTACACTCCACTTATAACGGACTGGTGGGGTCAATGGAAATCAGTCATTTATAAACGAAGTACGTAGTAAACACAATGCTGTATGTAACTGTGAATATAAGTACCTTAAATATTTACTCTCTGTAGACATGTCAAATGTTAAAAATTGTTTGTTGTCCCAGTCAAATAAATACATGAATACCAGTAAATATCAACAATACAAGAAAGCTCAACTACCAAAGAATGGGAGTTTATTATTTTTAACAAAACACGCCCCTGTGGGCCATACAATGCAATACGTAATACAATTTTACGAATTTATATTTTGGCTAAATGCAATTAAAATTGTGTATGTTATACGTTTAAACTGTACAACGGCTGTGCCAACAAAAACATAGAAGAATAAAAGCAAACAGCAACTGTTTTCCTGCCTGACGTCACAAATGCCACTGTGACCATCATTTACTGTCCCGGATGTACCTTATTTGCACAAAATATCTACCTGTGGAACAGGACAACTGTACATATTAAACAGCTCTGTATGTATTAAGCTGTACGTATTAAACACAAAAGACCTGCCTGTGGAACAGGAAAACTGTACGTATTAAAACGGTATATGAGTTATAAGCGAGTCAGTTTTAACCACAGTAATTCCCCATTAAAGCCCATGTTTAGCAGGAACATGCTTTCTCAATACATTGTAAACAGTCTGGTTGTAAACGTTCTAACAGGATCCATTATAAATGGAGTGCACCTATATTAGATATTTTAATATATTACATATCGTGCATATGACATTTCACTATTAGTCAGTGGTTTATTACTTGAATAGAAGGAAGGATGATCAGTTGGATGAATTGGTGATCTGAGATGTTAGGCTACACTTTTTAATCTAGGAATCCAAGAACAAGTTTTATCAATTTAAATATTACATTTTGCTTCAGAAATTGTTTTACCTTAATTAGTGTATAGTAAGTATGTTCTTTTCATAATAGAGAAATTAATTTCAAATTACAGGTAAGCTTGTTACCTTTGCAAAGAAAGCAAATGTATAAATTCTTGGATTTCCAACGATCAAGTATTAGAAATATGTAATATAAAAGAGTAACAATTAGCTTAAACAAAAAATAACAAAAAAACAAACAAACAAAAAAAATCCAAAAAGGTTCAAACTTACCAAAAGAATATCCAGAAAAAGCCAAGTTACGCATGCAAAATAAAATGTAGAACCAAAAACATAAAACAATACAGTAAGAGAAACTTAGAGACCAAGTTACATGTGATGCAGCAGTAATGCATTCCAAATAAGCGGTTAAGTCATTAAAACACTATAGCATGAGGCACAAGTGCATGTTAAATCCTTTAAACAAAACATTTCACATACAAGCAAGCCAAATTGACTTAGCGGACAATACAGTTTACACCAACAGAAATGCATCAAATGATTTTTTGAAAGATGTTCCTTTAAAACTGGGATTTAGGGATGTTTATTTTTATGAATTGAAAACAAAACAAAAAAAAAAAAACACTTGTTTTGGCACATAAAGATTTATTTTGATAGAGAAGGAAATAGATACATTTTTATTTCCTGGTTATCTGTCTCAATTGTGTTCTAAAAACGAAATCAGCTGCCGAGGTCAGGAATGAGGTCATTTAAAGTGGGTGTGTAAAAAGACTACACCCACATTCCAGGCCAAGTTACAGTGCTGTTCAAACCCTCAACAGAACACAGCAGAGGGCAGGATCTCTTTTGTTTGTTTGGCTATGGAGGGCCATAGTCATAATCTGTCAGTTTGCAATTTCATTACCAAGTGTGGGCAGTTTTTTTTGTCACACACTGTAACTGACAATGTTGTTAAGATTCAAAGTAGTAACTATTAAGAATAACTAATAATAATATGGTGGGAATCAACAGGATCCAGCGAGTCCGAATTCTTAATGAAAAGTAGAAAGGCATTAAATAAATAAATAAATATGAACAGAAATGTAATACAATAAAACTGATGAGGCTGGAGGCATGTACTGTAAATACAGTAGTCCAGTAGCTACTTAAAACCTCAGTTGTGTGTAATTTCTAACCATTAACAAATATTGACTTTTTTTTAAACTAATGTTAAACTATAAAACCATTTCATGATTAGTGCCTTTTAGCAAACCACTGATATGCCAGATATATTTGAAATATCATAAATGATACAAGGATGTGGAAAACACATTACAGGAAAACTTACAGTATACAATTAGCAGTGATTTATATATTGAGGAATCTTTATATATTGAAGAATCACAGAAGAAACTTACCTGCTTACAGATAAAAAGGTACTTACTGCTGTGACACAGTGCTTAATCAAGCAAAATAAAGTCCGGTAAATAAAGTTTACTGCACTGTAATATTGTATATTTGTACTACCACAAACAAACGTATGTCAACAATAAGAAAACAATAAAAGGTGTATGTATTTATTAAACTTTGAATAACTGCTTACAGAAACAAGATACTTTATATACTAATTATTCAGCATATTCACAAGGAACACAGAGATTATATACATTGTAATGTACTTGAAACGGAAATTAAATTTGTACAGTACTATATTAACCTGGTTACAAATTAATGGTGTAGCTCCTGTAGTATTAAAATATATGCCTCTCCTCCTAATTAGCATTAGTACCATTTCATTGCACCCTACAATGTACACTGTAAAATAAATTGGCAAGAACAAAATACTTATTTTATACTGCTTCTACATTTAAAATATAGTTTTGTTCTGACTCCAGCACAACTGTTCAGCCGTCACAGAAAACACATCCCTAATGTACACGGCAGTGTTCCTCATAGCCCACTATACACATATTAATGAACAAGAAATAATATAAAAATATATATATATATACATATTTACAAAAAAACACATATAGTCTTTTGTAGAGAGCATGGAAGAGAGAGCAGTACTACAGAATCACATTTACTGTATTCCTCATAGTAGAGCAGTCTAGTACCAATAGAAAAGCATGCTTATTTCACCACTTACATTGTTGTTGCGTGTTTCCACAGCTGGGAATTTTCTGACAATGAACTTGACAGCAGACTCAAGGTTTTTGTCTATAAGGTATGACGGCTTTGCTTTGGGGTCTCCACATGCCTAAAATAAGAGTAGAAATAATAAAAACAGATACAAATGCTATAGTAGGAATACCTTTGTAAGCAAAGCTACAGTAGTTACTATAGTAGAGTAAAACACGGATTGGTTTTCAGTGGACAGGTGACAAGATGAGAAGGCAAG
This sequence comes from Acipenser ruthenus, assembly GCF_902713425.1. Classification (NCBI taxonomy): domain Eukaryota; kingdom Metazoa; phylum Chordata; class Actinopteri; order Acipenseriformes; family Acipenseridae; genus Acipenser; species Acipenser ruthenus. The sequence continues at coordinate 39,466,385 of NC_081198.1, read as the reverse complement.
GTGCAGGGGTTTGTCACAGCTGGATATGCAATGGGAGAAAGAATACAAAGATGCTCTGCTACGGAAAGATACTGTATGGGAAGTTTCAAAGCAGTTAGTGCAACACAGCGGAGGGTGAAAAGACTCAGTCCTATAGGAAGAAAAGGTGAGTTTTTAGTTTACTTTAAAGTGCCAACACAAGGCTCTGATTATCTGAAACAATGCTGTAAAAAATTAGACAAAGGTGCAATTGAGGTAGGACTGTGCATGGTTCATGGGATGCATGCATGTTGTGCTGTTTTGTGAAATAAATGTGTGTTTCTCTAACTACATTCCTTTTTTTCCCCCTCCAGTCCGCTTATATACCTGGCATCCAAATGAAGGAGTAAAGTCAGGATTACTCACTTACTGTAATACTGTTTACAGAAAACTTTATCAATCATGTAACACTAAAGATGGAAGAAACGCAGTATTCTCAATGTCTAAACCTGCTGCAAAAACTGTCCCAAAACACAGGTAAGGGAAGGGGGTTAATACAAGACCAGGTCACACATCACATCACAGTGCTGTTCATGTTTACTCATCGTTTGTTAGTAGTTTGGCTGTTACCTAAATTAAATTACAAATTTCAAGAAAGATGGATTTTATTTACAACCTCACCTTTACTTTGTCTAAAACTGCAACATTATTTAAAATATATATTTTTTAAATTGCCAGCTTTATCTTGGCCAAATCACAGAAGGAAGAAAGGAAGAAAAAAAAATAAAAAAATAAAAAACTGGTCCTGTAGTATAGTCATGCAATCTAATTTAATACTTAAGTCGGATTTAATGTCTAAATTACATAACTTATTAGAACTGATGTCATGTGGCGCTTCCATCCACATTAATTATCCAGCTTAAATATTAACAGACTACAATATATCATTTCTTTATCAGTAACTAGAATAAAAAGTAACTGAATGAAAGGTTTAGAAAAGTAAAATTCTAAAAAGGCAAATTTAAGTTTCAGTACTAAATTACCATTATTAAACAAGTCACAGTGGTCTTTAAATGCAGTATATTAAACACACTATATTTTTTGTCTTTTATACAGTTTATCACTGCATTTATATTTGTAGGTGACCATGGAGATTACCAAATCCCTAGTTCCTAGCTACAAAAGCCTGATTATGAGCAATCTCATGCATGGATTAGTTATACATTTGTTAAGAGAATTTTTTCTTTGTACCGTGTATATCCATGATAAGACTTAACAATATAACAAGCTTACCATGGAGTTTACCTGGGACTGCTCAGCTGTCAGGCAAAAAAAGACAGGGCTGTCTCAGCTCTATTTACAATGTACTGTTTAGATAAGAATCACATTTCCTCTTACTGTATTAGCATTTATTTGATCTGCCAATAGCCTTGAATTCTACTTCTGAATTGTGAATTACAAAGAGAGAGAAGTCATGGAATGTGATACTGGTCAGAAAGTGGGAGAGGGGAGGGGGGAGGGGGGGAGGGAGGTGAAAAGCTTTGCAAACCTTCCAAACTTGTCCTTGCTGGGGAAGCATTGTAACAAAAAGAGAGAAAATTACACATAAACACAGGTTGCCAACATCTAACATGCAATTCTAATTTCAAACATTTAGCTTTGGAAACAAATGCATTATATTTTTAACTTTACTAAACAATGTAATTTACAAAGCTCAAATATGCATATAATTTTGTTCCCACAGCTAACATACACACCATGCTATATTGATTATTGTGGCAGTTGTGTGTATTTATGAATTCAATTCATGTTTCACAGAGGTTCAGGTAGTATGTGATTAGTAAAAGGATCAACACATGCAAGTAAAACAAAGGAGATCAATACGGTACTTTTTGTCTAGGCCAATGAATAATTTAATACCTAAAGAGAAAAAAAAATGTTCAAAGCATAAAAAATATATATATTTTCATACAGAAGCGAAGTTTATCATAAACAATGTCATGCCTCCAACTGGTATCTCAATAGTTTGGTTAATGTCTGCCAGTAAAGATGAATTATTGTTTTTAACATTATTATTATTTGTTTATTTAGCAGACGCCTTTATCCAAGGCGACTTACAGAGACTAGGGTGTGTGAACTATGCATCAGCTGCAGAGTCACTTACAACTACGTCTCACCCGAAAGACAGAGCACAAGGAGGTGAAGTGACTTGCTCAGTGTCACACAGTGAGTCAGCGGCTGAGGTGGGATTTGAACCGGGGACCTCCTGGTTACAAGCCCTTTTCTTTAACCACTGGACCATACAGCCTCCTATGCAGTTTACTATGTCAATGCACGAGTTCACATAAATTATATCTAATACAGCAGTTACTGATAGCTTAACTCAGTTAAAGAGTAAGTAGCAAGGTAATAATAATAATAATAATAATAATAATAATAATAATAATAATAATAATAATGAGGATTTGACAACTGGTTTTATTATTTTAGGTCTAACCCCTATTATATCTTGACAGTCCCCTGGTAACCTGTTCTGTTGTACCTTTATGTCTATTTTATAAATTAAAATGTATCTAAATTATTGGACAAGTTTGTATAATTTAATGTTCTATTAATTTAAAACAAACAAGATTATGGGACAGTTTAAAACAGTCAAATCATTCCACAAGTAATAGTCCCAACTCACAATTGCATTTGTGGTCCCTGAATGGCTGTCATCAAACCACTGATAGTTCCTTTTTATATCACAACATTTGCATGAATGGCCAATGCAGTTTTCAGGTTTAAATAACTATATTAATACTGCAGTCAGCTTCTTCAGAAGGCTTTGTTGTTTTAATGTCATTTTGAAAAAACTAACAGCACAGTTCGCAACCGTTAACAATGTATTTTAACAACTGGAATTTTAAATCCATACTGTGGCTAACTGGAGCAGAATCTAGCACAATCTTTCTGGTGGCTATTTGCTGAACAGATGAGCTTATGGATGCAGACTAGGGGAAAATTATAATAATAAAAACATTGAGAAACAAAATGTTATACAAAGTTGTTAAAGCAGTGTGTCTAAAAGACAATTATGAATTGCTAATAAAAACACAAATCATACACTAGTGAAAATATACAGTAAAGCTACCGAATACATGCGTTTAAAGTCTGCTATGTAATCATGAACTTCAAATTAACTATGCATGAGTCATGCAAATGTTTCCAGAGGTGGTTCTTTGCCAGAATAACAATGTTTCGATTCTTAGAGTGAAATCTTTCATGCAGGCCTGCAAGAACAGCATCATACAGAAATATGGCGTTTTTATAAATGAGTCTGCTTCAATTTAAAAAATGTATCATTGGTATTTTAATGCTCTTAATTATTGTGTTCGTTAGTCAAAATGTATTATTGTTAATCCTATTTTCCACATGGCTACTCATTCAGCCACGAGGCATTCATTATTATTTGAATCTATATTTTAAAGCTGCAGTGTTCCACAATCATATTGGTCAAATATAATTTCTGATGACATAATTTTACCAATGTATTTCATTTCAGGTGCAGGCACACAAGCTTCCTCCCTCCTTGAAGCCTTTCCACTCTGTCACTGAAACACTGCTTGTAGCAGCAGGAGGTTACATGTGGCCAACACCCTTGATTGCAGTTCAGGGAAGCTGTATATTGTTCTTTGTACTTGTAATAACACATTTTTTGGCAGTTATGTTGTTATTTATTTTATTTAATTTATTTGGCAGACACCTTTATCCAAGGCGACTTACAGGTGTTACAGGGCAGTACAGGGTTACAATGCAAGGTCAATATTTAAATACTGTATGGTTTACAGCAAGTGCAAATTGTACTACTAAGATTTTTGCTGGAGGAGTGAATACATATAGGCAGTGTGGCATCTATGGTTTTTCCAAGTTCACAGCTGTCCACTGGGAACTTGGAAACATGGTGTGTATATGAATGGGCAGCAAGGATCAAAGTTATACAAATCTGGTAAAAACAGACAATTATCCAGGTCTTATAGCAAAAACAATTGACCAGAGAAGTCCAGATCTTTAACCCACCTGGGCAATGTAATGATTAAGCTATAAGCTACTGTACTGTAAATCAGTGTGGCACAGTGGTTCTACGAGCCAATCAGTGTTTCCATTAACTGGTAAATACCTGTCAAGAGAAGGTTTCAAAAGCTAGTTGATGGGCAGAGACTGAAGCCGCCTGTCAGTTTGACTAGCAGCAAAAGGTCTGTAACAGGCAGCTAGAAACATTGACTGTCACTAACAAGAGCGAATGAGTGTGCCTCTAGACCAGTGGTTCTCACTCTTTGGACTCCGCCCCCTTCCTCTTGTCGGTGGTACTTGACACCCCCACTCCACACACATGTACATCTACCAGTAATAAATCCACCATGCCACTGGCTTCTCTGTATGTCACTGCTGTTGTGATTCTTCCTTTTTTTTTTTTTTTTGCACCAGCCACCAATCCATCATAATAACAGCAAACTTAATGCTGCAAATAATAGGTTTACTGATTGTGTCCAACGCTGATAAATAATGTACACCACCAGATGGCATCGGACTTAAAAGCTTAAAAGGTACCAGTCAGATGCACAGCGCCATCTAGAAACTGACATGCCAAGAGGTGTCAGCAGTACGATTTGCTTTAAGTGAATATATATAGAAAACACTAGCGGAGACTTTTGAGTAAATTGTTGATACTCATAATGCATCACAGTAGAAAAATGCAACATGTCTAAGACTTTTGAACAGCAGTGTGTGTGTATATATATATATATATATATATATATATATATATTATATACATATACACACACACACACAGTGCTCACCCGTTATAACGTGCCTCGTTATACTAAGGAATTGGTTATAACAAAGTAGGATCTTGGCTCCCATTTGCTCCATAATGCCACTACAGTAGCCCTTTTATACTCGTTATAAGGCAGAACACAAATAGCACAGTCTTTATTTACCGCATCACCAAAAGTTGTGCTGCAGTTTCAAACATGGCAAATGAAAAAGAACTCTGTGTGATATGCAAGATTAACATATATAAATAAAAACACAGGATCAACACAGCAGCTCTTGAGTCTCTATTTAAAAGTTTTAGACAGCAAAAAGTAAACAAACCAGATTATGCGTGTGCATGCATAGTGCTCTCTATAGAAAGCTATCTGGGTCAGAAAAGCGTTGTGCTGCTTTAGCGCGAATGAGAATCTCAGGACAGAAAAAAGGCAAAGGTAATTCTGAAATGCCTCGCTTAAACAGTGCCCAACTTGCTGAAAATGTTGTGTAGTGATTTTTATACAGATTGTGTATATTATATATTTTTTGTTGTGACTTTGTTATGTGGAATGTAACAAATGAGAACCAAAACGGTGAGTCTTTTTCCCCTTCATTTTACAATGCAATTCTTCCACATTTGTTTTATTTTAAGTGTTTAAAGTTAAATTTCAGTTTTTGTTTGGTTTCGTTCAGCTACAATAAGGCACAAGTAAACCTCATGTTATTACTTTATGAAAACGTGTCGATGGCCACGTTTACTGTGAAGAAATGGCAATGGCAAGGAATGACAAATTAAAAATTGTCAACTTTATGTACTATTTATTTTGGGAATAAACAAAACAACGTTTAACTTGAACTGCTATTTGGCATCCTTTGTTTTGTAGTTAATTCACTGGGGTAAAGCAAGTCCTACACAACTTATTCTTTACTCCTTGGATATTTTTCTACTTTAACGTGTTACATATTGTAAGGTCTTGCTGTAAAATAAAGGTGCACACACACACAGGGGCCACAGCCACTCCCCCTGCCGCTATGCTCTCTCTGCCTGTGTTCACAGCAATATAATAGCTTTTATTACTTTTTTGAAAGACGAATGAATATCCAATCGAATATTTAAATTATGAGCGAATATCCGAACATGAAAATCCTGTGTTTGTCCCAGCACTAATATATATATATTGCTTTGCAAAAGTATTCAGACCCCTGACCAATTCTCTCATATTACTGAATTACGAATGGTACACTGAAATTTCGTTCTGTTTGATATTTTATTTTATCAATTATTGTAAGGTGACATTGGTTTTATGTTGGGAAATATTTTTAAGAAAAATAAAAAACTTAATTATTTTGCTTGCATAAGTATTCAACCCGTGCTGTGGAAGCTTCCAGTTTACACCGATGAAAGAAATTGCCCCAACGAGGACACAATTACCTTACCATTGGCCTCCACCTGTGAACCATTAAAGTTGCTGTCACATTTTCTGGATAAAAACCCCACTGCTGAAGGATCATTGGTCAGGCTGTGAATCTGAAGGAAAATGAAGACCAAAGAGCATTCTACAGAAGTTAGAGATAAAGTAATATAAATGCATAGGATTAAGGAAAGGGTACACAATAATATCCAAGTGTTTGGATATCCCAGTGAGCACAGTTGGATCAATAATCAGGACGTGGAAGCTACATCACACCACCCAGGCACTGCCAAGAAAAGGCCGTCCCTCAAAACTCAGCGCTCAAACAAGAAAGAGACTTGTGAGAGAAGCCACAGAGGCCAACAATCACTTTGAAGGACCTACAGAGTTCAGTGGCTGGGAGTGGAGTAATGGTGCACCAGTCAACCATATCAAGAGCTCTGCATAACACTGGCCTGTATGGGAGGGTGGCAAGAAAGAAGCCGTTACTCAAAAAGTACCATCTGAAAGCACGTCTGGAGTTTGCCAAAAAGCATGAGACCCAGCTGTGATGTGGGAAAAGGTTTTGTGGTCAGATGAGACCAAGTTAGAGCTTTTTGGCCAAAACTCAAAGCGCTATGTGTGGCGCAAACCTAACACTGCCCATGCCTCAAGACACACCATCCCTACAGTGAAGTATGGTGGTGGCAGCATCATGCTGTGGGGATGCTTCTCATCAGCAGGGACTGGGCATCTTGTTAAAATTGAAGGAAGAATGGATGGAGCAAAATACAGGGAAATACTGCAAGAGAACCTGCTTCAGTCCACTAAAAAACTGAAGCTTGGGAGGAAATTCACCTTTCAGCAGGACAATGATCCCAAGCACAAGGCCAAAGCAACATTGGAGTGGCTCAAGAACAAAAAGGTGAATGTCCTACAGTGGCCCAGTCAAAGTCCTGATCTCAATCCCATTGAGAATCTGTGGCACTATTTGAAAATTGCGGTCCACAAGTGTCGTACAACCAACCTGAACAACCTGGAGCAAATCTGCCAAGAAGAATGGGCCAAAATCACTCCAACACTGTGTGCAAAGCTGGTACATACTTACCCCAAAAGACTTAAAGCTGTTATTGCAGCGAAAGGTGGCTCTACCAAATATTAATGTGTGGGGGTTGAATACTTATGCAAGCAAGATATTTCAGTTTTTTTATTTTTCTTAAAAATATTTCCCAACATAAAACCAATGTCACCTTACAATAATTGATTTTGAGTTTCAGTGTTTTAAAATAAAATATCAAAACAGAACGAAATTTCAATGTACCATTTGTAATTCAGTAATATGAGAGAATTGGTCAGGGGTCTGAATACTTTTGCAAGGCACTGTGTGTGTGTGTGTGTGTGTATATATATATAATTTTAAAAAGGAAAACTGCTGTGTACCATAAGGTGCAAAATCAAAAAGAAAAAGGTAATGTAGGTAGATAAAAATATCCAGCTGAAGAAGGACTTGAGAATTGATCAATTCATATTTTTGTGTACCCACATTACCTTTCTTCTTTTGCACCTTCTGGCTGGTACACAGTAGTTCTAATAATATATATATATATATATTTTAAGAAATGATAATGATAATAGAATTCTAAGGGGAAATACATATCATTCTGCTGCCTGCTTTGTTTAAGCCCAAAAAGCTACTACACTCAGGGTTCTCCCTCGGCCTTTTCAGCCGGGTGGCTGTTGCCGCCCACCTGAAAAAACCCGATCCACCTGTCTTGCAGATGCTACTGTGCCTTTAACAATAAGGATTGACTTTGCTTCTAGCAAACTAGATCAGTTGCGCGTTGCTGGGTGAAAAAAAAATTATTGGAACCACATGGCAGCTGTGTTACGTCTTGACACAACATTTAACCAATCCGAGAGTTGAAGGGGCGGATTTTCTGTGTTAAGAACTTCGAGAGGCTAAAAAGTTAAAAAATGACTTCTAAAAAAAAAAAAAAATTATTATTACAGGGGGTCAAAATAAGCCGGCAATCGGCACAATCCACCACCTAATACTATATTTGCGCCGGCTACTTTATTAAAAAAAATATCAAGATTATTTTTTGGTATTATCATCAAGTCCATTTTTGGTCATATTATTGTACTGTAAGGTGATATATAGCACATAATCGCTATACATATGCACCAAAAAAATAAAAAAAGCGTATTCCTTTGTTGTGATATCGTAACAATATGTAGGCTACCTAGGTGCTTGTGAGAAATATTGGGGGTTCATATATAGAGGCTGTATGCCTTTAAGAAGAAAGACATGATGCGATATCAGCTGAACACTTGTCAGCTGACAAATGCTCAAGTGCAGAGGTGCTGGGTGATTACACTCCGGTTTCATGCAACAGTTATGATGGTGACCAAAAGTGTGAGTATTGTTGTGTTAAAAAAAAAGTTAAAATTAACAGCTGCATTCAAAAAAATGTAGAACAGCAAAAAACTAAAACAGTCATACATTAACAAAATGCCCTGAAAACTTCACATAAATAAAAAGGCTACCTTTTTTTTTGTGAACTCCAATAACCCTACATTATCTTTCCCCAGTCAAATTGTAGCGTGCCTAAATAAGCTTGGTAATTTACCATAATAAAAAACAGTAATAAAAAAGAAAATGTGGAACATAAAAAAGTGCAACCAGATAGTCAATGAAAGACAACACATTATTCAAATTCTTTGTCGTATTATATATTTAAGGTAAGGCAAGTTTATTTTTCTGTTAAAAGTGCTCCCGGCTATAATGTTCTAAAGTCTAAATAACCCACCCCTGTCTGATACCTTATTAAAATGTGGCTGTTACTTTACAAAAAGGCTTAACATACTGTTTTGACTATTTCATGAACTTAAACTATGTTTTCCAAATGTGGAATAATACAAAGTAACCCTCACATACTGTACACCCTTTAAAATCAGTCTGCATTTTGAACCTACTACTGAACATGTTTCAACATGGTGATCACCAATATCACAGCTGAGCAATACAGACCAAAGTTATTATTATTATTATTATTTATTTCTTAGCAGACGCCCTTATCCAGGGCGACTTACAATTTATTTTTTACATACAATTACCCATTTATACAGTTGGGTTTTTACTGGAGCAATCTAGGTAAAGTACCTTGCTCAAGGGTACAGCAGCAGTGTCCCCTACCAGGGATTGAACCCACGACCCTCGGGTCAAGAGTCCAGAGCCCTAACCACTACTCCACACTGCTGTTATGATCTCCATCACACGCAATGTATTACCTGAGAATATATCTTATTGCAGTAATGCCCAGACTGTTAAAATGTAACAAATACATTGTACTAAAATAATAAAACCTACAAAAACACCATAAATAAATCAAATTATGTCCTCTGCTGTACTTTCAAAGCAAAGCATGGCTACATTTAGTATCTTATTTTTCACTCCATTGCATAGTAGTTTGACATCTGAGAGTAAATAACCACAGCTGATGCGGAAAAGCTCATGATACCCTTACTTGCATAAAAAATTGGAACTTTTTCAGTCAAATGGCTTACCGTGTGTACTAAACATACTGCCCCCAATGCATTGCTGCCCAAACTACTAATCACACAATCTTACAACTTAGCATGGTTTAATATTGAATTTAAATGGTCTAATTATATTAACAAGTACAGCTGACACAAACTACAGTATGGGCAAAGTCCCTGAAATCCTAACTTTCAGTGATTTAAATATGCTGGTTGGTATGTTAATTTCTAACCGATACTTTGTGGACAATACTACAGTTACTCTTATGTAGTGATAACATTCTTCAAGAGCTGTAAATTACTGGTCCACAAATAGACTGCAATATTGTAAAAAGACTAACAATGAAAAATAGTGTAATGCATTGGTAGTTTTGCGAATTGAAGACTGTAATCGCGGCAAACGTCAACATCTTTTTAAAATAAAAATGTACTGTAAACACTGTGGCTGCAACATGCACGGATCACTCTCTGCTACAGTATGGTGCTAGTTACTGTAGCCTACATACACGGTTTTAACTACATACATGCTCATAAGAATGCGATAACAAGTAGATCCGATTGTAGGCTACACCATATAGAGATTATATATATATATATATATATATATATATATATATATATATATATATATATATATATATATATAGATAGATAGATAGATATATAGATATATAGATATATATAGATAGATAGACAGATAGATTCAAATAAAATACAACATATAAATAGGAAATTAAAACATTGCCATCTGTTTTTCGCAGGCTGCCTGTACGGTGTCAGTAATACTATTTTCACGGCCTTGGCTGCATTTCTTCCCGTCTACATCCCATTCCTAAATCCAGTCTCTGCCCAGTCATGTTTCATGCTATGGCTCCCAATCGTCTTAACAAAAGGCTAATTAATATATCCGAAATCATTATTTCAATGAGGGGAAGTGTGTTCGTTTCCTCTCCACCTCACCTTTTTGATGTTGTAGATGCGGGTGAGCATCCCGATGCCCCTGTCGTTCAGGATGGTCAGTTTCTCCGCCAGCTTTTGCTGGCTAGGCTGCAGCACTCCCCGCGACATGCTGCCTGCTTAGTGTTTTACAAAAAACGATCCCTTTAAATGTTCCTTCTGTGGTGTATAATGATTAATTTATATTAAATGTCACAATTTAGTGTTTAAATCTTCCCATATTATGGGTAAACAACCTGTCAAAGACCCCTACTCTCCCTCCAGCGTCTCCCTGTTTTCTCTAGGTGTTGCCCTAACTCAGAACGAGGCCGTTTCCTGCAACACCGACGCATATCACGTGACATTACTGAGTGCTGGGCACAGATTGCTTCTATAAATATGGTGCAGGGTCTATTTTGTCTGTATACTGCCAGGTTTCAGTTGCATCCTCTTTGTTTATTTTTTAAATACATAATTAAATGCCACTGGCATAAAACAAATCCTAATTCACCTTGAAAGTGATCACCAATGTATGGCAACAATCATGCTGATTAAATATGTGTGGTTCGTTTGCTTTCTGTTCTGATATACACACACACATGGCAACCGTTAGCACGAGAGATACATTTCATTTCATCTCATTTTGAGGAATTTGCTAATTTCACATGCAAGTATTATTGTACCAGATTCGGTATAACAACATGTAGAGATTTATTTGGATTCCCTCAACTAGGGAAGATAATTGTATCTATACCGGTGCTGTTTTATATATACCGCTAATATGTGTATATTCATACACTAGACATTAACACATTTCCAGGGGAGGACTAACAATAACCACAAAATAATTCTTAATATGTATACATATCTTATTATTATTAGTAGTCGTAGTCGTCGTAGTAGTCCTATTTAAGACTCATAAAATGGGAACTACACCAGCTGTCAAAGGACAGCTGGAAAAAAATTCTACTTAGCACCCTTGAGGGTGCTAACAGGAATGATCCTTAACTAATTTAACTGAAGAACCGGTCAAAAAAGCTGTAGTTGTAGTCGTCGTAGTAGTAGTGTTATTATTATTATTACAGTTCTGGACACATTCATTCAGGAAAATTAATTTAAAGAACCAAAACGACCACCCAAGCAACTAGGTGGTGCTGTTCTGAACCTCGCACATTCAAATGACACGAAGGGTTAAACTTTTTTTTTTTCTGTCAATTCTGCTTCAGCTATGACTAGCACTACAGAATACAGTGGAAGTTAAGTATATATTTAAGTGTGGACAGAGAAGAGCGCCTGAAGCTGTTGGGATTTTTGTAAACAATCTTTGTTGCTGTTACCTTGCAATTGTTACTGTATGTGATGCATTCACTTGCACAGGAAATACAGTCTTTTTCAAAGAACGCTCTGAGGAAGCAATGCACCAGGGTAACCACTTTAACTGGAAAGAGAATTATAGAAACGTGGAAAGATTCCAAAGTCCAGGTTGTGGAAGAAGCAGCGCAGCCCGAGGGAGCTTGTGGATATGTCCAGGATCTCAGCTTGGACCTTCAAGTTGGAGTTATAAAGCCCTGGCTACTAATTGGTGAGATAAACGTGTAATTATTCCGCCTTAGTTTAAGCTTTCGAAATATGTCATATTTATTATTACAGCATTCTTCAGAGAAAGCGATTACACTATTTACAGTAGTTATAGCTTATGTACAGTAACACTCAGTACTAAACCAATATTAACACAACATTTTAAAACTCTAAATATGTGAAGTGATCATAGTTTGTCTGACAGGTATTTAATCTCAGATGTGACAAGTTGATTGTTGTTGTCAAACAATGTAGGAGATGTGTTATCTTGTGTCATTTGAATTGGTAAAGTTACAGTATCAAAACCAGTATAATTAAGTCCTACAGAATTCTGTGTTATACCGAATTGTTTTTATATTAGTGTTGGTAATTCAAATGTAATTACATATACGTGACGTATTTGATTGAATTCATCATTAATGTTAGAAGTATGAAAGATGCACACAAATTAATTAATTAATACACCCTTTTTCTTCTAGCCTCACAAGACGTTGCTCAGGATTTTGAGACACTGAAAAAATTTAAGGTAAAAATGTACATAGAATATATGTTGGCACTGTCATCTGCTTATAGTGAATATTGAAATGATTGCTGCTTTCATAGATTAATGGACTACCGATTAGTACCTTATGTAATATTGTTCAATAAATGACTTTTAATGAGTGATTTTTATTTTTATTTTTATTTTTTTTGGAAGAAGTTGAATTGTGTTACTTTTTTGTTTTGTTTTAGGTTTCACATGTACTAAATGTTGCATATGGAGTTGAAAACACCTTTCCAGAGCAGTTTGTTTATAAAGCGTTTTCTATACTGGATCTTCCGGACACTGATATAACATCATTTTTTCAAGACTGCTCCAAGTTTATAGAGAAAGCCAAGGCACAGGTAAATTCTGTACATGGTTTGGAATATGTGTGTCATATCTCATGTATTGATGTATTGACAGGCCATTTAGTACAAATCAGTCACCAAGTTATCCTGCCCAGCTTTTTTTTTTTCACTGATCTGTGTTGACTTATAAACTAAACATCTTTGATCTCTAGATGGTGTGTTCATCACAGCTTCAAAAACTAGCCAAAATGTAAAACTAGCCAAATGTTTGTCTATGTCCCTTCATTCTTTAAGTTTTACCATTTTTGATTGTGTGTTTTTGAAGTTACATATATGGACGAATACACTGTCTTCGAGGTCAGAAATGACAATACGTAACTTTAGGACCACACAGAACTAGTTGTTGTCAAATTATTAGTAGTAAAAAAGTAAATGCTATATACCTGAGATTAAAAAAAAAATGATTGAACATCATAATAATTCTAAACTGCAGATACCATTCAGCAGAAAAGGAATTAATGTAGTCTATATGTTTAACATTGGAGTGGGTCTTTTGTTTGATTTTTTTTTTTCAGTTGGCAGATGTTTCAACAGAAAGAGAAGTTTTATGTAGATTTTATGATTGACTTTGACAGATCAGTTTACCTGATGCAGCAGAATCCATTGATGCACGCAAACTTGATTCTCTGTATCGTATATGCAGGGCAGTGCTAGGTGTTTCACAATGTATTATTTAGTGTTGTGTAAAAAGATCATATCGCCACTAACCATTGTTTTGTATACAGCCTCTTTACCAAGCCATAGGTATCATTACCAGCAACCTGACACAGTTGCATGAAGTGAGCTCATGTAGGTTTCTAATTACAACAGCAATTAGAAATAAGTTTCCACTCCATTTGCAAATGAATAGTAAGCGTTTGCCACTGTTTTGCCAATGCATATTTCATATTAACAGGTATGATACACCTTTGATCATTAAACATGGATGGCTTCTTAGCACTATCTAACATTACCTCTGTTTTTTTTTTTGCCCATCAATAATCTTTGGGATACATTTATTCATAGTTATCTCGTCAAAGCAATTAGGGAACATGGTTTTTCCCAAAATACTTTACTCTGTTGCCACAGTTAAATATAACTATTGCTTCTGATATAATTGTCTGGTAGTTGACTACATTGTAGTTATGAGATAAGTACAGCAATGCTAAGTAATGTGTTTGTTCATAAAGCTGCACTGTGCTCTGCAACAATCTAAAGTGTTACAGAACACCCTGCAGTGTTTACAAGAAACATTGTCTGTACCTCAGTATATGTTTTTAAACATAATCCTCATTTGTTTTGATATTTAGATTCACATGAGCCCTTAATTAGCTGGAAATATATTTCTTAGGTTTTTCTGGAGCATTCACCAGGAGATCAGTTTTTCCAGTTCATACTCTCTCCTGCAACAATGCTGGTGGGAATAGTAAACTACCAATAGAATTGCAGGAGGGAACATTGTCTGTATCTCTCTCGAGTAAAATTGGAGAAATGTGTTCCCCAGGTGATTTATGACCTATGATGACCTCATGTGTTAAAATAGATTGCTGCAATACAGACATGATTTACAGCAACGGTAAAGTAATACGTTTCTTGCAAACACTGCATGCTGTTCTGTACTGTTAAAACCCTGGCATTGTTTTTTAAGGCTTATGAGAATGTTGTAATCATTCATTTCCCCTGTGTTTTCATTTTCCAGAATGGAGTTGTGCTTGTTCATTGCAATGCTGGAGTATCCCGCTCTGCCTCGATAGTCATCGGATACCTGATGTCCACTGAATACCTGCATTTTGATGATGCTTTTTCATTAGTGAAGAATGCCAGACCTGTTATCTGTCCAAACCCAGGCTTTATGGAGCAGTTAAGGAAATACAAACCATGCGATGGAAGTCAGTTCAATGGAAATGTAGATCCCTGAAATAGGACTCAGGGTTATATGGAATAATACATAAAACACAGTTTACAACATATATCTTTATTTATATGTAATTATTTAGGCTGCCTCTACTGATGGTGCTTTTTATGTTTCCAGCAATACTCTTTAATTATACTTTTAATCTGTGATGTACAATTATATTAATATAATTATCTTAAGTGTAGCTTTTATTAAATTACTGTAAGACATACCGGTCAACTTCACAATACATTTTGTCTATAAAAGCTAATGAACAACATTACATGCTTTTTGATTATCACTATTGTGTATTATGTCAGGCTAGTTAAAATACTTGATTTCAGTGACAAAGCACACTGGAACATTTTACATTGGGTGTATAATGCTCACCTGTACACGATTATCATTTTTGTAGATCTGTTATCTTGATATGGATTGTACTTACTTGATCTTGGTATTATTTGTGATTCTCTTTGCTTAAAGCTCCCATGGCCCAATTTTCAAGCAAGTGCAATGGCATGGACAGGAATACAATACTTTAAAAAAATATACAACTAGTTAAAAACTACTAATAACAATAATTCAGCTGGCCTTTGTCTACTAAGTTGTTTTTTGCAAGTATAATGTAATGGTTTTATTCCTCTCAGAAAATGACCCTTTGTCTTTGCACTTTCCTCAAAATAGAAGAATGTAAAGCATATTCTTACTTGAGTAATACAATTACTCAACAATACTAGTGATTATAGCTTAAAGCTTGCAGCAGTGTTATTGAACTGACTCCCCCCAAGAAAAGACACCATTGAGAAAGACAAGATGAACAAAAAGAAAACAAGGACAGGATAAGCCTTTGCTCTTTCTTTATAAATGGTAAAATAATCATGCAAGCTTACATTTTGAATAGCATTCAAGTCCCTAAAGTAAAGTGCAGGCTCTGATTAGCCCTAATCTAGGACTACCTTACGTAACATTAGGTATCAGGGTCGTGTGAAACCAGACAAATATGTATTTAATAAATGTTTACGTTTGTTGAGAAATGTGAAACATCCACATTTAATTTAACAATAAGGGATGTGGGTAACTTAGCTTAAATTAAATCATTTTTAAAGTGCTTAAAAAAGCGTCTAATAAGGTGCGGATCAGGAATATTTGAAGTTTCCCAGCTAGTACTGGTGCTATGCTGCATATTCTCATAAACATTACCGCAATTAAATATTACCACAAAATGGAAGATAAAGCACTTTAAAGCACTTTACTCCAGTTTTTAATTAACTGAAAAACTAGAACCAAGTAAGTACTGGTGTCCATGGCATTTTAAGCCTTCTAAAGATTTCTGCTTCTGTTTTGTCAATATTGTAAAATATTGTATATTTTCTCCTTTCAAAAAACAGGAATTAAAGACTGGAGTAAATGCTTTGGATATGTCGCTATGTTTCCTCGAGTGGTCAACAACTGTAAACATAACACTGAAATAAATACATTTATTTTCAGTAGCAGTAGTTCTTTACCCACCACATGAAATATTGATTGTGTGGTGTTCCTGTATATTGCTTATAAGACACATTATAAGCATTAAAAAATAACAATATCTGAAAACTGCTCTGAATTGGTAAATATAAGACTTAAGAAAATTCACCCAGGGAACTGCCTACAGTATGTCCCAGCTCATACTTTAAGATCTCAGGATGCTTTGTTGTGACAAAATAAACCATGATTTGTAGGTCCACGTCCAGTCATCAACAAAAAACATACACAAACACAAGCCTATCAATACAATGGGGTGGGCCCATGTGCTTTAAAGTTTATTCTCATCATTAGAATAAAGGGACATTTTACAGAAGGAACACTGCTGCACCCTGCTGGGGGAACTATTTAATCAACTGTTAATAACTTCACAGTGAGGTTGAATCTTACATGTATTGTAATACAGGGTTTTATTACATTTTTTGTCATTCTTGCAACACAAGTGTAAATTAGCACTGGAGATTTGCCTGGTTTCAAGGCAGTATTAATGAAGACTCTTAGGTTGTTTATACTCAAGAAAATATGCCAGGTCAGTAGTTCATTTTGCATGCATTTAATTCCATGCCTTATGTAGATTTTCAGTTTACTGTACAGTTGGGAAAGGAAAACAGAATGTAGCTTCTCACAGTAAATATAATAGGAATTGAACCTCTGCTATTTTCTTTGTGGTGCCTATTCCCTCCCTTTTAGCGTCATGTTTTCATAAACTTGTTCACTGTGGTTTCATGAGTCTAATGCATTTGCAGTATGTTGTAGAGATGGTCCCTTTGAATAAGGTGCATTTCTGCAAGTAAAAATGTATAGTTTATTCAGTAGTGAAGAGCTAAGGTTTATGCCTACAGGAATTTCCTGACCGTGCGTGCTCACAAACACACATGTTCTAGCAGCGTGGTGATGTTTTGACCTTGACACAAGCACTGACAGGCTGAGGCTGGAGGGAATGTGCACCTATCCCTGGAGTGGTATATAACACCACCAGATCTGTCGAAGAAATCTGTTTTGAATATTCAGGTTTCTTTCTGCTTGTGTTAAGCCTGGAGCTAAAGAGACTTCTGATGAAGTGTGTTTTCATAAACAAGTCTGTTCAATACTTAGATAGAAGAGCCCCAAAGAATACCAGGTATTGTCTCTAGGACAGAACTCAGCCATCACCCTCACATGGTGTTTAGGGACATTAGGAGATTAGGTTAAATCTCTCTTAAAACAAGATGTTGTATCTTCAATCTGCAGTACATGCGAAGAGCTATTGTGCAAGTAAATATTTGTTACAAATCCCTTTTTTTCCTACACCCCACTTACCTTTTTATGATGTTTGCAGAGGTACAAGCTGTACCTCGTTATTGGGAATGTTGCCATGGTTTTTATTCATATTCTTTATTTAAAATTAATTAAAGTAATCAAAAACAACATAGGAGGTAGGGCTTTTTCTTGTAGAACTCCTAAATTATGGAATGCTCTGCCTTCGTTTGTCAGGGAAACTGGGACCGTTACAGTTTTCAAGTCATGACTAAAAACACACTTTTATAAAATGGCTTTCTTATCTTAGTGGATTTTATTGTAACTTTAAAATTGCTGCTTTTGTGTTATGTTTATGTGTATACTGTTATTTAAATGGTCCATTGTGGCAGTAGTATGCGTGACATGCTATACAAATGTATTGTGGTTTGTTCTTTTTTCTGCTATGTACTGTACAGTGCTTTGTGATACTTTTGTATAAAAAGCGCTATATAAATGCAATAAATAAATAAATAGTGTTAAATATTTTGTATTCAAAATGTATTGCTATTTTTTGACATTCAAGATGCATGTAAAAGAAGCAAATATGTCAATGAGATTATTATTATTATTATTATTATTATTATTATTATTATTATTATTATTATTATTACGACTACTACTACTACTACTAATAATAATAATAATAATAATAATAATAATAATAATAATAATAATAATTGTGCATCACTCAACTACCTTCCCTCGCACATACAGTACACATTTTAGATGTAATCTACTATAGGCAGCTCTAGCAGTGAATCTAAGACTACTATACTAGTTCACTCCACCCTCCTTCAGTCCAGGTCTCCTTTTGGGGTCAAACTGCCAATGAAATTCATGCCAGTTTTAGCATGAATGTGTGATGTGTACACTTGTGCACAGGGGACTTGGCTGCACCCTCCAGAGCTACCCACACGAGATACAGACAACCATCATAGCAGAATCAATCTCATTTACTGATTTCTCTGGTTTGGATTTGAACTAGGGCAGTGCTTGGTTTCATATATATCGTTTTGCTATGTCTCTCTGGACAAGCTTGCCAAGAAAAAGTTGAAGGACCTTGCAAATTTAGTTTGAAGCATTTGAGCACGTAGAAAAGGCTACTATTCTCAGTCTATACACTAGTATAGGGGTGTCAACTACTTCAGAGAATTGATAGTCACGCAGCACGTTGAAAAATGCGATTTGTTGGTGAAGTACTGTAGTCTTCTTGATGAGCAGCAACAGCAAATGAAATGCACAAGACCTTGAAACTCTAGTGATAATTACCGTACCTAACCTGTTATATTTTGTGCATTCATTAATTAACGCGCTGAATGAATATGATTTTTTGCATCTGACATTTTGCGTAACACTGTTAGGAGGTAGACAGGTTGGAAAGGAGATTGCATTGTTTTTGCAATCGGTTTAACAGCTGCACTTTACGGTGCTTTATGCGATTTTTCCACATGGGCACCGTCTCTTCCACGCTTTCGAGGAAAAAAACTGCCACGGTTTCTGTCAAAGATTTGAAGAAAAGTCCTTCATGCCGACCAAGTCTAAGGCACGTCAACGACGGACAATATGCTTTTAATAAACATGCAGTTCAAGGGGAGAACACATCAGGCTCTATCATTAAGGAAGGAGGCAAGTAACTATTGTGTTTAATTATTCATCATTACCATCGCATTAATACTGTACTTGTTTGTTATCAGATTGTGTGTTCCACAGTTTATTCCCAGTCTACATTCTGTTGAATGATTTTACTGATATATCAAACCGAAATCATTGATTTGCAGCCAACTCATTGAAGAAAAACGGTTGCTTATTTATTTGTACTTTTTAAGGTTCATGAAGGTGCTATTCTAATACATTACAGTACTTCATCAGATCATCTCTTTTCGTAATATTAGGGAAAGAGAGTGCAACTAGGAAGAAAATGGGGACTTATTTCAAAGTTCAGTGCAAAAGGTTAGAAAACTGCTAAGGTACTAGAGGACTTGTGTAGTATTTAATCTCCACAACGTAATGTTTCGAATAGGCAATAGTGTGGTGCCAATGTCACCTGAAACTTAATCTAAAAAGGAGCCCTCCACTATTATTACATGCCATTGAAAAGAAAACCGCCCCACTGACCTTATGTCTATGGCACGAAGTTATCCTTTAGTTATGGTAGATGCTAAATGTTTGATCAAGGCTGGTACCAAATCAAACTTTGACAACCCGCAAATTGCACTTAACAAAACTGTCTTTAATAGTGTTTTCTTTTTATGAGTAGAAGAATTGATACTTACAAAAAAAAAAAAAAACGCTATTAAATACAGCTTTGTTAAGTGCGATTAGCGGTTTGTCAAAGTTTTGATTTGGTCCCAGCTCAAGTCTCAATGTAACCTAAAACCCATTTGTTCTGTTTATAATATAATTAATATTATTAATTAGTCATTCAGCAGACGCTTTTATCCAAAGTGACTTACAGACACTAGGAGGAGAACTATGCATTAACAATTGCTGCAGAGTCAGGACCTTTGTTTTACATTTCATCTGAAGGGTGGAGCACAAGGTGGTTTGATGATCTGCTCAGGATCACACACAGTGAATCAGCCCTTTTCTTTAACCACTGGACCACAAAGCCTCCCTCCTCTGCAGTGATCATTACCTGTAGATAATTGTTCTTGTCTTTTAGCTATCAGGTTTCAGCGTTGGACAGTAATATTTATAATACGCAGTAATATATAATACAGTAATAATATAATGAGATTTTCCCCTTTTGAGGTCATTAGATGCTCACAAGTAATTACGGATATTTTAGGTTGTTGTTATTGAAACTTTCAAGATGGTTGTTCTACCATTTAGTACTCTGGCAGAACGCTTTTCTCACAAGGCCTCATTATCTCTTCAGGCACATAAACACACACTCAGTTACAAACTGTGATTGGATTGTCCCAAAGTGCTTCAGGGGAGATTCCACTTGATTAATGGTTTGGGAGATTGGATTGTTTTGGGAATATTTTTTAGATACCACCTGTGATTTCATGGTGCACAGGCCTGGAACCACTGACTATTGACTGAATTTACCTTCCTGCTCACATGGAAACTGGTGGGGTATTTTCAACCCTGGATATAATTATTAAGAAAAAAGTGGTTTTATAAAAAAAATAAAACTAGATAATATGTGTACTTAAATAGCTCAATAAAGGCTTTACCTAGATACTTTATTCCAAGTGTTTTGGTGAACAGTATGTAAGAGAAAGAGACAAAAACAATTATCTAGGCATTTGATTGTGCACGACAGATTGAAACCTAATGTACTTTAAAATGTTTCTGTTGCCAAAGGTTTTTGGATTGCTGCAAGGATGGCAATTAAAGATTTTGTCTTAATGCCAAATGAGGAATAATTAAGAAGATTTAATTCAGCCTTTTATTTCACAATCACACATAAGAGCTTTAAAAAAAAAAACAACAAGAGTGGTAATTTGGTCAGTTTTTCAGTTGTTTGCGCTCTGTGTTTTTCCAGGGTAACCAGGGTTATATATTGGCAACATATTGCGGCTGCTTTCGATTGGGGCAGGATCCTGCTAATCTACATACTCTCAGACAATGCTTTTTCATAGTAGTAAGAGTGCTAGTTTTATTGTAACTTGAGTTTCCCATCCCACTTCACCACCGAATGCCTGTTTTGTGTTAAAGCATGCTTGTTTTTGTTTTGTTTGTGTGTGTGTTTTATATATATATATATATATTAATATTGCAGTGCAACACCTTATAATGGATAGATCTGCATATGAGAATAAAGTGAAGATATTTAGCAAATAGTTAACTAATCTACTGCGATGGACTGGCGTCCCTTCCAGGGTGTAGTCTCGCCTTGTGCCCTGTGTATGCCGGGTTAGGCTCCGGCTCACCACGACCCTGTAAAGGAGTAGGCGGTTAATGATAAAGGATGGATGAATTAACTAATCTATTTCCCCATACCTTTAAAAACAAATCCTTCTTATTTGTACTGTTATTAATATTCAGCTCCCAATCCAATTTCAAATACAATAACTGGTACCAACACTCAAAATTAAACAACTGTAAATCAGAAAAGGGACATGCTATATACTGTATACAGTTGGATTATACAGTTGTATTACCGGTCACCATAACAACCTGCTGCATTTCCAGCCCACTGAAATCGAGTGTTTTTCTGCAGTTTTTAGAATATGGTTGGTATTAGCTGTCACTAAGCTCATATAAGGGAAATATTGAAAGAATACATGAGGCGTTGTTATACTGTAGATGGGTAACCCATTTTTTTCTATTCTGAAATATATATTTAGGATAAATTGTGAACATTTTATAAAGTACCATATGAGAATTCTGAGCTAAAAAATATTAAAACAGAGATGTGGGCTCAAGTCTCTTGATGTACCACTCAGCCTCTCCATTGAGAATATTTTAATGCAAAATAAAGTGGGGGCTAAGTGGTGCAGTTGGATGCAGTATTCTTTCTCTTCTTGAGGCATGGTGTTCAATCTGGCTTGGGATACAGATTCAGTGTGTACAGTAAATCAGTCTCAGTTTAATAGTCCACATCACAAAATAGTCTGCCTGCTTAAGGCTTCTTGAGTTCCATGGTGTTTCAGGTCAAGATTGAAGATGGTTGTAGAAATTGTCAATAGTAGACATTAGGCTGGATTTATAGAGCGTTACATTTTGACTTATGCTATTTGGTGTTTATTTGAAACACTGTTTCTTTTTTTCATGTTAGCTGATATAGTCATTAACAAATGTGTTGTTTTGCCTAAAATGAACATCAGTTACAACGTAACTTCATCATAACCCTATTTTAGTGTTGGGTGTCGCCTCATTGATTTTGGTGCTACTCACAGAAGTTATTTATTAGAAAATATTTCTGCTTTATGCCTTCATCAGAGTACATTTGACTTCCATCGTGGGATTTATTGCAAGCTTGTACCTTTAATAAAATCCTCTCAGCTCCAAGTCACATTCTTTCTTTGTGAATCAATCATTTATTTATCTAGGTAAGTCAGCGGAGAATAGATTCTTATTTCCAATGACAACCTGACTGTATTATGTCAAAGATTATATATTTAACACTACAACAATACACTGCAATTCTTCTGTACTTTATAAACAGAGCTTGAATGTTTTAAACCCCTATTCATTTCCATGTCTGCCATTTTGTAATAAATATATTCACATTTACAGCACTTTTTTCATAAACTAAAGATGTATTCCTTAGTAAATTCAAGGGAGCACCTACATAATTATCTGCACTGCTGCTAGTAAGCACTGCCTTATACTGTATTGTACAAGTAAGTGCCAAGTGAGCATTCCCAGATGCCACGCCTTTGTGATTTAACCACATGCAATGTGTACATTTTTTATGAACAGTGAACTAAATGACACGCTGATAGAATACTATTTGCTCATAAAACTTTTGCCATGTGTCACTTTTTTTGTTCCTGTTTTTTTTTTTTTTTTCGGGATTAAATTACTGAGAGTTTTGTAGAATTCTACTCAAGACCAAAAATGTAATTATTATTAGATTTTATTATTATTACTGGCTTTATATTTGTTTGCTAGATGATACCAGGATTTCACACTCTATTTCAATCCTTGAATAATTATGCAATTATGATGAAATTCTTGTCATAAAAATTGCGTGGTTTCTTAATAGTTTCAATGCACTAATCGTAATTGTGAGGCTGTATGCTCAGTTGAATGAAAAATAATCAATGTGTACTTTATGGATGTTGTTTTAGCAATTGGCAACCAGTCAAATACTGTGACAAGGTTTATTCCTTGAATAAATGCTTACAGCTAAAGTAC
Organism: Acipenser ruthenus; assembly: GCF_902713425.1. Classification (NCBI taxonomy): domain Eukaryota; kingdom Metazoa; phylum Chordata; class Actinopteri; order Acipenseriformes; family Acipenseridae; genus Acipenser; species Acipenser ruthenus. Next base: position 39,442,811 of record NC_081198.1, on the reverse strand, counting down.
TATTACATTAATACTGTATGAAGCAGTTCATTATAAATATGCAAAATGGAAAAATAACCTAATAAAAACTGAGCAAAACCCTTGATTACAAAATTAAAAGGCCTCAATCAATGTGTATTCAGTCGACATTTATTCTGTGTTCCATTATCTTGCTTAGAGTGGTTAGCATCAATTAAAGGATGTCCATAATTTAAACAAAACAGCAATTCATAACAGCATTCTGTTGCATAAATGAAAACAGCAGGCAATTTTAATCCCTCATTTTAATAATCAACGTCTAAATGAGATAAGAAAAGAAAATATAAATAATAAGCACCTACTTACTGTTCAAATGTGTCCCTCTTAATCCTTACACTGGTTACTTGAGCATGCGTCCCATATATTAAGAAGCATGTTTCATCTGACCAAAACATTTCACATGAAGAAATACAGACAAGTTAGATTTTGTCACTGGGAAAGTCAACCGTAACTGGGCAAGACAACACTAACCCTAACAGATTCAGTCTAAATTGTGTGTGCAGCCTTAATTAAGGCAGGATAAATGTTGGTATTAAAACACAAATTCACAATGCTGCTTAATTGATTGGTATTAAAACCAAAATTTAAGGTCCTGCACAAAGGGTATTTTTAACATGGTATGAAAACACATTCATTCAAACGTTGCAGAACGCGCATTAGGTAACATTGGCGCTTTTTTAAAGACAACATACAAATGAAACAAACAATGGCTTAGTTTACATGCACTTGAAAATGGACTCTGCAGTCATGACTGTGTGACGTTGTCATGCGAATACATCATGAAATAGCAAAAGGACATCCTTTTGGCAGCACGACTTTAAAAACTCATGTAAACCGGAGCAGGAATCGTGCTTGTGGCTCACGAGGTACACACACCCCCAACACACACAATGTACATTTATGGACTACTTCAACACTAGAACCACCGCGGTTCGACTCATACCTACAACCGCCGGTACATTTTAAACACCATCAATATTAAAATGACAGACAAACTATTGGATACAAATCAAAAGTTTAATTCAAGCACATTATATCAAACATCTGCACAGCCGAAACGCCGTATTTAAATGAACAATTAAACATAAAAGGGTTTATTTTCTAACTTACCACATATAATGCACTACTTCAAAAAATGAAAAACTATAATAAAATAAACATTTCAAAACAAACTAGTGTGTAAACAGGTTTATGTACATACAAAACTAAAAACAAAAGTAGTTTTTAATTTAAAACAAATGTAACAAATTATTTCTCTTGCGTGTGTGTCACTCGCAGCACAGAATCCAGGTTGAGCTGCTGCAGCCTGCAGCTTTGCAGTTTTCTGATTGAAATGTTTCTGCTGAAGTGCTGTAGCTAGCTTCAAGATGAAATCTCTCCTACTGATATTTTAATCTCTCCTAATATATATTTTCCTCGGTGCATTGTTGTACAAAACGAAGGAATTGATGGCTGCCAAGTCCAGTAGAGATAACAACAGGCTTGTGTCTATATATGTGTGTGTGTGTGTGTGTGTGTGTGTGTGTGCGTGTGCGTGTGTGTGCGTTGGAAAGGTAACCAGACAAACAAGTAGCTAATGTGCAGTGTAATTCATAATGTGCGCGACAAGGGGGCAACCATTTAAGTATGCAGATTGGTCATCCAAAGGCATATTCACTTTAAATGGCATTGTAGGGTGGTTTTCTTTGACCAAAAGGTTAGTGTCTTTTCTATATGATCGTTTTATAAAACATACTTTAAAACCTCTGACAGTTTTAACTATTTGGGATATAGAACTCTGTAAATATGGTGTCACTCCTAATTGGGATAGAGGTGGGAAAATACTTTTATCTCTTCAAAAAATTTAACACACCAACTCATTCATTTTAAATTTATACATAGAGCTTACACCACATTACATATGTTTTGGGAGTGCTCAGCAGTGTGCAGTTTTTGGGAACGTGTGGCTATTACTGTTTCTAAATTATTGAAGACTGAAATTAAACCAACACCCACTTTATTTCTACTAAATGATGATTCCAAACTCTGTCTATCCTTAGTCAATCGTAGGCTCCTGCTAGCTTCTCTTACCGCTGCAAAGAAAACTATTCTACAGTCCTGGTTCAATCCTGACCTTCCATTATATCATACCTGGTTATTACATCTCCAGTCCATCGCACGTTTAGAAAGATCTACAGCCAAGCTGCACGGTGCTGAGCACAAATCTATGTCACCATGGTTGGAAATTGTCACAGCTGTGAGAGGCCTACTTTAATTCTGTAAAGGTTTTTTTTTGTTTTGTATTTTTTGGGTTGTTTTTTGTTTTGTGTCCTAGCCAGCATTGTAAATAGTTTGCTATAACTATTATTATATTGAATAGTATTGTATTGAATTGTCTAAAAACAATAAAAAAATTGTTCACAAAAAGAATGTGTGCGACAACACGTGAATTCACTTCTCTTGTTAAATGTTTTTATCTTCATGGCAACGCATGAAGCTCTCCTCACGATATTCAGAGTTATTCTTTTCCTACTTAGTAAGCAGACATAGACATTTAAATATCCCCTCCCCTAAATGACTATGAATTGAGTAAGCTGCATTGGTACGGGCGATTTTTTTTTCCAAAATCAGAACTGCATAGTAACGCATTTCCTGAAAAGTATGGCAAACAGGTTGTGAGGAAAACTGTCATGACGTGTGCATGTAAACGCGGCCAGCATTAAAACACACTAAACACAACTATAGACAAGTGAAAATGAATGACATAAAACCTTTAAGAAACAGATGTTTGTACAGTAGAACCTATGATAACCGTTCCTGTAAGATACTGCTCTCTGTTAACTGATAGACCTCTGCCATGCATCATTTACACATGCTTTCTACTAACTGAATGGTACAGATGCAAAGTGATCAATGCACATTTTGTTATGGGTCTAAAACCATAAATTCAGCTCTTAGCAGGACAAAATGGACAGGTGATAGATGGTGTTTAACATATGCATCTGCAAAAATATATTGCATTCTTATTGGTCACCATCTAGATTATTGAAGTACAGTACAGTATACACAGTGTGGGTAAAGGAATTTGGTATGCCATCGTATTTTATTGTTGAAAAGCTTTGCTCATGATGAGCTTGTATAAGTAAGTAAGGGAGTGGAAGCTTTTTTTTTAACTATTTCATTTTATTTAGTCTTTCATTTGTTTTCAAAAGAATTGCTTCCCAGGAGCTATAGAAGTCATACTTTCTGTTCATAGTCAACTTTATAGTACAATTTACAGCTACAGATTTAGCATCAGTACAAACCTTTGAAACTGTGCAGCTTTCTCTATACATATATTAAGTACACTTGGGAGTTGATCAAACAAAGCTCATTCCCAATCCCAAACCATGTTTACATTTTTGTAGGCATTAACACATTCAGCCACTAGAGGTCACCCTTTACCAACAGTAATTATTCTCAAATACTTGAGGACAGTTTGTGAAGAAACGTTTTCTGAGCTCCCTCATGAAAACTCTTAACTTATGGAACCTTTTCTCTTACTCAGTGGGCTTTATCAATCTTCACCGCATGTGAGTGTAGCCTGTTACCAGCTTCTTCCCTTAGGTCAATCATTTTCTACTATGCCCTCATCTCTGGTCCATATTTACTATATATACAATTGTAGTCAAAAGTTTACGTACACCAATGGAAATTTATAATTTCTAGACATTTCTCGAAAACAAAGAATTATAGGAAAAATCTTTTGTAGCAAAAGTTTTGCTTCTGTGGATGAGGAAAAAAAGTTACAAGAAATAGATTTTTGCAAAACTTAAAAAATGCTCATTCAAAAGAATTCATACCCTGACAAGGAAAATGAAATTCATATCTAGTTGAAGCACCTTTAGCAATAATAACCTCTTTTAAAACAATTAGGGTATTTGTCAATGAGCTTTTGGTATGATTCTTTAGTGATTTTTGACCAGTCTTCAACACAAAATTGTTCCAGTTCATTCAAATTCCGAGGACCTCTCTTGTGCACAGCCTTCTTCAACTCATACCAAAGATTCTCAATCGGATTTAGATCAGGTCTTTGACTAGGCCATTCTCCAGAACCTTGATTTGATTCTTCTTTAACCATTCTGAAGTAGATTTTGATGTGTGCTTTGGATCGTTGTTGTGCTGGAACGTCCACTTGTGCTTTAAAGTTTTGTAGCGGAGGGTTTCAGATGATTTGCCAATATCTTTTGGTATGCTATGGAATCCATTTTACCATGTATTGGAACTAAATGTCCTGTGCCATTAGAGGAAAAACAGCCCCATAGAAGGATATTACCACCTACATGCTTGACAGTAGGTATGGTGTTCTTTTCTTTGTATGCCTCACCAGACTTTCTCCAAACATAACGACTATCAGCGTGATCAAATAGCTTGATTTTTGTTTCATTACTCCACAAAACCTGTGACCAGAACTCATATCCATCATTCAAATGCCATTTAGCAATTGTCCTTGTGATGTTTTCCTAAGAGTGGCTTTTTCCTTGGCCTGCGACCATTGAGGCCTTCACCATGCAATACTCGACCTATGGTTAAAATGGAAACCCCAGACCCACTTGCAGCCAATTCACTTTGAATATCTTTGGCAGTCAATCTCAGATTGTTATTAACTTTCCTCACAATTCTTCTACTTGTTTTTCCAGACCGAGGGAGCGTTGTGACAGTACTATGAGTCATGTACTTCCTGATAATAGAAACAACAGTTGAAATTGGGATATTCAAATGCTTGGAAATCTTCCGTCTCCAGCTTTATGACAATAAATCATTTCTGCCTAAGGTCTTCAGATAGCTCTTTACTTTTTCCCATATTGACTTATTGGTAATGACAGCAATCATCCTATGCCTAACCCTTTTATACTCTCTAAGAATGTTCACCTACAGTCCAGCATTTTCTAGACTTTTCTAGATAGGTTCTGCATTATCATATTGAAATTTCTAGCACCTTGTAGACAATACCAGCATCAAAGGGTATGAATACTTTTGAATTAGCATTTTTGGAGTTTTGCAAAACAAATTGCTGAAATAAATAATTGTAGACATCTATTTCTTGGAACTTTTTTTCCTCATCCATAAAAGCAAAACTTTTGCTACAAAAGATTTTTCCTAAAATTATAAATTTCCATTGGGGTAGGTAAACTTTTGACTACAACTGTGTATATATATATATATATATATATATATATATATATATATATATATATATATATATATATATATACATACAGTTGTGAGACACTTTTGGTGGCTGTTGTTTGGCACTGCCCGTTGGAATTTTCTGCCAAAGATATTAGAGATAGTTGCTCTATTTCTGTGTTTAAATCACACATGGTTCACTCTGGCATTTGGCACCTTGGCTTATAGCTATCTCTTAAAGGAGGGTAGAGCTTCAGAAAAGCCACTTCCTTCACAGATGTGTAAATATCTAACAATAATACATTCTGTAAAAAAATTAAATAAAGTGCAGATTATATGTATTTATTTCTTTATCGTGTAACAGGATACATTACAGTATGCATGGTTACCATGAGAACACTATGTACATCGATTTACCTCAAAAGTTGTATTAGAGGTTACACAACTGATAACAGACTTGTGATTAAATAAGGCAGGGTTCTCTAGGCAGGGTTCCTGTAACTCAGAGGTGAATCTGATCATTTCTTTATACACTACATACATACCCTTGGTTTTTGATGTCAAATAGATGAATACCCATGGATGTACAATACCAAGGTGAAAAATACATTGCCAGGTGATTTTACAGTTTATATTAAGGAGACAGCTAATACCAACAGACAGTTCCAGTACCATGTTTGACCTTAGAAGTAATAAACACATTATCTAGCACTGCTGATGACTGTAATATAAATAGTGCCAGTATATTATCATGCACTGGTACAGGGATCACTGAATGGATACTGTCAAGAAATTAATGAACTGATAGAGCTCTATTATAGATAGTAAAGCATTTGGAAGTTACATCCTTTGCATTGTTCATTAATTTAATTGAGCTGCTATGTATTAAATGTCCAGCAGGTGGCATTGATGTATATACTTACTGTATAGTTAGTTACCAAGACGAGAAGTGGTTTGGTCAAGTGGTTAGGATAAGATATAAGAGTTATTAGATCTTGCCTTTGACTCCAAGCTCAATCAGTATATAAGGCAGGGGAGGAATACATGAGTGAAATCAACTTCACAGTGCACTGGACAACAGATTTTGCAAACCTGTATTCAACCAGTTTGGCTAACCAAATTAATTTGTTTTCTAATCCAGAATCTACAGCTATTTAGGGTAAATTAAATAAACTGTAGAGTCTCTATAAATACAACTCATGAAATTGATTGTGGATACACTAAATGTCTTCTCTTTTCCATGGAATATCTGATAAGCGGATGGTAATGGATAAGCATCCTCAGTCATCCACCAAGAAAGGATGTGCTTAATCATTTCTGAACAGTAAGATAAGAAGAATCTGCAAGACTTCTGATTAATATTTAATTTCATCATAGAAATGACTGTCCAGAAGTTAGACATTTATCCGAATACTAAAATTAAGCTTCATTAGGAAATCTGTTCTTGCTCGTGTCCAGATTTTCAGCTCATTTTACTGTATTACTAAAAAAATACATTAATATAATGATAAATAAAATTATGGGTTTACATATTTGTTTCTATTATTTTTTTACAAATGCTCAGTTATTTATACAATACATACAGGTGAACTGAAAATTCACTAAAACTTGTATTTTTCCAAATACATGCTTGGTTTTAGTTTTTTCCTGCATTTTAAAATCAAGCATTTATCTGTCTTACCTTGATCCAGGATGTTTAAATCTTGTTTGGTACTATACAATACATGTTGAATTAGTATTGAAGGCTTCCTAGCCTTCTGTCACAGTAGCATGACATATACTCAACATCCTTGAATCATTAGGATTCTACAGATGACAGATAAGCTTTCACTGATGATAAGCCTGACCTTTCCGTTAATGTCAGCGGTCTTATTTTGTCCAAAAAGCAAAATGCTATGTTCAGATGCTTCAGAATTTAATGTTCAGTTTGGTTGGTTCATTTTGCAAATGCATCCATCTGTTTGTTTATTTAGTTTATGCCATAACTAACAGATCTGGTTAATGTCACATGTGATTGTCTGCGGTGTATGCATGCACTTTCTGAGCGATGTAGTAAAAAGGCTTGTCCTTCACTATTGAATCATAGCTGTTATGAAGCAGCGGTAACACGTTCACTCTGGAGCCCTAATGGCCCATGTTCACGAACCACCGTCCCGGGTATGGGGAAATGCATTACACTCAGCAAGAGCAATGTCTGTTTTACTTGCCAGGGAATCAACAACTTGACCTCCAAGTTATTCATTCTACCCCCACACTAATCTGTAATGTTATCCTGGCATCTTCAGTTCCTCTTTCACATGGTTGGCCTTCCTTCTACCCCTAAGATGCAAAGAAGTATCCATGACACCAGACATTGGATAATAGTTTAAAGAACATTTACAACAATACTAAAAAGTAAGTTATACAGTTTGGTTTTCAATGAAAAGTCGTTAACATGAAATACATTCACAAGACGATAATGGTTTGCTCTAATTTTATAACCAAGATATTTTCTAGTACTACTGAAATACAATGATTGAGTGCTTTGCCTTTACACAAAGGATATACATACTGTATGTAATACATCTGATCAGTGTAGCAGCAGGAACAACATCATTTGTTGTTAGACTTTTAACAATCTATAGTTCACTTTTGTTGACCCCTGGGGCTGTCGCTTTGCTACAATACACAGTTATTGCCTTCAAAATGATACTTCAGCCATAACAGGAAGAAAGTAAAAATGGAAATCCTGTTACCTGTGTGTGAGGCAACCAAATGGTTTGTGATGTGCCGAGCAAAACATAACATTTTAAATTTGTCTCAAGTCTCAAATAACCTTTTTTGCTATACAACAGCAATTATCAATGATTAATTGCTGTACTTCATAGTTTGACAGCTTACAATTGTAAGTTGCCCTGGATAAGGGCGTCTGCTAAGAAATAAATAATAATAATAATAATAATAATAGCATTGTTAAAAGCAGGAAACCAAGACTACATTTACTTACAGTAATAGAAGTTTGATGAGAACCCTTACAATGGGCATGCTGTTTTAACACAGTGTATTCACACTGTTGCATTTTCTGTCTGTTGGCAACACTGTGCCATAGTATGCTTTACGTACAACAAGGTTTGACTGACAAATTCTATAAGTACAATTGACTAGTTTGTTGGTTTTTATCAGGATTTTGGGCAGACGACTCTGTTCTTGAAATAAAAGCTTGAAAAAGCAATTAGCAGTGGGTTATAGGATTTAACACTGGATAACGGTGTTTGGCTGATTGCTTTGAGCTATTTTCCAGGCTATCTACCTTAGTGACCAACAGAGAAAGTGTAATAAATGAGTGTGGTTTTACTGACAGTTTTGTTGCTAAGCTATATAGAAAGGCTTTTCACAGAGGTCTGTAAAATGTGTTAACTGTAGTGTGTTACTTTCATTAGCTGTTTCGTGTTCATTTTTTATACAGATATTACTCCACTCATTTCAATTGAAAGCATATTATGAACCAGCTGAAAGTACTGGAAATAATTACAAAGTATCATAAGAGTCTCAAAAGTAAAGTCTATGAGCCAATCTGGAGGACATAGTTGCTGAAAATTTCCATCTACAACTTTTCTTAACTAGACTTTTTTCCATATTATTTACAGGCAGTTTTAGCCAGTAGTACTGGTATATGCTCTTTCACTGTACCTAAATGAGAATAGCTTTCAGACAGGTGCTTCTCTGTTTTCCTCATAACATTTATATATTACTATTCACTTGGGCTCAAACAGAAAATTGAAAATGTAAACTATGCAAGCTTTAATACTAAACTCCAAGGTTCCGAGTAGCACCACTGTCGTGTTTGATTTAACTGGGATTCTTGGGGTCAAAAGTTAAAAGAGTTTCTAGATGCCTATCACATAGCAGCATCTATTTTGCTGGTACAGTACTGTAAAATATAAACACCAGCTGTAGTGATACTTGAAGATGCTGACTTCAGAGCCAGCCTTGAAGGGCCATAGAACATGTTGTAAGGTTTGTTTATTTCTCAAAAAATAATAATTCCAGTCTTCTTGATGTGATTTTTAATAAAAACAGTTTAATTCCAGAACAAAAAGGAAAATCCAATAAGAACAGTACAGAACTGTGGTAAGGATGGATTGTGGTGACATCAAACCATGAAGAGAGACACACACATACACACACAATACCACAGGTGAAGCGCTGATGCGTGTTTTAATGATAAATAAAAAGGTTGAACAAAACAAAACAAAACACTTATGTAAAACAAAACGACATGCTTGCCAAAACAAACACACACACAAAACAATGAATTCAAACAAGTATCGTGCTGAGATAATTCAGCACGAGTAGGAACTCACATTTCTCATTCTTTTGCCCTGAACACCCAGCCCCGAGTGCAAGAACCATGACTATTTTATGCAACTGTGCCAGGACTCGATTGCTAATCAATCATTCAGTTGAGTCTAGGCAAAGTCTGCACGTGAACTATTTGTGCATTACCCGTTACCAAATACAAATATACATTTTAAATCACCAGTGCGACATAACCCAAACCATACAAATTAAACAAAATACACCCAGAGGCGGTGGGGTACCCCATCACAAGAACGTAGTCACATACAAACTGCACGTACAAATGCTGTGAAACAAAACAAAACTGTAGGTCTGATCCTCTCTATCGATCGAAAAACCTTCAGTGTCAGTCAGTGAGGTTTGATAAAGAGTGCAGACACACAGGTCTACAGAGTTTATATACAGTACAAAGCCAGCCCCTATGGACAACACTTTTAGTCCAAATCTTTGTAGATCAGAATCAGCTTCAGCTGGCTTGACTTGTTTGATACTTGTGATCACAATCAGCATTTTAATTAGCAAAGCAACTCATGCATAAACAAAGGGTCCTCTGCCTGAGGTCACAACCACTCCCTGAATTATAACATAACCAGTTTGTCTGCATGTCTCTGAGACAAGCAGGCACCACTTGCTGGGTGCGAAGTGCAGAGAGAGAGAGAGGGAGAGAGAGAGAGAGAGAGAGAGAGAGAGAGAGAGAGAGAGAGAGAGAGAGAGAGATTTAATGACCTCACTTTTATGACATCTAAAAAGAAAATTGTAAAATTGTTATAATTATTACAATCTTACAATGTTTATGAAATCTGATGAATGGCCTACATCATGTATACAAATAGTTTATTTAATAAGATTCACTGCGGCATCCATTTTTACTTGTTTAAACCTTTTATGTTGGCTATGAGTGTTTTTTTGGTTTGTTTTGTTTTGTATTTGTCATGTAGTCTGGATACAGTAACTACAGTGCCTTGTGTTTATAAGCATGCTTCTTTAAAGCCAGTTTGACCACACAGTGGTCTGTTGTGAATAAAGCACTGCCAGTACACATAAGACCTTTTCAGGGGGCTACTTGTAAAATAGAAAAATAGCCAAGAAATTGCTTGTGGATATCAAATTATACATGCTTGCGCTGCTGGTGAAGGTTGTAATTTTTTTTTGACTGAATGAAGCAGCTAAGACTTGTTGGCATAGGTGAGGTAATTGTTACAGCACACCTATAAGCTAAAAGGTGTTTGTCACGTTGCTAAATAGTTTGTTGAGATGAATGTAAAAAACTTGCCATTAAAATCCAAAAAGTATCATTTTCATTCTGTGTTCACAAAATCAAAACAAGTCGTGTTGTGTATTATTGTTTGTCTGGTAATATAAAAACAAGTCTGTGTAAACCACTATCCTCTTACATTAATGCTGGGTTTTAATTTTGTGTAGATGTCCTGCACAAACTAAATGCAGAATAATGTTTTATTACATAGTAGGGGGACATTTGAATATGTATTACAAGTTAGTCATTATTTTTCAATTTTAACCTTCTCCAGTAAAATAACTGAACCAAGTAGAATTTAGTTTGATATTGATTTAAAGTTGACTTAATACTAATGTCTCATACTTTATACATTGAAACAAGGACTGATATACAATGGGCAATAATATACCTTTTGAAATACATTATTGTCAGAAATATCTTGATTACCTTTACTGTACTTGTGCGATCATAAAAACATTACATTAACTTTATATGGCTGGTCTTATGCCGTAATAAAGTGAAAAATCATGAGGGTGAAAAGCATGTTTCCTGACTTTGTATAGGTCATAGAGGATCCAATAAACAATAAGGTTACCAGTGAGACGGGACCCCATGTGGCCAGAAAGAAGCAGTGTGTTTTCTAAAGAGATCACTTTTATATTTTCGCAAGCTTTCTGTGATTCTAGGTGCGAGGCTACACTCTCACTTTGCTACCATCATTGCTTAAACTACTGCTTAAATGCAGTGCCTGCCTACTACCAAAATGTCCTGAAGTTCCTCCTCCTCCTCTCTGCCTCCTTTGCAATGGCATCTCTCTTCCGGGAAGTCAGTGTTCCAACACCCGGCCTTGGTTGACCTCTGACAGCGTCTCATGTTAATTGAGGGTTGCTCCTGGTGGCCCAGAATGCAAGATCCTGATCCAGAACTGTCTAAATCACTCCACCAGTCTATCCTGGCAGTCACTCCCACATTCAGTCCACAATACCTATGTGAGTGTTGCGTCACCCTTTGAATTGTTGGTTGCACACTATTACAAGACTCCTGTTTAAACAATATATTTATGACTAGACCTCTCGTCATTGGCACTTTAAGAGAGACAGTAAAAAGGCCTCTCTTTACAGGCTCTGAAAAGGAAACTACTGGACGAGAGCAGATCATCATCTTCTAAGTGCATCTTTTGCTTTAAATGTGCTGATTTTTTTTTTTTCTCTTAAACTATGACTTTCGCCATGTCCTTTGCAATCATGAATATCTGTTGACCCTGTGCTTGATGTAGCATTTCCATTGGAACACAATGGATTACCAGTGAACAAGACAGATGTTGAAAGGTGATGTTTTCTCCGGAGTATGGTATCACTGTATGTGACAGAAGGTAAATAGGGCATATTTGGCTGTTTATTGATTGGTCTGTGTCTATTGGTAAGCCAGCATCCCTCTGGGCTTTGGTTTTTATGTGTGATGTCTGTCTGACTTTAATAGCTGTTGTTATCTGACCAGTCTGCCTTCCATGGAAATTGCTACAGGTTTTTCAACGAGTAAGTACAGTGGAAGTGCATGTTTATTAACCAACTGGCATACATCTAAACAGAAATACAGACAATTTTTTTCAGGCAAAAACAAAAAACAAGTTCAGATGTCAGCCTGATTCAGTGAAGTTAAAACTGATACAGTGTTTTGTGAAACAGATTTTTTCTTTCTTTCAGGTCTACTTGAAGTTAACATTAGTAATCACCAAGGATAACTAGGAATCCGTTTGCTGCAGAATAACACGAAAAAACACAGATTCTCTATGCTGTCGGAGAATTTTTAGTTTTACATTTGCAAAAGACATGCAAGGCTTTTTTTAGTTGTTTATAACCAAATCAATACACTTATCATATATAATCATCAACACAGGCAATTTTGCTTTAAATTTAGTAAACATACTTGTTCAATAAAACTGCTTCTGGTGAACGAGACACACTCACGTCACAGTCATGCTGAAATGTAGTTGCAGTTTACTTCAGTGCATTTTTACTACTCAACAAGCTGTTTAAAGATGCTGAAAATGATAAAAATAACCCCTAAAGATTGGGTCAATGAGTTTGGTAATGGCCATCCAGGTGACAAAGACTAACTCAATATAAACTAATATAAATACTATTTTTTGATAGTGTGCCGCTGCCACCACCTTTGTTTAACCAGAGTGTCCGGAATTAATTAATATCAGTTTGTTATAAAGGAGGAGAGAATGTGTGAAAGTCACGGCACCAAGACAACAGGTGCGTCAACTCGGCAAATAGTATATTAATACACTATTACCACACAGGCAAATTAAATAGTCAATTTAAGTTAATACCATCCCCCCAGTGTGCTGGATAAGAGAAGGGAGTAGGCACACCCATTGCAAACCTTAACCACAAATCACATAATGTGCACTTAATATTCAATTAAAGTGATAACTCACAATAACTAATGACATTAACAATACACAAAGCACAGCAAACTCAAACATACAACTCCTGCCAAAGGTTACTCAATTTTAGCCTTTTATTTTAATTGCTGAATAACGTGGATTTTTTTAAATCTTTTTTTTATCAGATAATCACTGTATTTTAATGATGTTTTGTCAGAATGCATTCAAGGCATTAACATCTGTTGTATGTTTTTTTTCTGCACTTCACATACATTCTTAATGTCCAATATAAGAGTACGCAGAGGTCTTTCAGTTCATATCTGTAATTTTAACACCTAGTACAGTGAAGTGATTGGTTTAATTTATGTTTCAGGATAAAAAAAAGAGCATTTGGTATTCTTTGATTAGGCTAATTTGATATAAAAAGACCTGTGGTATATTGTATATTGAAAAATAGTATGTATTTAGTGAAATACAAAAAAGCACATTAAGTAATCATATGTCAATCCATAGGCCATGGATTAGATACATATATGTAAAAAGAAGCTTTATTCCTCTGTGAACACAAACCCAAAAGCGTGATACATGCCAACAGTCTGTTCATAAAAGTATTCTATGGCATTGTAGAGAAGAAAGCAGAGATGAGAAGGCTGACACAATTTCATTGAATGTAGCTATGCAAGATAATCCATAAATAGATTGAAAAAAAAGGAGATAGGTATTGATTAACAATGCAAGTTAGATTGATAATTTTAGCTAAAGATGAGTGTTATGACAGCTCTGATGTTAAAAAATAGCAAGTCCATTATTGTCCAAGATAATTGTATTTATTAGATTACATTTTCATTTATTGTATCAGTTTGAATTAGCCATGCGTTACATGTTAATGTGCCGACTGCAGTAATATTTATCAGTCTGTGAGTTTTACACACTGCTATTATTCATTGTATTAGCTACTACACTCTTCCTGTGTACTCTGGTTAAAGATCTACATACAGTGTATTTTGGTGACACACTGTTCCAACAATTAGTTAGTTAGTTCAAGATAAACCACTCAAGAATCCCGTAATACGGTTGTTACATTGCTTCTAATCTGCCTTAATTTAATCCATGGGCATGTTTTCATGAATGATTTCTCTTATATAAGTTATAGATACAGTGAACTTTTTGGGCTAGTAGTCACAGTGGTTATATCCTGAAATGATGTCCACTTTATATAGAACATTCTGTTCTAACTTTTAAACAAAAGTAGGGATGATGACTGTAGAAATAATGGTCCCTTACATAATTTATACATAACTCCCCTCTATATTCCTGAAGTTCATTACTCAGGGTCTTTTACACCAAAACTTTTCCAGGCTTTGTCTTTATTTTAAGCATAATTACCTGTCAAAAGGCTGACTGTTGTGCTTTACAACTACCCTGTAGTAATCAATTTAATATATATCTGGCTATCTATCTACACTTCAGATATCATTCCCTGGTAATGTGTTACTAATGGCAAGATCCATTATTTTTCCAACACCTAATAGGATTTATTAATGTATATGCCATAGCTACAAAATGTATTAGCCCATAATCAAAATGAATTTAATGAAAACCAGATGCATCAGTGGTAAAACATAATTATTTATCTGTAAAATAAGTTATTTGTAGAAGAGGTTCTGGGTTCAATCCCAGCTCAGCCACTGACTCACTGTGTGTGATCCTGAGCAAGTCACAACCTCTGCTCTCCGTCTTTACCGAGGTCCTATTGTAAGTGACTCTGCTGCAGCAGTTGTGATGCATAGTTCACCCCCAGTCTCTGTAAGTCGATTTAGATAAAAGCGCATGCTAAATGACTAATTAATAATAATAATAATAATAATAATAATAATAATAATAATAAAGGACTTTCTCGATTTTAGCTGGAGGTGTGTATACCGTAGAATGGGTATGATTCACAAAACTTTTTAGGACTGTTTTAAGGGATGCTTTCATCAACTGATCATTTGATTTGATTAATCAAAATGGGCTTTAAAAACAGTCCTTAAAATTCTTTAAAACAGTGAATAGTGCCCAGAAATCACAACTCATCAGCAGGGCAATGCAATTAACACAGTTCTTACAGTAGCACTATTTAAAAAACAACTGTTAACATGATTTAACAAACACCATCAATAACTTGTATTATCATCAACAGCGAGTAAACAGTGAGTAAACATTTTAAATTCTAAAGAAAGAGGAAAACTTAGGAGTAACACTTGCAACAGAAAGTAACCAAAGGGTTGCAGCAAGGGTATTGGAATCGGGGATTGCCTTTCTGTCTTTGACTGACTGTTATATCTGAATGTAATATACTGACCCCTTTTACTTATCTTTGGCAAGAGTTGCAGTTGGTTTGGCATTTCAGTGGTAGAATTAGAATTTCAAATGATTTTTTTTTTTCTGATGCTTTTAAATGTTCACGGCCACTTGCTTGATGCAAGCCATAACGCAGACACTGATTTGTTCCACTGCATCAGCCTGAGTTAGGATTGAATGTAATGTCACAGTTGTTTCTAAACAGGAAAAGCGCAATGTTAATTGAAACAAGAACCATCACACCTGCCGCCCCTGTGCGTCCTTTCCTTCCTTCAGTTCACAGAGATTCACATTCCACAGCACTGCAATAATTATGAATGCTAAAATGATCTTACTATTTACTTTTTTATTTAATGAAATTTGGTATTCGTTTGGCAAAATGTATTGGCATTAATGCACAGTGACCTGTGATAACTGTTTAGTGCAGGAGTAGACAACTGCGGACCTGGAGTTTCATTCCATCCCAGGCTTGACAGATATAATTAACTGATTACATACTGTAGGACTTGGTCATTGGTTCAGTTTGTTCAATGTCATAAGTCAATATATAATAATTAAATGTATCCAGGGATTTGAAGCAGTTTTCTTATTTTTTTCTTACTGTCCCAAGTGCAAAACAGACCTTTGGTTGTCTGAAAACAACTGGTTATCCGCAACCCATATTCTATTTGCATGGGCTTGTAAATGGAGTGCAACTTTTTTGAAAAAAACTAATTTTCATCAAAAGCTTTCACAAGATAGCTTGCCTTTACTGCTGGATTTTTGTTTCCTGGAAGACGAGTGATCAAACTTTTTATGAGAATAAAAACAACAACATTCCTAGAAGATATTTGGATTAAATAATCCAGTAGTAGCCTAGTTTCTGCTTTTTTTTTATCATTATCTCAAAATTGCCCATTTGAGTTTTATATAGAACATAGAATGACACCTACTGTAAGCAAATTAGTGATGCACCGAATCCAGTATTCGGTTTTGGATTCGGCCCGAATACCTACTTTGGATTTGGTGAACTGAATTAAACTGTTTCTCCTCACCACTCTGCGGCGACCCCTACAGGCCAGGTGCCGAGTGAGCTTGGGGGTGGAGATTAGCTGGGCTGGTCTTTGTCCTCCAGAGGCTGGTAGCCTGCAGACATCTGCTCTGGAGTTCCTGGGTGTAAAAAGACGCCCGTGGGATTGGAGGACACGCACTGAGCCTCGGGTCCCTGAGCTGTGTGGGGATCGCCTCAGTGAAGGAGAAAAATAATAATAGTAATTGGGCATTCCAAATTGGTAGAAAATTGGCGGTAAAAATAATTGATTCTAAATTAAAATAATAATAATAATAATAATAATAATAATAATAATAATAATAATAATAATAATAATAATAATAATAATACAGCTCTCAAACGTGTCTTCTCTCTTAGTAAATCTGGTACAACCTTTCCCTGCAACACATTTGTTCCACATTTGTTCTATGAGATATTTATTACATCCACTAAGTCGCCAGTGTCTTATACCTGTACTTGATGTCCAGGTGGCTTTAGTACGTTTAGTACATATATCTGACCATTTGAAATCAATCTTGAAAGCACTTATTTCCTCTCCCTGTTTTGCTGCATGATCACTGGCATTCACTCTCACCTATCACGCACTGCATGGAATTGATCCCCCGTTGCTATACTAATAGTAACCCGCCTACAACAAGCAGCTGGTTTTCACAGAGGAGGTGGCGGTGGGGAATGAAAAGTAGAGTGTGAAGAGAAATGCAGTACATTAATACAGGGAATTGAAAAGACTTTTCCAGGGAAGAAACACAATCTGTAATGCTATGTGACAAGGTTTATTTTGTCCATTTCTCTTTAAAATTGATGTTCAGTGAATAACACAAGGGGATAGTGAATTGTCCCTTAGTTCATGTGCTTCATGCAAAGTACATGCAGTTATATGAATAATTCATTTTCATTCAAGCAGAATTTAATATAACACATTTTTGCAAGAGAAATGACTAATTTGATATATCTATAGAACTACAATTTACCGAATGAATAAATCAATCAGTCAGTCTTTATTTTATGTAGCGCCTTTCATAGTGAACCACCATCACAAAGCGCTTTGATGGTGTTACGTGTCTAAAAAATGTTGCGTGTCTAAAAAAAACACTGGAATCTAATAAAACTGGTAAACGAGAGTACTTTTGTTTGATAATGACTGCTCAAATTGTGCCTTTTCACATTGCCCAGTTCCTGACTCAAAAAAGGTTAAAGGGTAAATTGTGTATGGATTTAGAAAGATTTTATGAGTTGCTTCTTTTGTCTCACTAAGGTTCATTGGTCTGAAAAAGAAATCTGAGTGAAATTCACTAAAGCACTGCTATATTGCTCAGAATGGTATATGTTCCACAAATCTCTAGAGAGAAGAGCAGACTATGTTTACACAGAGCACAGAAAGGGTTGTGCTGAGAATAACAATTGTATTATAATGAACGAACCTGAACACACAAACTGCTGTAGTCAGTGTAGGACAAGAAAAAGGAAAACTTACACACTGCTGGTATCAAAGGTCTGTTATAACCCCTCGGTCCAGATTTTACCACATGCCTATGAGAACATCCTCCTTATTCCTGCAGATGCGGCCTTCTTTCGGATGTCACACGATATCCGACTCATGTATTATGGAGTTAATTCCCAGACTTGCCCGGTTCCATAAAACACCTTAAGTGAAATTTACCCCTTAGTTTTCCTCTTAAATGTTCTCTAAGTTTAAGTGTGTTGCATAAAACAACTTAAGGGAAATCTCTTAGTGGGAACTTAAGTAATTCTAATTAAGTAGTATTTGTACTTAAGTATTTCCCTTAGGTTAGTTAACCGTTGCACAAAGTCGAAAAACAAAAAAACAAAAACAGTAATGGTAGCGTTTTTGGAAATCGAAGAGGACAGAGCCACACTTCACAGAAGGATTTTCAGAGACAGAGAATCTTTTGGATATAATGGATGACAATCAATTAATAGAAAAGTATCAATTTGACCGAAATTAGTCAAATCGATATTTTATTTTTATGTTTTATTAATTGCTGGTCTTCGATTATATCCAAAGGATTTTCTTTGTCCCTGAAAATGCTTCTGCGCTCAAATGTGTTAAAAACAACTCATAATGTGTTGTTTTTTTACACATTACTGAGAAGTGATTAAGGACAACACATTTTGTGATCATTTTAACACAGGCACTGTGTTGGAATATATTAGGAGAAACACAGACGTGCAAAAAGGTTCACAAAATGTGTCAGTATTATTAACACATATTTTGTGTAGAATTAGTTTTAAGAGTGTGTGAACAGTGTATTTTGCCTTATTTTCATGTTTAGATCTGAGAAAAACACAGAGGTTTTTTATTTAAAAAGTAAACAACAGTTCATAAAACCCATGTTATGCATTGCATGTTAACTAATTAATAAAATGTTAATAAATATTACTGAAGTTTTAAATTGTATTTTTAATCACAGGAGGATGATAAATAGCATTCATTGCTTTACTGAAACACATTATTGCTCAGGTGCATTTGGGGTGCCAATTGACAGTTTCGCACTTGTAATTAATTTGTTTATTTTGTCATTCAGAATGATAGATTGTAGATTTAAATTACTTTTTTCAATTTCAGGTTTTTCTATTTCTAATTTTATTTTCTGCCTCTTTAAGATTAAAACTTCCTTTTGAAGATCAGTAATTTCTTCTCTTGATGTTTTCAGTTCTGCTTTGAGTTCTGCTTTGTCCACCATCTTTGGCTCTTTCCTGTTCTCCCTGTAACATAGTAAATGACTGGTAACATACAGTGTAACAATGCCGGCTTGCCAAGTGCACATTTAAAAAGTAAATAGTATGGGATTAAATTAATATAGTTTGTAGCAAACTCCTGGACACTCAAATGAACTAACCCGTAGCATTGCCTTACAGTATTGTCTGTTTATGTATTTATTACACTTGTAATATACTGTAAGTGTTTCCATTGTACGCTAGTTCTCACCATAGGTCCTTGTTGCTACCTTCATTAACTGGTATCCACCATACCACCAGGAATTACGCTTAAAACGGTGGAGTCCACTCCAATTATATTAATCAGCAGCTGGGTTGATAGTGCTGATAAATATTATTATTATCGGCATACAAGACAAAGTTCTTATATTATGAACATAGTTGCTATACAGTCACTTTTAATCACAAAGGATGTAAGCCAACTATATCAAGTTAACTACTGTATTCAAGCACATCTTTTACAAACTTGCTTAAGTGTTTTTATTATTATGCACTAAAGAGAACATTAGTACTTATATTACAAACTACAGTACTGCTTTAAGAAGTATAACTGACAGCAACAGTGCATCCTACGACTGTGGCCATAAACACGAGTTTAAAGCTGTTTTGTACATCGGTCACAGAGACCCGGGGATTGGAGTGAACAACTGCCCTTGCATTTATGATTTAATATATATTACAAAACTATAAATAAGTGCTAGACATTTATTTAAAATAAAATAATAATAATAAAAAAAAACACTGGCAGGTAATGTTACTCACAACTTACAATACCAGAACCGCTGTTTTTTATTAATCTTTTTAGCTAATATTCAGAATATATTTTTATTGGCGTTCCGGTACTAAGGTTTAGGACTACTCCACTGAAAGCTCTCTTACCTCTTTTTCGGACCAATTACTGCCTGGGTCACTTGCCATTTTGTTGGATTTATTTCTTCAATCAACACGTGGCGGAACAGGAAATTGCGTTTACTTGGGGAAAAAAATCCACCTTGAACGCAAAATGCTGTGGCTGTGACGGCATTGCGCTTCAATACCTGCACTGTGCCGCCACTGAACCACCTCAAGAGATGGTTCAGTGGCAGAATAAAGTGTAGCTGCATTTTACCGGCATTTCCGATTTACACTTAAAGTGATACCGCATCAGTGCCGCCACAGACACGGCAGATTGCTTCAGTGTAAACATGCCTAAAGTGGAGTAGTAAATAGCCTATATATAGATACAGTTGTTACATACTGTATTACAGATTTTCAGTAGCATAGCACATTAGTCAGTCTTGTGAGGGGACATTTACACAAGCTGTTTCTTACTAGTTGGGTCACATAAATTGGTAACAGTAGCTGAAAATGACTCTTAGGTGTAAACAACTGGGCAGGTACCTTGAGTTATTGTATGCTTAGCAACATAAGCCTGCTGATCTAAATCTCCAAAAAACTGGGGATGAAGTGCAACCCACACATCCAGAAACATCAAATAAAATGTGCATTGTTATTCAAATACTATTTTAGAGTTAATTCCAAAAACACACATTTTCAGGGTTACTCCCACATGAACTTCATTGATTTTGATACAATTGCTTTCATGCTCTTTATAAAAACATTCTCTTATTGTTCTTGGTTATAAGCATTTTCCTTAAAGATGCAGTTGATTTGAAGACTACACAGCGTGGATTAAATAATTCCTCACTTTAAATGTTAACCTATTTGTGGGGTTCAGGGGGCGGAGCTAGGCACCAACAACCTATCATCTGCTGTCATCAATTAAATCTACCTTATTTAAACATTAGTCACCTCTACCTCGCTGTCTTGTGTTTTTTCGTTTTGGCTTAAACCTAAGCGATTTCAAGACCCATCATCTTTTGTATACCTCAATAATGGAGTACTTACAGCAGTTGTCATCTGATTCAGAGGATTCCCAGGATTTTCTGTCATTAACAGATCATTCTCCTTCAGCTTCAATCCAGGGTCCATCCAGTCTCCGTTTTTTCTCCCCTTCTGGTATTTCAGTTACATCTGATCAGGCTCCTGATCAGGCTCTCGACCAGGTTCCAGTTCAAATGTTGCCTACCGTTCCTGCCACCCAAACATCGAATCTGCGCCGATCCAAGCGTCTTCGGCCTCAGGACACCCCTCCGGATCGATTGTTTTGGAAGGACAGGCCCATGAATAAATTGATAAAAACCCTCCTTAAAAACGGTAATGCGATTCCAGCAGGGAGTGATAGAGAGTCTCTTTTCATTCTCTATTGCAATTCAGTCTCAGCAGAGCCAGTCTTTCCTCCGAAAAAACATAATCAGCCGCGCCCAGCTATTCAGCGTCCTAAAACAGACAGCAGGCAGTCTATTCCGGATCTAACCACCCCCACAACTAGCACCGCTAACCAGCAGCCAGCCATTGAAATCCAACATTCGCAAATATTTAACGAGATAAAATCATTTATGCAGCCTTTTTCCGATACTCTATCTTCCGTCAGTTCTCAACTGTCGGATCTAGATAAAAGGGTGTCTATTATGGAACAGGGAAAACAATCTACAGCGCTGTCGTTAATTCCTGCATCAAATACTGCAGTGCCGCCTACAGCTTCTTCCGGTCCAGCCCCAATTTCAGCATCTTCCAATATACAACCTCGCTACTGCATCTACATACGGATCCTCCTCTCCAACTGCAGCGAGACGTCACACTATATCTCCACAAATCAGACGTGTCATTCTTGAAGGTAAGGACATTAATCTTGTTTCACTATTAATGACGACTTTGGAATTCTTGGACCATAGAGTAGTCGATTGTGGAGAATTGGCAGTAACTCTAAAATCCAGAGATCCCAGACTGCTTAAAAATCTTACATTAGGGGAATTTGTCCTTGCTTTCTCCATATTCAGAGATGTGTTATGCTTTGTATATCCTAACCGCAGAGCTGAATTGGAATCTTACGAATACTACGTCGTGGAGCTGTCTGTCAGATACGGAGGGACTATGTTTTATGAGTATCATAAAGCATTCTCTGAAAAAGCAGCAGCGATATTGGCAGCAGATAATCACATCATCAATTGGGCAAAACCTGATCCAGATCTATTTAACAGAATTTTTGGTGGACTAAGGGCTAACGCATGTGGGGTCTGCGCTTCAACAGCTCACTCAACATCCCTCTGCCCTAAAGCTGCAATTGCATCAACTTCTAAAGCACCCGGTTTCGCCGCTAATTCATACAGCTCTTCAGTACCAAATCCTATACATTCTTCAGCTCCCCTCGATCAATCCACAAGGAAAGACAAATACGGGCGCAGTATTAGATTTTCAGGAGGAAGACAAATCTGCAACAATTTCAATACTGGTTTCTGTTCGAATAGGCAATGCAATTTTATCCACATGTGCAGCAATTGTGGTGACGCTCACTCTAATACAATCTGCCCTTTAAAACGCAAGTGACTTTCCCCGATGCTCACAGTCTTTACCCCTATAAACATCCCGGCGTTATCAAGTAAATTGCAGAATCATCCCGACAGTAACTTAATTAATTACCTGATTGACGGATTAAAAAATGGTATTTCAACCGGTTTTATTCAAATTCCTTCCTCCTCGTTCAAAAGCAAAAATCTTTATTCAGCAACTCAAGATCCACAATCAGTGCAGTCTCTCATCGAAAAAGAAATTAAAAAAGGATTTATAGTCGGTCCATTTTTAGCTCCTTTTCCAGTATATAGAATTAATCCTATCGGCATTGCCACGAGGAAAATGTCAGGAAAAAAGCGTCTCATTATTGATTTATCAGCACCACGGGGGTCAAGCACCAGCAGCATTAATTCATTAATTCCCCAAGATCAATTTTCCCTGCATTACATCACTATTGCAGATGCAATACATTCAATTAAATTAGCAGGTCGTGGTTCCTGGTTAGCAAAAGCAGATATATCAGACGCATTTAAAGTAATGCCAATTCATCCTTCTCTCCGTCACCTGTTTGGTATATGCTGGGAAGGGAAGTTTTATTTTGCCACCCAATTGACTTTCGGCTGCCGCAGCAGCCCGAAGATATCTGATACCCTGTCGGAAGCATTATACTGGATTCTTCTTAATGTCTATCATGTCCCATTCTTGCTCCACTTGCTGGACGATTTTTTAGTAATTTCTCCTCCTTCAGATGCACCACCAGAAGCGATTTCCAATCTTAAAAGCTTATTTTCTGAAGTTGGCGTTCCGCTTTCAGAAGAGAAATCAATCGGTCCCCTTCATTCTTTGGAATTCCTTGGAATCATTCTAGATACAGAAAAGTTTGAAGCCAGCCTGCCTGAGTCTAAACTTAACCATATTCGTTCGCTCATTCAGGATTTTCAGATCAATAAAACAATTAAAAAACGGGCACTGCTTTCATTGCTGGGTTACTTTAACTTCGCAATACGTATCATTCCACAGGGGAGGACGTTTATATCTCGACTGCTAGCGCTGGCATCAACAGCAAAAAATCTGAACTCCTATATAAATATCTCTTCAGAAGCTAGGAAAGACATTAAAATGTGGTCTGCGCTTATTCAGCACTGGAACGGTCTCTGTATGTTTTATGATGATTTCATTTCAGCTCCACACGATATGGCTTTATTTACTGATGCCTCATCTCTGGGATTCGGAGGCCTATTTAACAATTAATGGTTTTGCAGTACATGGCCTGAGGAAATCGAGAACATATCTTCTCATCTAAAATCCACAGCTCTGCTAGAGATATACCCAATAGTAGCAACTGCCCAGCTATGGGGTCATCTCTGGTCTAAGAAATCAATACTATTTTACTGTGATAATTCAACTACAGTGCATATTATAAATATTATTATTATT
Source organism: Acipenser ruthenus (assembly GCF_902713425.1). Lineage (NCBI taxonomy): Eukaryota > Metazoa > Chordata > Actinopteri > Acipenseriformes > Acipenseridae > Acipenser > Acipenser ruthenus. The sequence goes on along the minus strand of NC_081198.1, from coordinate 39,418,715 downwards.
ATTATTATTTGTTTATTTAGCAGACGCCTTTATCCAAGGCGACTTACAGAGACTGGGGTGTGTGAACTATGCATCAGCTGCAGAGTCACTTACAATTACGTCTCACCCGAAAGACGGAGCACAAGGAGGTTAAGTGACTTGCTCAGGGTCACACAATGAGTCAGTGGCTGAGGTGGGATTTGAACCGGGGACCTCCTGGTTACAAGCCCTTTTCTTTAAGCACTGGACCACACAGCCTCCTATAAATAAAGGATGTTCCTCTTCCTCTCTTATCATGCAATTGCTGCGGCGGCTAGTATGGATTTCAGTCTCTAATAATTTCCTAATACAAGCTCGCCACCTACCATTTTTAATAATGCAGCTGATGCTCTTTCTCATTTACAGATTTCCAAATTCCACAGTTTGCTGCCTACAGCTCTGCAATATCCAGCAGCAACGCCACAGTTCAATCAGCTGATTTTCAACTAAATCCAACTATTAATAAACTTCTTATTTCAGCTCAAGATTACATGGCATCAGCACTTGCCCCATCTACCAGATCCTCGTATTCTACAGGCTGGGCATGTTATGTAACTTTATGTTTACAAAGCAGGATTAATCCTATTCCATTCAACCAGGACTGGATCATGGCATTCATAGTGCATGCAAAGGACTCTCTACATCTGGCACCAGCTACAATCAGACTATATTTGTCAGGAATTCAGCATCAATTTCGCTTGATGTCCATCAATTCCCCAACTCTATTATCAATTCCAGCGGTTCGTCTCCTTTTACGAGGAATTTCCAAGTGCTCTCCGGCGCCTTCTTCTGCTCGCCTGCCTATTTCTATAGACATTCTCAGTAACTTGATTTCAATTCTCCGCCATGGCTGTTTTTCTCCATTTGATGATTTAACTATGGAAGTCATATGTCTATCTGCATTTTTGGGTTTTTTGAGATGTTCTGAATATACAGTTCCTTCTATTGCCAGCTTTCCTACCCTCGGTATCCGCTGCAGTGACCTCAAGCTCATCCCAGATTCTCATTCCATCTTATTTCTTCGCATTTCAAAAACAGATCAACTGCGGCAAGGACAATGTATTCAGCTTTCTAAGATCAACTATCCTCTGTGTCCCTTCACTTCCATGTTGAAGTACATTGCAGAACACAAGGCCATTTCATCCTCCGACCCTTTGTTTATCAATTCAAGCCGGTCCATTGTATCAAGGCATTGGTTTTCAACACACCTTTCCACCGTGGTATCCAGAGCAGGTCTTCCTTCGCAATTCTACACTCCTCATTCATTTAGAATAGGGGCAGCTACTTCAGCTGCAAAAGCCAACATTAACCAGCATTTAATTAAAAATATGGGGCGCTGGACTTCATCAGCAGTTGAAACTTATATTCGTTCTTCATCATCTGAAATATCCTCCGCACATCAGTCCATTGCTAGTATGTCCGGAGTGGGGACGACCTTTCTGCCTGGGCCATCAAAGATTTCCCCCTAAGAAATTAAATTAAAAGAAAGGGGTTTTTTTCTATCCACTGTGCAGAGGGTCTTCACATAGTCATTAGGGTACTGTCTACTAACCCCTTTGTCACGTTGTGTTTGTTTTCTTTCGTCTAAATGTTTTCTCTTCTTTCTTATGCATTGGCGGTTCTCTCTTTTTTCTTCTTCACGTTGCGTCAGCGGGGAGCCGGGGGTCCATCTTTTGGGGGGTTAGTGATTCCACTTTCTCCAACCCTTTGTTAAGCTCTGCTTCATTTACCTCATAGAGGAGGGTTCTCCATGAGTCAGAGGGGACCCCCGGCCAAACCCTTCCATCTGCATGTATGTTTCTTTTGGGATTCTTCTTTCAGGTCTGATGCCTCTATGTGAGGGTCCCCGAGCGGTGGCATCCCTCGTGTTTGTCGGGTCCCTCAAAGACGGTGGCCCCTCTCCTGTTTGTCGGGTCTCCTCAGCGACGGAACCCCCCTTCTATTATGTTGGGCTTCGAAGAGGCAGAACACCACGCATTATATGTTTTAACAAATACTAACTTTATGTTTTCTTTCCGGTTCGCGAGCCTCTTCGTATGTCGGGTAACCTCAGAGACGGTGCCCCTCTTGGTATGTCGGGTCACCTCAAAGACGGTGGCCCCCCTCCTGTTTATCGTGTCTATCGATCAAGTAAATGTTGGGCCTTGAAGAGGCGGAGCCCCTCTCTCCATGTGTATATGTTTACTAACTCTGTCAATAAACACTATCAGGTGGCATAGCTCCGCCCCGTGAATATTCATTTATTTTCTCACGTGTTATTGAAAAGGAAGGGACATGTGTTGTAATGCACTACAATGCCCCCACTATCTTCTTGATGCTGACTGTCATAATAATCATTGTCATGCGCTAAGAGCAAATGGAAAGCTAAAATGTTTAATAGCAAGGAGCTATTTTAGAGAAATGATGTACAAAACAATATATGTTTACCTCTAACATCTGATGTTAATGTGTACTTCCTTACAGTTTTTTTATAATAAAATCATACACTGTATATTCCTGTTGTCCATAATATTAAGATTCCAAAGACTATCTATCTATCTATCTATCTATCTATCTATCTATCTATCTATCTATCTATCTATCTATCTATATATATATATATATATATATTGTGAGACAGCAGGGAGGGGGTTAAAACCTCTCTGCAGTAAAAACATGTGCGGAATGTTTTCTGTTAATTGTTTTATTGTTAATTATCACCTGCACCTGGCTATGATTGTAAATTAGAGCCAGGTGCAGGGTTTATAAGGAGAGCAGTCAGTCTGCTCTAGGCTGCTGAGTAGAAGGAGGCAGGAGAGGTGCTCTGTCTCCGAGTAGCCAGAGAAGAAGTAAGTGCGGTGTGACACCAGTGTGTTTTTGTAAGGACGGGAAAACAGCTTAGCTGTCCCGTGTTAGGAAGGGTGTTCCTGGAAGTTGAGTTAGTGCTCCAAGAGGAGCTAGGTGTTGTTTTGTGTTTGTTTCATTTTGTTTATTAAAAATAGCGCACTAGCGCTTAAAACTCAATTTCATTGTTCTGGGTCGTATTTTTAAAGGGGCACGAACCCGAGTAAGTTGTGCTTTGTCACATATGGTGGAGAATGTGGGCAGAGTGTGTGGGCACCCCTACGACCCAGAAAATGGATTTTAAAGAATTGATCGCAATGATCAATCGTAACACCGCTGCTCAGAAAGAGCAGACAAAGAAGTGGAGACAGGAGTGGGGGCTACCGGATCCGGAGCCGACAGAGCTAGACCTGCTACTCCAAAAGTGGGAGCAAGCAAGAGGTACCCCGCTGACTCCAGCTCCAGAGCCCAGAGGGGAGGAGCCGTCGCTTCCGGAGCCCAGAGGGGAGGAGCCTGCGCTTCCGGAGCCCAGAGGGGAGGAGCCTGCGCTTCCGGAGCCCAGAGGGGAGGAGCCTGCGCTTCCGGAGCCCAGAGGGGAGGAGCCTGCGCTTCCGGAGCCCAGAGGGGAGGAGCCGCCGCTTCCGGAGCCCAGAGGGGAGGAGCCGCCGCTTCCGGAGCCCAGAGGGGAGGAGCCGCCGCTTCCGGAGCCCAGAGGGGAGGAGCCGCCGCTTCCGGAGCCCAGAGGGGAGGAGCCGCCGCTTCCGGAGCCCAGAGGGGAGGAGGTGAAAAGCATACCTCCACCACAGCCCCGACCACCACCCCTACAGTCCAGTTCGGCGCCGCTGCGTCCAGTCCCTCACCCCTTGCTCCTGGACACCCTGCCGGTCTTCCTGGACCTCCCTGTGCTGGACCTGGAGCCCAGGAGTCTGCAGCACTGGCCACAGCTCTGCCACTGGTTACCTGCTCCGCTCTCCCCGAGCACCCAGACGTCGCTGGGCTGCTGCCAGACGTCGCTGTTGCTCCCCCTGTTAGCTGCTTCGCTCCCCCTGGGTGATCGGACATCACTGCGCCAGTTCCCAGGGGAAGACCTGAGTCCACTGCGGCATCCTCCAGTGCCCCGGCCTACGCTTCGGTCGGCCCTGTTAGCCCGGTGGGGTCGCGTGTCGCCGGTTTGCGGTCCCTTCCTGGCAGCGCCAGAAGGACCGACCCATCCTCAAGCCCGCCCGTGGAAGAGGGCGGCAATGGACATTGCTGGACTTGAGGCTGGGTGGTCTTTTAAGGGTGGAGGGAGGTGGCCGTGGTATGGCCGGTGTCTTGAAAAGACATGGGGGGGGATGTGTGAGACAGCAGGGAGGGGGTTAAAACCTCTCTGCAGTAAAAACATGTGCGGAATGTTTTCTGTTAATTGTTTTATTGTTAATTATCACCTGCACCTGGCTATGATTGTAAATTAGAGCCAGGTGCAGGGTTTATAAGGAGAGCAGTCAGTCTGCTCTAGGCTGCTGAGTAGAAGGAGGCAGGAGAGGTGCTCTGTCTCCGAGTAGCCAGAGAAGAAGTAAGTGCGGTGTGACACCAGTGTGTTTTTGTAAGGACGGGAAAACAGCTTAGCTGTCCCGTGTTAGGAAGGGTGTTCCTGGAAGTTGAGTTAGTGCTCCAAGAGGAGCTAGGTGTTGTTTTGTGTTTGTTTCATTTTGTTTATTAAAAATAGCGCACTAGCGCTTAAAACTCAATTTCATTGTTCTGGGTCGTATTTTTAAAGGGGCACGAACCCGAGTAAGTTGTGCTTTGTCACAATATATATATATATATATATATATATATATTTTCTATGAAAAATAAAATATTGTGCATGATTACGCCCATGCATAAGGGACTTGCTTCAGAGCATAGATACCACAGTGGCTTCTTAGCAACCACTCAAGAGATTCAAGGAAATGCTGAGCAGTGCTCAGAAATGTAAACAACTCTGCGGAAATTAAGATGTAAAACATGCAGTCTCGTGTTATTGATTAGACAGCATTAATCTGAAGTGTCTGTTATATTCACAAGCAAATCGGCACTCACAAGCAATTTAAAAAAAAAAAATGGAAATTATATATATTTGTTCACAGTGTCTGGCTGCATTTCATCTCTACATGATATGCACCTAATCTTAGAGTGTTGTCTACTTTTCTACACAGAGTCCACCAATTCAGTATCTACTGCCCAATACAAGTTTAAGCAAAGGCAGAACAACGCCCAAAGAAGTAAGAGCCTTCGGATGGCGAATCAGGTACCAGCATGTAGCTTCAGTGAATCTACCAGTGTGAGAGACTCCAGGTAAGGAGGCAAACATGGAAAGATTAAGCAATTTAAAAATACATTGTGCTAGTTTTTGTTACTATTTGATTATCTTTTTTTATATCATTCTGAGTTATCATTTATTGCAGTTACTCAAATATTCATTGCCTTTATTGAGTTGCTTACACCAAAGTGTCTTTATAGAAGGAAATGTCAGTGACACCTAGTGATCTTCCACTGTGGATCACGTTTGCTTTTGTTTTGCTAACAATAAAAGGCTGTGTACTAGATGGTGCTGATGCTTTGGCTGATCTAGTCTAGCAACTGAACCGAAGAGAAGCTCCAACAACGTGGTATTATTTCACCTGCTTCAGAATTCTGTGTTGCGCTGCAGGATGTTCAGAAGGCAAAATGGAGGTATTCTCTGAAGACAGTTTGAGTGGTTTGCATTGGCATGGCTTTATATTATAAAACTGAACATGTTGCAGTCATTTTTCTATATTGGTTTGAAACGTAATAAAGGTTGCCATAGCAACACATATGGTATGACTCCAGAAGACAGGCACTTGTGTCCAGAGTAGCGAGAGTACTGTGATAGAAAATCATGGTGTAATTGTAATCAATGAGGCCCTTTGCTACAGATGCTTTTTTTTTTTGTAAATAGTCTTTTCCCAAGTCCAGTGTAAACATTATAACACTAACCCTATATGATCTGAAGCTGTCATATACAAACTAGTATAGAAAGGGGATATGAGATAGCAAAAGAGAGGGCTCAAGAACTTTAATTTTGATGAACAAAGCAAGGCAAAGGTGAGCTTCACCCTTTTGTTCAGAAAATATTAAACAGCCATCTGCACGTTCAATGTCAGTAGCTGAGATTTTGCCAGGACATTGATTGGGCTTAATACACAAAGTGCACTTTATAAACCACATCTGTAATATTAGAAATATAGGCATTTTTGTGTGTCTAAAATAATATTTAGAATCCCACAAATATTGCTAAGATGTTATTAACTTTAAGTCATCTTCTGTCATTAGTTATATTTGAGTAAATAATGTATTTTGGTACGTATATTGTTTATTAGCACAACACATTGAAAATAATACATTAGACTTGTTGACAGGATCATTGTATTACTTTATTCAACTTGTGTTTAGCCTCTTCAGACAACATATTATTTTTCAATAATACAAATTGCTTTCATATAATTTACCCATTATTGATTTTGCTTTCAGTGTGAGCTTTATTAAAACTTAATTTTGTTTTTTGAATGAGGTCCGGAAGGTGCTGTAAAAACAGATTGATTGTGTTATAACTCTCTAATAACTATTTTAAACAGTTTTTTTTTATATTAACACAAGTAATTCTGCACCAGAATCTGATACTGGATATGGGAACAGCATACTGTACATAGTGTATTCAAGTAAAAACAAAACGCTATTTTATGGTGTCTACTGGTTTTGAGATATTGTCTTAAAATTTAGTACACAGCTGTGTTCTCAGATTCTCTGTCACCTTTGATTGTTGGTATTGTAATAATAATTAAAAGAGTGCAAACCATTTTAAAAAATACTAATCATTAGGGTTATTACTGGTCCTCTTTTTCTGTTTCTGTTTTACAATAGCATACTCCACTGGATAAATAATAAGAATGGCATTGCTTCTTTCTTTTTTTTTTTTTACAGAAAGGAAGGTTTCAGTTTTGCAATTCATGTTGATACATCGTTTGAAATTAGCATGAACGTTCACTGTTTTTGCATGAGCACAAACAAGCAGTTATCTGGCTTTGACGAATAGCTGCAGGTAGGCTCTGTTCTTTGACTCATGTGCGATGACTTTTAAATGGAAAATCTGCAATGACATATGGATTAGTTAAACTGCTGTACATCATGTACATGTCAAATACAATTAACTTAGCCCAGCATACAAGAGGAAACATGTTTCCAGGCGCAATGTTTCCTAGTGTATGCTGTCTGTTTCCTTGTGTCCTGAAACCAGGAAACATGATTCCCGGAATAGACCTGGGTTCTACTTTGAGAAACATTTTTAGGAAAAGTTTTGCCTTTGGCCAATCAGGAGAGACTATGTGAGCCTGAGTTCATCGGTCATGTTACTTTGCAAGATGGCGATTTCTATAGACTTCTGCAGTCTAGGGATGCCAACATTAGTGCAATGTTTACATTGTAGTAATTTATGTTTAGCCTAGCAGTAGTTAACATAACGTTATGTAACATAAAAAGTGTAGTTTATTTTATATATTTAAGTTATACTTAATGATACTATTGCGATCTCGTTTAATGCAGGCAAAGCACCACACAGGGCGAGGCAATCCGCACACAGGCAGAGGGTGGGCGCGAACCCGGGACCTCTCGCACTAAAGCATAGCGCCGATACAGCTGTACAAAAGAGCCGGCTCCTTTGCAAGGAGCGTATATCGGGCTTATGTCTTTGTGTGTGATTATGTCACCTACCAGCCCTGCTGCTGCCTCCCCCCGTGCACGCTACAATACATTTCATTCGTGTTGTATTTACCTATCATGCATTTATTTAACTGAAACATTCATAAGAATTAGCATCGCAAAATAAGATAGTACTACTGGTGTTAGCCAGATTACAGGAGCATGCATTAATATTTATGTGAGCACTTCTCAAAGAACTTGCTCCAGATTAGTGTTTATAACTATTTAATAGAGACTATGATGTAAACATGGATTTTAAAGCGATTAAGTAAAATAAAGGGGGTTGGTGAGTTCTGTGCTGTTTGTTTATGTTTGCAGCACCTTCTACGAAGTTTTAATGCAATTATAAGTGCAGCACTAAGTGCAATAAGGCTTTCATCCATTTTGAAGTGTGCGGCAGGAATGACCACATGCTGCTTGAAAAAGTTTCCCGACAATGTTTCCTGATAATGTTTCCTTGACAATTTTTGAAGAAACATGTTTCCGGAAACATGTTTCTGGAAACATTTCCTCATGTATGCTGGGCTTAAGAGCATCAATGGAAAGATATCTATCCATGTGTAGGTACATGTTTATTTTGTCAAATAGTTGTATCCTTGGATCTATTGAGAGTGTGGGTTGTCTGTCTATTTGAGTAGTGTATTTCATAGTAAAAAGAAAAATCAGCTTAATCTTATCTGAGCTCTTTGTCTCTCATAAAGCTACTGTCAAGCAGGCAAACATCAGTCCCCACACTTTTTTGTAGCCATCCTAGTCAACAGCGACCCATGTTCTATCAGGATCACTATAAAGCCTTAAATGCATTCCCCTTATTATCTATCTCACCATACCCATAGCATCTGTTTCAAAATGATTCTACAAAAATGGGTCCAATTAGAGCTAGTAAATTAAAGTAAGGTTAAATCAGTATCAGAGTTACCTGGAGGTTTGACATATTGTAGAAGCTTGTGTGCTTCTAGTATGCGTATATCAATGGCACAATTCTTCATCTGCTTAGAATGCTAATCGTGCTGTATGGTTAATGATACCAAGCAGATGGTACTGAATTTCGTATGTGTTGTTTACATTTTTAAATTGGGGAGTTGGAACATTCTGATTATTCTGGGAGATTTTATATGGTAACATTTGCCAGAGATCTATAGAGTTATTGCAAATACTTTGTACAAAACTGTGCAAGATTTTAATAGCAATTATAGATAGTAGGTATTTGTGATGGTGTGTGATGTAAAAAAATGTGCAAAAAAAGCAGAACTTACAATTAAACACTTGCCTGTAGGTTGATGTGTTGGTTTTCAATAAGTAATGCTTTTGTTTAAGTTATTTTTTTGCTTTGCCCATCTGATAAAATCAATGACTATGGAAGAAAAACCTTGAAAATGTTTGCGTCAAATGTGTGCTGAAATAACTGAATGTTTCCAAGTAAACACAGCATGCTTCACTCATTTTGAATCTTTCTGTTCTAATTTTTTTTTTTTTTTTACAGGAAATTACTTAGTCAACCTTAGTTGCATGTGTCATAAAATAGAAATCTCATGCTGTATTTCATTATTATTTGTTCAGCTTCTATATTGTATTGTGTACAGCTTAGTACTGTAGTACTAAGTATTGTTAATGAATTTTTTATTTTTTTTATTTTTTTTATTTAATATACCAAAAATAGTAGGCTGCAAGATCCAGTGGTTAAAGAAAAAGGGCTTGTAACCAGGATGTCCCCAGTTCAAATCCCGACTCACTCAATGACTCACTGTGTAACCCTTAGACGTTGTTGTGAGACTCTGCAGCTGATGCATAGTTCTGTAAGTCGTCTTGGATAAAGATGTCTGCTAAATAATAAACATAATAATATTACTGCATGTAGTTTTTTTTAAAAAATGTAAATGTGACAGACTTAGCTGAGTTAGATAAAACGTTCCTTAAGTTCAAATAGTAAAAATTCTGTTTTAGTGCAGAAAATTCCACGATCAGTCTCTGAACCTTGCGATACTGTTTAATGATTACTTTGGCGCCATTCCTGTTTCATACATTTTTTTTTTCTTCTGGTCTTAAGCTATTAACATACATGTACATTTTCACATATTTTAGTAAGTAAACTGTCTAAAAAGACTGTTGGATCTGTTTCCAAACATGTCACTTGGCAAGCTATTGGATGTATTAATGAACATTACTACTGATTTGAGCTTATCTAGATGTGAGCAATGTATTGAAGTTCATGGATTGCCCTGCTTAGATGCAATCTCCAGGAAATCTTGATGTAGAGATGTATTTATTAAATCTTAATTCTATTGATCAAATGCAATTGTAATTGACTCATTCCCTGTAATGCAGTTTTAATAATGTTGTAATTTTGAATACATCACAAAAGTAAACATGGTGTCTTTCAAAATGCTAATTCAAGGTCTCTTTTTTATTTATTGCAAACTATGGGCAGGTTTCCATGGAAACTGTTACTATTAAGGAAATAGGAAGTCTGGGTCATGTGTTGTTTAAGAGAGCCTAAAGGCTGTTAGTTATAAACCAGAGATAGTCATGTTGAAATGCAGCCAGTCAAAAAACTGTGGTATTACTGTATATTTAAAGTGTGTGTTATATTCTATACTTGTCATGAGAATCGGCGTAGCAGACACACACTACATTTGGTTGTTATTTAGAATCAGTGCCTCATGGGTTTGAATTTAACTGCGCTATCAGTTAACACACACTTTTACTGCAAAAAGATGAGATTTGTGTGTGTTTTTGATAGTTCATTTTGTGATGCTGAGGTTCAACAGCTTTAATAGCAATAAATAACACTAGGGTGTACATTATGTGTGATTTGAGGACAGCTAAAGATGATTCCACAATCATCTTCGAAATCCTCAAATCGCACATAATATGCACGGCAGTGTCCTTTATTGCTTAATTATACTTTTTCAAAGACTGTAAATGTGTTTGCTAAAGCTATTCACCTAACCATTTGCCTGAGGTTAATGTCATTATTATGGAATATTATATTTACAAAAGTCTTTCATCGCAATCTGTAAGGTTTTCAAACAATTAAGGGTCTGTATTCATTAAATACTAGCTCACAGTATCAGAATATCAAACAACTTAATTACCTATTCTACTACAAACAAAGCACATTTAGCCTTCAAGATTAAGATGTTATTTGGATGTTAATGAGAAAATGATTGGGAGAATAACAATAAGATTATTGCTGGTCTACAATTAACAATTCAAGTGTTTCATTTACATATAAAGACTAAGGAATATAAGAACATGTTTAAAATGTATCGTTCATAGATTGTAACAAACTAAATGAAAAAAGGAAACCTGAAATCAGGCAGCATTGATTTTTATTTTTATTTTTCCTGTGATCAGTAGTTGTATTTTGACCCCTAAGGGCATAATAACATTGTCATGTATTTGATGGGACCGTAATAACAACTTTTTGTCTACATTCACACTGGGTCCATTTCAAACGGACTCGGTCTGGTTCGTTTTGTTTGAAAGAATGTGTCAATGGCTTGCTGTTCACACATCTGCGAGCAAAGGGACCGAGTTCGTTTGGATGCAAACTATAGTTGTTGTTTTTTTTGGTCCTTTTCCATTTTTTTCCTTGACGCAGTCCGTTTGTGTTCACAATGCAGTTTTGAAGCAGTTTTGAACTCGGTTTGTTTATGTGGTGTGTGAGCCGGATGTTTACAATATCCTGCAAGGTAGCTATTGATATATTGCTCTGGTATTTAATATAGCATGTTTTAGATTATTACATATTGCTGTGGAAGAAAGCACTAGTGGAGCACTTCGCTAATTTAATTAATACTAATTTAATTTATTGGTGTCCACTGCCCACTGTTAATCACACATTAAAAACTACAAATCCCATACCCCACCAATTTCACTGATTTGTAGATATTCAACAACATTTTTTTTTGTGTGCCCCTAAATTTTTTAGTGCACGCCTACATTTTTTAACTTAGGCGCACATGTGCCTACAAAAAAGTTAGCGTAGAACCCTGCCTACACTAGGTTTCTGTGAAAAATGCTGGTAAGTTTCTGTTTTATAACTAGTGTTATAAAACAGTGTATAAACAGTGAGGCTGTGTGGTCCAGTGGTTAAAGAAACAGGCTTGTAACCAGAAGGTTCCCGGTTCAAATCCCACCTCAGCCACTGACTCATTGTGTGACCCTGAGCAAGTCACTTGTGCTCCGTCTTTAGGGTGAGACGTAGTTGTAAGTGACTCTGCAGCTGATGCATAGTTTACACACCCTAATCTCTGTAAGTCGCCTTAGATAAAGGCGTCTGCTAAACAAGCAAATAATAATAATAACTACCAATGCTTAATATTAAAAATGGTTTGTTTGTTACATTTTTGTGGTTGTTTTGTTTTATTATTGCTATCTTACGTATTGTACACTATTATATGAAATCCTGCTAATAATTGTTGGTCATAGCTTACTGGTGGATCGCGGAACCTGTTGAGATCCACCAAAATTGATCACAGTGTTTGGTGTATTGGCCACCACTGCTCTAAATGGAACCAGTGTGAACACAGCCTTATTTTGTGTTTTGTTTATTTAATTATTAAATCACACATATAAAAATCCATAATGTTAATAGTGTAGAGAACCTGTTTGTTCTAAAATCAGCGTGTCTTTCATTATTATAAACACGTGCGGTTTACAGATTTACACTGCACAGGTAAGTATTGTTCTCAGTTATTTAGTTATTTGATCAAATGGAAGGTTGATAACTAAGATGTACAGTGACTGTGTTAAAGTTGCACAGGCTCAAGTGCTAAGATAAATGATTCTCTTTTATTTGTGATAAAGAAAGTTTTATTATTTCCTCCCTGTGTTATCTGATTGACTTCCAAGTGTTGTTATTTATATAGTAACTAAATGCTTAAGAATTCATTGCTGTGCACAGAGCAATCTCTAATTAGTGAAACGTGTTGCTTTTGCATCATGAGAGTTCCAAACTTAAGAAAACAGCAATTGTTAAACTTGAGAAATCAAGACCACCTCCAAGGTTTCGGCTACATGCACACCCCATCGTGTTTGCATATTTGCTAAGGCAAAATATTACAATCATGGCCACTCATACCAATGAATGTCCATAAATATCATAGTGTCCATTATCACCAAAAGTTACTGCAATAACATTTTCACAAAACAGTGTCAAATATAGTAGAAAGAACATTTTAAGAGTTGGATTTCAGTTTTCTAAGTTGATCAAATCTGGTTCCACTAATGACAGTAACACATTAAAGTACTTTTTAACTGAACAACCTGAAACACTAACAAAGTCACCGCAAATCCTGCAGTACATTTCTATAAATTTACTTTACAGGCTAGCTTGTAGATTATAATTTTTATTTGGATAATTTAAATTAAACACGGTTTAACCCCTAGAGTCTCTTTAAGCTTCTAACTGTTAATCTTGTTATTTTATATGTTTGTTTTTACTGACAGGTCAGACAGAAAAAAAAAAAACATATGTATTATTTGCTCTTTTTTCTGGTGAAAGTATAATTCCTCAGAAGAATTCAATACAGGAAATCTAACTATTGAAAACGATGTTTTCCTGTAGCTCAGTGCTCATTCAAAAATGATTCATCAGCATGCCCTAATACGATGTAATATAATAGAAGACAGACCTTTGGGAGAGAATTAGCACTAACTGCAGAAGAACTGTTCAGAGCAGGAATGTAAGACAACCAAGCATGTCGATAACCTACCTTTAAATAAGAAAATCGTAACCATGCAGGCTTCTCTAATATATATGTGCTGTGTATACATTTCACAATAAGCCAGATAGGGTGTGATGTGCTAACAGTACCTAGAACTTAAACAATTTTGATTTTATTTATTTATTTTTTTAACTCCTGGCCTTCGGTCATACCTGCTACGAAAAGGGGGTGTTTTGTAGTATTCTGGCTGAGGTACAATAGTCTGTGTATGAAAAACCCTACCTCCCTTAATTCTCTTCCTGAGATGTAACTAAATTAAAGGCTTCAGGCTGCAGCCCTGACATTTCAAGCAGAACGATTCTATGACAGAAAATGTAATTCCCACTGGTACATTTTATCCTCAATAGTGCATTTACGTTATTAAACAATAACCAACAGTTTTCTTCTATCAACATGTCATTTATATATTTTTTTAATTAACTTATAATGTATAAGCAAAATGTGTTATGTTAATCATGCCGTATGCTTATTTGCTTTACAAACAGTTATGACATTTTGATCAGTCTTTTTCCAGCAGCAGCCTTAGCCACAGGATCTACATTGATGGGTCTGGATTTGCAAGGCACAGCAAATTCATATGCAGAGAAGAGGAAACCTTTTAGGTTTAAAGATATTTTCATGGTACTGCTTTGCCAGTGCCTAGAGGATAAGCAGCTGCAGATGATTTCCTGTTTAATTGACATTTACCTACTATGCAGGGTTGCTAGGAGGAGGTGAATAATCATAAATACTGCATTAGCTGATGCACATATTACTTAACTAGCTGCCTGTAGCGTTCTATAAATGACTAAATGGATCTGTAATTTTTTTTAGCATTCTTGAGATGAATATCTGTTTGTATTGTTCTTCACAGTTTGACGGGATGAGATCTATGTCCCTGCCTCCAGTTAGATCACCTCTTGTAAAAGGATGTGTCAATCAATATATTCTTGGATTGTGGGAGGTGCTGATGCTGGTGCTGGTTGATACCATCTGCTTTCCTGTTGAGATCCTCCAATGAATTTGTTTCAAATCAAAGCTCGAATGATTGCTGCACCTCTTTTCTAATGGGTGTCCCTGAACCCAGAGTGACTGGAGGAACGTGTGTGTGTGTCATTGTGCAGACTGCTATAAAAAGCCACCTGCGTGTGGAGAGCTTGAGTAGCCAGCCCCTGCTAGAAGTGTATTTGCTTCACATGTGTGTGGATTGCACTTGTGAGCTAAGGAACAGCTATATTCAGTACTGTGTGCTCAGGCAGCCTCATTTGAACAGTAGGTCTGTCTCACAAGCTGAACAGCTGCACTGCTCAAAAGAATTTAATTGCTTTATTAAACTGATGTCTCCTGATAAAGAGCTGTCAAATGCATATATCTCATGAGATTCATAATGGACTGATAAAGAGGGTTTGAACTTGCTGATGCAGAGGCTGATTGTTACTGTTTCACCGTAGGACGTTTACAATGGATTCTTCTGTCCCTGACACAGAGGAGGTGGAAAACAACTCTTTAAAGTACCTGAAAGCCGAACAGACTGGGAAAATGTGGCTACGCCTCAGAGGAATGTAAGTTTCTGTACTGTTGCTTAACTTCAGATGAATCAGTATGTGTTTGTGTTTGAATTGTAGAAGTATAACATTATTCTTTAATATACATTTTAAACTTTGGCAATAGTGTAACATTTGTATTTTAATAAAAGTATACAGTGTATTATTTATTACATGTACCTTTTTCAAAGCTCAAGTTTAGAAAACGCTGGTCCTAGAATGCATGTAGAATCCAGACTGCATTAGTATTTTTCTCAGATTAAGAGATTTTAATAAAAGAAAAACCTCTTAAATGCTTTATACATGTCTTATGGTAACATTTGTAATAGTATTCTGTCTAGGATTACACTTTTCAATCATTTTTTTTAAATACCATAATATCTGTTCAGTTGGCTTTGATTAATATTCATATACCTGTCGTCCTCAAGAAACAATATTACCAATCACCTGTATAAGGGCATCTCAACCATCTGTGCAGGATGATGTCTTGATATATTTTTAAATATTGCTTCTGGCATATTTAGCTTTTCAAATGGGCCGTGCTTTAGAAACATACCTTAATCCAAAACCAAATCTTTTTTCCTGCTTCATTGAAATGTGATTGTAAATTAGTACAAAACAGGCTGTGATATTGTGATCTGCTGCACTTCTTTTAAGTCGCTGATGTGCTTAGTAAAACAGAATTGCACTTCCAATGTGTAGCATTCCTCTTATAATACTGAAGAGTCACAATGGGGTCTATTCATAAAGGGTTAACGCCTGTCGAGAAAACAGGAGTACATGATCGGATTTCGTCCACAGCCCCCTATTTAACGGCAGTTGCTATTCATAAGAGATCATTCAGATGCGTCGTTAAGCCCCAGCGATTTTCGTCTATGAAGGCATGTTTGTAACGAATTGAGAGAAAGGTTAACGATTACCTCATTAGCATGAAGTTTTCATCGGTGCTGAGCGTCAACCTGCTATTCATAAGAGTGAACGACAGCAAAAGGCTGTCGATAACTAGGTGTTATTGAACGCTTTCTACAGTCAAGTCTAAACCAACGACAGCCTCGGCAGACTGTTTTTTTAAAGACACATTTTAATTACTACACTTGCTCTGTTATACCGTTTGACGTACTGAAAAAAATGCATACAAAAAAAAATCTGTAGCTTTAGCAAGTACTTTTGTGAGTAAAGCGCAATGTCCTGTCATGTTTTAAACATGCACATTAACTGGATTGTTTTTTGCCTATATGAATCTGTGAATCTGCATCATGCCAGATACGTTTGTTGTTTAATTTAACCTTATATTGCTGGAAATAGCATATAAAAGTATTATATATATATATATATATATATATATATATATATATATATATATATATATATATATATATATATATATATAATTAAAAGTATTATATATATATATATATATATATATATATAATATATTTAATTAATATAATATTAGAAAATCAACGTGCAAGTAAAATTAATGGGGCAAGCTAATTCTGCATTGTAAAAATTACTTGAAATTACTTGATTATTTCTAACAGATTCACAATGGTAATACGTACACAGTAGGGGTTGTTGATGGCTCCCTTGAGAAAGATATGTACAACATATCGAAACGTTGGGCTAAAAAATATATATATATATATATATATATATATATATATATATATATATATATATATATATATACTAAGTTGGTAGTTTAACTCTGTTTAATATAATTCCAGGAATAATTGCTGTGCTAAATAGAAAAAAATCTAAGCAATGTAAATTAAGGTTAACTTGTCAGAAAATCAACGTGCAAGTAAAATTAATGGGGCAAGCTAATTCTGCATTGTAAAAATTATTTGAAATTACTTGATTATTTCTAACAGATTCACAATGGTAATACGTACACAGTAGGGGTTGTTGATGTAATCTAC
Organism: Acipenser ruthenus; assembly: GCF_902713425.1. Lineage (NCBI taxonomy): Eukaryota > Metazoa > Chordata > Actinopteri > Acipenseriformes > Acipenseridae > Acipenser > Acipenser ruthenus. The sequence goes on along the minus strand of NC_081198.1, from coordinate 39,401,957 downwards.
CAATCCCAGCTGGAGTTTTCGAGCATTTGTACAGCACTAGGGAATCAAGTTGGATAGCAACAACCACCAATCCATGGCTATCCAGGGTTACCCCTAAAATAAACAGCTGATGTAATCCAGGTGGATTCCCTGGTTCTGAAACATGCATCTTAAATCTGATAAGGTATAGGTTGAAAACCAACCATTTTATGTCAGAAGCTGTAGTAGAGGATCTACAATCTCATGTTTGGTCATCAAATCATCAGCACGTTTTCATTTCTATTTTCTAATTTCAAGCTGCAATGCTATAGAAAAACTTTTTTTTTTGAATTCCGTGAAGTAATCCCTTTGCTGTGTGTGTTTTGTGATATACAGAAAAAACAACAACAGAACAACAGCAAGTAATTGACTGCCTATTTCATACAGTGTAGTGTATATATGGTAAAATCAATTATTTTGAATAATCTACAACAACTGAACTGTAAAAATATTCATTTGACTCTCCAAATCTAGAAACTTCCAAAATAAACAAAGAGCAGGACAGGTCACTGGAGGGCTATTTGGGTACCAGAAAAGCTGGTTGGACAGTATCACTGTTTTCATTTAAAAACAAGAATGTTTCCCACATTATGAAGAATAAATAATGAAAATTACGTTTTTGAATGAATTTGTTTTTCCTATGAGTGCGGACCTTTGTTACATTGTTCTGATTTGATATTCATTTTTGGGTCGACGCAGTTAAAAGAGAAATTTGGAAATTGAACACGGTGGTAGTTGTTGTATTAACACATTATGTTCTCCAAATGTATTTCCAAATAAAACAAAACAAATGTTCCATACATGTTTTTACAACAGTTTTAAACTGTCCATTCTGATATTATAATGCATTTTTTAAAATGATTTTTTTAATATCTTTTTGCTTCCCCTATACTCAGCTCCAACCCCCAAAAAACACATATGAAAAAAACAAATAAAAAAGAAAATAGACCATTTAAGAAAAAGAAAGGTTAATACTTAGATAAATGAATGAAGAAGTGTGTATCATTTTAAAAGAAACATATTTTATTTCTCATGTCATTTTTTTAAATATTTTAATCCATTGTAAACCCACTGATTTCCCCTCAAGAGGCAGTTATTCTGTGTTGCTAAGGAATGGCTTGTATCTACCAAAAAAACAGCCTCCCATTAAGCTTCTGAGCCAGTAGTGAGTAGAATTCATTTGCTGGCTGGCTGTGATTTCAAGGGCCAATATACTGGTAAATAAGCAAGACATTTAAGATCTTGCACTATTACAATCTTCATATGTGATCATGGCTAAGCTGTTGTGAAGTTTTCAGAACACCCAGAAGAAGCCTGGTGATAAACATCCTGTATTATGCATGCTATGTTTTCCCTTTGATTGGATTTTTCTAATTACAAACATACAGTAGCCCTACATTAATCAAGCTATGCAGAGTATCCCACTGTGCTGAGAAGAATTCAATTAGGAATTTCACTAAATGAAATGTGATAAATACCCAGCCTGCCAGATACAGACATCAATGACACATCATAATGACAGATAAAATCTACTCGATGTCAAGAAAGTTTGCCTCTCTTGCCTTAATGAAAGTGTTTTCCTCCCTGGGATCTGCAGCAAATTAGAAGCCACCTCGTTTTCACTGACCCACATGGATAGGGTTACCATATTACTCCATGTACACATGGACAGTTTGGGACAGTTCAGGCTTTTCAACTCAGATCCCACTGCATTCTAGTAAGTGTAGTCCTACTGTAAAGGGAACCTGAGTTCAGGTAAAATGAAGTAAGGGCTCTGCTTACCAAATGAATTGGAGCCTGTGTATCTGCCTGAGCATTGGCATTTGCTTTTCTGCTTCTATCTCCCCTCCTCCACCTCAGCAACACTGTCTCCCTGCAGAGTTATAGTTCCAGCACTGTGAATAGACTACTACATATTCTATCAAAGGTAAAACATTTTTAATTAATTTGGAAGTTTGTTTATTTTATCTGCTTTTTTTTTCAGGCAGAAATACAAAAACACTTCCCAAAGGTAAGTCAATGATATTAATGCTCTTTATTCCTATTCATCTAGATTCTTTACCGTTAGTAGTTCCAAAAAACAATGTATTTTCCACATATATATTTATTGTAAAGGTGAAATCTGAAAGAGTGAAATTTAGATGTTTTGAAGTAACTGTGTAAATATGCATCAGTCTAAAAACAGACTTTCAGGGATATTAATGTAGATCATATTAATAGGAGGTTTTATTTATTATCTGCCTAAAATGTTTTATGTTTCTGCTAATAGAGGATGAGTACTGTCATGTAGGGTTGGACATTTTGTACTTTACATGCAGTATCCATATTTTTAAATATGAGTGCTTCTCTGGAATAAGCTACAGTTTTTTCTATATACAGTTTATGAATGTGTGTCTGTATGCATGTGTGTATTACATTAGCTGGGTTACTGACCATTGCTATTAAGCTGCATGCCCTACAACGTTGCTTCCCATGTGATAGATGATTTATTAGCATGTTTTTTCTAGCAAATGTGTCATGAGATGGAACTTGTGCAGTTAATGTGATACCAATATTAAATAAAATATTGAAAACAGTTTTAGTAGTCACAATAAAAACATATAACATTCAATTATAAATGGTTCTATAGGTTGTAATTAAAATAAAATATGTGGTATTTGTTATTCCTGCTACCCAGAAAACTGGCACATACTGCAGTGCCATATACCCACTTAACAAATGACACAAGATATGAAGAAATAACTGGTGAAAGAATTTATAGGATTTCGTTTTTGGTCCTGCCAGTAGCAGTCTACTTTGAAGCTGAAGAAGTTATACTATTCAGATTTTATTCAGAACTTTTGAAGATGGAATTTAAAAAAAAACAGTTTACAGTTTTGATATCTACCTGCTTCTCTGATCTGATGTGTTTTTCAATTCAAGTGTCTGTGATTACTGTGTGTGTAATGTGCCTGATGTATTTGCTTTGCAGTTATTCATTACTTCTAATTCAAGTAGATATTCAGTCGGCCCTTCCTATTTCACATTCAAATACCACCCCTGAGATAAAAGAAATGAATGTATCATGGTTATGAATATCAGACTTGTACATTTGCTTCACTTGGTGCATTTCTGTTTGTAAACACATTAAAAGCACCAGAAGGGTTCTATTTGGCCATTTAAAGGAAGGTATTATTTAGATCTGCCATTGTTTAGATAAATTAAATCATCCACTGTGGCTTTTTAATGATCCCCATTTAATTGATTTAGCTAAATTACAGACAAAATGTGCCGCCATTGCCCATTTCACCCCAAGCCAGCTCGTTGTAAGCCTTATGTTTTATTAGGGCATCACAACCCATTCACTACACATATAGCACTCCTAAAGACAATTTGCCATCTCAGTTCCGACATGCATACACATGTGTCAGTCTGGCTCTGGAGGTGCAGAATTATGCATTTGTATATAACTAGTTGTACTAGTTATTAGTTTGCAGCCAAAAAAAATGTAAAGGTGTAAAGTAATCACTGGGTAAAAATGCAATATCCTGTTTTTCAATACTGTGAAATTTAAACTGTGAGAAATTAGATCTAATCCTTTACCATTCTTGATATTTATACTTTTCACTGTTAAATAATTCTGATTACAATCATTAAAAATAGATGGGGCTGTCAGAATGCAATTGCAATGAGCTTCTGTTTATTTTGCTGCACATTTGTGACTTATTTATTTTAATGTCCAGTTTGAAAATGCCTATAGTTTTTTTTTTTCATCATTGCAATCTGTTCAAGGCCAGAACAGCAGGGCCCTCCAGTTGTAACCCTGTACTAGATTAGGGTTAGACAGAAATCCTGATCACATTGTTCACACAAGCAATGACAAAAAATAAAACAAACCTGCTGGTAGGATCATAATTTGTAGCTAATAAAATAATACCATAAATAAATGTTGCACTTGTATTCACTACATGAGTCTAAAAAGAAACACATGTTATAGCACATGTATTTTCATTTAAAATATGGTATCTGTTAAGTGAAGAGAAAAAGTGTGTTTTTCTAATAATTTTCTGTTTTATATGTTGCTATGCTAAATTCAATGTAAAAGCAGAGATGTTTATTAGAATAGCAATTTTGTTATGCATAATATATCTGTATTTTCACATTAATTAATTGGTAATCTTAGGCCCTGTCCACATTACATAACCGATCTCGAGAACCGTACTCAAAAACGTTTGATAATCCAGCTCAAAGCGTCCACAGTAAAGTACCATTTCATGTTTAGTCGGGTGTAATGTATACACACACTATTAAAATAGTTATTACTATTAAAATGGTTACAATTCCTAGCAGCACAATGGACTGTGGGACTTATGACATTATCCACCCATGCACTGTATTTTATGTTTACAGCCCGGCAAATATGGAACCCATGCCCACAGAAGTCATAGCACTTTTTAGCATGAATGTTATGGCTTTATTTCATAAAAACACAAAGTACAGTTTATCATAATGTGTGGATTTCTTTTTGAACTCTGAGGTTCTCCTTTACCGATTTCATCGCTTCAGATATCAATGTACCTTGATTTCTGCATCTGATCACGTCGCTCCATGATCCACCATTTTTCAACAAGCTTCAGAAATTGTATACAGTACAGCAGTATTGATAGTCATTCTCAACTCCTTCAGGCGCCTGTTCTGAGTACTGTTTTTGTAATGCTCATGCGCCGAAACATATCAGAAAGCATTTTGGGATATTGGAGGATACACAAAAAATGTAGTTCGGTATTACAGCATCCACACTTTTGACAAACAGCACTACCTGATGCAATCTAATTTAGAACTGCACTTGAGACTACCCTCTGAGGTGGTTTCGAGTCCAGTTCTCGAGTGTGGTATTAAATGCTGCGTAGTGTGGACGCTAACCGTATTTAGCACTAATACGGTTTAGAGGCATAGTGTGGACAGGGCCTTAATTACAAATGCTGGCTTTCCTCATGTGGGTAGTGATACAAACATTCTGCAGCTTGTTGCTAGGTTACCAGTTACACTGGCATCTGAAAGAGGTTTTTTTGAAGTCCCATTCAAATATATAATACATTTGAAGTTTGAAGTGTAGTATTGGTATGGTTGCCACCTTTTCCACAGATCAAACCCAGACATATTTCTCAGTCAGCCTAGGTCTATCAAAACTGCAGTATATTGTAATACAGTTTAACACAATACCATCAGATCTTGGTACAAATCAATATTCATGCAGTTTATACAGTATTGTGCTCTTGATATTTCTAGCAATCGAACTTGGAAGCCAGAAAAATAGTAGCTATATCATGGTACATTAGAGGCTAATCTTACCTGAGACAAGTAGCTGTGGTGATGAGTAACGCTGTGGTAAATCAATGCAATTTCTGAAGCGACGTTTTTTTTTTTTTTTTTTACAAATAATTTTTCCAGATAGTCACTGGATTTATGAGCCTGAAAAGCCTGTTTGTGATGGTCAGAATCATTGAGAGTCAAAATGTACTTAAATTAGGTTTGTGTTTTTCAATGTTACTAATGGTTACCACTATATAAAGATATATAATATCTTTATATAGCGCCTTTCATAGTGGACCACCATCACAAAGTGCTATACAGAGATAGGCTGTGAACTGTGCATTACATGCAGAGTCACCTACAATAGGACATTGATTTAACATCTCATCTGCAGGATGGAGCACAAGTGACTTACTCTGCGGTCACACAGTGAGTCAGTCAGTGGCAGAGGTGGAATTTGAACCGGTGACCTTCTGGTTACAAGCCCTGGACTTTAACCACTGGACCACACTGCCTCATACATACATGTACGCATATAGATGGTTTAATTACCATTACATATCGTAAGAAAACCATATTTTACTGTAAAGGTTATGTATTTAACCATGTGCAGATCAATGTAATGTAAAGCATTATTCAAATGCTGGGGGCACAGTAGAATGTACAGATCAGAACTAAACAGTACATTTCTAATAACATAGTGGAAATCCTTTAAGCAACTAGTGTACCGTGTAATGGGTCATTTTGGCTGGCATTAAATCGGCAGATTTTCTACCTTGGTAGATTTTTAGGTTTTTTTAATTGCCGTTTATCATTTAGCAAATTCACTAAAAACTACTTTTAATTTCAAAAACATTCAAATACATGTTTACTTAATGAAATATATCTGCTAAAACAGTATCTAATTTACAGTAACTAGTTTTAGCATCTACAGTGTCACTGCAGCAACATGGAGAACAACAAAGAAGGCCTTCTAAAAATGAGTAACAATATTTATCGTTCTTATGTATGGCCAATTTTAAGATATCAGTAATTGGAAAGGATTACTAAATACAGTACACTTTAACTACAGGCATTTGCTAACTCTCAGTTTTAAAACATAGCTATGGTTCACTAACATAACACAGAGGAATGATCACAGTATCATTTAGTAATTGTAGGACAGTATTGCCACATGTGAAAACTTTAACATTAAAGCCAAAACTAAAACACTTTAAATTTAAAACTGGTTAATAGACTAGTTTACACTGCCTCTGAGTTTCTGATCGTATACATTCCATATTTTCTTGTGCCGGTTCATACTGGCACAAGCCACATTAAAAACTCATTAGCTTTAGTACCACAGCCATTTCTCCTTTTATCCTTGCAGAGTTTTCATTTTTAACATTTTTGTTTTGTGCAATTCTCAAATGAGCAGCCCCCCTTGCCTCCATGTTGGATTCTTGTTCCATAGGTGTTCAAGTCTATGATGCTTTGTGCTAGACTAGTGGCAACATTGGCTACATTGCGGCTTGTAGAGCTATTATTCCTTAAAATAATCTACTTGACCCGGTCCTTTTTTTACTATGACATGGGTTTACAACAAACTTCTAAGTACATTTTATGCTAATTAAGGATGGGGCTATGGTAATATGTCCTAAGTGTCAGTCATAAAAAGAACCGTTCTGTAAATGAAATGTGCATTGTATTAAAAAGGGTGTTTACAATGACTTTGCAAGATGTTAGAATGATATTACAGACATCTTATTTACTTACTTACCTAATCGTGGGCTATCCGGGTTAACAACAGTTGTAACTGTCTACTAGTCTCTGAGGAGGGTTAAATCTAATTATTTGTTAACTGTTTCGTTTTTAAACTATGATATATTAATATGTGTTTCATGCAATTATCCCTTGTCATCAGTATCAGTAGTTCCACTGTAATATGAATACATTTCGACAGCTTTAAGTTCAAACAAAATATATCTGGTAAATGATATACGATTTGTAACTCAAATCTAAAATCTATTCTATTAAGTACCTTTGTATTAAAATACTTTTTAACAGTGGGATTCAACTGTCTAGAAAAGTATAGTACGATGATGGTGTGATGACATTAAAATTCTAGAAAAAGAATGTTCCAATATGCAAAGAACAAAAACAGGCCGTCTGCATATTGATTTAAATGTATTCCTCCCTGTTTACAATAACTTTGTTCTTTTTAACTGAGCTGACCTGTAGGAAGAACTGAAGTTAAAATGGTCAAATTAAGAACAATCCATTGATATGTGTAATGGTTTTAATTTAATTAGCACTCTTTAATGATACATTTTTTCCTTACGAATTCAAGATTGTCGAGAAACAATTGAATTGTATCAAGAAAGTTTGAAAATAGAGCGCAAAAGAAGATTGATATCAAAGTAGCATAAATCAGTACATTAAGTTCAGCAATCAACAATAGTCAGGTAATATCTCAGCTTCAGTGTAAACAAATAATATGATATACAAGCAGGATAACTGTTTGAGTAAATATGAGTCAGTAAATATCAAAATCTCAGTGAATGCTAATGAATCAGATGTTACAAAATCATAATTAATTTGTCAATCTGTTGTTCAATTATATTTATTTTAATTAGACTCCACGGTACATAACGTTCATTTGTTTTTATTTATTCTACCACCTTTACTCACTGTCCTAGATCGCTCTATTATTCTCCCTTTGTATACTTGTTAAATCACTCATATACAATATTATTTCAGCCCTTGTTCATTGAAACAGTGTCTTAGATATAGTACACCCCTTTACATTACACAAACAACAACCTTGTCTGTTCTTTTAGTTTCATGGAGGATGCTTTGGGCATTGTCACTTTCAGGCCTTTGTTTAATGAAAAATCCTGTTCACATTGTTGCTTCACACATAACATTGGGGCATCAACTACCTTGAGAATTCAAAGGTTAAGCAGAGGAATTCAAGTTCTTATCACTTGTCTCCATGGAGACCACAGCCAGTCTGGTCTCTTTATCACTTCTTTGTTACAATCGAAAGGTGCTTTTGCAATTTAAAAATGTATAGCGTCTTAGTGGATAACTAATATATCTTAACTCTAACCTTACTCCTCTTAACCCCAAACTGATATATCCACAGTATCCATAGTGAACCCCATGCTGAAGTCTTATTTCTGCTTGAGCCCCTAATATAGGTAGTGTGGTCCAGTGGTTAAAGTCCATGGCTTGTAACCAATAGGTCACAGGTTCAAATCCCACCTCTGCCACTGATTAACTTACTGTTTGACCCTGAGCAAGTCACTTAACCTTCTTCTGCTCCATCCTGCAGATGAGATGTTAAATCAATGTCCTATTGTAAGCAACTCTGCATATAATCCTGTTCACAGCCTACATCTGTAAAGTGCTTTGTGATAGTGGTCCACTATGAAAGGTGCTATATAAAGATTATATTATTTATTAAATAAAGATATTGTACATATTTATATGGAACACACAACCCTGCACAAAACTGCTTTGTTGAGGGGAGGAAATGGCACATGTAAAAATCTTCAAACAGGTGAGATTGGAGGAATGCTACCATCCATCTCTGTATTCTTTTATCACAAACAATGTTCTGACATACAGATGCAACGTGTGGGAAGATGGATGAACGATATCCACATTGTTTACTAGATGAATAAAGTTATGTCCTTGACATTTTTTTCTGTTGTTCCCACAAATAACGTTTTCACTGTATATATTTTTGTGTCCAGTTTCAGTCATTAGGCTCAGTAAGTGTTCTTGACCCCCATGATACTGACAGATGTGATGCTTTTGTCAGTGTTCCCTGGCAACTGAATTCAATAATAAACAGCACTGTGTGTTCTTTAAGGGAACATAACATCACACTGCTATAACTGATTATTCTTTTCAGTGGCTTGACATATCACGTGGTAATGAAACACAAGCAATTACTGAACGACAAACCTGGAGCCACAGTTTTACTTCATGGTAAATGTGTTGTTGTCAACTGCAGGGTTTGGGGTTTTGTTTTGAAAGAGAACTTTCATACTAAATTGATCAAATGGCCAGGTCTAATGTTACAATGAACCTGAAAATACATAGTAAAGAGTTTGCTTGTGAATGATGTAATTCATTCACTCGGCGCTCTACTTACAATCCGTTTAAAATGATCAGGACACGTACAGTAGCATCTGCTATTCATCTGCTATTCATCTGCTATTCATCTGCTATTCATCTGATAGCAAAGCCTGAAAAGGTTACCTTAAACATTTATAGGTACTTCCTAACAGCTGTTTTAGTTTTAGTCTTTCCTTATTTATATTAATATATTATTGGAAAATCACCTCTGTTTAGTTCATGATTCAGCATCGGTGACCTGTCTTTATTCCTATAATAATGTCCTAATATATTAGTATTGTTGGACCCTTTAGAATTAATAAATGAGCTTTGGAATCACTGTTTGTGGACATACTTACTTATACAAGCTTATTTTATTGGAGATGTGTACATGGGTAACATTTTTGTTTGCTTTGTTTAGCCAAGTAGACTTTTTTTCATGAAACTCAAAAACTGTATACATTTCTTCCCTTACAGACGTGCTCAAATTTGTTGGTACCCCTCCACAAAAAACGAAGAATGCACAATTTTCTCTGAAATAACTTGAAACTGACAAAAGTAATTGGCATCCACCATTGTTTATTCCATATTTAATAGAAATCAGACTTTGCTTTTGATTTTTTATTCAACATAATATTGTAAATAATAAAACAAATCAAAATGGCATGGACAAAAATGATGGGACCGCTAACCTAATATTTTGTTGCACAACCTTTAGAGGCAATCACTGCAATCAAACGTTTTCTGTAGCTCTCAATGAGACTTCTGCACCTGTTAACAGGTAGTTTGGCCCACTCTTCCTGAGCAAACTGCTCCAGCTGTCTCAGGTTTGATGGGTGCCTTCTCCAGACTACAAGTTTCAGCTCTTTCCATACATATTCAATAAGATTCAGATCAGGACTCATAGAAGGCCACTTCAGAATAGTCCAATGTTTTGTTCTTATCCATTCTTGGGTGCTTTTAGCTGTGTGTTTTGGGTCATTATCCTGTTGGAGGACCCATGACCTGCGACTGAGACAGAGCTTTCTGACACTGGGCAGTACGTTTCGCTCCAGAATGCCTGGATAGTCTTGAGATTTCATTGTGCCCTGCACAGATTCAAGGCACCCTGTGCCAGGCGCAGCAAAGCAGCCCCAAAACATAACCGAGCCTCCTCCATGTTTCACTGTAGGTATGGTGTTCTTTTCTTTGAAAGCTTCTTTTTTTTGTCTGTGAACAAAGAGCTGATGTGACTTGCCAAAAAGCTCCAGTTTTGACTCAGCTGTCCAAAGGACATTCTCCCAGAAGGATTGTGGCTTGTCAATATGCATTTTAGCAAATTCCAGTCTGGCTTTTTTATGTTTTTCTTTCAAAAGTGGAGTCCTCCTGGGTCTTCTTCCATGGAGCCCACTTTCTACCAAAAAGCGACGGATGGTGCGATCAGAAACTGACGTACCTTCACCTTGGAGTTCAGCTTGTATCTCTTTGGCAGTTATCCTTGGTTCTTTTTCTACCATTCGCACTATCCTTCTGTTCAATCTGGGGTCGATTTTCCTCTTGCGGCCGCGCCCAGGGAGGTTGGCTACAGTTCCATGGACCTTAAACTTCTTAATAATATTTGCAACTGTTGTCACAGGAACATCAAGCTGCTTGGAGATGGTCTTGTAGCCTTTTCCTTTACCATGGTTGTCTATTATTTTCTTTCTGATCTCCTCAGACAACTCTCTCCTTTGCTTTCTCTGGTCCATGTTCAGTGTGGTGCACACAATGATGGTGCACAGTCACTGGTGCACAGTGACTGCTTTTCTCCATTTAAATAGGCTGAATGACTGATTACAAGATTGGAGACATGTGTGATACTAATTAAAGAAACTAATTAGTTTGAAATATCACTATAATCCAATTATTTATTATCTTTTCTAAGGGGTACCAACAAATGTGTCCAGGCCATTTTAGAATATCTTTGTAGAATAAACAATAATTCATCTCTTTTCACAGCTTCTTTGCTTTATTCTGTGACATACCAAAGGCATGCAATATACATGATAAAATAGCTTTTAATTTAATCACTTTTCAGGAGGAATGAAGCATTATTTCAATGAGCTGTAAGGGTACCAACAAATATGAGCACGTCTGTATGTCATAAAATGTACTCTTAATATGCAACCCAGAGTAGCAGTTTGTTTTTGGGCTATATTATATGCATTTGAGAATGTATACATTTCAAGGTGACTATCTCTGAATGAAAGTCCTTGGGGCTTTCTGAAAACGATTCCATTTTAGTTTGAAATACTATACATATTTGGGGCTTAGATTAAACAGTTATTTTGTGTCTGAGCTAAAATGTATACTTAGCGATCTCTCACCAGAAGGGATATGTAATACAGTATGATAAATAAAATAAGTCAAGGTTGGTTTGATGAGTTTTATTAGTAATAGCAGTAGTCATAATCATTTTAAATTAATTACCTGACAATAATTTGTCTAACGTGTTTTTTTCCCCCCTCATAATAAGAATTGTAATGCTTAAATATTTTTTGAAGATGTTGAAAACTGGACTGTTTGTCATTGAACTTATCAAGTTTATTTTAGCATTGTTTTATATATATATATATATATATATATATATATATATATATATATATATATATATATATATATATATATATATAATTCAAATTCTAAATGTTAATTATCTATACACTGGAACATGGACAGGTCATGTGCTAAGCAAAATGTTATTCTTGAATGAATGGATGTGGGTATAAATGCCTCTAAAGTTTCTGTGTCAGCAAAGGCACCAATTGATTTGCTGTCCTGTCTGTCACATGCACCATTACAACTTGTCACTATTTGCTTAGGCTGCAGGATCCAGCATCTCTTGCAATTCAGTAATGTTGCAAGAAATACTGTGAGCGTGACAAAATATAAAGCGGTATTTGTAGGTTTCAATTTAAATTATTCCCAAGGTTATTATTTACTGGCCAAAGTGAAAGGGTTTGTTGCAATTCAATAAGGGGTGAACACATTTCTTTAAAGTCAAGCAGTTCACACTATAACTTGCATGCAGATTGAATTAAATATTTTCCAGTATTTCAACTCAGTTTCATTTTTTATTTATAATATCGGTATGTATAATGCAAGCCAATACCAACAACAGCTAAATACTTATTTTAAATCCCAGTGAATCTAAAGTGTTAATATGTGAGTGTGTGTGTGTGTGTGTATATATATATATATATATATATATATATATATATAGTAAGGGAGTGTAGTATCCTGACAAAAATATGGAGGCTTTAGAACCCTGGAGTTAGGATATGACACTCCATCTTACTGTGACCAAAGGTAACAGGAGGTCATTTTAGTAAAGACCTCCTAAATTGAATAAGGTACTGATTAATTAAGTGATAATGGAAAATGCCAATCAGCTGCGACTGATCTGATGAGTAATAAAATTAACCTCAGTTGAATTATTCGGTGTGGGGGTTTGTTGACGCACCTTTAGCAATAATAACCTCTTTTAAACGATTAGGATATTTGTCAGTGAGCTTTTGCCATGATTCTTTAGTGATTTTTGACCATTCTTCAACACAAAATTGTTCCAGTTCATTCAAATTTCGAGGCCTTCTTTAGCTCCTACCACAAGTCTTGTACTTCTTGATAATAGAAACAATAGTTGAAATAGAAATACTCAAATGCTTTGAAATCTTGCATCCTTCTCCTGCTTTGACAATAATTTTCTGCCTAAGGTCTTCAGATAGTTCTTTACTTTTTCCCATATTGACTTATTGGTGGGCGACACAGTGGCCTCAGGGGTCTGTCTGTGTTTGCATGGGTTTTCTCCAGGTACTCCGGTTTCTTCCCATAGTCCAAAGACATGCTGGCTAGGTGGAATGGCTTCTTTCAATTGTCCCTTAGTTGCCCTGATTATTCCTATGTAACTCTCACTCTGGGTATAGCCCACATGACTGAACTGTCGTGCATTACATCCCTTGTATAATGCACAGATTGTGTCTACTTCCCTATCAAAAACACAATAGAATACTATATAGAATTGTTTTAAAACCAGACTATACAATGCATATATGTATGTGTATGTAGCGCTCAACTTGAGTATAACGAGCAGAGATTTGGTGATGTATTCAGAAAATTACAGTCTCTAAAATTAGGCATTACATCACTTTGAAAAAGTGGAATTACAATAAGTGCATGGCTGTTTGCTGCATGTTCTGATGTAGACTTAAACATTAAACAATGAGAAATTATTAATGAAAGTGAAAAAAAAGGATAAGGTTGTTTGGAAACTGTATAGACATGGAAACGATTGTTTAGCTGCCATTTGTGATATCAAGGTTGAGCACAATTCATCTTTTATAACTCAGACTTTCTCAGGTGATTAACAGTATTGTAGTTTTACATGTACTTGCTTTTCTACTGTAGGTAGTATTGCAATGGCAACTGTGATGCAAATGTTGTGTAATTGTTATGCTTTTTATTTTTACTTTTTAGATATTTATTTGTCTATGTAAAATGTGTAAATGTAGCCTACACTTTCAGTGAAGTAATCTTCACAAAGTACCATGGTTTTCAGGACTGAAAATGATTCAGGCTGAGTTCTCTTTGTTATGGAAGCAAATTCCTCAGAGGCTGTTTCTCATCATGCTACAGTGGACCTTACTGGCCAGGTGCCCGGTGAGCTCATGCAGATACTTTCAGGTTGGCCTTTGTCCTCCAGAGGCCAAGAACTCAATGACATCGGCTCTTGAACTCCTGGGTATAAAGATGCATTTGGCTTTATCGTGGAATTGGAATATGCCCACTGGCTTTCAGTTCTTCCTGAGGTGTTGAGGAGAATTGCTTTGGTGAGGGCACACAAATGGATATTCTAAATTTGGAGAAAGTTGGGGGTAAAATAATTGAGCACAAAAAATAAATCAAATTAATAATAATAATAATAATAATAATAATAATAATAATAATAATAATAATAATAATAATAATAATAATAATAATTCAGACTCAATAGGCTGAAATCTATTGCGATGGTGTCTAATGCTGAGGACTACATTTTCTGAAACCACACCCAAGACAAAGACATTTTGTGACAATTTCCATAAAATAAGTCAATTACATTTTTAAGATTTAATAGCCACCACCAATACTAATTTGACACCCAGGTACTCTAGTGAGGTAAAGGTCCAAATTGGTTAGGGTAGCAACTTAAAAGTTAATTATAACATGCTGAATTTATTTGAAAGAAATCACACAATGCTATAAAGCAAAGCATAAAATCAATTTCACTGTGAAAACAGATAGAAAGGAAAGCCTTTCCTATCAAAGTAAGATCTCCAATATCTCAATTGTAACCATGGTGACATGATGATCTTTTTTTCTAATATTGATTATAGATTGTGCATTCTACAGTGTATCCATATAAACAAAGATAAGCTGACAAGAATCACATTTTAAAAAATCAACCCTGAGGGGTGAATGGCATACATTATATTTGTAATTATATACAATAGGTATACTGCTATGGTAAAAAAAAAAACTGTTGCCTCGAAGCTGGTATTTATTAGAGACCATAGACCATAGATTGTGGGGCTTTGCAGAACTCTTCAGAAAGCAAGAGGTATGCATTAATTCCTAATTGTAGAGTAAATTTTAACATGCAATAATTTCATGTAGCGATTTCAGGAAACATGTTCATTATTCTAATATTGATAGTCCACCATTCCTTGTCCTTTTCTTAATATACAATATTGTCCATTAATCATGTCTGAGGTTAGGTTTGTTGCTGCACACACCCCTTCCACCCCCAGCACCAAAGAGATGGTTCTAGCATCTGTAGAAAAGTGACCTACAAATATGTTACCTACATATGACCAGTAACAGCAGACAATGAAGAGGTAATCTAATTATCTAATTGCACATTATCACTATCTATTTGTTTATAGTTTCTAACATTTAAAGACTGTCCACTAACTGACTATATAAACTGTACTAGAGTGTGCCACTTGGACAACATAAGATGTGTATTACTTTATTTTTGGAACAGTCAGAAACAACTTTGCAGCTCAGTGTAGACTTAATGTAAAGAGCATATGCATTTTGGATCACTAAAATGAACAAACACTGCGCTGTATGGGTTAAATAGTCTGGACTGGTACTGCACTTAATTACGTATTTAATATAAGGATATGTTGGTACTTTATAAAAACATTGGAAAAGCAGATGGTAAAACAATTACAATGGCATCCAAATATAGACTCAAACAAATTCCATGCACCACAGCCAATACCAGTATTCTTCTGGCACAGACCAAAGGCATGTTGGGTTGTGCTTTAAACATAACCCATGCTGAATAACAGATCCAAAGTGCCTTGCAATGGTTGCTGTTTAGCACCCAATCAAAAATATACAGTTCATTAAGACTAGTTGGTGAAAGTGTGCAATCTCAAGGGAGTTTTTACTGGGTCTTGCTCTCAGGTCTTTAAAAATTGCCATTGACTTTTTTTTAATATAAACTACTGCTTGAGAAATGGCTGGTAGTGACTGCTGGCCATTCTCATTAACCTTTACCATGGCTGAGTGTGTGCATTAATGGCACTGTGGATAACAGATAAGAAATGTAAAAACCGAACAAGTATTATAATAGACATTCATGCCAGTCTTTACTGGGTAGTTAATGACTTGTGTGTCCACAGTTTCAGTTCAGCATGGGATTAACAATTTTTTTGTTTCTGTGTTCATGTCAGCTATAGTCTTACGCCCATCATGCTTTGCAGTTAACATGTTTCATTAATAAGTAAAGCTATTATTATTATAGATAGACATGGAAGAGGATGGATGTGATACTTCGATAACCACACACTAAAAACTGACTTAACAATTGATATTATTGTCTTTATTTCCCTGCCGGGGATGTATATCCCCGGGTAACAGGGATATAGTTTACGCACACGTATGTCACAGATTTTTAATTATACTGAGGGGAGGGTGTGAGAGCCGGTGCTCCACCCTGCTGTCACCATAAATCATCTCCTATTTCCTATTTAAAGTCTCAACCACACACAGCTCGCTGTCTAGCGTTTCAGTTCTTTTTCTGCAACCCTTTTGACTGACGAAACTTTGTGCTCTTGTTTTTTCATCTGATTTGGACGACCCCACTTTTCTTACATGCTCAGACGATCTCGCAGGCCCTTCAACATCTTGCTGTCCCGACCCGGTAGCGTCTACAGAAACTCTGCAAAGCCAGTAGCTTCGCTGCTCCAAGCAGACTTATCCTAATCCTTTACAACTTCAGTATAAATATTGGACCATCTTCAAACTGCTCAATACCCTATATAAAAAAGGCATCATCATTCCATCCGGTCAGGACAGGCTCGCTCTTTTCAAATTTTATTGCAAAGCCATTTCAGTGGAGCCTATCATTCCTCCCAGCCTGTCTGCCTCTGCTCAGCCTGTTTGCAGTCCCATGGTATTCAATCCTCCCTCCCCCGCTCCCGCACTTGCTTTAAGAGCAGCCACTCAGCCGACTCACAACCAAGTGCCGATATTCGCCAGGAATTTTTCAACGACATGAGAACTCTGATGCAACCAGTAGCAGATGCCATCGCCTCCATTAACACCAGGCTTGATGATAACCGCGTCCTTCTACTATCAACAACAGCAACCATTTCTTCATCTTTCGACCACTGCAGCTTTAGTACCACCTCCTCCCTCCGAGCTTCCAGCCTCAGTCCCTACAGTCGACCTTCTGGTATACAACCTGGCTTCTGCAATAGCGTCCGGTTCTCAAGTCTCCACTTCCATTCACCGGCATTCTCTTTCTACCCAGATTCACCACAATATCATAGAAAGTGAAGACGTTAATCTGGTCGTTAATTATTGCTACTGCCGAATTCATGGATCACCGCGTCATCGACTGCGGAGACTTATCAGTCACTCTAAAATCGCATGACCCACGTTTACTAAAAAATCTCACATTGGGAGAATTCAAGATGACATTGTCAGTATTTAGAGATGTTTTGTGCTCTGTCTACCCTCAACGTCATCAGGAACTCGATCAATATATGCACTACATTGTTGAGCTTTCCCCCAGATATGGAGGAACAATGTTCTTTGAATATCATAAAGCATTTTCTGCCAAAGCAGCCTCCATTTTAGCTACAGATAACCACATCGTCGACTGGTCCAGCTCTGATCCTGATCTTTTTAACAGGATCTTTAGCAGTCTCCACGCTAATGCCTGCGCAGTCTGTGCCTCAACTGTGCATTCCATGTCTTTGTGTCCCAAGACTGCTATTGCTTCCTCATTCAAACCAACCCGCTCCTTCCCCTTTCAGTTCAACAGCACTCCATCAACTTCTAAAGCAATTCATTCTTTAGCTCCCCCCAATCGCTCTATAGTCAGAGATCGATATGGGCGTCCCATCTCTTTTTCCGGACCTAGACAAATATGCAACAATTTCAATAGCGATGCCTGCATATCAAAACATGTAAATTTCTTCATATTTGCAGTTATTGTGGCGACGCCCATTCAAAGATCATCTGCCCAGTTTATAAATGACACTAATCCATTCACCCCAATCAACGTACATGTCTGCTGCTCCAGCCCCATCAACAAGATCTTCTTATTCTACAGGCTGGTCTTCTTTCTCCTCTTTCTGTTCAAAAAAACAAATTCAGCCAATTCCATTCATCCTAGCCTTTATCGTCCATGCAGAGACATTTTACACCTCTCCGTCTCCACAATCAAATCCTATCAAATCTCCGGAATCCAGTTCTACTACCGTCTCATGTTAGTATCTTCTCCAATTCTTCTGCTCGTTCCAGCAGTCCGCCTGACATTCCACTGCATATCCAAGTTCCGCCCCCACTTCCCCACCCTGTCTTCCCATTTCTCTCTCTCATGTCCATCTTGTGAAAAAGGCTGCTTTACCCCTTTGACAATCTCCTCATGGAAACCATGCGTTTTTAACTGCATTCTTCAGATTCCTCAGATGCTCTGAACAGTCAGATCTCTTTCCAGCTTCCCTTCTCTCGGCATCCGTTCTAGCGACATAGCCTTAGTTCCAGATTCCCATTTCCTAATCATGCTCCGCATCTCTAAGACAGACCAGCTCCGTCAGGGTTAATTCATTCAACTCTCGAAGATTAATTCTCCACTATGCTCCTACACCTCTATGTTCAGATACATCCTCAGCAAGAAGCCTTCCCTCAGGACAGATCCTCTATTCATCAGCTCATCCCGTGCAGTAGTTATAAGACATTGGTTTTCAACTCACCTCGCCACCCTCATCTCCAAAGCAGACCTCTCTCCTCAGTTCTACACCCCTCACTCCTTCAGAACTGGAGCAGCCACCTCAGCAGCAAAAGCCAATATTAACCAGCATCTTATCAATAGCCTAGGGCGCTGGTCCTCCTCAGCAGTAGAATCCTACATTCGCACTTCCGTTTCCAATATATCCTCTCCACTGTGTGGCAGGTATATGTTTATAGAATTAATATAAATAAAGTATTCCTTATTCAGTCCAGTAAAATCATTATAAATGTCCATGCCTCCACTGAGGAGGGGTTCTCACCGCGTGAGTCAGTGGGGACCCCCGGCCACACACTCTTGCTCTATCTAAGACTGGGCTCTATCTCCAGCTCCCTCTTCTGCCACCCTTCTCTAGGTTCTTCAGCACAAGAACCTATTCCTCCTACAAGCCAATCTTATGTGTTTTCAGGTTCCTGGGGTTACTGTACAGCTGGCCTTCGAGGCCGTTCTCTCTCTTCTGGCCAAGAGAGCTCCTGCCGGTCAGAAATCTTTTTATCCTTTATACTCCATCCTTTATTCTCACTTCTCAAACTACCTCTCCAACTAACAACCTTTCACTCCAGCCCCGGCTCTCCCCACCCCCCGCCCGTGAAATTATTTTGTACATAACCTACATTCTATAAATGTGTATTATGGTGACCTAGGTTATCACTGTACCGACAGATGATTGGCTAAGCAGATAAAGGCTATATCTTGGAAACCACTTGACCAAAAATGATTAAATTTTACATGGATAAGGGAAACTAGGATAATTTCAAGAGTAACTTTTGTGTTAAATCATCCCCCATATTACATTTTGAAAAGTGCTCAATCCAAGATGAAAAAGCAATAGAAATGTATTCAGAAGTTTTGGAAATTGTGTGGAAAAAAAATGTGAACCACGCATATTTTAGGTGATATATGTCAGATTTTTCCATCTACTGCCTTACTGGAGCCTGCATAGCTTTTCAAAATAGTTAATGCTAAAAGCTTGTATAAGTCATCAGCAGAGATCCTAATTTTCCACAATTAAAAAAATAAATAAAAAATCCTCTGATAAAAATAAAAACTAAAACAGTACTATTGAATAACAGTTAACACAGGAAGTATATATTGGCACACTTTCAAATTCGAAGGAAGTTACAATCTCATCAATATCATCAATCAATAATATAACGTACCATTTTACTTTAAACATTACAAATACGTCTGTGTAGCAATAATAAAAAAATAAAAATAGTGTTCATATTAGTTTATCTCGAGCTAGTCTGTTACCTGGATGGCTATAAACAGCTTGTTGAGTAGTAACTACGCACTGGATACTGAAGTAAACTGCAGCTACGTTTCAGCATGAATGTGACAGTGTGCCTCTTGACCAGTCTACACCAGAAGCAGTTTTAATGAACAATTATGTTTACGTAAATTTAAGCAAAATTGCCCGCATTGATGATTATACAGGGTTCGTACGCTAGTCTGGAAGTCTGGAAAAAGTATGGAAAAATTCCAAACTGATTTCCAGGGCTTGAATGCTTGAAAAAACATGTCTCCGTTATGAAAGTCTTGAAAGACTGCAATTTTACTAGTATCACGGGAGAATGAAAATTGATCTGCAATTATTTTTTTATTATTAATAATAATTGATCTTGAAAGCGGGTCAGCAGCTTTAGCGGCCTGTCTAATTTACTAGTAGTAGCAACTATATTGCTTGCGACCAAATCCCACGAGGATTGCCCCGTGTAACACCCCTGACAACGTCCTGACAACTCAAGCAATCCTATCCAGTCAGCGCATTGGTATATGTCACATGACTCCGTCTGCTCCAGTGAAAAGAAGGGTAAAATGGACACTATGACAACCAAAATATATACATTTATATTGAAGGCTATAATTTTTTAAACAAAGTTACAGACTGAAATTACAAGCTACTGTACTCTGCTCATCAAAATTCACATTTTGTTATCTTGTTGTTACCTTTATTAAATCGTTAACGTTATTTCCCAACCCAGGAAAAAAGACGAACACGATAGTTATTATCACTGACTTGGATTAGCCCCTATGGTACGTATAAACGTAGCATGTTAACTTCGCTTTTTTCATTTCTTTAATGTGATTAACAAAATGTACCGGTAATTTTATTTTAACTGTATGGTGCTTGCTTGTAACTAGTACCAAGTGCAGCAACAGTCTCGGGTCCATAACGCCAAGTGTAGATATACTATTTACATCCTTGCTATATGGCCTTCATTATATGATTTTGTCCCATTGTATCATTACTTTATCTTGTTCTCACAGGACTAAATAGATGCATGTTTTTAAAATCTGTGATCTATAGTTGCTTTTGTACATTTTTATTTGCAAGTGAACTGTGACATTAGGGCCTTATTGAGCATTATATTCTGCAATTTTGAACATTGACTTTGGATACTGTTTTAATTCTGGAAACTGTTGTTGTTGTTTTTTTATCCTTTGCTTAATGTATTGCCCTTTACATTTTACACAATTCTGTGCATGGGTAACACTTTGATTTAATTTTGCTGTAGCGCTGAGCTGCAGGGTTTCTGGGATATAATGAGACAGACAACAGTTGCAGTTCAAAGTAGTAGGAAACCGCTGCATGTATTCTTTTTTTTAGCTTTTAGTGAACAATGGCTCTCTTCCTCGCCTCTCACTCGGACACTCACCCTCTTCTCTCAATTCTCCCACCATCAGTACCTGCTTCTCTCTTTCAGACTTTCATCTCCACACACCCCAAGTCCCTCCCTGTTCCTCACTCATTGGTCCAACACTCCCTATCTCTGACTGGTCGTGTCAGACCTGCTCCCACCCCCCTCAGTGATGCACTCACACACAGGCAGTCTCAGCTCTGTCACACAAGCACCAAAATACACAGAGAACGCTAACAGATCTGAACAAGAATAACATAGTTTACAAACACACATTATTTACAGTCCATTCCAAAATTGTCTACAAATCAGCTTCTATTTATCTAGTTTATTTTATCTACTAGTGTTCAGCATTCAATTCTACATCCCTACCTCTTTATTTAATTATTACTTTTCATTTATTAATTGTTGTTCCTAATGTTTGTATTGTACTTTGTAACTGCTTTGGCATACCACGGATGTTGTCATGCCAATAAAGCACATTTGAATTTGAATTTGAGAGAGAGAGAGAGAGAGAGAGAGAGAGAGAGAGAGAGAGAGAGAGAGAGAGAGAGAGAGAGAGAGAGATTTTTTGAAATTTTTCTCATGAAATAATGAGCCTTTTTATTATATTTCCTCCTGACAGATGGCTTACAGCATCTATAATCGATGCACTATTCTCTAAATAATGCAGCCTTCAATGCTAGCACTGTTCTTAGGTATTTTAACTCTTTCCTATAATAGATTCCATATGCAGTAGGAGAACCTCTTTCGCAGACGTAACTGAAAAAAATGAAATCTACTGTTGATTCATTTATTTCAGGCCTCTTCTAGCAACGTTAGCAGTGCCAAAAATTATGAGCTCTACTTGGTTTTGCATAGCTTGATCTAGACATCATCCACAGCGAATAAAAACCAGATTGTGAAATACTTACAATTTGCTGATGTGTAGCCAGTCTTACAGACCAGACTTATCCATCCACATTAATGTATGTACTGAACTTCACTTTTAACAACTTTCACAAAGTTTTCACATGGGACCGCTAAAACAGTTGCATAACTTTTACTGGAGAAATGATAAGCAGCTTTCGGCTTTAAAGCTAACGTCTCATTTGTGGTGCGGGGTTTCATAACTTCAGTGCACGGCAGCATAGTTCACATGACTACAATAATATAACACATTTGTACCTGGGCAGCTCCTGGCAATGTGTCAGATGTTTCTTGCACAGTTCCTTTCTCCTGTCTCAACTTGTCTCCCAATGCTTTACGCAAGCAACTCTGTTTGGTGGTGCACAGAAGTGCCTCTCTGATGTGGCCTCTATGGCCTTGTTTTACTAAGCTGTCAGAGAGAGAGAGAGGGAGGCTCTCCAGACACAAAAAGTCCAACCTCTGTGCTCACAACGGTGTAGTCATAGTAGTAAGACGAGGACTGTTTTGTACCAGGCTGCTGTGGAGTTCCATCCTGGAAGAAACTTTACTTTCCCTCACTTTTAAATGGACTGTGTTACTATCAAGAGGAAGTTACTCCACAGACCCATCTTTAGGTAAGTGATTTGTAGGGAAGTTTGATAGGAGAAAGGGAAAATTCATTTAAAATCTTCTTCCCATTTTCTTGACATCTGTTTCATATTATAAACATAATAATCAGTGAGATATAATCTTGGTTGTGACACTTTTCAGTAGCAATAATTCGGTAAAGTTGTTAAAACTTGAATAGTTGTAGCAGGGCTGTTTTTCCTCTCTTATCAAGTATTGTATTATTAGCTCTGTACTTTGAACAAGTTGTAAAAACTCTTTAAACATTTGCAGACGTTGGAGGTAAAAAGACTATTAGATGTGGAACATTGTTTTCGGTTCACTGGACTGGACAGTATTGCAAGGGTTTAAATGTTTTATGTTTATTTGGTTTCTTTTTGCATATATGGCATTCAAAGCTGAGCAGCAGCCGTTAGGTTTGTTTTGCAGTCTTATTCACCTAAATGTTTATCAGACTTTTTTTTTAACGGAACACTTGTTGTCAACGAGTAGTTTCAAATCAAGCAGATCAAGGATTTGTTTGTTAAGACACAGTTCAAGAAGAATGTGGTTTTGATGTTGCTGAAATGAAAGGAAATTGTTGGGAATCATATGGGTGGCGTGCTTTATTTTATGGCTTTTCCAAATGAGGAGGCCAGCTTTCCCTATGTGAAATCGTCAGTTTGTGCCCCCCCCCCCCCCTTACTGACTCTCAAGATAGGTTTCTGCTAGAAAGCCTACATGGGAATAACATTTTTCTGGCAAGGATTCTGTGGTTGGAAAAGGAAAATATTACTCCGGCTGTCTTTTGTTTATAACAAGTGACATCTTAAGCACCACTTAAATTCCCATTGGACAAGTCTTGATGACATCTGCAGTGTATCATAGCTGTGAGCTTGATATGACAAAAACACCAGCTCTAAATGGGAGGCATTAGTAAATAGCCCATGCTGTCACCTTTACACCAGAACATTCCACCTAGAAGAGGCCTAATGTTTTTTTTTCTTCTTTCAGTCAAAACATGAATTACGGCAAGACCTCGCTTAAAAACCTATTTTTAGCAGTGGTTAACAAATACAAATTAAAGAAACTCTGAACATACATACATACATACATTTTATTTTGATTTGTATTTCAAAATTATCAAAAGCAGCCAGTTAGTTGTACTGATACATGCCGAAGGTCGGTTGTCAGTCAGGGATATGGGACTAGATTTACAAAGGTTTAGATCATGGTTAATATTTCAAAACTATAAATGAACTGTTGTTTGTAGTGTGCTTCTACCTCTATATGAGGTTGTAGTATATATATAACATATATAAAAAGTGCAGCAAACAAAGTCCCACTCATGTGTATGGTACTTTGTTTACTCAACCTTTTTATATACTTTTCGCCATGATTCCATAGAGGGCACAATGTGATTCTTATGTTTTCTGGGCCAATGAAAATAAATGTGGTTAAAAAAATAAAATAAATTGTGGGGTTGAATACATGATTTAAAACAACTCTTGTTCGCTTATCTTGTGTGTCAGACACTGCCATGTACCAACCATGATGGAGACTATCGACATCCTATGAATCAAACAACTTCTTATGTCTTCAAAGACACCCTCCTATGGCAGATTAAGGGGTTAACACTTCAAAGCCTGTTCTGTGTAATGAACAGATTTTTTTTAATACTGTATATAAACATACCCATACACAAACAAACTCACGCCTACTGTATACTTTAAACTATCCAACCAATAATTATTTGTGAGGTGAAAATATAAGAAACTATGGTCAAGCAGAAAGAGATATTATTTGTCTGCTGAGACTATTGTTCAATCCACAATATACTGGTATACACTTTAGCACAAGCTATTAAGATACAATCGGAATCTGGGGGTATATGCAGGCATCTGTGCTGAACATGTTTGGTAGCACAAGCACAAGTTCAGTCCCCCCAATTTTTATTTATATATATATATATGTATATATATATATATATATATATATATATATATATATATATATATACACACACACACAGTGCCTTGCAAAAGTATTCAGACCCCTGACCAATTCTCTCATATTACTGAATTACAAATGGTACATTTAAATTTCGTTCAGTTTGATATTTTATTTTAAAACACTGAAACTCAAAATCAATTATTGTAAGGTGACATTGGTTTTATGTTGGGAAATATTTTAAAGAAAAATAAGAAACTGAAATATCTTAATACACATTAATATTTGGTAGAGCCACCTTTCGCTGCAATAACAGCTTTAAGTCTTTTGGGGTAAGTATGTACCAGCTTTGCACACAGTGTGAGTGATTTTGGCCCATTCTTCTTGGCAGATTTGCTCCAGGTTGTTCAGGTTGGTTGGACGACGCTTGTGGACCGCAATTTTCAAATAGGGATTGAGATCAGGACTTTGACTAGGCCACTGTAGGACATTCACCTTTTTGTTCTTGAGCCACTCCAATGTTGCTTTGGCCTTGTGGATCATTATCCTGCTGAAAGGTGAATTTCCTCCCAAGCTTCAGTTTTTTAGCAGACTGAAGCAGGTTCTCTTGCAGTATTTCCCTGTATTTTGCTCCATCCATTCTTCCTTCAATTTTATTATTTCTTAGCAGACACCCTTAGCCAGGGTAACTTACAATTGTTTCAAGATATCATTATTTTTTACACAGTTTTTTTTACATACAATTACCCATTTATACAGTTGGGTTTTTACTGGAGCAATCTAGGTAAAGCAGTGTCCCCCCACCTGGGATTGAACCCACGACCCGCCGGTTAGGAGTCCAGAGCCCTAACCACTACTCCACACTGGTGCCCACAATTTTAACAAGATGCCCAGTCCCTGCTGATGAGAAGCATCCCCACAGCATGATGCTGCCACCACCATACTTCACTGTAGGGATGGTGTGTCTTGAGGCATGGGCAGTGTTAGGTTTGCGCCACACATAGCGCTTTGAGTTTTGGCCAAAAAGCTCTGACTTGGTCTCATCTGACCACAAAACCTTTTCCCACATCGCAGCTGGGTCACTCTCATGCTTTCTGGCAAACTCCAGACGTGCTTTCAGATGGTACTTTTTGAGTAACGGCTTCTTTCTTGCCACCCTCCCATACAGGCCAGTGTTATGCAGAGCTCTTGATATGGTTGACTGGTGCACCATTACTCCACTCCCACCCACTGAACTCTGTAGCTCCTTCAAAGTGATTGTTGGCCTCTCTGTGGCTTCTCTCACAAGTCTCCTTCTTGTTTGAGCACTGAGTTTTGAGGGACGGCCTTTTCTTGGCAGTGCCTGGGTGGTGTGATGCAGCTTCCACTTCCTGATTATTGATCCAACTGTACTCACTGGGATATCCAAACACTTGGATATTATTTTGTACCCTTTCCCTAATCTATGCATTTATATTACTTTATCTCTAACTTCTGTAGAATGCTCTTTGGTCTTCATTTTCCTTCAGGTTCACAGCCTGACCAATGATCCTTCAATAGTGGGGTTTTTATCCAGAAAATGTGACAGCAACTTTAATGGTTCACAGGTGGAGGCCAATGGTAAGGTAATTGTGTCCTCGTTAGGGCAATTTCTTTCATTGGTGTAAACTGGGAGCTTCCACAGCACAGGGGTTGAATACTTATGCAAGCAAGATATTAAAAATATTTCCCAACATAAAACCTGAATACTTTTGCAAGGCACTGTATGTGTGTATATATATATATATATATATATATATATATATATATATATATATATATATATATATATATATATATAATTTTGTTGCATCTAGGGGTTCTAAAAATGTTCTTGCTTCCCAGATGCATGTGAACTGAACCTAGAACTTGGGTTACAGTGCTTGATAACTTGCATATTAGATTTTGGCTTCACATTTATGAAACCAATGATTATTATTAGTTTAGGGTCTGTTGGCATTTCTGTTGGGGTTACAGTGCATATGTGTGTGAGTGCGTCCGTGCGCGTGTGTTAATGTTAATGTTTAAACTATGTTTAGGTTTGATTGAGTAACTGTACAGTATGTGAAAGAAAATACAACAGTGATTCTCACCCACCTTTCTTCAGATGCCAACGCTACCCCACCATTGTATGAAGGGCCATTCCATGAAACTGTTTGTTAAACTGAGTCATCTATGCCAGTTTAAGATTATTTTGGTGATGGATCATAGAACTTGGGTAGTCTGATTTTAACAATGTAGTCAATGTCTACATTTAATTGCATTGAATGGCGCTCAAGCCTTCATTGGCAAAATATAGCAAAAATACAATTGAATACACACATGAACCTAACTTTAACCCACTAAATGGAAATTAACAACACTGTGTATAAAGCAAGATTCCTTTGATATTGTTGCAGTATTATAAAGGCTAATGTACTGCAACACCATCATCTGTAATACATCCACACTAGGCTGTTTGCATTTATTTTTTTATGAAAATGCCACAGTTATAAAGTAATTTAGTTTCAATACCCAAAAATGGATGATTCCTGGCTTAGCTTTTTAGTAGGTTAAAACACTTAAGCATTGTAGTATTATAAAAACATTTGTGTCGTTGAAGTTGCCCACATTAAACTGAAATTACTTTTAATAGCAGTGCCTATTTCAGGAGGCAGGTTATTTCAAATGCATTTGTTTCACATCAGTCTTGTGGTTAGTATGGTTTTGTTTTAAATTAGACAGTTACATAACCATAACACAATTGGATTCTACAAGTAATTGACAGTGGATAATGTTTTTTCATACCATAGTCATTCTTTTTCTTTTACTTTTTTTTCTTCAGTTTAATCATTGCAATATAATTCCAGATGGGTTACAGAAACCAAAGTAATGAATGTATTTATAATCATCATTGTATGGAAGCCATACAGACGTGCTCAAATTTGTTGGTACCCCTCCACAAAAAACGAAGAATGCACAATTTTCTCTGAAATAACTTGAAACTGACAAAAGTAATTGGCATCCACCATTGTTTATTCCATATTTAATAGAAATCAGACTTTGCTTTTGATTTTTTATTCAACATAATATTGTAAATAATAAAACAAATGAAAATGGCATTGACAAAAATGATGGGACTGCTAACCTAATATTTTGTTGCACAACCTTTAGAGGCAATCACTGCAATCAAACGTTTTCTGTAGCTCTCAATGAGACTTCTGCACCTGTTAACAGGTAGTTTGGCCCACTCTTCCTGAGCAAACTGCTCCAGCTGTCTCAGGTTTGATGGGTGCCTTCTCCAGACTGCAAGTTTCAGCTCTTTCCATAGATGTTCAATAGGATTCAGATCAGGACTCATAGAAGGCCACTTCAGAATAGTCCAATGTTTTGTTCTTATCCATTCTTGGGTGCTTTTAGCTGTGTGTTTTGGGTCATTATCCTGTTGGAGGACCCAAGACTTGTCACTGAGACAGAGCTTTCTGACACTGGGCAGTACGTTTCACTCCAGAATGCCTTGATAGTCTTGAGATTTCATTGTGCCCTGCACAGATTCAAGGCACCCTGTGCCAGGCGCAGCAAAGCAGCCCCAAAACATAACCAAGCCTCCTCCATGTTTCACTGTAGGTATGGTGTTCTTTTCTTTGAAAGCTTCATTTTTTCATCTGTGAACATAGAGCTGATGTGACTTGCCAAAAAGCTCCAGTTTTGACTCATCTGTCCAAAGGACATTCTCCCAGAAGGATTGTGGCTTGTCAATATGCATTTTAGCAAATTCCAGTCTGGCTTTTTTATGTTTTTCTGTCAAAAGTGGAGTCCTCCTGGGTCTTCTTCCATGGAGCCCACTTTCGCTCAAAAAGCGACGGATGGTGCGATCAGAAACTGACGTACCTTCACCTTGGAGTTCAGCTTGTATCTCTTTGGCAGTTATCCTTGGTTCTTTTTCTACCATTCGCACTATCCTTCTGTTCAATCTGGGGTCAATTTTCCTCTTGCGGCCGCACCCAGGGAGGTTGGCTACAGTTCCATGGACCTTAAACTTCTTAATAATATTTGCAACTGTTGTCACAGGAACATCAAGCTGCTTGGAGATGGTCTTGTAGCCTTTACCATTACCATGCTTGTTTATTATTTTCTTTCTGATCTCCTCAGACAACTCTCTCCTTTGCTTTCTCTGGTCCATGTTCAGTGTGGTGCACACAATGATACCAAACAGCACAGTGACTACTTTTCTCCATTTAAATAGGCTGAATGACTGATTACAAGATTGGAGACATGTGTGATACTAATTAAAGAAACTAATTAGTTTTAAATATCACTATAATCCAATTATTTATTATCTTTTCTAAGGGGTACCAACAAATGTGTCCAGGCCATTTTAGAATATCTTTGTAGAATAAGCAATAATTCATCTCTTTTCACAGCTTCTTTGCTTTATTCTATGACATACCAAAGGCATGCAAGTATACATGGTAAAATAGCTTTTAATTTCATCACTTTTCAGGAGGTATGAAGCATTATTTCAATGAGCTGTAAGGGTACCAACAAATTTGAGCATGTTTGTATGTGCCTTTGTGGTACAGATAATGATATCAAAATAAAAAATAAATTGGTACAATATAAAGCACATTTTTGTCATCGTCCTCATACTATGAATGGACTCTTAAAACAACACAGACTAGCTGTGAGCCAAAAAGCACTGAAAGTAGCATGTTCAAAACCAGGGCCTGTGTTGTTTATTTTTTATCCTGGTTCAGCCGTATTTGCTATATGGTTACATAATAAGACTTTCATCCATTGGTTTATCTGTCATTACCTATAACAACCAAGAAAGTGTGTCAAAATCTTGGTTTTCAGTGAACTTAGACCATCAGTCACCAACAAATACACACAAGAATGTAGTTGCCTGGCAGATTAGAGACTGTAATCTGTGTATGTATTTATTTTTATTTTTTTTTACTTTTGAATGTTTCCGACAGAACACATTGACATGTCTAGGGAGATGTTTGTAAGGAACTATACACCTCTTTGAACAACATACAGCTACGGCCAAACATGTTGAATCACCTCGAATTTCAGGATTGAGACATAATTTAAAAAATAACTGTATGAACATAATTTAGATCTTTTATTTGTAATCAAAGAAACTACAAAATGATATGGCAAAAGTCTACCGGAAGCCATAATAGTAGTATTTTTCAATTTTTGGAAAACTACAAAGTGGTATGTAATTCAATTTGTTAACATAACATTATTCAGAAAGTTTCATTCGACTTTAGCAAAATGTGTTAAATCTATAGGGTGATGCAACACTTTTGTCCATAGCTGTAGATGGAGAAAATACATTTTTTAAAAACCTTCAAACTTCGATTAAACAAAAACTTCAACTCAGACATCAAAGAAGACTTATTTTGTTAAAGGTGTGACCTTTTTTTGTTGTAGTTTTATGAAAATTAATAAATCACTTTGACAGTTTTTAAGTTATTTTTGGAACCTTTTCTTTTTTTTTTTCAAAACTGCAGGGCAAAAGATGTGAAATAGGAGACACCCACAATACCCACTGCAGTTTGACTTTTGTTAGTAGTAGATTTAGAGATAACTCCTAAATCAAAACATGTTGCAGTGTTAAACATACATAAAACACAGTGCCACGAACATAAAACTCCACATAAAAAAGTAAGTTTCATCCCTATTCTACATTCTTTCCTTTATAACTCATTACACCTGCCTGTCCTGATTAATTTAAAAAAAGTCCAAACTATCATGTAGTTTAACAAATGCTGTAATATCGGTGCATTCAAAATCTGGCCTAGCTTTTTGTCCTGTACCTATTTTGTCTTTGTTAGCAATGGGTCATTTTGAAGAACAGATGTCACTCCAGAATTATATCTTAAATGCCTAGTACTGTATCCACTGAGGAATAGTCACAGATCCCTCCAAAACACAAGTACTGTAAATACCTTGAATAGCGCTGTCCTGGTGTACCCTATTAACAGTGTTACAGAAAGTGTTACTTGTTTTTTTTTTTTTTTATCCAAGCCCTGTAAGAACTTATTTCTAGAAAGAAACAAATACACTTATATTACAATAAATGTTAAACACTATAAAAGACAGCTATTGTTACAAAACAAGATCAGTTAATTTGTATCACTAGTTTGCCTTGTCAAAATTATACTGTTTTGAACAGCCTTGACATTGTTATATCTTCAGGGTTTATTTTTTTATTTATTTTTTAGCAGTATCGATCATTGGTTAAAAATGTAGGTTTTCTGTTCTTTTTGTTAGCAGTTTCCAATTTCTTATCTTTGAAACTGTGTTCTAAAATGGCTCTACAATGAAACACTGGAGAAGGAGCAGAGGAACAGGGACGATTTAATCATGTTTATTCATGAGAAATTAAAACGTCAAGTCACATGTTACACACTGTTGCCATCCAAGGTTATGAACACTGTAGCAACAGAGTACCTAAATAAGCCAAAGAGACACATTTGTTAAACAGTAACCAGTCACATCTATGGGTTCAGATTTATCAGAAAATGCATCTGGCTCCACAAAAATATAACTGACAAATAAGTAATCAAATAAAACAAGTAAGAACAACCTGCATGACTATTTGAAGGATTTAAAAATGAGCTTACCTTGTTTGTTATTAATAGTTTTTATGTTGTAATCGGTGGAAATTGTATTTTGACCTTGATAAATCTGCCCGAGGTTGCTGCCAAGTCTAAATTTTTTAATTCCTCATGGAGTGCCATACAACCTATTTCAATAAGTTCCTTGTGTTGAAGTTTCTCCAGGATGCTCAGTCATTTCCTTCTAGTGTGAATATGTAAACTAGAGAGCTGGTAGTCTGTGTGTGCTGACCATAGTTCTGTAGGTGACCAGGTACAAATTGCAAAGTTGTCAGTAAATTATTATTTCAGGTGGGAATGCTCCTTACACTAATGCCTACTTTATATTATTATGTAAGTTTAGAAAAAAATTTAAAAAAGCAAAAGGTGTGTAATGTAATTTCTTAGTGCTTTTCTTGATTTTTTGGCGGTCCCCCTAGATCACTGTCAAAAACCACCAATCCAAACTGTATTAACCTATGATGGATTCCCTAGTATGAATCTATAGAAACATTCTTAACTTGCCAGTAATGATTAACTTTACAAGCGAGCCCCATTGGCTGTTTTTATACATGAAATGTTTTTGGTCAAATGCAGTGAATTGATTTTCATATTTCCTGTAATCTTGAGTTATTTGGACGTAATTTCTTTCCAGTACAAAGTATAAAATAATATAATATGGTATGTAAATAGGGGTGTTTATTAAATGAACGAGAGAAAAGACTCTGCTCCAGTAGTTAGCCATAGGAATGTTATACATTTGGAGAGTTAATGATTAATGACACCTTGACCTGGGTTATTGGCATTGTCCCGCTGTCTCAGGCTCAACAGGAAGGGAATTTGAAAAACAGTTTTCTAAAATACATAGTCTAGGACTGTTGTCAAACAGGAATTTGGGAGTCTGTACAGTTTTAACTGAAGAACTGTTTTTTGTACTGAATGGTTACTAAAGCATCATTAAAGTGTTCAGTAATTTTTAAGCGTTGCTGCGCTGTGTAAGAAATAAAAATACTGCATTCAACAAAAATAATTCAGAAAATCTTACCATTCTTGCACTTCTATTTGCTATATTCTGTAGGGCTTGTGTATAGTTTTGAAAGAAACATAGCAGGCTGCTGAATACTAAAATTATGCTTTCCATCCATTTCTCCATCTCCATCAATTTGTTCTTTCACACCCCATAACACACAACCTAAGTAGGTTATAGAGGTCATTGTCATAGAGGTAGACTAAGACATATACAAGGATTGTGGGAAATCTTTGATTTTTGACCTCCAGGTCAAGGTGACAGAATTCTAAGACACTTCTCCGTTTTCACAACCAGAGTAGAGTCGATGGTCTGATTTGGATAATATTTTGTAGATTTAAACAGTTAGATCTGAACTTGGTTCCTATTGTAGATGAAATACCCTCTGTTTTTGCCTTTCTCAAAGTACCATTCACAAGAACCAAAACCATTGATACAACAATGTCCAACTAAGGTTTTCTCATATATCGGAATATTGGACAGGAGTTACTACCAATCTCAGATCATCACATATGATGATATGTAGACGTTGTCAACCAAAGCACTACATTGAGTTGCCGTGAGTTTAGGAAACAAGTAACATTGATGGGAGAAAGAGTTGTATGTACTGTAGCAGTAGCTGTGTGGACGGCTGCTTGTTGCTTTTTTTTTTTTAATTAATTTATTTTTTTTTATAAATTTAGTCGTCGCCAATTATTTTTACCCCGGTTTTCACCCCAATTTAGCATGCCCAATTATTATCTGTATCCCCGGCTCACCGCTCGCAACCCCCCCGCCGACTCAGGAAACGGAGGCTGAAACACGCGTCCTCCGAAACGTGCTCCTTCCAAGCCGTCATTTTTCGCACTGCAGATCCACAGCAATGCTACCAGACCTATAGTGCCGGAGGACAACACAGATCTGGCGGCTCCGCTGCAGAGCCACAGGCGCCCTATCGGCCACAGGGGTCGCTGATGCGCGGTGAGCCGTGGATTCCCCTGCCGACCTAAGCCCTCCCTACCCGGGCAGCGCTCAGCCAATTGTGCGCCGCCCCCTAGGAACTCTCGGTCACAGTCAGCTGTGACATAGCCTGGATTCGAACCAGCGATCTCCAGGCTATAGGGCACATCCTGCGAGGAGCGCCTTTACTGGATGCGCCACTCGGGAGCCGCTTGTTGCTTTTTATGATCTACAATGATTAGGGTTAATTAGTGAATGGCTGATTACCTGAATCGTTGCCCGAAAAATATAGTGGTCTGATACTCAGAAATAGCCTAATAAAGATTTGAATAATGGTATACAGTTGTAAAAAATAATCTGTTATCAACTGATAAAGAACTACTTTACAGAGAGATTTGGTTCTTAAGATGTCGCAAAGCCCTGGTTCCAGACCCTACAAAAGGAACTTCTTTACTGAGCACTTCAATTTGAATTATTTAGAAAAATGTATTGCGTTGTTTCCCATAAATACATTAATGCTGTTTATACTGCACAACAAGTGTTGACAATTGTAGCATTTAATTATTGATATTATTTGTTTGTTTATCAGATGCTTTACAAGGCTACTGACAGAGACTAGGGTGTGTGAAGCATCAGCTGCAGAGTCACTTACAACAACGTCTCACCCGAAAGACGGAGCACAAGAAGGTTAAGTGACTTGCTCAGGGTCACACAGTGCGTCAGCGAGTGAGTCGGGATTTGAACCAGGGACCTCCTGGTTAGGAGGCCTTTTCTTTAACCACTGAACCACATATGACTTTTTCATATTCAAATCCATGCATTGCACTTGTTATATAAGGATTTTGCTGGCTTTTTATACACATGGCCACTCCATAATTATCACTCAATTACCTAATTGGGGAATGACCACACCTGTGATTGTTGGCAGGGACATATTTAACCCCATCCCTGCCAACCTTACATTCCCACACACACACTATTTACATTTTAGGGTTTTCGCCCTGCCACACTTACATTTAAAGCCGCTTTTAAAAAAGTTGCATTTTATGTATCTATACAATATTGTGGTAATTTGCAGATCAGATTTTATTTCCCAGACGAGGAACTTTGAAACCACTAAAAAGGGATTGTTTATCCACAACATTTTCTTAATATTCCTCTTGCCAATTCTGTCAGACCATGGCATTGTTAAGAGTTCCATCTGTAGGAAATAGGCATTTCTAACCATTCTGCTTGCTGGTAGGACTGATCCCAATCCTCTGCCCGCTGGGGTCATTTCTGGAATGAGGTGGAACCAATCCAGGGAGCTTTATAGCATGAATGGCACCAGAAACTCATGGGAAAATGCTTTCTATATATAACCTTACTTCATTTCTTACTCCACTGCCTTTTTTGATGTAGCGTCTGTCCTTCCAATTTCCTTTATGCAAGCCTTGTGCACATTAATGATAAAGCATTATAAACACTATGCAGTCTTTCAAGTTTTAAAATTGCAGTCAATGCATTATAAATGCATTTCATATGAAAATACATCGATTTTTTTTGCATGATGGCACCTACATTTAAAGTATTTACTTGAGGTGTTTGCTTGAAAAGTATTCACTGTGGATGCACAATTATATGTTCAGTACATCAATTCTTTAGCATCCTAATCTACCGTTTGGCAATAGTCTTTAGAGTGGATTCTAGGGTGTTTCAATATAACATAACTTTTCTAACTGTTTTTCCTATGTTTACACTGAGGTCATCTTGAGAAAAATAAATGAATAGGAACGACCTTGGAGAGTTAAGAATAAAATAAACAAATCTAGACTGTATGACGGTGGAAAGAATGGAGTTAACATGTTGGATAAGAAATCTCAAATCTTTGTTGAGGATCTGCATGAAAGAAAATCAATACAGGGTGATATCAAAAGAATTCTGTCTTAGTATCCAAGCTTAAATGTTAAGGCTTAAACCTGACATCAATGTTCTGTTACGAGGAGATGTTACAAGGAGATGTTACAAGGAGATGTAGTAGAGTAGTGTTCAGCAAAATATACAACATTATGCACAGGATTTCCTTAATCTTGATTGACTTCATACTGTCCCATACAGTGCAACTAGAGTTATACGATATCTACTAACGAGTATGGCTCTTCTCTGCAGTGGTAAAGATGCTTGCTTGGGGAATGCATAGTTGCCAGTTTATGTCCAGCCTCCATCCTCTTACACTCTTAAAATATGGAATGAGTTTATTTAAAATTATTTTAGCCATACACATGGAAATAAAGTCAACAAAGTTAGTGTTTCGAGCACAGCACAGATACCGGGACTAACTTGGATTTCGAATTTAGACAGGCTTAGGATAGATTGTAGGAAACAGTTTTTTACACTGACAGTGGTGAGTGTATGGAATGAATTACTGAGCAAAGTGTTTGCTCCTGCGTCATTAAGATGCTTTAAAAACTGACTAGACTAGTTCTGGGATCAATCAGCTACTAGGAACTGGACATTGAAAGTTGGAATATCATTCTCTTGTTATAACTTTTCCTATGTTCTTATGAAAGCACAGCAAAATAATCTGACATAACAGTGGTCAGTTCATCGGACGCAATGGGCAGATTTTATATTTAGCTTTCTATGTAACTTTGAGAAAGTGTACACATAATATTCTTACCTATTCCCTGATATGATTTGATATAATTTAGGTTTATAGTGTAAAATATAGATTAATTCTTAATATATATGTTTTAATGTCGTTTTAATTATGTTTTAATATCAAACTTACCAATTACAAATAAGTGAATTAAATTAACAAGCCTTTTAGACACACACCTACTAAAATATATAGTAATCGTCACTGTTATTTCTTACGAGACAGTGTTGTCAGTAGCACATAGTCATTTCACTCATATACTTTGTCACTGGATCAACCATATTGCTTTGCAGTTCATTGTAAATAGAAAATGGTTACAGCAGTTAGTGTTTGGTCAGATAAGGCAATAAATCACAGACTGCAGCTCTGGCTAATTTGTTCATTTTATGACAATGCATGCTTCTAGTATTATTTTCATTTATAAGTCATATGCTTTTCCTTAAGCAGTGGCTTCCTTGGTAGAGCAAAGAATTCAAAAATCATGCTAATTATTTCTTTAGAAGGTATTATACACCTTCTTGTTAATGTAACAGGCATAATGACTGACTTTAAACTTGGGTGTCAGCAATTGGCACGTGAAAGGTCCCACCTCGCTAAAAGGTTTTCTGTGAGCATAGTAATTTATGTTTTCAAGCAACTTTTAGCCAAGCCTTGAATGCGTAATATGCTATCTATTTTTTGCACTTAGTGTAATTGCACTTGTTATTGATTTACTTGTCTAATTCAGAAAGCGTCTCTTGCAATCCATATTAATGTGTCAACCAATGTAACTTGAAAGGGATTTATTATCTCATTGGAATTTAAATTAGATGACATTTTTACACACTTGATTGTTAACTTTAAGAGTTATTGTTTAGTTTAGAGTTCATATTATAAAATATTAATGACACGCATAAATGTCATTTTATAAATACCTAGTTTACATATTCCTATAACACTGTATTGCTAAAGCTTCCTATAACATGTATAACAGATTTTTTTTTTTTAAGTGTTTACTGAAGACTTTACTTCACGTTTCAGAAGAGAACAGGTACCTTATAATATATGTAAGGTTTAAAATTGTTTTTTTATGTTCTGCAAAAATGTTTAAGTGAAGTAAGTAATTCAGATTATTTTTTTCCTCATTGTAAATCATGTAAATACATTG
Source organism: Acipenser ruthenus (assembly GCF_902713425.1). Classification (NCBI taxonomy): domain Eukaryota; kingdom Metazoa; phylum Chordata; class Actinopteri; order Acipenseriformes; family Acipenseridae; genus Acipenser; species Acipenser ruthenus. The sequence goes on along the minus strand of NC_081198.1, from coordinate 39,364,788 downwards.
TGAAGTATGGAAATTAAATCATAGATTACAATAGAATATATTATTGTACTTAATGTGGTAGATCTTTAAGAACTGTTTTTTTTTTATGTTTATTGCTGGTAAAGCTCAAAACACAGACTTGCAATGAACCATTTACTAATGTTTTACCTGAACAGTACAATAATTATTTTTTTATTATGTAATGTGTTGTCAAACTTTGTTTCTTTACAAGTGCCACAAAGGGTACTAATGCTACCAAGGGGGGGGGGGGGGGGGGGGGGCGTTTGAGGTTGTACAGAGCAAGCATATAAAACGTTTTGATACATATTTGAATACTGTAAACAGAGGCCAGGATGAAATTTATATTAGAGAAACGTGCATTGTTTTTCTACTTTATTAGTACTTTAGGTTTAATATTCTTCTGTTTCCCCCTTTGCTCTCCTTGTGACAAAAAAGTACTTCATACTGTATTTCTTTTCATTTCCATTGATACAGTAGCCATTTCTGATAACATCCAGCACAGCCACAATTGCACTCTGCACTTAGCAGCCAAACATGAAACCTGCATTGTGTTATGAAACTGTTATCAGCCATTTTACATGATTATTCTAGCAGTCTCCATAACCAGCGTGGTTTAAATCTCAAACACCCCACACGCACTGACATGAGGTAAAAATAGACACTGAGGGTGTTTGTCCCCCAAATAACTGTCCGAATAGCAAAGCTATACAGCATTGTCAATGCGATTTGTGATAAAATGGCTTGCTAACGGCAAATCTTCATAATGCTTAAAATGAATCCTTCGGTAATATTCCATATACATGGCTTTCTAACACTAGTCTACTTCTATATAGCCTGTTTATAAGAGTATTGTTAGTGGCTTTGTTAGAATAGGAATTAGCAGCATAGCTCACAACAGGTGGGATATTCACAGGTCAACTCAAATAAAGAAATTTGGGGCAGCGGTCCAACTGCCTGAAATGTTTCCCAGAAATTCACACATCATATTAGCTTTAATTGACCCAATGTGCAACCAGACACTTGAAAACCAGACTGAGGTTTATATTCATAAAATGGCACAGAATGCAAACATTCCCTAACAGAACACCTTGATCTCTGCATGCTTTACAAATTAATCATGGAATTTATTTTGAGGCCCTGACAGTGTTTTCCCGTATTCACAGGTTTCTGGTGGTCATATAAATGTACAGGATATATATATATATATATATATATATATATATATATATATATATATATATATATATATATACAGACGTGCTCAAATTTGTTGGTACCCCTCCACAAAAAACGAAGAATGCACAATTTTCTCTGAAATAACTTGAAACTGACAAACGTAATTGGCATCCACCATTGTTTATTCCATATTTAATAGAAATCAGACTTTGCTTTTGATTTTTTATTCAACATAATATTGTAAATAATAAAACAAATGAAAATGGCATGGACAAAAATGATGGGACTGCTAACCTAATATTTTGTTGCACAGCCTTTAGAGGCAATCACTGCAATCAAACGTTTTCTGTAGCTCTCAATGAGACTTCTGCACCTGTAAACAGGTAGTTTGGCCCACTCTTCCTGAGCAAACTGCTCCAGCTGTCTCAGGTTTGATGGGTGCCTTCTCCAGACTGCAAGTTTCAGCTCTTTCCATAGATGTTCGATAGGATTCAGATCAGGACTCATAGAAGGCCACTTCAGAATAGTCCAATGTTTTGTTCTTATCCATTATTGGGTGCTTTTAGCTGTGTGTTTTGGGTCATTATCCTGTTGGAGGACCCATGACCTGCGACTGAGACAGAGCTTTCTGACACTGGGCAGTACGTTTCGCTCCAGAATGCCTTGATAGTCTTGAGATTTCATTGTGCCCTGCACAGATTCAAGGCACCCTGTGCCAGGCGCAGCAAAGCAGCCCCAAAACATATCCGAGCCTCCTCCATGTTTCACTGTAGGTATGGTGTTCTTTTCTTTGAAAGCTTCATTTTTTAATCTGTGAACATAGAGCTGATGTGACTTGCCAAAAAGTTCCAGTTTTGACTCATCTGTCCAAAGGACATTCTCCCAGAAGGATTGTGGCTTGTCAATATGCATTTTAGCAAATTCCAGTCTGGCTTTTTTATGTTTTTCTTTCAAAAGTGGAGTCCTCCTGGGTCTTCTTCCATGGAGCCCACTTGTGGAGCACACGTAAGTGTGCTAGTTCTTCATCCTTTTGAATGAAATATTTCCTTGACAGAGTTTGCAAATTCCATTTTCTCCTGCTTGGTAAAGAAATTCCACACAATGCTTTGCTTGAATGCCATTGTTATGTATTCACAAGACAGAATTTAGTGATCAGGAATGGCACTTTATTGTTACAACCAAACAGACACACATGTCCCACTAACTCTGCAACAGTCTATAACATAACTGTGGTGCTGTACTACTGCATTCATTTTAAAACTGAACATTACAGCCATGTTAACAACAACAACAGCAGCAGAATATGGCCAATAGATGTCGTAATGAATCCCACAGCATGAAGCGCATTTAACATTTAACAGTAACAGTAACTGTACTCATAACTCACCTCACTTCTGGGCTGTAAGTGCGACCGCTAAATAGTCCAATGCACAGGCGGCGGTCATTGCGACCGTCATTACCATGATTGCAGCTCATTATTTGTGTGTGTTGAGTAATTTTTATTGCTCTTAAACTTACATAAGCCGCAGTGTAAAATAATTGCCTTGGCCACTAGGCAATTTGGATTTTGCAGCCGCAATTATTTGCACTGCGTCTATCCTTACATCAGCCCCATAGTGTTGAGGCAGGATAAATATGCTTCTTCCTCAACAAAAAGACAAGAGACTTGAAAGAACATTGTTTTGCTAAGGAAAGGTGCTTAGATTACTTAATAAATTAATAAATATGGAAAAAAATGCTGGGTAGTAATTAAGAAGGGAATTTCAAAGTTTGTGTTCTGAACAGCTGCATAACATGAAAGCAATCATGCAAGTAGTCACATTTTCAAGGGCCTGGTGGTTTGAAAGATATTTTAACTATTTATTATTTAATTTGATTATTTAGAATGCACAATGTTTGCTATAAAAAGCTTATTAAGCATACATAGCACTAATAAAAAAAAATATATATATATTATAGTATGTACCCTTTTGAAATACCAATTATTATATATTATTATATTAAATTATGTAGTATAACCCTATACATCTATTAACCCATTAAGTACCAAATAGTTTTTTTCTGAAAAAATCAGAACACCATCTGTATTTACGTAATTTGATACATTACATTTAGACTAGGCAAGACTAGGCAGTTAACAAAATTAAAGTAAGTTATCATAACAATACAGTTAAAGAGAAAATTGAACTAACAGGTAGATAGATGCCAGTTAAAAATGCTCCAAAGAATCACAAAGTAAACTGTCCTCATGTGAGGACAAAGGCACTTAATGAGTTAAAGAAACTGATTCCAATGCAAAACAAAGCACCCTAGTACAGAAGATCCATTTTAATGTTTATAAACTTACATACATAAATGCATGTTATCTGTTTTATAGCCTGGTTTGGGTGTGCATCAGTGGACACACTACATGTCTGTATCTGTTTGCCACTGGGAGCGATTTTAAATGATTCCTTATTGTTTCCATCATGGAGACAGAAAGGAGAGCCATCCTGTATTAAACTGTGGTGGAATTATTGGAGGTAGGGTAAGGAAAGTAATAAATTATTAAGAAAGATGTGATACGGTCTTTGACCTTTAAGTTTTGCTTGCAGATTGGATTGTAGACTGTAGGTGGAAACTGAGCTAGCCCAAGTTTGGTATTAGAACAAGATGACTGGTTTCATGGCAAAGTTACAAATGTGAGGAAAGAAGGCTATTTAATCTTCAGTCCTCACACACAGGAAACAGGAAAGACTGAGCCCTAAATATGACACTCATTCAGATGTTGAAGATTCCAGGATGGGATGTTACCGAATGGCACAATACTAAATAGTAAAAGTTAAAACCTATTGCATGTTTTTTCTTGCTCGTTATTGCCCAAACAAATACGTGTTTTGTCCGTGAGAGCTAAAAAAAGAAAAAAAAAAAGGCTTTTCTATTTTTATTAGCTCCAGGAACTAATTTTGGGTTGTTTGCTTGTTTCCCACTGCTCTGCAAACAAATCTGTTCCACTCCCAGGGGTGGATTGCTTGTTGAAAGTAATACAGGGGTATATTCTATGCTTTCCTCACTGTTAACACAAGCCTCAATGACAGGGGATTCATTAATAGACTATTATCAGATGATAGTCTATTACCCCGGTGGAGATAATTTTCACAAACTAGGTCCTAATACATCCTTCTAGAGTGGGAATGTCATTGGCAATGTGGTCAGATAAAAAAGGCAGACAGTTTTTCATGTAACTTACCTGAAATTATTATTTTAAAAAGTTAGGGGTGGTGATAAAACAAGTGACAATATTTTTATACACACTGGATTAGCACAAAAATGGTATCATTGACCAAGATCATGTTTTTATTTAATATGTCACAGTGTGGGGTAGTATGATTATGTGACATTATCAGAGGCCAAAGGTCACCTAGAGTCATATTTTGAGTTGTTTTGGGACTTTTTGAGTTTAAATGGTTCAAAAATGCATTACACCTGAGCTTGAAGTGTAATGAAGAAAATAATGTTAATGAGCAAATGAGATACACAAAGTGGATCATATGTTTCAAGATATTGCTTCTGTTTTCTTTATTAAAGCTTCGTAATATCCAATAATACATTATCTTTTGTTGGCATTGTATTAAATACAATCTTAATTGTCAAAAAGGATGTCATTATGGTCAGTAGGTCCTTTGACCTTTGTTTCAGCTTTTCTTCTGCAGGACCAGTAATGCCCTCTCTCCATTTAAGACTGGCTTAGCAAGAGGCATCCATTGTGATTGCTTCATTTGTAAGCTAAATTGATTAAATATGTTGGTAATGGGGCATCAATTCCATGTGGCTGACAGGTATTTTATTAATTGTGACTTTTTCTTTTAAACTAGTTTGTCAGTGTGATATTTGATTAATAGTGACATGGAGGACAGAGACAGAAGAATTATTGTAAGATGTTGATTCTACTGTAGTAAACCATAGAGTAAGTTTCTGAAAACTAAGACTATGGGCCTTATTTTGAAGTAAGTGCAAAGGCAAATTTTCTAACAGGAATAAAACAATGTTAATGGTATGATACTCTCAAGAAACAACAAGTTGCAACTATTGTCCTGAGTTGTTTGATCTTGTTCATGTTATTTTGTGCCTTTGCACTTGCTACATAATATAAAACAGTACACAATTATGTGCCTAATAGGGACACCGTTATGTGAAGAGAGAACTCCAGAGAAATGGAAAAATTCATTCTGTTTACATCTCAAAGTCTTGGGTGGAAGAGGTGGATAAAACAAGTTCACCTTTCACATGATCAATACAAAGCTGTAGCACCTTCTACTGAGAATTGTGCAGAATGCAAATAAGAACAAGGCAAGCAATTTGCCAGCAAAAGTAAATGCTAAATGTGAATGATTCTGCATAAAAGTCAGAACAATCCATAGCTAAATAAAGAAAGAGCCATTGGTGTGCTGTGTCATGTTGTTTGAATACCCTTGTGGAGGTGGGGGGGGGGGGGGGGGGGGGGGGAGGTCATATCCTAAATCTGTTTGCTTACCTAAACAATAATATCTCACAAACTTGCATGTCTTTTTTATGTTGCAGAACGTTAAAGTACATCAAATAATAATTTAGAACATAACATTCATTTAAAATTGTCATTAACTTGTGTGTTCATGTTGTTATTTGGGCAAATTCATGGCAAAGTGTATTAAAATGGCCACAGGGCATTGTTTTTTTTTTTTTTTTTTGTTCTTTTGTCTCACTACACAAGTGATGATGTCAGTTATTGTTGACAGGGCAGTGCAGTAATGATAAAGTCAATTGCACTGACAACCAATAAGCCCTGTGCAATATTGAAGCATCGTTCCAATAAATACAGCTAGGTTATCTCAGCTGTGTACCAAAACAATGTCAATTTTAAGACTTCAATTAAAGTACCCATTATGGAATGTCAACATGTTATCCTTCAACTTAAAAAATGTCATTTGTTAGAGACTCTTATTACCCACCAGGCCCTGGGCTAAAACAAAGGGCTGTTAGATCTATTTTAATCTCCTTACCATTCTATCTTATTTAGTAATGGAGCTGTCCCTAATATAGCAGAACAATGAATTGGAGGAGAATAATAAATGCATGCGCTTAAAGGTCATTTTAATTATGTATTACTCGTGCTTTACTGAATGAGCTAAGTAATTCTCATTAGCAGTGAAATTTCAATCACTCTTGCTTGATCATGGATTGCATGCATTACAAGTATAAGTATCCCACATTTGAATACCAGAATTAAGTTTGATATCAACTTCCAGGTCTACAGCAGATCAGTCACAATAATCCCTACTCAGAATTTGTATCTATCAATTTAGGGATATGAATATATCTCAATCGTTTTTGTTGCTGTCTATATTTCTTTAGATAGGGTCTCCAGCCTTCAAAATTAACCGAAAGACCCACCAACATCCGTATTTTTTTTTTCCTTTCAGATTAAGATGTCTGGTGAAGCAGCTGGAAAAAGGTGAAGTGAATGTGCTGGACCTTAAGAAGAACATAGAATATGCAGCATCTGTTTTGGAAGCCGTGTACATTGATGAAACAAGGTGAGACCACATGTGCGAGTTAGACTCAATGTTTAAGACATCAATGAACCCCACCCCCCAAAATGAAAAGGATTCAATCCTTGGCCATTGTCATTACAACAGCAAAAATGTGAAATCAGTAAAGACAGCAGAATTTTAAACAGTAGCAGTCATAATAAAAAGCTTTAGAGTGGCAGGCGGTACAGTATTTATAGTACCAGAAAGGCAAAAAGCAACATGGATGGCAATTATACTGTAGATTTGTGTAATTGGTGGGCCCAATTACTTTCGTTCCAGTTTTTCAGTGTGAAATAACCTAATCTGGCTTTCAAATATTTATGGTCTAAATTTATCTGGACCACTAATTTACAACAATGCAAATAACCAGAATCTAAAGTCAAGTCTATTTAAATTTGTATGGTCCAGTGGTTAAAGAAAAGGGCTTGTAACCAGGAGGTCCCCGGTTCAAATCCCACCTAACCTCCTTGTACTCCGTCTTTCGGGTGAGACATAATTGTAAGTGACTGCAGCTGATGCATAGTTCACACACCCTAGTCTCTGTAAGTCACCTTGGATAAAGGCGTCTGCTAAATAAACAAATAATAATAATAAATTACTTTGTAGATGAGGGAATACAGATAATCCTGGAAAAAGATTCCAAATCAAACAATATCTGTTGATGTTCATATTTATATTCTTCTAAAATAAACAGTTTAGCAAATGTTAAGTAGAATTGTGCTTTAAGTCTTTCTCAACCTTTTCTTTATTTTGCAACACACCTTATTACAACCCTCTCTCCAGCCATTCTGGATTTTGTTTCTTATCTAACTGGCTTTAGTTGAAACATAGAATCACAATAGAGCAAAGTCTGATGATGGTAATGTCATCACAATAGGTAAGAAACAAAATGACATCACAATGCTTCTCAACTACACTGTAAAATATAGTTAACTTTTTGAAAAGAAATAATAACAGCAAAACAATGCAGCTGATAATTTATATGGCCTTGGGGAGGGATACTCTGTACCTTTTTATCACACTGTTCCGATACTAATAAATCACTTATAATATGGCTGGAGCACCAGAGTCACCTCAAACTAGCCAATTGTTTGCTAAGAAGACCAACACAACGTAAGCATTTACAAAAGTAGTTTATTTGTTTTCATTTAAACAATGTAGGCTTTTATACTGTACTATATAGTATGTGTGTTTTACAGTCATGCTTTAAACTACAAGCCCTGTTCTTTTAATATAACTTTTTGACCCTGTGAGATTTGAAACACAAACAGGGTAAGGCAATAATAGCATTGCTTAACATCAGTATTTTCTTAAATAATTCCACATATTTCAGGGTGGTGGCAAGCAAATAGTATGATTTCATTTTTTTAACAGACTAGAAGTGACAACCGTTGCAATTTTCGGTGCAAACAAACCATTCAAATCCAATCTGAAAAAAATGGAATTGTTTGTTACTAAACTTTGTTTTGATTCATCTAGCTTTTCGATAACTGTTCATTGTAATAGCATGACACATGACTAAAATGCAGTGCTGCCTGAAGTTATTAAATAATTCCTAGAAAATGAAGATCAATTTGTGGTCCAGCAGTCTGTATTGTTTAGTAAACACTGCTCCACCTGCCCTCATGTCAATCATCGTTTCTTATTGAAATTATTATCAGTTATGTGATTTCATATGACAGACAGCTATTGGACACTGAAGACGAACTCGGTGATATCCACTCGGATGCGGTCCCTTCGGAGGTTCGGGATTGGCTGGCCTCCACCTTTACCAAGAAGATGGAGGTGGCTAGGAGGAGACCAGATGAGAAGCCTAAGTTTCGCAGCATAGTCCACGCAGTGCAAGCAGGGATTTTTGTAGATAGGTAAGAATAAAATCTAACGGCAATACCACACAGGCACTCTATTAAATTGGAACATTGAGGTGCTTGTTGAAGAGCAGTAAAATAGCCTTAAAGTTCTTCTACTTTAAATCTGCTTAATATTGGTAAATTAAAGTACAACTGCTTGAAAAGTATAGTAATACCAAAACATATTTTTAATAATATTTTAGATTTGTTTTTAAAGACAGGAAGTAAGGATGGTAGCACGGAGCATCAGTTAGCTTTTCTTTCCTCAGATTGCTATATGTTCTAGTGTGTGTGGGTGTTGAACAGATCTAATATGCCATGGGTATTTCCTGTTTCTATGGAAAATATAAACCGTAGTTTAAAAAATATATGGGGAAAAAAAACAGAAGACCTTTCACAGCTACTTTAAAGGACAGGTATGTTTATTATAAACAATAAGTCTAATTATACCCCCATCAGATCTCTGATAAAGCAACAGCTTTTAAAGAAGACTGACAAGTAGTTGTGGCTTCCACATTATACAGTAGCTGTACATGGTACAGCAGCAAAGATTTAAAGGGCCCTTCCCTTCCAATACACCTTACTTTACACCTTACTTTAAAAACATTTTCTACTAATGTATGAAAAGAAAAATAAAATATGTAGATACATTATATGTGCTACTGCTACATATACTCTGCAAATAAGCACAGAGAATTTACACATACATACATAAATGCATACACCTAGTGCTCGTGATTATACAATAACCACTCGCTTATTAGTTCCTCAGGCATTCCAGATCCTTGATTAATATGAGTCATGCCTGCTGATGAGTTTTACCTCATTAGCCGATTTCTACAGGGCCACTTAACTACTTCTGGTTTTTAACTTCAGTGTTTCCAAGGTTTCTGTCTGTAGTAATTGTTTCTAAACACAGACATTTAAATTGAAATCTGGCTTTGGTCACAACTTGTACAGTAGTCCAAAAACCACAAGTATACTTTACATGTGAAACATGTGAAACAAAAGTATTGATTATTTAACAAAAAAAAAGATTATACAAGACAATTGACTACTTTTGAGAAGGATATTTAAATGGATCTTAATGGTGTACCATTGATTTGACTGTGAAATACTGTAAGGGGGGTTGTTGAGAAAACAATAGAAATGGTGGAATATATAGATTTATATTTGATCAGACAAGAAAAGGCACCATACATCAAGTTTGTTATCAAGTGATAATATTGCGATATCTGAACACTGTAGGGAGTGTAACTCTCTTAAGAAATCCATTGACAGAGCTTTTATTTATTGTAATTGTAGGATGTTTCGAAAGACTTCTGTCTTGGTTGGGCTAACATACCCTCCGGCTGTTGTTGAGGTTTTAAAGGTGAGACACTATTTCATTTTTTTTTTTTTTAATGCTGCTAATAGAGAACTATGTTTGCATTATAGAGGCTCTTTCAAACATGTGCCAGCTGGTCATGTCTCCTGGGCTCTTACTGTTGACCTCTGATAGCCCTGTGTAAGTGAACCTGGTGTAAGAGCAGTATGCTGTTAATATGCATGTTTTATAGTCATGCTTGTAACCAAATGTTTTGTACTCTGCAGGATGTAGACAAATGGTCTTTCAATGTCTTTGCCCTAAACGAAGCTGGAGGACATGCCTTGAGGTTCTTGGTCTATGAACTCTTCACCAGATACGATCTAATCTCTCGATTCAGGGTCAGATATGTTTTTATGATTTTCTCAAAAGGGAAAAGAAACAACTGAAGTATCTTAAAACATAAAATAGTCTAACAAAGAAATCCTGACTATTCAAAGGGAGGAAGTTATGGAAGTTCTTGTGTGAATGCAGTAAGTGCGACTTGCTTCCCCCTTGTGGAGGCATTTATTTAGCTACTGTTTAATGACTAGAACTTGAACTGTTTTTAAAATTAATGAATCTCAATTCAGACACATTTTTTTCCCCCTCTAGGTCCCCATAAGTGCACTCCTCAACTTTGTTGAAGCATTGGAAGTTGGGTATAGCAAGTACAAAAACCCTTACCACAATCTAGTCCATGCAGCTGATGTTACCCAGACATTACATTATTTTATGGTTCATAGTGGTTTGATGGTAAGACAAAAATATAGCTATCAGTGTGTGTAACCCTTTCTATACAGCTTACTAATTAATTTATAAACCAAAAATAATACAAATGAAATATTGGGATCTTGGAAAACTATACAGTAACCAAGCTCAAATTGGGATTATGTATTACTGTGAGCATCAATATCATTGTTTTGATTTGTTGATGCATTTCTATTTTCTTTCTTGTGAAATCAGTTGCCTGCACGTTAATCAAAACTGCTTCTGCCTCAACTTCACTCTTTTTGCAGAATCTAAAACGAATCAGGCTCTCCTTCTGGACTGATCAAATTAGACTGAAATTTGATTTTAAGGCACTTGTGCTTCATTATATTGAGTATAGATTGTTTGTATTTAAATCTATAAATACATTTTATTTTTTAAGTCCTTTTTTTCTTTCTAAAGAACTTGGCCTGTTGAACTGGGATCTGAGATTCCTCTATAGTTCAAGCTTTGAGCTTTAAAAAGGAAATCAGGGTAACAGTCAATTCTGCTTCTGTTATATATTAACTGAATTACAAAACTGGTATTGTTTGAAAAAACACACTCTGCAGAATTTTAGTTTTGCATGAATTTGGGAAGCTTTAAAATGTGCATGTGTAACATTTTAATACATTTAGTATATGGGTTTATATTATTTATTTATTTTTACCAGTCTACAGCTTTTCCACACATTTCTGTGAAGTTATTTAAAAAAGGAGGCCACAAAGTGTTGAAAAAGAAATCTTTGAGCTCCACTGGGTGGCACTATATCCCAGTTTAAGCATTTGTACTGCTACAGCTAGGTCATGATATTTATATTATTGAATATTTTGCATTACATTGAATATATTCATATCTAAATATAAATTAATGTTATACCATCTTATTTAACAGCACTCCTTAACAGAACTGGACATTTTTGCAATGGTTTTTGCAGCTGCCATCCATGACTTTGAACACACAGGGACCACAAACAACTTCCACATTCAGACCAGGTAAACTTCTTATCTGTCATGGTTTTTCTTTTTCAGCGTTTCAGTATGAAATTGTACTATTGTGTTTTAATGTTAATCTAATTTCCTGTAGCATCATTTCTTATACAATACAGACACGTGTAAATGCAGTGAAAGAAAAAAACTATGGTAATTCAAGAAAATGACCTACATTCCAACACATGTTTTTGGGTGTCCCTGGGTAGAGAGCTTATTTTCACTTTACTTTCAGTAAACCTATAGTTCAGGGGGTTCTTTTCCAACAAGTTTGGCATTTAGTTAACATGAAAGCAGGGGAATTCTATCTGATGATGAAGCCATATGCAGCCATTTATCTAAGTAGTCCTGCCGGAAGATCCAGTCATTTCTTTAGCCAAAATACTGTACTGCACTGTTTATACATCATAGTTTCAGGGGTCATATTAACACTCAGAAGTCACATGTTCCATGTCAAATCCACAGCAATACATGCACAAGAAAACCTTGTTTTAACTGCATTAATGGCGGCAAGCTTCTTGTAACATTGCTATTAGAAATGTAATCCTTAAATTGCTAATTACTTATGGAATGTTACTTTGCTCATCAGTGTCAGAATGCAAAATATTTACCAGCTAAAGCTGCAGGTAGTTGTAGCACCAACATAAATGAAAATGATTGACAGCACTATTCATCTTATCAGGGGTCACTGCCAAAAGATGACTTCAGTGTAATTGATATTGAAAACAGCATTACCGAGATATTTGTGCTGACCTTTACCAATTGTGAATAAGAAACCATCTTCAAAGGGATATTTAATAAGAAAATGCTAAAAAACAAACAAAAAAAAACCAAAACAATGCTTTCTTTATGTGTAGGTCAGACGTTGCAATCTTGTACAATGATCGTTCTGTCCTTGAAAATCACCACGTTAGTGCTGCGTATAGACTCATGCAAGAGCCTGAAATGAATATCCTGGCCAACCTGTCAAAAGATGATTGGCGGTAAGGTCTGTTCTGTTTTTAGGGTCTAACTTTTCAATGTATGACAGCTGCATGGTGAGAGAAGTGAAGCCAGTAACTGACATGCATCCACGATGTTGTGTAAATTGACAGTTACTTGTAGCAAACACCCATTATACACCTGAGATGTCTGAATAGAAAAGTGACAGTAATTAAATTATATGTATATTTCTTTTCATTTGGAAACCAGGTGTTGTCTGAAAACACCTTAGTTTTTTTTCTAACACAGAACTATTGAAAATAATATGGCCTACATTCAAAAGAACACGTGCCACGGGACAGCAAGTGTTTGTGGATAAAGCTCTGTGTGTTATTTCAAATCGGATAGTGTCATTTATCACATGTAGTTTCAGAAAGATAAGATCGTTGAACTAGCAGTGCAGAATTGTGTATCTCATCAATTAAACATACAGAGTTTTGTATGTATTCATTACAGGAACAAGACAAGCATGCAAATAACAACATGGATTAAAAGCAAGCGTCACCCAGATAGAACTATTTGCAGATGCATCTCATACCGCTGCGGTTTCTTTTTCTTGTCGATAATATTTTTTTCTATATTACTCTACACAGGGAACTCCGTACATTGGTGGTTGATATGGTTTTATATACAGATATGTCTGGCCATTTCCAGCACATTAAAAACATAAAAAATGCACTGCAGCAGCCTGAAGGGTAAGAGTGTGTTTCCTTGTGTCCATACTCTAAACAAAATACAGAAAAAAAACAGTATAATAGCTGCCTTCCTTGCTGGCTAATCTGTACTTATCTTTGGTTCACAGAGTAGACAAGTCAAAAGCCATGTCCCTCATGCTGCATACAGCCGATATAAGCCACCCTGCAAAATCCTGGGAACTGCACCACAGATGGACAAAGGCTCTGATGGAGGAATTTTTTAGACAGGTGTAGTTTTGGATTGAAATAGTCTATACATAGAGGTTACTGCATGATATCCAAAAGTTAGATTTGTGGAATGACTTACTGAGATACCAAAGTTATGATTAATTAAACTCAAGATTCTTTTTATCTTTCTGCTTTGTATACTTGGCAGCCATCTTAGCTACCACATTGTAAACAACAAATATTGCATGCCTTGTCCTGTGACTTATCTTGAATGAAAAACTGACAGATTTTTTTTTTTTATTTGTATTAATTATTCATTTAATGTTTATGAGGGATAATTGTTTTCATTAATTTACAATTTGTAAGACTTCAGTGTCTTATAAAGCTATTTTCTGCAAAGCTCACTTTTCATAGTGAAAGGAGTTTTATTAGTTCAGATTCTTTGCAAACGAGGTACTTATATGGATTTGACATGGTTTATGTCATGTAGTTAAACCTACCCAAGTAACTCTAAACAGCTTACACCCCTTTAATCAAAATGTTTATGTCTGGGGTTGATCAGCACAACAACTTGCTCTGGCATGCACGCAGTATTCATTATACAGTATTGGGACAGCAGTGATTTTAAATGGCAAATACAGTAATAATTCAAAATGAGGTGCAATGAAAAGTGTTTAACTAGAGGGTGTCCTGGAAACCTGATATCCCATAATTACCATCAGTATTCAGGAAAATTAAAGTTGTGGTGGAAAACTTGTATAATTGTTTGTTTTTTTTTTGTATGTTTTTTTTTAATAAGAAGCACGGATAGGTTTTCTAAAGAAAATGAAATTGTGGGCTATAAGGTTTTTCCAGGACGCCCCTCAAATTCCATTACTGTAAGTCTGTGATTACGTTTACTTAGAAACAATCTTTTGGATATGTACTGTGTATTTTATTTTGGGATATATAATGACTACTTAAATACATATTTTATTTAAATTTAAACATCATTGAACAAAACGGTATTATTTTTTAAAAAGCATTGATTAGTAGGGTTTGTCCACAGACAAAATAGGATTATCACACTATTCTTACTGATGTTTCTAACTGCTATTCATGTCTCATTTCTGTGTGTCTTTTTAGGGAGACAAAGAAGCTGAACTGGGGTTGCCTTTCTCACCTCTTTGTGATCGCAAGTCCACAATGGTAGCCCAGTCACAGATAGGTTGTGTTCATTTCTTTCTTTCTTTCTTTCTTTCTCTCTTTCTTTCTTTCTTTCAATTGAAGTGGAACTTGTTGGTAGCTGTTTTAAGTTATTCTTTGGTTTTTAAATGGTGATGTCAGTCCAAAAACATGTACATAAAAAAACTGTGCAGATTTAACTAATATGAGAATAATGTTGTTTTCTACAGGATTTATTGATTTCATTGTAGAACCAACTTTCTCTGTTCTGACTGATGTGACGGAGAAGATAGTAACTCCTCTTATAGAGGAACATTTACATTCGGGGGGCTCTGGGCTCCAAAAGTCCAGGTTAGTGTTTTTGTTTTGTTTTTTTGAGGAGGAATTGTGTTTTTGTGGAATGTTATAATATTTAGTTCCCCATCACTGCAGATTCATACATGCATCAATTATGTTAATATAAAAACAAAACTTAGAAATTGCAGTGAATGATATTCAAAAACATGTGGCCAATGCTTTTCATGGGATCCTTTATAACATAATCTGGGGTGTTTACTCCTCTACAGAAACTTTACCCATTTAAAATAAGTTCTTATTTGAATAAGCTTTATTTTTAAACAGATCCCCCTTGATATGAATACACTGTACTGCCTCCATTTTCAGCTTGAACAGCGGGGGAGCAGGCGGTGTTGTTGAATCTGTACAAAAACACAGTAAAAAGGTTTCCACAGAAGATCAAGGGTCTTCCACAGACTATTCCTTGTCCAGCATTGATCTGAAAGGTTTCAGATGCAACTGGGTGGATATAATTCATCAGAATAAGGAGAGATGGAAGGAGTTAGCTGTTCAAGGTATGAATTTTCATTAGGCAGTGCTGAAGCAAATGTCAAATAAATACAACTAGGTCCGATTGGAAACACCAGTGTTTTTAATGTACCAAAAAAAAAGAAAAGAAAGAAAAGTCAGACTTTCAGTTGTCATTATCAATAATGTGATAACGATTAGAAAACATCAGTCGTTTAAAATGTGAAGCAGTTTGTAACATATGGCTTACTATTTAACCACGGTTCTTCAAGTTTTATGCCCTGGCAGTTTTATAAGTCCAGCCTTTTTATTTTTATTTTTTTTGTCATTTGTCAAATCATTTCCTTTATATTTCATTTATATTCCTTGTTCTATTTTTTGAAGAACAAGCAAGAAAAGAAAGAGAATCAACCAACGACTGCAAGCACAGTGACAAGAAAAGTGAAGTCACAGAAATTACAGAAGTCAAATTAACAAGGACCGATTCTGAGAAGGACAGCGATTCGGTGTCAGAGTCCCCCTGTGAACTGAACAAAACGTCTTGTAATTCTTCCCAGAACTCTAATTCTAATTATCTGCCACAGAGGCCACAGCAACAGGCTGTCTCGTCAGTTTCCAATTCCTCTGTTCAGGAATGTATCTCTGACAGACCCCCATGGAACGGTAATTTCTCTAACAATGATCAGGTTTTAGTAGAGCCAAACCACTGCCCGTACAGTACAAGGCATAGTGGCTCTTTAGCATTCCCAAAGCAAAAGTAAGTCTATGACAAAGATGGGCATTTTTTGTGGTGTGGCATTTTACAGGTGATTCTTTTCTATTGACGTGTTTATCTAATGGAGTGCTGTGGCAGTGTGGACTTCTAGAAACACATTAAATAATGGATTCTGCCCAGGGGGCAAAGACTTGTAATCAAGCCAAAGTTCTATGCATGATATTTAAATTAGCCATGTGCTATACAAGTAGCTGCCACACTTCTCAAAAACCACAAGGTGGTGCATGTGAGTCACAGCTGTGATGCAGTTATGGTGACACCAGTGAATGCCAAGACAAGTATCACACCGAATGCTGTTCCAGTCTTGGCAGTCATCATTTCTTTGGGGAAAATGAAAACAAATATCCCACCTTGTTATTTTGCATTGGTAAAAAATTAATAGCATTCAGGATGCCACTGCACTTATGGGAGGCCTTGCTTATTAAAATATATTGTGGTTGTGAATTCCTAAAAAAATAGATAACATTTAGGGAGCCTTAATTTTGAATAGCCATCTTGTTAAAATATTCTGCACATGTTTAAAGAGGAAATGTTTATCTATTCAGCGATACCAAAATGATATAAAGGTTCTCTTTCAAGTATGAGATGTTATTCCATTACTGATCGGGATAGTATACCTAGGGCTTCTGTTTTTCGGTGTTTATTAATTGTATTTTTTGGTGCTTATTTTTAGCTATTTTCGAGTTTTATGTTAATCATTTTTTTGGGGGGGGGGGCTTTTGTTTTTGATATACTGTATGAAATTAGTGTTTTTCGGTTACTTTCCAAAATGCTTGAGTGTTTTTTTTTCTGTCAAAATATGTATAGTAGTAACTCAACAGTACTTACATACTTAAGTTGTACCTTCATTCCTTTGCTGTCTTCCACAACGAAATCCCTATGGTCACGGGCGCGTTTTTCTGGGGTTTTTGTGTGTAGGCATTTTTTTTACATTTTGCCACAATTCTGTTTTAAATCCTCCATATCTTAACTGGAATACATCTTTAAATCCCACTAATGAGCCTCCATTCCTGATTGTAATCTCGTTTTAAATCTCGCAAGCGGAGTCTCCAATAGAAATGTAGGAATGTGCTGTCACTCAGTAGTTGGGGTGGGTTTATAGTATTCCGAACAAATCAATGATAGATACAAGTCAGGAAGGTGGGACATTGCCCAGCAGCACTGGGAAACGTATTTATTATTATTATTGTAGTAGGTTTTATTTTTTAATGGGAAAAGGGGTAAAGACAACGTGAATTGATCAACCATTTCCATAGTTTTTCCAGTGTTTATTGGCTATCCACAGATTTCATTTTTTTTTTTTTTGTATTGGGGGTGTTTTATCGGGTTTTATCGGTTAAAACTGAAAATCAGAAGCCCTAAGTATACCCAAGCTGTCATAACTGCAGGACTTGCAACACTTGCAGATTTGCTAAAAAATGGTAGACCAGGAGACTGCCCTTAGCTTAAAGCCCAAGTTGTGAGGACCCGTGACATATACTGTTAGTCCACAGAACCTAAAAAAGTGTGAGGAGAGTTGGCACCTCAGTATGCATGCTCTAAGGGTAGACTGAATATCTGCCCTTAACACTGTGGTATAAAAAATCCAGGGTTTGGGGAATATATGACATCTAGTGTATATAAACAAATTGTAGGGTAAACCCACACTATGGTATATGTGTATCAAAGAGTAGACTGAGTGGCTGCCTTTTGCACTCTGGTCCCAAAACCAGGGTCTTGGGGATCTAAAACATTCAGTCTGTAGAACCTAGTGAAAGTATGGGGGTTGAGACAGATGCATTCTGGAATAATGGCCAAGAGGTTGTGAGGCCTCTTGTGGAATGACCAGTAACCTCCTCTGGTAGGGGCAGGCTGGCTAGATCATGAGAAGCAAGCAAGGAAACTGAGGGATGGGTTGCTAGGCAGACTCGCCGTGCTTGGACCACATGGCTATACTATGTGCAGTATTGCTTACAAAACCCATTCTGAGTGAAATTATCATACGGGACATTAGTGATGGTAAAACAACAACAACAAAACTCAAATAAATAAGTATAGTGGATATTTTGGGGTTTTATTTCTTGTTTCTCCCACTGAACGCGAACACAACTTTGTGAGGTGTATATCAGCAAGTGTTTTTTTCCCCTTGTATTTTCATTTTCTTGCTCTTTTAAACATGTCTTTTAAATTATTCTGCATGTCTTCTTTAATTCATTGTTTGTGAGTTCTCTGGATAGTTTGGTTGAATGTCCATGGCTTTATTTTGAATGTATTTTATTCTCTGTTGTACTGTTGCTTGTTGTAGTGAGAGTGATAATGGCAACGGGTTGTTTTAAAATGAAGCTTCCGACCAGGGAGTGTCATGATCCAGGAACGAGTATATTTCAAGTTACATATTTTTTGCACATACCTATCTATGTACATGAAAATTCCAAGGTATATTTTTTTCAATATAGCGTTCAGTTTCTATGGCAACATAGAATATATTAACTTATTATAAATCACACAAATTAAGATTGCACTCCGGAGCTTCCATTAGACATAAAATCAAAAGTTTTTCTGTTTTTTTTTTTTTTCTATGCACAATGACACCTGGATAAATCTGTGCTGATGACTGATTTCTTACACATGTTTTATAGTTTACTTAATATACTATCTCAATACATGGGGCAAGGATAAAGGTAAGATCTTATAACACAGGACATTTAATGAACATGTACATGTTCCTGTCTGTCTTAATATTAAAGCTGTTTAAACAGCCACACAGTGGAGTCTTTTGGCCTCAGAATGTGCAATTACTAGAGTAGGAAAAGTCATCAGCCATCATGTGCTTTGCGAAATCCAGTGAACAGAGTGTCAGTGAACTATGATACAAGACCGCAAAGAAACTGTTCAAAAGACTAAATGCTCAACTTAGCAAATTGTACCTTGAAGCCAGTGCCATTTGCCATGCTTGATTTTTAAAGAATGAGAGACAGCATCGCTTGTTACTTCCACAGGAAGCAGCAGAATCATCTGATTCTCTCTGGATTCAGGCAAACTGGAAATATGATAATATGAAGGCTTTGGTTTTTAATAACTTACTTTGACCATAAGTATCAACTTTCATGATATTTGTTTTAGACAAAGCAACACATCCAGTTTAAAACGTACTAAATGGACTTACCACTGTACTAGCTTTTAAAGATATTTAATGTTGCGTTTAAGGTGCTGTAATCTGGAATTCATCAAATGAAAGGAATGTGTTCTGTATTATTTGTTTTATTGGTCCATATCTACTTTTTTAAGCCCTTCATTTGTTATTTCTTCTAGGAGAGAAAAAGTCATCTGCAAGTATTGAGGACGAAACTGAGAAGCCTTAAACTGATACTTTGCATCCCAGATTTATTCTTCATGTTTTAATGTAATGTTATTTATTAAAAGTGGGGTTTCTTCTCCCCTTTGTAACACATTTAGTCTTGGTGTGTTTTATTTTTTCAAACATTTCCAAACTACAATACTACAATACTCAATGGACAGCTTTGCTGATCATAAACAGCTGATTTTTCACTTTCTTTTTCTTAAATTCCTTTATATGCTGGCCTGTCCCACTGCTCTTTTTTCGAATAGATATGCTTATAGTCATGTGTGTTTATGCTTAATTTACCCCGACTCATACCCTGTTTACTAATTATCTTGGTATCACTGAATAGATGATTTTGTCCCCTTATCAAAAATATGCAAACAATTTGATATCATATCAAGATATTAAGTAAACAAGGGTTCTATTTGGGGTTAATGGGCAAAACATTTGAGATGGCAGGCTCATCATTGAGCAGATGAGTATATATATTCAGGGATACCAAACACCACAAACCAGCAGAGGTGTTACAACACCTTTTCCAGGCCTGAACATAACTGGAAGGCAGCTGAATAAATTAATGACTTCATTTTTATTTGATTTTAAATGCATTATAGAACAGCTTTTCATGTATAATAAAATGAATAAATGAAAGTTACTGAAGTAGTCTGTATCATACTGCTGTTACAGAATGTTCTGATGAATAGTGCAGATATTTTAGCCTACAAAGAAAGTGAACATGTAGACAATGTGTTTTAATTTAAAATGTTTCATAGGAGCTTTGAAGATTACTCTTCCATGAAACTCATTAACAATTAACAAGTATACTCATATAATATATTATTTAGGATTCTGCTTCACCCTAAAAGTCTGCTGTTTGCCAATAGAATTACTTCTTAACGACAAATCAGGAGTTTTAGTAATAGCTTTTGTGATTTTAGCAAATCTCCATTGAATAACAACTGCCATTCTTTTTTCTTAGTAATGAGCTTGGCTACCTGTCTGTGATTAATGAAGTGTTTATAAGCTCTCAGAATGCCTGGATTTACTGCAGGTGTAAGCAATGGTGCTGTCCCACTCAGGTTTAAATAATCTAAAAACAAGTTAACAATTATATATCATCCTTACCGGGAATTACTTACCTGAGTATATTTTATTTGTATCCTCTGGGGACACCAGGGAGGTGAGATATTCAGTGAGCAGTTTCAGTTACAGTTACACAGGGCGGGCATATATTTTATTGTTTAATCACAAATGTTGCAGCAACGGATGTGTGAAACTTAGCATCACATCATGTACAGTAGATGCTCCACCTGCTTTCTCATTAACATGGACTCCAGGATCACGTTTCAGATATGCTCTGCAAGAACTGAATCTACTACTGAGCAATCAACGAAAGAGTGGCCAGCGATCCTCTGCACTCCTTTACTGTGCGTATCACAAGTGTGATGTTCAGTGACCAACCAAAAATGAATTCAGCAACGTCCAGCAACATGAATTGCGGAAGACCACAACTGGCTGTGAAACCAGGACACTGAGCTTATTAATATTTTTCTTTAATTCTTTATCTCGCCAATCGTACATATATATATCGCCAATCGTACATATATATATAAGTGTAAAGTAAGAATGCTTTCAAAAATAGACATGTTAAAAGATTCTATTTATCAATTAACTAAATGCAAAGTGAGTGAACAGAAGAAAAATCTAAATCAAATCCATATTTGGTGTGACCACCCTTTGCCTTCAAAACAGCATCAATTCTTCTAGGTACACTTGCACAAAGTCAGGGATTTTGTAGGCATATAGTCAGGTGTATGATTAAACAATTATACCAAACAGGTGCTAATGATCATCAATTCAATATGTAGGTTGAATCACAATCATTAACTGAAACAGAAACAGCTGTGTAGGAGGAATAAAACTGGGTGAGGAACAGCCAAACTCAGCTAACAAGGTGAGGTTGCTGAAGACAGTTTACTGTCAAAAGTCATACACCATGGCAAGACTGAGCACAGCAACAAGACACAAGGTAGTTATACTGCATCAGCAAGGTCTCTCCCAGGCAGAAATGTCAAGGCAGACAGGGGTTTCCAGATGTGCTGTCCAAGCGCTTTTGAGGAAGCACAAAAAAACGGGCAACGTTGAGGACCGTAGACGCAGTGGTCGGCCAAGGAAACTTACTGCAGCAGATGAAAGACACATCATGCTTACTTCCCTTCGCAATCGGAAGATGTCCAGCAGTGCCATCAGCTCAGAATTGGCAGAAAACAGTGGGACCCTGGTACACCCATCTACTGTCCGGAGAAGTCTGGTCAGAAGTGGCCTTCATGGAAGACTTGCAGTCAAAAAGCCATACCTCCGACGTGGAAACAAGGCCAAGCGACTCAACTATGCACGAAAACACAGGAACTGGGGTGCAGAAAAATGGCAGCAGGTGCTCTGGACTGATGAGTCAAAATTTGAAATATTTGGCTGTAGCAGAAGGCAGTTTGTTCGCCGAAGGGCTGGAGAGCGGTACACGAATGAGTGTCTGCAGGCAACAGTGAAGCATGGTGGAGGTTCCTTGCAAGTTTGGGGCTGCATTTGTGCAAATGGAGTTGGGGATTTTGTCAGAATTAATGGTCTCCTCAATGCTGAGAAGTACAGGCAGATACTTATCCATCATGCAATACCACCAGGGAGGCATCTGATTGGCCCCAAATTTATTCTGCAGCATGACAATGACCCCAAACATACAGCGAAAGTCATTAAGAACTATCTTCAGCATAAAGAAGAACAAGGAGTCCTGGAAGTGATGGTATGGCCCCCACAGAGCCCTGATCTCAACATCATCGAGTCTGTCTGGGATTACATGAAGAGAGAGAAGCAACTGAGGCTGCCTAAATCCACAGAAGAACTGTGGTTAGTTCTCCAAGATGTTTGGGCCAACCTACCTGCCAAGTTCCTTCGAAAACTGTGTGCAAGTGTACCTAGAAGAATTGATGCTGTTTTGAAGGCAAAGGGTGGTCACACCAAATATGGATTTGATGTAGATTTTTCTTCTGTTCACTCACTTTGCATTTTGTTAATTGATAAATATAAACTATTAACATGTCTATTTTTGAAAGCATTCTTACTTTACAACATTTTTTCACACCTGCCTAAAACTTTTGCACAGTACTGTATATATATATATATATATATATATATATATATATATATATATATATATATATATATATATATATATATATATTTATTGATCTCCAGTACATTTGAATCTTTCTGCTGCCAGAATACATTCCCTTGTGGTCTTTCAGTGCAATTACAGAATACTTTATTTAAATAAAAAAAGGATTTGGCCCCACTCAATGAAAAGTATAGATGTAATACGATATACTTTCTGGTTGGATTATTTTTCATACAGGAACTTGGCCCCTCGAAGTTATCTAACCTTTAGTCTTTGTAGGCAGATGTGACTTAAAATCTGTTCTGATTTTCAGTGCTGAAATAACTGAAGCATATGGTTGTGTGATTACCCCGGTAAGGGGAATTTATGCTTGAGGGAGAATGTAATGGGATATGGTGAATTCACCATAAAGGTCTATCGTAACAATATTGACATGCAATTTGAAACCACAGCTCCTGGTTCACAGTAATTATCTGCTAAGGCACAACATGAATAATATCTTCTATCCAAGCTCACACCATCAAATAAATAGACAACAACGATCTGGACAATTTACAGGTTCTCTCACTTTCATGCATTTTAATGCCATTAAAATCGATCTATAATGTTTTTGTGTAAGAATGATTTAATTTAATAGTAACCCACAATTTTATTTACGCTGCCTTTAATGCTGCATTTACCTCACATTCTCAATCTTTTCCCAGAATGCCATTTATGTTTTATCTTGATTATTTGCACTATGTTCCCTGAGACCCCACAATCAGCTCTGCTGAAATAGCGAGACAGATACAGCATTCAGAGATGTGTGAATTTGTGCTATATCATGTAAATTCTGCGACGTGAAAAATCTGTGAAATTCAAGAGATGCAGAGACAGCAACTAATAACACATATACTTATATTAAATGAATCTAAACACGAAATTAATCACAGGCTGGACTCAGGTGCTGATGTTGAAGCATTTTAATTGTACTCCAAATCTGAAAGCATACAGAAAGTCAAACGGTGGTGTGTGAGAGTGCAGGCCACATGTTCCACAGCATCAAAAGATCAAACATTAGTGAATGAGGGTGTTTGTCTGAAATATCAGACATTTTAAAATACTTAATGACACCACAATGCTATCACATGAATAAAAACAAACAACTCTGTTAAGTAGAACACACAGAGAGGCTTGTTGTTTGAAAAGGCACTTATTCATAATATAATGAATCAGTTTATTATGGATTTGTTGCTTTAAAACATATTAAGAAAAACATACTATTTACAATAGACCTGTAGATTCATAGCATATGTTTGTGCTTATTTGAGTAGGTGATAAAGCAGATTAGTAATCCCATAGCACTGAAATCCTGAATAGAGCAGGAACTACCTCATGCGATTTAATGAAGACATTAAGTTGAAGTTACAGTGACCTCATGTGAAATGCCATATAGATTAGTAACTGAAAATGCAACATATTCATGTATCTATAATCTGGAAGTAAATCTATTTATTAAACTACCACTGGAGAAACCCCAGTTGCAATCAGCTGGTCTGGAGAGGTTCAATGCCCATTCACTGTAAGAATCCAGACTGAGCTGCATAACATCCTCACAACAGAAGTAATGTAAAAGCTGTTGTTTATGTGAAGATGCCGTTTGGAAGGAGATTATGTACCTTTTGCTTTGATCTATTCTTTGGTTTAAATAAGATGCATTAACATGATCATAATGAATAACAACATTTGTGTTTGCGTTGCACATAATTCAGTTCTATGAACATTATACACAGTTTTCTGTTTCTTTTACATTTGTATATCCCAACTCTTTTTTCATCTTGTTCCCGATTACATGTAATGAATGTAATTCATGTCATGCTTGCATTGACAGAATCAGATTTTCTCTGGCTATTATGGAAGGTGCCCACTTGAAGACCCCAGAGATGTACCCTACTTAGCTCAATCCAGACGGTTGTCATGCTGATGCACTGGGGAGACTGCACTGTGGTTGATCCCCGGAGCCAGCATCGCAGCCGTTGTGTCTGCTGAGGCGCTGGGGAGGCAAAATAAGCTGATCCCTGGAGCCAGCATTACACTTAAGCCATCAACACCAGGCAGAAGGATATCTACATTATCAGATGGAAGGAAACACAGATGGATGGAGACGCAGATGGATCATATTAGTTTACTGTAAAGCTACGTCTTAGTTGGTGCTTATCTTGGTGAGAGCCGACGAGTTCAAATCAGCATGACGTTTTAACATCTACTCTCATGTAATGGAAATCATTACACAACAAGGTATTTTTTCTTATCTCCCATTTTGCTGCGTCACCAGGCCTCTGGTGTGAAAGAACCATATTTAAAACATAAATATGGTGTTCCATCACGTTGTTTTATGTGAATAAACTCTTACTCTATATATATAAATACTCCACGCTTCAGCACTTTACAGTGAGGTTGTAAAAGGTTATAAGCCAACAGTCATCCAAGCTTCATCATAACTACCAGAACCTTTTTAGCGCTCTTCTCTCAGCAGACTCTAATGGAAAGTTGTTCAGTGATAAAGGAAAACAAGCAATTCTGAATTTTTAATTAAGAGGATTTTTATCATTAGTATGGGTTATCTGTCTTACGCTTTAAAAACCTTTTTTACTAATGGAATGATCAGAAAAACATAGTTGGATGTATATGCACCAACAAGCACTGTGTGAATATAAAGTAAGACATTTACACAATTTTTTCAACATCGAAATCAGAAACATTTGCCTTTAAAATATGGCACAAAGGACTAAAATTATCTTTATACTAAATAATTAAATAATATTTAAATATAAAATTAAATAATACATTCCATGTGTCTGTAAATAATAAATCAGCAGAGTTTTTTTTTTTTCTAAAACTATACTGTATCTTAATTTTCTACTATTTTGACAATACTATTACACAGAGCGACTGAAAGGTACTGTAGATGATGGTAATTATATGCTTAAGATGGGCTGTAGATGACAGGTCAAAAACAACCTGGCTTTAAACAGTTACTAATTCATTTTCAGATGTCAAAATGAATACCAATGATAATGTAAACGCAAAAGGAATGGGCTGCTATGCTAGGTTGGGTTATTGTTAGAAAAGGTTAAAAACTGAATTACTGTGGTTAAGATCAGAAAGTTAACACATAATATTTATATGCATGATCAGATCCAGAACTATATTAGTGATTTTGCAGAGGAAAAGGTTAATGGATCTTTAAAGCTTTCGATTAAAATGAGTCAGACTAAAAGCCTGTTTTCTAGAGCTCTGCTGTAGGAAATGATCTGTTTCATCAGTCCTGCGCGATGTGAAAAAGGTTTTCAGTTCATTTAACTGAGTGAACAACAGAAAGTGGAAACACTCCCATTAAGACACACATTGCCATCTACGGGGTCCAGTCTTCCTGTCTTTCATTGATTCCTTCTTCTTCCTCGGGGAACGCTGTTTCTTTCTGTGATTTCATAAGCTTCACCCCTGCAGAAATGCAGAAAGACGAGATCATGTTTAAAGGATTGTGTATTCAGACTTGCTGCCTGGAATTGCTTCAGAAAATCAATAGCTGACTTTATTTTATTTTCTTCTGCCTTGTCTTGTCAATACAGAGTTGAGCAAAGACTGTGATCCACAAGCACCACAGATTCATCTGGCCACATTTCTGTAAGGAAGACATACACCCTCTTCTATTCACCTTTGGCCCTACATTAGAGCCAGTATAATTTTGGAAGTGGCTGAAAAATGAACAGATTGCTGCCCTTGGATCGAGTGACAGCTGTACTGCTGTCAAGCCACCTGAAAAGAAAGATTAGATGCCAGCAGCAAGGCAGTTTTTTTTAAATGGATTATCGAGGCATTTAGAAGGTTGACTGCTGAAAAACAAAGCCGTAGAGAAGGCTGATTTACTGTGTACAATACAGCAGACATGATTATTCCTAATGTAGTATATGCCCTTACCAAAAAATACTAGATGTTTGTGAAAAGTCTTACTCTGTCGCTGCTTTATTTAGTTTGCACACAACTTTTCAACCAACAAGTCTAAAGAGTTGGCCAGTGAAGGTGTGTCCAAACAGGGTGCAGAAAAACACAAGTAGGTTAATGTACAGGACCTGGGAGCCCCTTAATTGCCCCGGTCACAAAACTATGGATTATTCCTTTTGAAATCTGATAGGGGAACAGGTTAGCTTTGACTGCTGCATTATTTAGGAATGCAACAAGTGGATACTGTTTCTAAAAGGATAGAGAAAATATAAACAAAACTTTTTTTTGTAAATGACATACAACATATGTGTTCTATCACCTGCTTACTTAAGAAGAAGCAGCGTTTAAGATTTCCAAACTTACTGAGGATTTTTTATTTGTCACTTTTGTATATTTTGTATAATGAACATCCTGGTAAAACATGGCTGTTAATGGATATTAAAGAAAGCCATTCTAACAAAACCCTAAAGCAGTGGTGCACAATTGAACCCCCTCCAGGTGTAATCAGTAAAATGATTCAGTGATACCTCTAAAACCAGACCAGCACCTTGTTCCAACCATGTCCTTAACTACTGAATTCCACCAAGGAATTCAAAAAATTAGAACAATAACACTAATTATAACATGTGAATAGGAGGGCTGACATCACACCTGAGGCATGTGATATTAGACAACAGTGCAGACCCTGTCATGGCTTATTGTTTAGTTTATTAAAACGGAACCCCGTGGAGACTTTTGAAAAGCATTAAGACTACATTTTCATTTAACCACTGCTACCCCATTCGTTCTCCGTTACCAATCTAGTTCATACAATTTTAAGTTAATCAACTTAACCATAAACATTACGGATATAATAGAACAAACAAACAAAAAAAGGCTACATGACATTTAACACCGTGGTAACAAATACTAAAAGTAGCCGTATGGTCCTCTATGTTTTTTATATTCCTATGCTGTGATTTTT
The DNA here is from genome assembly GCF_902713425.1 of Acipenser ruthenus. NCBI lineage: Eukaryota > Metazoa > Chordata > Actinopteri > Acipenseriformes > Acipenseridae > Acipenser > Acipenser ruthenus. Next base: position 39,337,103 of record NC_081198.1, on the reverse strand, counting down.
TTTTACATTTTTAGTAAACAAAAAATAAAATAATAATAATAATAATAATAATAATAATAATAATAATAATAATAATAATAATAATAATTATTATTGATAACAATGTAGGTCAGAGTAGTAAGCAGTTAAAACTGAACTGAAAGGTGACAACAAAGCTATATTAAGTGAAATAAACCTCTTGTTTCTAATAAAATATTGTAAGATACCGGTATGTATTTTGCTGAAACAATCTGAACGATGGAGAAAGGAAAAATGAATCTGCTGTTAAAATGCACTTTGAAAATCTTTTGGAAACAACTCAAATGTAATTAATGAAGTTTTAATAAAGTTGCAGCTTGAAGAAAATAATGATTGTATTATTAGAGATGAACATAAAAAGGCAGAACAGAAAAGAAAACTAGCCAGAGGAACTGAGCCGTTTAACTGATGTTGAATGAGTTGTCAGCAATAGACAAACAATCCAGTAGAGAATACAGGCAAGTAAACAAAACTATTCATTACACCCTGATACTGGAGATGATTAAAAGTGATGAAAAACACACAACTCATGTGATGTCTGTTTAGAAATAACAAATAAGTTCAAGTCTGTATAATTGCCATTCTCGACTTGAGAGAAGCCCAGAGCGAAATGGCAGGGGGTATGGCATCTTTGTATTGAGATGTTCTTGGAGAAGTACAGTGGGATTCTCGGATGGCAGCTGCCAGCACTGTGCCTGAGTGAAGCCAGTGTCATTGACCCTCACCATTCATACCTGGTTTAAATAGTCACTGCTGACATACTATTTGTGCTGCATAATTTTTTATTAGTATCCCTCAGCTTATTTACCATTTACATTCTTAAATGTTTTTTTTTTTCTATGCTTTGTTACTGTTCTTTTTGCTGAACCCTTTGAAGTCTCCTGGTATAGTTGCTAGTAGATGCTGGCTTGCTTTACAAAGAAACTGAATCAACATGGCTGCCATCAACAGTTTCCACCCCACACAGCTCAATGATAGTTGCCTCAAGTTACAAGGACCTAAGTTTCTGTGTACTTGATGGATGATAATGGATATGTTGCTGAAGTTTCATTTTGAACACTGAGCAGTCACAGACTTGTAAATTGATCTTGTTTCTTATGTGTCTGGCGTCTGTTCAAGACACTCAGTATTGTCCTATAATATTCACATTGGACTTGCTGTCTCATAAAATTCCTTCTATTTACCATTTTCCCTCTAAAAGTTTGCTAAATGTGGTGATATTCAGGAATAACACACCATAAGAAAAAAGCATCATAAACATAACATTGCCAAAGTACAGGACACAATGAATTAAAAAAAAAAAAAATCATATGGTGTGTTGTTTCTAAATCATCCTGTATATGTATGTGTTTCCCATAGAATTCAAAATAATTGTTAATGTGATTTGTTAACGTTTTAAACTCCTGTTAAAACTAAGCTTGAAAAGCCCTACCTGGTACAAAGGGAGGATGGTGCTGAAACGGGGTGTCTTTCCTCCTTGGTTTCACAGACTTCTCATCTGACCCTTTCTCTAAGAGTGGCTGTGTGTTTCCAGAGTGCAGCAGGGGACTCTCACCATCACTACATTTTAGGGGGTCTGTCTGTTCACTGCCTGTTGATGTAATACTGTACATTAAAACCCCTAATAAATCTACACATCCAATGATTGAAATCTACCAAACTGGCGCTATGCTGTATCTATAAATAAACATATGCTTGATCCCTGAAGGATGGAACACCGAAGCTTCCTCATATTGACTGCATTTGACTGTGTGTTGCTGATTTGTATGTTCAAAACACAGTGTGGATTTCTCAAATATAAGGTGGCCTGATTCCCTAGAAGTAACACGGAAGTGAAATTATATGTTTTTGTGGTTTCCATTTTCACAGACAGCAAGGATCCACGTATTGTGGCACCTCAACAAAAACCTAGGTCATTCCACAAGTTTGAGTACAAACATCCTCACAGAAGGATGTCTGGAATGACAACCATATATTTTGCTTGCTCTTTACTAAACCCAATTACAGTAAGGTTTACACATTTTAAATTAAATTAATTTAAGTAAATTATCTCACATAGGATGTTATTCCATTTTCCTGAAGATGTTTATAACAAACCTACCCAAGAGGTACAAGCATTTCTTCTTCTTCTTCTTCTTATTATGTATTGAGAATATAGAATTTCTGGTCTATCCCTAAGATTACATTTTAAGGTAGCATATTAAGGGGCTGATGTAAGGATAGGCGCAGTGCAAACAACTGCGGCTGCAAAATCCAAGCTGCCTAGCGGCCAGGCAATTGTTTTGCACTGCTGCCAATGTGAGCTCAAGAGCAATGCAAATTATTCAACATACACAAATAATGAGCCGCAATCGTGATAATGAGGGTCACAATGACTGCCGCCTGTGCATCGGGCTATTTAGCAGCCGCACTTACAGCCCAGGAGAACAGAGAGCAGTAGGCGCTGTATGAGATTTGTGGAGCACGAAAATCAAACCAAACCAAAAGATATGTCAGAGGAATGGCAGCAAAGTCCTCTCGGCGCATGGAAAAGAAACGTTTTCTGAGGAGGAGCTGAGAGTCCTTACGGCTGAGGTCACCCAGCATGAAACTGAGTTGTTTGGAAGAGCCTCAGCCAACATCAGTTATGCTACCAAAGAGGCCATATGGTTCTCTATGGTGGAGAAAGTGAATGCTGTCAGTGTTACCAGGACAGTCACCCAGGTAATGAAAAGGTGGCAGGACCTGTGGAGGCGAACAAAAGTGAAACTCGCTATGCAGCACAGGCATGCAGCAGGAACAGGAGGGGGACCACCATCCACATCACAGCTGACACCACTGGAGAGGTAAGCGGAGAGGACAATCCATCCCAAACAAAGTGACCCTGGGTTTGAATATGCAGGGTCTTCTCCGTCTTGCCATTCTCCTCCGAAGGTTGGCCTGCCTGTCCTCAAAATAATTTGAATACATTTCAATATCATTAAATAGATGCAGAATGCCAGATGAAAACCATTCTTTACATACGTTGCATTTTTAGTGACCACTAAAGTCTCAATTTACGCCACGTAAACACGTTTTTTGGGAGCAATATGGGCATTTTGCAGCCGCAAATCACTTTGCACGTATTCTTAAATCGGCCCCTAAGTGTCTCTAATTACTGTGTATTTACATAGTAGTTAATTAGTAAATACATGTGTACTTAGTTAATTACAATGTTATTAGGCATAGTTACAATGTACTTAGTGTGTAAATCTTTTCGCACCATATAACTAATTGTAAACCTAACCCTTAAATTTACTGACCCTATTCTTGAATGGTTAATAAAAAGTACCAATGAGGTTATTTGATAGTAATGTCTCATTAAACACAGAAAAACATCAGTTTTATTACAGTGCACTTCTATGTCATCTAGAGTTGTCGAAGTAGTGCAAGTAAGTGCCACTACTTAGATCTGACACTGTTAAGATTAATTGAAGATTTTCAAGTACCGGAACTCATGGCTTTAATCGTTCTAATTCATTCTTGGTGTCTACAAAGATGACTATACTTTTTTGATTAGGAAACAATTGGGTTATGTATGGTTAAGAACTGTTAGCCTGGAATGGAAAAGCAGAACACTGTATGCACTTAAATATCCATAAATAAAAAAAAAATCCTACCTAAAAGCATGAACTCCATTAAGTGAGCCCACGCTTCCGTGATTCAGATTTAGTTCAGTCCTGATTCTGATCGCTAAAGTTTATTTCATACTTCATTGCTTTTGGTAAATAAAATAGTTAACAGGCTAGTGCATAAAATCTGCAACCAACCAGGTTCCAGAGAGAGATTAAGTCTGCTGTTATGTACCGCATGCATTTTTCATAACATTGGATTTAGTGTTACACCCCAGTTTTTTTCTTTGTTCAGTGTAAGGATTAATACATTGCAAAGGCATTAATCAGAGCATAACGGGCTAGTGGCACAAAGAAAGCAATACATTCCTAATAGTCTATGGACACAAGGTTTTAAAGTTTGTGTTGTTTTTTAACAATGTTCTTTATTGTTAAGCCAATATTAATATTATTATAGAACTTTGCTCTCCAGGGTGAGCTCTTGCTTTTTTGGAAAGGTTTATTCTCCTTAAATTCAATGTAGTAAATTATACCACTGAGGATGCGTTTCCATGTTCTGGATAAAGTTTATGACAAACTCACCCAAGAAATATAAACATGTATTCTTTTTATTCTGTATGTATTGAAAATCCAAAATCTACCCCTAAGATTACATTTTAATTCTACTCACACTATATTTTAAGTGGTTAATAAAAGATACCAATGCCTCTAAATATTAGTAATATCTGCATAAAACACAGAAAAACATCAGTTTTATTTCTGTTGTTTGTTTTGTTATTTTATTATTTTCAAAGCCGCTATAAGCAGTGCCATAATAAATGCATAGTGTACAATACACTGTGATTATAGTGTAACTGGAACAGAAAATGCAGTACAGAAGTCATGCTAATCCAGTTGTATAATAATAATAATAATAATAATAATAATAATAATAATAATAATAATAATAATAATAATAATATAATAAAGACAAGTGGTAGGTAAAACCTTTTATTATATTAACTAAAATGGAATGATGTTAAAATTGTAGTAATTAGTGAACTTTAGATACTGACACCATTCTAGAAACAGGAAACACCACAGAAGAGCTAACACACATGAGATGGTGCTAAGTTCTTAAGAGGCTGATGACGGCTACAATAGCTTTCCATGCTGCTGTTGTGAAGTTGTCTCAGAAGGTTCTCCTGTGTATAAATATATTAAATAAAACAATAAATAAACAGCAGTGGACAAAGGTATCCTCTCTATATGCTTCTGAAACAGTATTGCCTAATTACAAAAATAAGTCCTTCTGTTACCACAAACATCTTATTCTTCAACATGTCCTAAAGGCATGTTCAATACCTGACAAGACAATCTGCCATGATTAAACATGTATAGTATAAAATCTCATTTCATTTCATTTAATCTGACCTATCACACTTACTTTTGCTTTTACAAATACAAGTTTGGCTTTCATTAGGTTCATTTTCAGGCTGGATGGTAAATCATTTGCTTGCAAATGATTTATTAAGGTCCCCCTTCCCTGCCAAAAAACAAGCCCTACACATGCATGTAAGAATACATGCTGTCAGACTGCCATCAAAGCTAAACATGTATGTTGCTTTGGCAGTACAGTTTTAGAAACATGCAATGTCCTGTTTGGGCAAAAACAACCTGGTACTACAAAAGGTTAAATGAAGACATGAAATCGCTGCAAAATACAAAATAATAATACTTTGAAAGGATTTTATAATAGTGATTTATGATTAAAAACATAAATAAATTGAATCCACCTATTATTAAACTATGAATTATTGATGCAGATGGGGCTTGATACAGCTTGATGCTTCCCCAGAGATGACAGTGACCCAAGACTCCCCCTAAAGGGAATTATTCACCCATGAATCTGACAATGGAGCAGACTTGTGCGGTGATTAGAAGAGTAATGGATGGGAATGAGGATGCTAGAACTGCTATTAACTTACCCCCAGTACAGCTGCTGTCTGGGTGGTCCGCAGTACTGAGTAGCAGTTTGACACAAGGCTCATTGCCATTGGGTTCAGGGAAGTTGCATGTGCCCCATTCTGTAGTGGATGGGAGGGATCCGTTGCCATGACAGCACTCGTTTGTCATTGGACTGAGCTGGTCTAAACAGCTGGGGTCATGTTCTGAGTAATCTGGCTCCAGCTGCTTCTGCCTCTGAAGATGCTGCTCCACCACCAGCTGAAGCTCTGCTTTCAACAAAAGCACTTGGTTTAATAAATCAACTTCTGGTAATGACACTAATTACCGGTACAGGTAGCCACAAACCAGGTTTTGAGAACCCAAGCACACATTTTGTTTAACCCATGTAAGACGGTGGGGTCCACTACATCCGAAATATGTGTTTTATTTTGTTAATTTATTGATTTCCCACAAATGTATTGTTGTTATTTAATGATCTTTAATTAAGTAGATTGAGATTTTTACCCTGAAAATATAACCCAGATTCTGAGAAAGACAACTTCTTTGTGACCCATAGTGACAACACAGTACAGGGGTTAACCAAACAGGCCTTTCTAACATTTATCTGATGGGATGATGGGAAGGGCAGCACTGAAAGACATTTCTTGAAAAATGCAAATGAGGGTGGCACCAGAATACATTGAGTTAATTTGCAAGGTATTATAACTGGATATTCACTGTTGGTGATACATATATCAATATCAATATATTGCCGAATCCAGCTTCAGGGTATGGTTATATTAAAAGCATCATCATTGCAATGTCATTAGAGTCAAGAGATTCTTTTGCATTTTTGAATGAGTGAGTCTTAAGGATATAGGAAATAAATCCATTTTTACAAGGACATATCCTTTTTTTTCCACTACACATTATGAAAATCATTTTGAAAAGGAATCAATTGGTATACATTTTTCTTTAAAAATAAGTCATTTATAATGAAGTGCAGCTTAAACACGAAATACTGTGAACGCTGCAGCTGCAGAAGATGAACTAGCTAAGTCAGAATGTTGTTAATTATTGACTTGCAAAGGGGATTGGGTAGGGCATACAAGGTTTGAGATTTATTTACAAATTAGTCTAAAGCCAATAAGATTTTAATAGCACACTTTTTGAAATACATTTTAAGTCATATAGAGAGTATGACTATATGTCATCCCTGTAAATAACCATCCAGCACAATGGAAATATCTGTGCTATTAAAATAAATACAAATAAGCCAAAGAGGTGGTATTGCATGTCTGTGATAAATCAAAGAACAGACACGGTGAATCAATAGAGGAATTAATGTCAGTTTACAGGAAAGTACTTTATGGTCAAAATAAGAAGGAAAATAACAAAATCGCACTACTCGCCTACAACAACTCCCTTTCTATTATAATACATAGCCAATTATGTACTGATTTATTTACCCACAAATAGAATATTATCATTTATATAAAACCAAACAAAAACAAATCTATTATTTATCATTTCTTTACAATGGTGTGCGTTACTATGCTCTCCTGCTTAGTAAATGGTATTCTCTGTGTTCCTATTTGTTTTTAACACAAACACATTACCTCTACATGGGGTAGTTGCACACTGCTGGGAACAATCACAGTGGGATCAAGCAACTGTGAGGGATGATTGTAAAAGTTCTGAATTACATCAGAGGTAAGACATTTTTTATAATACGTTCTAAAAAAACCTAAAAGTTTACAGTTTCATACAGGCTGTGGTTGTAGTAAGAGTTAATAGGTTTTTGCTCAGACTAGCATTAACTATTTGGCATGTCTGTTTAACCATAAAATGAATTGCTAGTAAGAAATGAATTATAACCAAGGCCTGTATAACTCAGTCACCATTCCTAGCTCTCTCAATGGGTGTAAATCAGCCTTCCTATAATACTATGCAGTTTTTATATCCATTAGCAAGTGAAGTTACCTAAGTGCCTGTGTGAACAAAATCCTTTCAAGAATCCATGTGGGTCATGGTCTATGTCTTCATCTGTAAAGACCTGGCAACATGTTCTATAACTATAAAGTACACTTTTAAAAAAAAACTTCTAACCATTTTTTAACAGCTGTTTGTTCTTAAAAAAAAGCGTGTACAACACATAATTCTAACACTCCATTTCACAACCAGCATCAACAACTCGTTTTTGAAACCTGAATACTATACATTTTGAGAAACTATGTCCACCACCGTGGATATTGCAGGTAACATGCGGCTGAAATATACTGTGCTGTTGAGTATTGATAATGAATCACATACATGGAACACCCTGCCCTACCCTTTCTCTAAACTCAACACATGTCTGCCACCAAACACATTACTCCCATTCAAAATGACATTCTGTTATAGAGCAGCCTGTGAGATACCATCACTGTAACATTTTTAGTAAGTACCATGCTGAGTTTTGATAATTATGTCAATTTTTCTTATGCAAAAAAGGTATTTAAAGCTTTGCATAGATTATGTACTCCACCCTTAAAGAAATTCATGAAAAAGCTCTCTGAAGATACTAATAGGCTCACAAGGGAAGCTGTGTGTGGGAATTGTAAAGTGGAAAGGTGTAGAACAGCATTTGCCCAAATAGCTCTCTCATATAAGAGGTACTTTATTCTGGAACTCACTTCCTTCAGAAATTAAGGTCTTAAGGGATTTTAAAATATTTTGTAATAAACTTAAGGCTTGGTTGAAACAATCAATTATGCAATCATTAATTTATTTAGGATGTATTTGAATTTTAACTGTGTATATTGGATACTTATATAAATTGTACTGTAACTTGATTATGTAAACCGCTGATTGTTATGCACTTTTAATAGGTAATTTATGACTTTAATGTTGTATGTATTTTTAATCATATATTCAATAGGAGGTTATTGCTATAGTTTAGAGTAGAAGTAATATGGAGATTTATTACAGTTGTCATCAATGTCTGCCCGGGGACTGTCAATGGAAATTAGCCTGCTGGCTAAATTGAAAATGTAATGCATCTTGTGACATGTATGTTATAATATTATGTGCTCCTGATAAATAAATAAATGACAAAAAACAGGTATGACAATCAATGAAAAGACAAATGTTCAGGTTTTACATCAGAAGGGACACTATTAAGTGGTGCAGATAAATATGCAAATAAGTATTTGATATGGTCAATAATTGTAATTGGATATAAAATCTGCTGTTTTACAACATACCTGTTTTTAAAAATCAACCAATTGTATTGAATTCAAGCTTTTAAGTGCCTATGTATAGCAACAACAAAGCATGCAGCTCATTTACTGCCAACGCAATGCCATGATTACTCATTCTCCTTAAATCAATAACAGAAATAAAAGACTCTTTAGTCCATCTATTCCAGGAAGGATATCCTACATGAGTCAGCGTTGTGGCCTTCTAGTGATCTTGACTTCTTGCTCTTAAAATCCCTGTACTGATGTGCTCAGTCTAAATCAGATCAGATTGCTGCATTTCAGAGGGTTAGAGGATCAGCAAAATGTTGTCTCTAAAGGAGTTTTTTTTTAACTATTTATTTTATCGGGTGTACACTGTATTCTGAAAATTACAATATATATCTACAGTTATATCCATATTGTATGTGTGTGCGTGTGTGTGTGTGTGTGTGTGTGGTGTCTTGAGTTGTTTACCTATGCCTTGAAGGTCAGTTCTATTTAGTCTAGGTGACAAAATATATTTTTATTATTATTATTTAGGTCAAGTTGGCTCCAAAAAGCTTGTGTTTGCCAAAATAAAGATTGCTAGAGGACATTCAAATAATCAATGCAAGTCTGCAATTATTGGAAAATATTTGTTTTCTATCTTTAAATACAAGGAGTCAAGCCTTTCCCCTTGTGACCAGCTTACGACTGTGTCACTATATGAGTCAAATAGGCATGCCGCTGCTACCTCAGGAGGCATACATAGCCTTTACAAGTATAAATAATGTAACAAAGCCCTTTTGTCTCAAAGCAGTATGGTGCACCACACCTTTTAAACTCCTGCATTACAATCCCCTAGGAGATAGCTGTCCTAATCCCAAATAGAATAAAAAGGAGGTACACTGCACATTATGTCCTTTGGGTCAATTCTTCATATTATTATTATTATTATTATTATTATTTATTTCTTAGCAGACACCCTTATCCAGGGCGACTTACAATTGTTACAAGATATCACATTATTTTTACATATACAACTGTTTTTGACAAATGTGTCTCCAAAAAAAAACAACAGCAGCAGCAATCTGCAAAGTATCCTGTATTTACTATGCCAGGTTTTAAAAAGAATAACACTGGCATATATTAGTTTCAAGTAGTTTCAAGGGTGAATGTGCTTTATTGGAAACTGGCAGGTACTGCTACACACAGGATTTAGTGGAAATTAACAATTCCAGAGGTGAAAGGGTTAATTATAGCTGTGCCCTGTACTTTTGCTTTAGCATTACTGCTACTGAGCAGCTAGTGACACATATTTTTTTTACATCAGAATTGGTTTCAGTTTGATATGTGATCCCTTAAAAGTGCCCATTTTATGATTCCCTGCACTTTACATTTAGATAATTGGGGGAATATTGTACTGGGATTGGTTTAGGGTAAAAGGAAATGTTCAATTCCCAAGAGGAAATCAATCTTTGTAAAAATACCAACTTCTAGAAGAGGATAATGTAACTATTTTATACTAACAGCTTACAAATTCTGAAGAGCAACCTTTTTTGCATTTCAGTACTGCTCTAGGCACATGGTAGCCTAACCCTAATTTATTAAGGCCAGTACTGAATTGTTTGGAAACCGTGGGGGAGCTGTTGGAGGAAGAACAGCCAACAGTTTTTACACAGGTACCTTCTTTTATGACTTAATTAGGATCATATTATTTATTTTGTGATTTGAGCACTAGGCACATTCTGGCACCTTTACTATGCATTAATGCAGCCACTCCACAAAATGGATATTGAGAGAGTCTGAACAAAAAGTGCAAGAAAACTGCAAATCCTTAACAATGTGTATTTCTTTGCCTAGTCCCAGTGTTCTTGTTCTTTCAGGTCATGCTGATATCATTCTGTTTTTTTTCAATGCTCCTTTGTCACACACATGTGGTTGAAGGATACTGCCCACGCCTTTTCGCCAGCCCCTCTGTTGGGTGTAACACTCTGGCACCACATATAATAAACCTGTGCCAAGCACTGGATGCATTAAAGCTCAATTTTTTGTCAAGCAGATTTTTCATACAGGCAGAATTTAATTATACCATATAGGTAGTTCTGTTTCCTTTTTATGAAGGCAAGAATGCATGATAAACACCCTATCAAATGTCCTTGATATTGTAATCATAGTTATGTGTGCCAACTACAAAACTATAACATCACATAAAATACTTGCTATTAACATAGATGTACTCTGGTTTGAGACTTCTTTTCTACGGAGTTAATATTAACTAAGCACCATGTTGGTATATTTTTCGAGGTGTAACAACCTATTATCTCAAAAGCTACTACAGTACTTCATAGCAAATCTAAACACTGTATACACATTTAAAGATACTGTTTAACAGACTGTGATCTAAACTTGGTCTCCACTGCTAATTGTCATCAGTTATGTTGCTGAGAATAAATCTCATCATATTCCACCACAATATTTACATTTCTACAAATCTACTCAAAACTAATTTGATTATTCATGATGAGTTGGGTTTGTGAAAACAGGGAGGTTTAAATACAAGCATTAGAAGAAGAAATAAGCCCAAATAGAAACTTTATCAAGTGTGTTTTTCATTACCAGAGAAACAGTTCTTATCAATGTTTCTAATAGATGCTGCATTGTATATTGCCATCAAAACACACATAAACTACATAAATAGGTTCATATTTACATTAGTGTAATGAATGACATTAACAAAACACATTTGATCCACAACTTACCATGAAAAAAGCACTTTTTAAAATTTACTTTCACAAGACAATTTGGAGTCAATAGCTTTAGAATCCAGTCCTTTATCGTCTCAATTATTTTTTATTTCACACAAAAGAATTGTACTGATAGCCAATTGTTCCCAAGGTAAGTCTGAATAGCTGGTAACTAGACCTCCCTGCTTGGATGATGTGAAGCAGACAGACACTGACACTCCCAGGCACACATGCAGAAGCACAACAAGGAGCAGTACCTGGACAGTACCTTTCATAGTGGGTGGGTTGTACACACTCTGCTTTCTTTGCTTGGGAGACATCTCAGCACTCTCTGCCTGGCAGACACAATGGAAAACAGTTCAGAAGGAGATCAAACTCAACTGCTACTATTTCAGGCAAGACACATTTTACTTAAATCCATAATAACTCTGTATCTAGTGCATCAGCTGGAAACATATAAAAAGGCTTCTTATGAATGGTATAAAGAGGTCCATATTTTAAGACTTTATCCCAGAGCAGTAAAAAAAAGAAAACCCCCAAAAACAGCAATTCACCCATATTCATAGTTTTTTTTAATTGTAAATTAGATCATATTGTAATCAATTGTATCATATTACTAACTGTTCTTTTTCTTATTTACACTAAATTGCTTTTGCACTGTGGTTAAAAATACAGGTCAAGATTCTCAAAGCTATGTACTCCAGTTGTCATGACTCAAATATTGCAATTTCATTTCTAAAAGCAAAAATAAAAAGATTACTGTACAATTCTTAAAAAAAAGAAACTGAAGAGAAACCCATGATTTAAAAGATGTGAGTTGTTTATTGAGTGAGTTTTTTTTCTTTCTGAAAACAATGTGTTAATGACTATTTTGAGTGCAGAACTGAGAACATAGCCCATTGGAAGAAGGTCTTCAAGAGACGAGTTATAGAACTTACTTGTCCCTGCGAGTTTGTTGTCCTCTGTTCATCTGCTTCTAAGACAAAGAAAAGAGTTAGTGCAAAAAACACACTGAATCAATATTGCAATGAGTCTGTGTCTTAGGTACATGCCCCTAAAAGATCCTGCCTTGCCAACTTAGCACACACAATTCACTAGGATGAATAAACACCTGCAGAATTGCACTGTTGTTTTAGGAAGTGTTTTAGGTATAGGGCCCATATATTGTAGATTATAATAATAAATGTATTATTTGAAAACAAAATAATTACAAGGTCAGTACACTGTAATTTGTATCTAACTATTTAGTAATGACAGTCATGCATTTTTTGTATTAATGTCATAGGGCTTACAGAGTGCAAATCTTCTAATTATCCCCTTGAAATGATCATTACACTTACATGGTTACTATTCCAATATGTTTGTTACAGTTATAGTTTTAAGTTATCAAAATACTGAGTTATCACTATGTAATATGTATATGAAAGTGTTTTTTTGTTTTTTTTAAATATATAGATTAATGATTACAGATAATTAACAAGAGGAATCACAGCCAATCATTTCAGGCAGTGATAAAATGCCCTTTAAGTTGCAGAATAAGAAGCTGAATATTTTTAATCACATGTTCTTTTGTAAATGACACCTTTGGCTCCATTTCCTGAGGATTCCTATACTAAACCGAACAGCAAACTGCCAAAGGAGCTCAGCTGTTACTGAAGCACTTATCAGAGTAAGAGTCCTGCAGGGAACAGCGATCACAACATTTACAAAGGAAATGGAAATGAGAGCATGAGGCACTGTGAGGGATTCACTATTTACAAAAGAGTTCTCATTGTCATGTTGCGTATGTGTAAGAACATTGCAGGAGAGAATATTTTGCTCATTTTAGTTAAAAAGTACAGTATGGGGAATGCATTGCCATGGAGCATATGAAATGCCATTGATGTTTATCTTTTAACTTGTAAAATGTTTTTTTCCAGGACAACTAATATGACAGATGCTGGAATATCAGCTATCCATATTTTAGAATGGTAGAAATATAAAAAAAACTCTTGTGCCTTTTTTTCCACTGACACATATTATAAATGCAAGAACACTCAACTATAAGTTTTGTTTCTGTAATTTTCAACTTCACAGATGTGGTATTTTAACTAGAATGCTGTTCTAGTACCAATCCTGTAACATCGAAACACTGTTTTGTAGAATGTTCTTTCAAACTAGCTTAGGTGCCAGATAAACTAGACCTGACCTTGAGACACTAATCTTAAAAACAGTCGGAATTCAAGAACATAATCACTTACGAAGCAGAACAAAAACAAACTAAACAAAAAAAAGGTGCCATTCACACATAACTAAAGCAAAGTGATACAGTACAGTACTGTAGGTAAAATGTAATGTGGAGTGTGTACCCAAGAGGCAACATAAATATCTGGAAAGGCTGTTTTTGAATTCCCAGCTGCTGCAACCGACATGCTTTATGACACCCAAACCACCAAATTAATTTTCTTGCATCTCACTCCACTGAACGGTAAAAGTGACCAAACGATGGGCTATCAACCCCCCCAATTAAAAAGAAAGACATGACCACTTGCCTTGAGTCTGAATACAGTCTTGTTGAAGTTCACTAAAGATAATTTTGCACACACAGATCCACATAGGAAACAAGGGCCTGGCTCTGGGCTGATGCCCGCACTGTATTGACCAGTTGCATTGCTCCAACAACACTAAGTCTAAAAAATCTCACATGCCAGCTTATTCAAAAGACTTCTTATTTAACGTGTCCTACCACAACACTTTCACAATCTGAAGAGACCAATTCCATCTCTCCTCTCTTGTGTGTATTTAATTATGCAGGTCTGAAGAAAGAATGGATAACTACTACGTTTAGCTCCATTGACCCTTATCCTTTTGAAATCTGTGCATAAAAGTAAAGTATCAGAAAGATTTTTCAGAAAATACATTATTATAATGAGAAGTTTATAATTGCAAGTACCCTTACTAAATATCAGTGTGTTTAACTGTTCCATGTGGATAAGGTACATTTCAACTGGAGCAGCAGTCCTGCAGAATGGCCTAGGCAGGCTGAACAAAACTGCAGTACCAGAAGCTTGCTTTAGCATGGCTCAAGCAATGTCCTTGTACTGGAGCCAAAAATAATGGTAGTCATATTTTTTAAATACCAGTAACTCTTCTCTCATCTATTTTAAACTGACGTGTAGAGACTTCTTGTTGGTAAAAAAAAAAAAAAAAATCATTATTTCAAATTGGGAGAAAAACAGGGTAAAAAAATGTCTATACATGTATTGCTGCTGTACATATAAAGCTCTGCCTCTGCCTTATGTCAAGTTAAAATGATTGTTGCAAAAAATGAACTAAGAATAATACACTGTAAGGTATTGATTTTCATATTTTTTCTGTCTGGTAATTTTTTATTTTTAATCTTGCTGTTAATGAACTCTTTAAAGTTAAATATATGGAGAAAAAAATATGTTGGCTCACTGGCAGTGGTGCCATCTCCCAACAGCCATTAGTACAATAGATTGCTATTCTACACAATACTCACAATAGAAGAAGTTGCATCTATGCAAACTTGACTTTGCAACAGTATAAAACTATGAATATACATCTTAGTTGACTCTTAGAAAGAGAAGCTAAATGACTGTTCATTTTTTTCTTGATACTGTTCAAATTATTTAATTCCTTTTGCGCTTGAAAATGTGGGCTTCTGTTTACCAGCCGTTAACCCCCTAACAGTTAATGGGACACCCTGTGTCCAGAGAGCTATTTTAATGTCCTGCACTCAGTATGACAGAAATTGTAATCCAAGCATGAGTATTATTTCAGAAAGACAGATTAAACTATTAGGACTTTCCCTAAGGCAGTTTCTTTCACATATCCAATTTTCAGACAATTGATCTTGAATTTATCTCCGGGGCACAAACTAAAAATAGATACAGTAGGTCTATCAATAATGTTATGGAAGTACTGGCTGTGAAACTCATAACCATTACTTTGAGCAAGGTGACCTTGCTGCCTTTCTGCTCCTCAGTTCTGTCTTTTATATATTTAACGACCCATTTACAGTATGTAATTATTCTTGATACTGAAATGGGCTGATCTGTTTCCTCATCTGTTTAATAGGAATTAGTTGTAAAAACAGCTGAACATGTCCATCTAAACCAAACGCAGAGTCATACGTCTGTTACAGTCCTTGGAATTAGGAATACTTTGTTCACCCCACTTGTTAATCCAGGATCGTTGAGAATGTGTTTCCTGTATTTGGTCTTTTATTGTAAAACCTAAGTTTTTCAAGTCTCTCAAACAAACTTTCATTATTTCAGTTAAAAAAAAAAAATTTAAAAATGAACTAAGATTTACACCTTTGTGGTTGATTCTCCTTTTAAATCAGGATTTATAAGACTAAAACCAATCAAATAAAACAAAAAAAAACACTTTTACTAAAGGAGTTGACAAACACTGCCAATTAGAACAGACACCCCCCCCCCTCCCCCTCCAATCCACTAAATATAATCCTGAGCTGAAAACCTAATGAAATGCAAGGTAGACATCTGTCTACTACAATGTTATGCTTAATTTACCTAAAGCTATGTATGGCAAGTCTGAGACACTGCATCACTGCTTTTAAAACAGATATATTATTACTAAGTACTAGTCGATGTGTTTTTGGTCTTTTTCTAACAAGATTATCTACAAGAATATCCGTTGTGGAGTCCTGAGTTGTTAGCTCACTTAGGCCCTAAAAGCCACTGGGAATCAAATGTAATCCTGTCTGAGTTGAGGTAATGCTCTTTCAGTGACGCAACAACTGTTTTTTTTTATGTATATAAAGAAAACACTGTATATTGTTCACTTAACTGTGGGAGTATTCATTTCTCAAGAAAAAGGCATTCACAAGTACGTTGGTAAACAATATTCTCAGGTTTCACATATTGCCACATAAAGCGGCTGAATGATAAAGTGTTACCAAGCTGAAAAAGGTAACTTTCTGACAATACTATATTAACTAAAAGATATATTTTTGTATAGCTGTTTCCCCATTAGAAACTGCAGAAACAAAAGGAGCACCCACCTTTAGAAGTGACTCAAAGCATTTAGTAGCCATGGTAGCAGGTTTCTTTGTGGATTTGTATCAGAAATCTTAATTTGAAGGTGGACAAAATTGTCATTATAGACTGGTAATGGGAATTGATTCTATTTTCTATTAACATTACGATTAATCTATTACCATTCTTTTTTCAGAATGTTTGAAAATATTATGTTTAATAATTAGCTAATAGTGTGCCAGCATGACACACAAATGTACTGCCTTTCATGTAAAAAAAAACTGTTTGCTGTTGTAAGGTGTTCACCTGCCTTAAAACAGTCTTGGTCCATTTTAAACTATATTTAAAAAAAAAACGAAAAATTAAAAAAATACATGACACACAAAAAAAGCTTCTCAGGGACATTCTCTCTACAGACATTTTATAAGTACCTAATATTGACTGTTAATATAAAAAGTTTTTTGCCAAGATCAGGCCATTTTAAAACACTCCGGAACTGCGTTTTCTGTCAGTAACCAAAATAAATGATGTGAAGCTGCAACCCCCATATTCGTCTATGTAACTATTATGCCATCTAAAGGTAACTGTTATGTCCCCTCAAGAGACACAACAGTTGAAATGTGAATGACAATGATTTCCACATAACACCCATACATTTATGTTGTACTTTTAGAGTGCTTTAAACAAGTGTTTGAAACACTGTCCCACGAGAATGTAAGAAATGACATTAAAATACATTAAGATTCTGATGATGTCACTAAGAGAGTCACAAGTTGCAAAAAAAGCAGAAGCAAAAACGGAACAATATTTTCTATTTTATATAACTCCAGGATTTCCATTAAGCAATCCAAGATAAGCACCAACTAAGACGCAGCTTTGCAGTAAACTAATGTGATCTATCTGTGTCTCCATCCATTTGTGTTTCCTTCCATCTGATGATGTAGATATCCTTCTGCCTGGTCTTGATGGTTGAAGTGTAATGCTGGCTCCAGGGATCAGCTTATTTTGCCTCCCCAGCGCATCAGCACACACAATGGCTGCGATGTTGGCTCAGGGGATCAACCACAGTGCGGTCTCCCCAGCGCATCAGCATGACAACCGTCTGGATTGAGCCAAGTAGGGTACATCTCTGGGGTCTTCAAGTGGGCACCTTCCATCCTCTGTGTTTCGTCGACTAGCCAACAACACTGAAGAGGGCTTGACAGTGATTCTGGCATCCCAGCATCACCCCCCTCTGTCCCCCACTCAACTCAACTCAGCTTGCTTACCCGTACATCAGCATTTATTTCTTTCTATTCTGCTTGAGATCCCCAACCAGAATCTTTCCATCTCAACCGTAGCCAGTTGCTTCTCCTCTCTGCTGCTTCAGATAAGTTCTTCACTGTGCAACGCAACTCTTGGCCACTGAATCCAACGTCTCTAAGAAACCAGGTTGTAGAATGTGCCACAAATCCTCGACAACCCACCTCCACTAGGTAAACCGGGACTCTCCATCCTCGCTGTTCCGCTTCAGCGGCTAGTAGCGCATACCACAGTTTCTTCCTCTCATACACCTCATCTACAGCATCCTCCCATGGCATTGTTAATTCTACCAGGTGAACAAGGCATGCTGATCCAGGTTAGTGGTGGCAATCTCAGGTGGAAAAATAAGCTTTTGACCAACATCTGACAGCATTTTCCAGACTCTAGCAGCTTCCAGTTGTCCTGGGCATGCTTGGTTTTAACACTTTTTCTTAGTGGTTGCTCTCCTGGGCAGAGGAATTTTGTCTTTTGTGTGTAATGTTTTGATGGAACTGGTGGCAACTTATTGGTCATGTTACATTTGTCTTCCAATGCAAAGGCCAAAGGTTTAGGTTATGTGGTGATGGGAGAACATAATATGTTGACCTGAAGAGGAAACTGATCCTGCTCTGTTCCATTGTCCATAAGTCTTGCCAGCTGATCTTGTGTTGTTCCACACTCTCCCATCTTATCCATTCTCCCTGCTTGGCCTGGAAAACGGCCTTTACGCACCTCATCCTCTCCTGCTTTTGCACCTCGTTGGCTACCAGTTTCCTCCGTTGAGCTGGGGCTGCCTTGTGCCATGCAGGAGCTGAACTGAGACCAAGACCCCCTCTTCCATGCTGAACTTGCCCCATGATATCACCGATTCGAAGGGCAGCCTTTGCATCTTCCACAGCTTTCTTTGCCGCCCACTTTCTTCCAGTCCAAATAATGGTTCAGTAAGTTTTTAATAAAAAAGGAACTCATAGTGAAATAACTATGAATACTTATTGAATTACACGGTAGTAGTTCATCTTTTTACTCACATTCTAAGAAAGCCTAATGATTGAATAGTCAGCGCCTCTTACACTGTGTGAAGAAACTTTACTTTAAATCAACCTTTGTTCAACACCCCTTGAGCTATCTAAATGTATGTTTGCATGTTATTGTAAAAAGTGGTTTTGCATTATGTACATTACATGTGTCATAGCAATGTAAATACTCATTTGTATTGAGTTAAAATTAAATTAAAAAGCAGTTTTATTAGGAGGAGACCCACTACTTCAGTTGCCAGCAATGAAGTAATGGAAGAAGATGAGCAAAACAATGCAGGGTGCAGGATGTCGATGAGTCTGGTGATCCACTGCTCCAGGATCATCTACACACACACACACTGAGCACCTACTGTATCTGTTCTGGAAGCTACTACAGCTCTTATTGTAGACACAAACTACTCACGTCATGTCAGCTCAATAGCTTCCCTTTAACTGAAATAATAACAGGATGCTTCTGGAATATCTTCCTTTTAAATAACCTAATCTTGTTCTCTTTGTCTATAATGCAAGGTCAGGTTTTTCAGCCCTGTTATTAGTGAAATCCAAGCCAAACTGCAAAAAGAAACTTTTTTTTTTTTTAAATCAGAAAGGATTTAAAATGGAAAGCAAATTAAGTACCACTAAATAAATTGCATATTATGAACCTAGACACAAACCCTATTCCAGATGCAGGAAACTGTAAACTGTGCCCAGCACCATAAAGCTCAAAGGTATCAGAACAAATTGGCATCCTGTGAATACAATACAGTAATAAGACTAATGTATTTACCATTCGTTCTCTTCTGGACAAAAATAGCTAAACCGGTACTAGTGACAAATTCAACAATGTCTCTGAAGAGTATATTCTGTCTACAAGATAGATAGTTCAAAATCCACAATTATTTTTATTAAGTATACCTTTATTAAGGTGCCCACTTGAAAACCCCAGAGATGTACCCTACTTAGCTCAATCCAGACGGTTGTCATGCTGATGCGCTGGGGAGGCCGCACTTTGGTTGATCCCCGGAGCCAGCATCGCAGCCGTTGTGTGTGCTGATGCGCCAGGGAGGCAAAATAAGCTAATCCCTGGAGCCAGCATTACACTTCAGCCATTAACACCAGACAGAAGGATATCTACATCATCATATGGAAGGAAACGTAAATGGATGGAGACGCATATGGATCACATTAGTTTACTGTAAAGCTACGTCTTAGTTGGTGCTTATCTTGGCGAGAGCCGAGTTCAAATCAGCATGAAGTTTTAACATCTACTCTCGTGTAATGGAAATCATGAAGATCTGGATACGTCCAGTGACTGCTGTGAATAGTGCAGCTGGCAACAAGGGAAAGACCTTGTGACAGCCTGGAGAGACAGCTGACAGGAGGAAAGAGACCCCATTGGGGCTGGTAAGGGTTAGCTACCCTTGTCGGCAGTATCCAGCTCTGTGTTTACAGGATGCTGGAGACACCCGCCCAAGGCTTCTAAGAAATTAAAGAGAAAAATACCCCTAGAGTCTGCGAGAGCGGGGGCGGAAGATGACTCAACGTTGGACAACACGGTTAACGACTTAGGAACGGAAACGGATATGAGTATGGAGAGTACTTCACAAAAGACTAGTTCAAGATCTGCAGTTAACAAAGACATGGAACTCCAGGTTTGTGTCTGCGGCTGGAGCAAGGCGACAACGGCCAGGGGTTTGAAGATTCATCAAGGGAGAATGAAATGCTTGAGGGAGAAGGGACAAGGGCCTCGCATTGATCAGTACTTCTTACGAAGTCAGTCAAGTCAGTCGAATGAAATCCAGCGACAGGAAGCAAACCACAGTTCGCAGGATATCAGCACCCCTGTCATAGATGTGAGGAGGACTTGCATGGACACAGTTAGTGATGAACCTAATGATCCTTGTGAACCCGGTCAGACAAACCAGCATAAGAGAGAAAAGAACCTCAACGGGCACAAGCCTGGAGTTAAATGGCCAAGAGCTTGTGAGAAAACTGCATGGGACACAGTAAACACAGATCTCTGCGTTGCATTGGAAAGATTAAGTGGAACAGTTGAAAAGAAGCTGGATAAATTTGGGGACATCATCTACGCATATGGAAGTGAGAGGTTTGGAGTTGAAAAAAGGAAGGAAAAAGTACAAACTATTCCTGGAAAGTCTAGACGGCAGCAGGAGATTGAACGCTTAGTTAGAGAAAGGAGACAGCTGAGGAACCAATGGAGAAGAGCAGAACAAAGTCAGAAGGAGGGACTCAATCTCTTACAAAGGGTCATAAAAGATAAGCTTGCAACATTGCGCAGAGCTGAGCGCCTACGGAAACGCTACAAAAAGAAGGAGCGTGCGAGAGCTAACTTTTATAAAGACCCATTCAAATTTGTAAAGAAGTTATTCACCAGTGAGAAGAATGGCACACTAAAAGCATCTAAGGTTGAGCTGGAGAGATATTTGGAGGAAACACATACAGATTCAAAAAGGCAGGAGCCTATGTCAATTCCGTCAGACATCCCACCTATCAATCCACCAGAATACCAAATGGAGGACTGTGCACCTAAGTGGAAAGAAATAGAGCAAGCTGTGAAAAAAGCAAGGGCTTCATCATCTCCAGGGCCTAATGGAGTTCCGTACAGAGTGTACAAGAGTGCTTCAGGAGTTCTACGAATTCTGTGGAAATTGATGAAAGTGGCATGGGAAAAACAGGTTGTACCAAGAGCATGGCGCCGAGCAGGTGGAGTCTTTATACCTAAAGAAAAAGATTCTACAAGCATCAGTCAGTTTCGTCCCATTTCCCTATTAAATGTAGAAGGCAAGATTTTCTTCAGCATTATTGCTCAGAGATTGTCAGCTTACCTATTAAAGAACTGCTTCATTGACACTTCAATACAAAAAGCGGGCATTCCAGGTTTCCCAGGTTGCTTAGAACACATCAATGTGATCTGGCAACAAATTCAATCAGCTAAAAAGGAGAGGAAGGAGCTCCATGTGACATTCCTGGATTTGGCTAATGCATATGGTTCAGTGCCACATGAACTACTTTGGGCAGCATTTGATTTTTTCAGTGTACCGATGACAATAACAAATTTAGTGAAAGCCTATTTTGGAGATTTGCAATTCAGTTTTTCAACTTCAGAATTCAGCACTACATGGCAATGCCTAGAGGTTGGAATAATGGCAGGATGCACCATTTCTCCACTGGCTTTTACCATGGCAATGGAAGTAATCATTAGGGCATCAAAATGGGTAGTAGGAGGAGAGCGCTTGGCTTCTGGAATGCGACTACCACCAATTCGAGCATACATGGATGACATGACAACCATGACTACAACAGTAGCCTGCACTAATCGATTATTGGGCAAATTAACCAATAACATTGAATGGGCACGAATGCAATTCAAGCCCACTAAATCAAGGAGCATCTCTATAATTAAAGGCAAAGTAGTAGATAAAACATTCTTCATTAATGGTGAGGCAATACCAACAGTATCTGAGAAGCCAGTGAAGAGTCTTGGGAGATGGTACGACGGGGATCTAAAGGACACAGTTCGTGTGGGAGAAGTTAGACAACAAGCAGTGGAAGGGTTGAAGAGCATAGACAGCTGCGCTCTACCAGGTAAACTAAAACTCTGGTGCTTTCAGTTTGGTCTACTGCCGAGGTTGCTGTGGCCACTGACTGTGTACGAGGTTTCTTTGACAACAGTAGAGAAGCTGGAAGCTTTAATCAGTTCATACATCAGGAAATGGTTGGGAGTTCCACGCTGCCTCAGCAGAGTGGGACTTTATGGTAAAGGAATACTGCAGCTACCAGTCTCTGCTCTAACCGAGGAGTTTAAGTGCGCCAAGGTCAGACTGGAAATGACATTAGTAGAGTCACGCGATATATGCGTAAGGGAGGCAGCACCTGTGTTGAAAACTGGAAGAAAGTGGGCGGCAAAGAAAGCTGTGGAAGATGCAAAGGCTGCCCTTCGAATTGGTGATATCATGGGGCAAGTTCAGCATGGAAGAGGGGGTCTTGGTTTCAGTTCAACTCCTCCTACATGGCACAAGGCGGCCCCAGCTCAAAGAAGGAAGCTGGTAGTCAACGAGGTGCAAAAGCAGGAGGAGAGGATGAGGTGTATAAAGGCCATTTCCCAGGCCAAACAGGGAGAATGGATGAGATGGGAGAGTGTGGAACAACGCAAGATTGGCTGGCAAGACCTATGGTCAATGGAACAGAGCAGGATCAGTTTCCTCATCAGGTCAACATATGATGTTCTCCCATCACCACAGAACCTAAACCTCTGGGTAGGAGAGGATCCCTCATGTCCTTTGTGTTCATCACCTGCAACATTAAGGCACATTTTGACAGGATGTAAGGTGGCTCTTAGCCAAGGACGGTTTACTTGGCGCCATGACCAAGTGCTGCGATGTTTGGCCTTAGCATTGGAAGACAAGCGTAACATGACCAATAAGTTGCCACCTGTTCCATCAAAACATTACACACAAAAGACAACATTCCTCCGCCCAGGAGAGCAACCACCAAGAAAAGGTGTTAAAACCAATCCTCGCCCAGGACAACTGGAAGCTGCTAGAGACTGGAATATGCTGGCAGATGTTGGTCAACGGCTTATTTTTCCACCTGAGATTGCCACCACTAACCTTCGACCAGATATTGTCTTGTGGTCTGGATCAGCACGCCTTGTTCACCTGGTAGAGTTAACAGTGCCATGGGAGGACGCTGTAGATGAGGCGTATGAGAGGAAGAAACTGCGGTATGCTCAACTAGCCACTGAAGCGGAACAGCGAGGATGGAGAGTTCGGGTTTACCCAGTGGAAGTGGGTTGTCGAGGATTTGTGGCACACTCTACAACCCGGTTTCTCAGAGACGTCGGATTCAGTGGCCAAGAGTTGCGTCGCACAGTGAAGAACTTATCTGAAGCAGCAGAGAGGAGCAGCAACTGGCTGTGGTTGAGACGGAAAGATTCTGGCTGGGGACAGGTAAGTAAGCTGGGCTGAGTTGAGTGGGGGACGGAGGGGGGTGATGCTGGGACGCCAGAATCACCGTCGAGCCCTCTTGAGGTGTCGTGGGCTAGTCGACGAAACACTGAGGATGGAAGGTGCCCACTTGAAAACCCCAGAGATGTACCCTACTTAGCTCAATCCAGACGGTTGTCATGCTGATGCGCTGGGGAGGCCGCACTTTGGTTGATCCCCGGAGCCAGCATCGCAGCCGTTGTGTGTGCTGATGCGCCAGGGAGGCAAAATAAGCTAATCCCTGGAGCCAGCATTACACTTCAGCCATTAACACCAGACAGAAGGATATCTACATCATCATATGGAAGGAAACGTAAATGGATGGAGACGCATATGGATCACATTAGTTTACTGTAAAGCTACGTCTTAGTTGGTGCTTATCTTGGCGAGAGCCGAGTTCAAATCAGCATGAAGTTTTAACATCTACTCTCGTGTAATGGAAATCATACTATGCTGTTAGTTAAAAATGCTCAATTTGTATAAACTCCTATAGCCATAAAGATGGAAAAAGTAAATATATGTTTATATTTTATTGGTAATATACCACAAAACATGTGGACAGTGAAACTGTGAATATTAGGGTGGCATTGGTTCTGCATATCAACTAATAAATAGTCCTGGCACAAAGTGCTGTAAACAAGAGGGTGTATGGAATAGGATGAACTTATATACACTTTTTAGACTCTCAAAATATGTCTGCATAGACAACAAAAGAGCAATTGAGAAAATATCCAAGGGACAGCATAACAACAGAAAGCACTAGAAAGTTTAACAAAGAGAAGGATTGTTGTTATCTATATACAACAGTAAATCAGAAAATAGTCAGGCATTGGCAACCCACTACAGCAATTTTCTTTCAGAGAAGATTGATGAAAAGAAAAGTATTTGTTTGTGTAGCAACAACTCAAGTCTTCTGAATGAATTTCCTAGGCTTTAAATAACATTTAAATGACAGGCAGAAGCCAAGGAGGTATACCTACCTGTCGAATATTGGCTGCGTTGTGGCAGTAGATTAGGACATGGGGATGGACAATGGTTTAGGTCTACAGTACCAAGCGTCTTCAAGCCCACTTTTTGAATGAGGTAGTGAATTGGCAAATGCATAGTTGCCCAACAGACCCATTAAAAAGCAAATGCTTCATAGTTATCCATGCAGAAAATGGAGTCATAAAAATTAAATCTGAACATGATTACAGTCAGTTACAAGCCACCAAAGACAATGCCACATTTATAAAAGTTGAAAATAAAGTAGTTTCTGTCTAATGGCTAAAGCAAACAGCTAAGGACCAAAAGAAGAATGTGCAAGGTCTGTCACCGAATTAATGGGTGATGCCTCAGTCTAAATAAGCCTAAAAATAAGCTGAGCACCACACAAATATGTAACTTCTCAAGCAGTCCTTGGTAATAACTGAAGCAAAAACTGTAATTTTTTAAAAAGTATGCCTGATCAAATAACATGTGCATCCATCATCACTTTTTGAATTTTTTTTTTTTGCCTTTACAATACTAAAATTCCCACAGTATGCAAGGGTAAAAATGGCATTAACTATTAAATTACCCGTGTGTTATCTTTATCAGATCTAACTTTATTCCAGCACATGACCTTGATAGGTGATGTGAAGAATTACCAAAAGGCTTCGTTATATGTATGGTAGAAAATGACTTACAATAAGTGCTTTTGTAGGATCAGAGCTATTTTTGCGGCTATAACTCTTCAACTATAAAGGTTACAGGTACATGTCATACATGAAATGAATGTGCACACAATAGGCTTTCATTAAAAAAGTGAAATAGTCTGAAACTCACCCTGTTCAATACAGATACAAAAACTACAGAAAAAGAGCTTTTTAGGAAAAAAACATTTATTGTTTGTAAAAAATAATTTAGCATGGCTAGATCAAATCTGAGCACAGTATAACTTCAAAATGTAAGGAATATTTTTTTTAACAAATTGTATTAAAAAATTAAGCAATCATGGCCATATATACAAAAGGGACAAAAAGCAACCAAAAAAATATTAAATTTAAAATATGCAAATGAAAACAAAAAAGAAAAAGAAAAAAAGAACATTCAAATTATTTGTCCCAGGCACCCTGATCATGTGGCACAAGATGGGGCTGTTTACTGTGGCTTGAATAGCCAGCAAGGAGGTGACCAGGGCAACATAACTCTAAACAGTTCTGGTCTTGTGCATCTGATCCACAAACACGAAATATATATATATATATATATATATATATATATATATATATATATATATATATATATATATATATATATATATACACAGACGTGCTCAAATTTGTTGGTACCCCTTCACAAAAAACAAAGAATGCACAATTTTCTCTGAAATAACTTGAAACTGACAAAAGTAACTGGCATCCACCATTGTTTATTCCATATTTAATAGAAATCAGATTTTGCTTTAGATTTTTTATTCAACATAATATTGTAAATAATAAAACAAATGAAAATGGCATGGACAAAAATGATGGGACTGCTAACCTAATATTCTGTTGCACAACCTTTAGAGGCAATCACTGCAATCAAACGTTTTCTGTAGCTCTCAATGAGACTTCTGCACCTGTTAACAGGTAGTTTGGCCCACTCTTCCTGAGCAAACTGCTCCAGCTGTCTCAGGTTTGATGGGTGCCTTCTCCAGACTGCAAGTTTCAGCTCTTTCCATAGATGTTCGATAGGATTTAGATCAGGACTCATAGAAGGCCACTTCAGAATAGTCCAATGTTTTGTTCTTATCCATTCTTGGGTGCTTTTAGCTGTGTGTTTTGGGTCATTATGTTGGAGGACCCAAGACTTGTCACTGAGACAGAGCTTTCTGACACTGGGCAGTACGTTTCACTCCAGAATGCCTTGATAGTCTTGAGATTTCATTGTGCCCTGCACAGATTCAAGGCACCTTGTGCCAGGCGCAGCAAAGCAGCCCCAAAACATAACCAAGCCTCCTCCATGTTTCACTGTAGGTATGGTGTTCTTTTCTTTGAAAGCTTCATTTTTTCAACTGTGAACATAAAGCTGATGTGACTTGCCAAAAAGCTCCAGTTTTGACTCATCTGTCCAAAGGACATTCTCCCAGAAGGATTGTGGCTTGTCAATATGCAAATTCCAGTCTGGCTTTTTTATGTTTTTCTGTCAAAAGTGGAGTCCTCCTGGGTCTTCTTCCATGGAGCCCACTTTCGCTCAAAAAGCGACGGATGGTGCGATCAGAAACTGACGTACCTTCACCTTGGAGTTCAGCTTGTATCTCTTTGGCAGTTATCCTTGGTTCTTTTTCTACCATTTGCACTATCCTTCTCTTCAATCTGGGGTCGATTTTCCTCTTGCGGCCGCACCCAGGGAGGTTGGCTACAGTTCCATGGACCTTAAACTTCTTAATAATATTTGCAACTGTTGTCACAGGAACATCAAGCTGCTTGGAGATGGTCCTGTAGCCTTTAGCTTTACCATGCTTGTCTATTATTTTCTTTCTGATCTCCTCAGACAACTCTCTCCTTTGCTTTCTCTGGTCCATGTTCAGAGTGGTGCATACAATGATACCAAACAGCACAGTGACTACTTTTCTCCATTTAAATAGGCTGAATGACTGATTACAAGATTGGAGACATGTGTGATACTAATTAAAGAAACTAATTAGTTTGAAATATCACTATAATCCAATTATTTATTATCTTTTCTAAGGGGTACCAACAAATGTGTCCAGGCCATTTTAGAATATCTTTTGTAGAATAAGCAATAATTCATCTCGTTTCACAGCTTCTTTGCTTTATTCTATGACATACCAAAGGCATGCAAGTATACATGATAAAATAGCTTTTAATTTCATCACTTTTAAGGAGGAATGAAGCATTATTTCAATGAGCTGTAAGGGTACCAACAAATTTGAGCACGTCTGTATATATATATATATCGAAAAATAGGTCCTTGTGTCTTCGATGTCACCATTTCTCTTATTTTGTAAATATTTTGTGTGAAATGTTTGTTTACTGCACCAAGGTAGGTCTGTCTTCAGCGCAGCAGCACATTCCGAAACACTCGCATTCAAGGTTATCGCCTAATATGGTCATCTACCAGAAATACACAAGTAGGACTTTGTTTTAAAGGTCTAAATCTCCTCTTCCCAGTGACATATCGCAAACAGGGCTGTCTCTCACAGTGCCTTAATAAAAAGAGTTAAAGGACCAGGTTGCCGGCGGGACATTGGGCGGCCCCTAAAAGGTTAAAAGCAGCACCTTCTGGACCCTTCATTATGTTCCAACATCTGTTCAGAGAATTCTCTCAAGCCTTAAATCATATATAGTATTTTAGTATTGAACTGAACAATAATATAGCCGGTACTGTATTACCTGTTAAAATGACAGCTTAGTGTATAAACCGAATTACTTTGAGCAGAATAACCAGTCATCACTATGGACATTAATTAGTAATAAGGACACTTTGTTCTATTTATGACAGTAGGCCAAAAATACCAATGCACTTGGACTCCTAAAGTCACACCAGAGACAGTTTCCCATTTTTGCATCGATTGGAGTCTCACACTGGCAAGTATAAATATATTACAATGGAACAAGTATGCATACCCTTGTTTTGAAACAAACAAAAAAAACATTTTTTTTAGCTACACCATTCCTTTTTTTATGTATCCATTAGATTGGGGTTTCAGTAAAGTTTTAATATAATGCAAGAATCTTCCTCTTTTTGTTCTCTTTTGTAGCTGCTAATGAGTCGGTATTTGGCTTCCTATATTCACACTTTAGTTATTAAATATTTCATTTTACTCCCAAACACTACAATATCAGTGACACAAGATAAAGATATCACATTAAATAAAAAATAGCAACTATCCTACAGGCTTCAGGAGACTGGTGAGCCACGTCATGTAACTGCCTTGTTGTGTTAGCTGCTGGGAGTCCAAAGAAAAGCTGACACTTTTAACTGAATGATTCAAGAAGAGTCAGTGAGCTCTGATCCCATGGGGACCCATCAGTGTTGTGCAGCCGAGCAATCTAAATGCATTCTCCCAGGAAAATGATGTAATCTAAAAGCCTTATGTTAGATGCAGACACTGTTTTACAATCTAGATTGAAAAATATCACCCACACCCACACACACACACACACACATTACTGAAAATAACTCCATTTGGTTAGTTACTAGTAATCTCTTTGCATGCAGCCATAATGGTCATCCTCATGTCTTGGTGCAGGTTATATGTTCTCTGCAAGAAAAATTTGGAAGCTCCAGATTTCATTATAAGGATGTGCCTGTAGTGTTTTGAATAGATAGTTGCTTACCCAGCACTGCAACTGCTGTTAAAGATGCAGACCGTATAATGAGGCTGTTGCCTGCCCTGCATCTTATAAACCATGTTTTCTTCTACATAGTACACACGAATGTATATTTGGAACCACATTAACTTTGTTTAACCCAAAGAGGGATAGACTGATACTGCATTGTTTTCTGGTACCATATTTATATATGGAACATCCACTGATCAGCAAAATGTATTATAGTTTGTCACTTTATACTTTCAATCAAACCCTAAAATTGTAATTGAACAATACAGCTAAACAAAATTAGCTGGTACATTATATAGGTACTGTATTCAAGCATTTACTTACCTTCTTGTTAAACACATTCATACAGCATAGACTGTACTGCATTAAGTCAAGTTAATTAGAATCTTACTAACTGAGAGTCAGGTCACGTTCCACTTTAACACGTGGATCCTTTTACCCTCTTTCACAAACTTTCAACATCATACTTAGAATCCATTTATAATGGCTTTCCAAGATCAATGACTTCCATAACCTTTTCTGGTGATATACCCCACACATTGCAATATGGGGGATGGGGCTTTATTCCCGTAAGTGCAAATTATGTTACATAATGATAACAGCAACAAAAGTACCAATATGTTGCACATCATGGTGCTCTTCCAAATGGGTTATCTAAAGACTTAAAACAGTTTTCAGCATCTGTGCTCTTGGACAGGAACACTCTGCTCGTAGAGTTTCCATGGTATCAGTTACCTGGTGGTGTCTGATCATTGAAAATAACCAGTGTTGCTGGCGTGGGTCGTCTTCTTCTGATCTGTGGAAGAGAGAGTGAATTTGAATAGCCTTTGTCTTGAATGTTGATTAGCTCTCTGTTTTTATTTTCTTACTTAAATGTGTAAATCTTAACTTGTTAAACATTGCCACAGAATTGAAATTGAGATTTCAAAGGCGTCTATAGGTGTATTTGTTCTGTCAAAAATAGCAAATCGATGAGTTGGCTGTACCTTAAACACATTACTGTCGGTATCATTTTAGGTAGATTACTCACAAAGCACCATCCATGGGAAATTAGTTCAAGCTAATTACACTGATTGCTTTAAAAAGAAAATACTTCCTTATATCCCCTTTGAAAATCACAAGCAAGTTTTAATTAAGAAGTGTGATGAGCCGATTAGTACAAGCTGTTTCATGACTTTTATATATCCCCTTCAGTGGGAACACCTTAAATCATTATTAGACCGTTGTTAAACTGTTTATGCAAATATTATGGGGCATGACCGGTTGTCAAGACATATATGCATGCATATATAATATTGTTAAATTATTTACTTTAATGCAATCCATGATGGGTGTGCGATCTTCCCAGGGTTTGTCCATAGTGACTGTTTCTCTGTGTGTAGTTATTTATTTCTTTCATTTCAGGTCATGTGTGTGTAATTTAACATAAAATTACACATAGGGTAGAATCAAGCACAGATGAAAATTGGGATTTTTATGTAGAACAAAAAAATAAAAATGAAAAAATAAGCAGGAAAATAAATGAAAAACATAATTGTTAACATCATTGTCATTTTTTTTTACTTGTTTCAAAGGCTACATACAACTTTCCAACTATAAAATCATGGAAATACTTTTTAAATTGATATACAGGATGTATGGTTTGTAAAAGTCAAGACCCACACAGTTGTCTATGTTGAAGTAAATTCCCTATTAACAAACAAACTACCCTTTTCAGTTAAATTGTAATATTTCTGTCCCTTACCTGTTCGGCTGCTTGTGGGTCCAGCTGGCTTTGAAACAAAGGCACAGCGAACTGAATCTTCTTGGGACTGCTGGGCTCCATAATGAGAAGTGAATGAGGAGAGACTCCACCAAGACTGCTCAGAGAGAACAGCTACCAGGAACTATCCTCTGGCTCTCCCCTTAAGAACACACTGATTGTTCTCCAGCGAACAGACCGCCTTCAAGTCCCCTAGTCAGCAAGTAAATGACTTCCTAGCAGCATGAGCTAAGCTCCTTCCACATCCACAGTTATGTGCCCTTGTTTTTGATTTCTTGCAACACTACAGAACTCCCTAGCTCGGCCATCAAGGAACAAAAAGATAATTGTGTAGCTACACTCCAGCCAGGAATTACACACAGGCTCATTTCAAATGCACTGCTGGCCTTGAACGGTTGGGTGCCATGGGATTTGAGTAAGCCAATCTATGTACTGTATTATTAGCAGCCCGTTCAAAAGTGCAATACAAGATCCCTTTGGGTACTGCTGATGTATCATTAATTATTGATAAACACAGTTCAGGAAGCTTTTTTTTTTTTTTTAGCATGTATGTAACATGGGGAGGTAATAATGCCATTACAATGAATTACAACTAGTATGTGACTGAGAATAATCTCTTGTGTTTGACACAAAAAGGAAGAAAGTCTTTTCAAGGTCTACATTAAAGGTCACACTATCTTAAAGGACACTCAGTTAATTTATTGTTAACTTATTTACTACCACGGTAGCAAATGATGCTTATTTTGTGTTACAACTGCAAGTTAATATCTACAAACCAATGTATTATTTTATAAAGTAACATGATATAAAACATTTGCAAAACATTACTACAGTAACATATTTTAACCTAATTTCAATGATATGAACGAATTGATAATAAGTTGAGTTCTGAAAAATATATATATATATATATCTGAAAATGTTAGTCACTTTAATACATAACCACACATTTTTTCAGTGGAATTTTGTATTGATCGAGTGATAAAAAAAAAAACGAGCTTATTCATGAGAATAAGGGCAGAAATGTGGAATAGTCAGGCAGCAGTGTGGAGTAGTGGTTAGGGCTTTGGACTCTTGACCAGCAGGTTGTGGGTTCAATCCCAGGTGGAGGACACGGCTGCTGTACCCTTGAGCAAGGTACTTTACCTAGATTGCTCCAGTAAAAACCCAACTGTATAAAGGGTTAATTGTATGTAAAAATAATGTGTAAAAAAATAATGTAATTGTATGTAAACATAATGTGATATCTTGTAACAATTGTAAGTTGCCCTGGATAAGGGTGTCTACTAATAAATAATGAGACTTTAGGTCAACACATTGAAAGGTTACTGTACAAGAAATTCCAAGTCCCCTTCTTTTTTTGTCATAAACGTGTCTGTCATAAATATTGTATACTTCCAGCAGTATACAAATACATCCGGAAACTAACAAGCCTATCACATTTAGCATCCCTAAAATAACAAAGTTCTGTAACGCGTAAAAACACCATGCCTTGACTGAAGCGGCACAGCTTTAAAAAACCCTGTATAATCAGGTTCATGTAACACCTGCTGCCTGCTGTTTAGTCACTCAGCAAGTCGCCTTTAAACTACAGAAACCAATTGGTCAGCGATTTACCTTCCCAAGGCTACTTTTGCTACAATGCCAGTGAATGAATTTGTGGTTTATAATTTGAAGAACGTGAGTAATGTGTGCTGTAAAAGGGGTGAGCTGAGTGTTGTTAGTTTGAAAACATTATTTGTTATTACAGATATTTAGGATTCACCCCCACCTCATGCTCATTGAAATCCTTCCAATGAAGCATAACTTAATTCTTTGGCTATATTGCCTATTAAATCAGATATTTAATAGAGCTTATCTTAGAGTTACCCAAGCTCTTGCATAGTTCAGAAGGTTAAATGCTATTCCTTACTAGCTTCTCAGCTATTACCTGTGTCAATGTCCTTTAGTTTAGAAGAATTATTAAACAAATAGTTCCAACATACAGCAATTATTCAGCTGTCCAGGACTAAAATCGCAACAAGGAGGCAGATTAAATCTAAAAGCCAAGGCGGATATGCATTCTGGGAAGCTGTGAAAATTGTACGGCTTTCCAGTTTGCGGTATCTCTTACGCAGTATCAAATCAAATAATTCCTGAAACTGAAGGCACCACAAAATGGGAGGAGAGATGTAACACAGGGATGTTTTACCTTGAGAGGAAACTGAAGTTGCCATGTCTATGAATCAGACCAACTGAAAGAAGAAAAAGGGTCCGAGTCGCACAAACACCTGCATTAGTCGCATGTAAACAGAAGGGAAGAAACATTTTCCAATGTATTATTTGAAGCATCCCATCCAAATATTTACGTATCTAGAAGCATATAGAAGTATACAGGCCTTTGTTGGTATGGGTAGGCTATAAGCTAGATTGCTTTTACATTTTAGAATAGGTAGTTTCAAAAACAGAGGAATAACAAATGCTGGTAGATGTTTTAATTTTTTTTACACAAAAAGGTACCCAGTTCCAGTTGTTTGTTTGTGATGTACGTCAATTCTTTTTACCAGTTCCCATAATAAATTCACACAGAATGTTAGATTTTCTAGGAACCTTTGTGTTGTGTAAGTAGGGATTTCATAAGTAAAAATTTTAGAATTACTTTGCCTAACTATTGTCTACCTTAAGTTTCTTCCAATATTATTAAACAGTTTATGACGAAGTGTTTAAAGCTATGGATGAGTCACCTTTATAGTGCTTTGCAAGATGAACTGATGTGCATCAAACCTGAATAAAGCCACTGTTTAATATCCAAGTACGTATTACTAACACAATTAAAAATTGGCTATCTGCAACCTGATTTTGTCCAGCGTTTAGTCATACATTTCCATGTACCGCTGAAGTAAATGTCTATTATATAAAAAGGCACCATTTAATAATACAACAACCTCTTACATGGAGCATTGGAACATGGTGCACTATGTAGAATCACAGCAAGCAAGCACCATGTACAAAATAACAAAAAAAAAAAAACACAGACATGCTATTCATTATAAGCAACTGTTACTACTTTAGTACAAATTGTGCCAAAACATGGGAGCCAACACCCTATTTGCTGCTTTTCCAACTTTAGTATCCATGACTACATTTACCCACTGCCAACACGTTTTTAATGGACTGCAAAAAATATGAGGACTAGTGGTAAGCATTAACATATATTTGTTGGCTTTTCATGCCCTACAGTACATTGCTACTGTGGAAATGTAATGAAACCTAGACAAGGCTTGGGGAGACAATTTAATTGAAATTGCCTCTCCATTTTAGGCATCATCAAGTTGGTTTTACTTCATTACCTCAGTAATGTCCATATCAATTAGTAAGGGAAAGATACCATACCATATTAGTGGACCAAATGCACCCTACTTGTCTACTTTAAACTAATAACTACCATTACGAACTACTCCTAGACTAAATAGACTAAATTCTAATTTTGTTTCAAGGACAACAAATGACTCTTTGTAGGTGTCACTTTTGTACAGTGAAAACATTCCCCACCAACCATACATGCTGCTTTTTGTGAAGGTTGATCTCTGGTAAAATAAAGCTTGAATTAGATTTATTACACACCTTGGTTTAAACTAAATATTAGAATGCACACCTCACAAAATGCCAATAAAACCACATCCACCTTGTGTCTCAATGTCTGTGGTGAAGGTTTTGCAAGATCACATCACTCTTGAATAAAAACAAGCCAAAAGATGTATGCAAAATAAATAACCTTTATTAATTTTTGCTTTATAAATCTCCCCTCATGCATCCCAAGTGACGAAGGTAAATTGCTTTCCCATTTACAAATGCATTTATCATAAAATGGGTTAGTATCTAGCACAGAGAATAAAAAAAAACAACTAATCATTTAGGAAAAATCTAAAACCACAGTGGCTCCTGAACTAAACACACACCAGGGTTTAAAACTGCAACCTACCACTCCTCATTCCAATAGGGATCCCTTTGCACATTCATTCCAGGTGTTACTGTGACCCTGGACACACCCATAAAGCTTACACGATCATGTGTGGAAAAAGCTCACAGTAAAGCCTGGAACAGTTAGTGCATCTATTCAGTAACTTCCCCCTTTGTTTGACAACTTTAGTTTTATTTGATTTTAGTGTCTTATTTGTCCTTAAGGCTATGAAGTACATACAAGAAAATAAATTAATATAATTATCTTTTTTGGGGCCAAATTGTCTATTGTATCATAGTTTCTAAATGTACAGTTATCCTTTAAAAGGGTCAGTTAATGATTCTTTAATAAAACAAAGAGGTACTTAGTAGCAAGTAAACAGCAGTTATTAATTGGTCATTTCAAGTGAAACTTATTGCACAGCTAGCACCTCACTGAGGTCAGATTTGTAAGAAGCAAGATGAAGAAAATGCAGCTTTACAGTAGACACCTTGCTTACATACATGTGTAACTAACAAGGCAACAACAAGTCTTGAATGTACACTTCAACCAACCATAAATACAAATCACAGTCTTCAAGAAATTAATTAATCCAAGTGAAGGAACAATTATATATATATATATATATATATTGAATTTTAAAATTAGATTAAACAGTAGCTCATCACAGCAGCAGTGTCCTGAAGCTTTTGAGTAATATATTTGTAGTAAATAAATAAAAAATAAAAAGTTTGGTTGTTATCAGTGCATTCCATTAGTGATCAGTGTTGCAAGTGATGTATCTTCCACAGGGTCATGTTCCATTGTTAAACTGCAAACACACACAAAACAATGAGAATGGATTTAGAGATGGCACTAAACATTATAAAAAACAATATATTCCATTACAGCAAGAACCATGAAAACATGCATCACTATAAAATGTAGTCCCAATTAAAATTTCTCTTGACATTATAACCCTTCCATTTTCTAATTCCAACATGCTTCTAGGTCACAGCTGGAATGCAATGGTAGTCTTACTCATTACCCTGGTTAAGCTACACTGCTTGAACTTTGTCAAAACTGACATCTGGTGGCTGTCAGACTAAATAGCAGGTGTTACAAGATGTAAACAGGAGAAGGAAACAAAAACCCCACAAGATAAGCTTTTTTCACTGTAGTTCCATTTTTATGGTAATGCTCTCCTGATATGACTACATATTCCACTAGAACCCCTGTGTCAGCCATTCAGTTTCACTTATTTTTACATAATCCAAGATCTGAAAACGGGTTTCACACATTTTACTTAAGGATAATTTATTTATTTATTTTTAAAATACAGTTACCATGTTTAGGACATCTCCCTTTTAATCACAGGCGATCTACTTGGAGAAGACACAGCTGCGACAAGTTCATTAACAATCTCTCGTCTTATTTCTTCAGCTAGAGTTTCCTTGATCTAAAAAGCAAACAAATATTTCAGCTGTAAAAACAAAGTCAGAGCCATCAATATAATGAAAAAGTTGTTCTCTCTTTATAAACAGAATATCGTTGTATAACTTCTTGGAAGAAATGTTCATGTAAAGCTTTATGAAATACAGGCATGCAATTCTTAAAAATAAATAAATAAATGTATTGTAAATAAAAATAAAAAAATACTAATTAAATAAACCAAGGAGGAGGCCAGAACTATAAAGTTCTCAAGTTAGGCGCCTCATATAAAATCAAGACATAACATGTGCTAAAGTGTGTTCTTACCAAATTTACAAACATCCATCTAAAAATTGCAGACTTCATCAAGTAGTCTGGTTAAAGTCAGTGGTACACCATTGTATAATTCTCCCAATAAAAAAATTTAAAAAACAGCCAAACCTGTTAGTTATGCATTTCAAACAGTATATACAACTGTAACAATATACAAATCAAAGATTCATGCACCATTCATCAATTATTTCTCAAAAGCTATAAAGTTAGTTAATCTGCTTGTGTGGCATACTTGACTAGGTGTACACGTTAACTTTAAGAACAAGTTGTACTGTTTACTAGCAAGATACAAGCCTGTACGTAAATGTAACAGAACAGGAACATCAACAATTCAGAATTGTATTTTATACAACATACTTTGTAATGGTACTTTTTACAAATACAATAGATCTTTATGCTGTACTGTATTCATACACAGTGTTATAAAGGGGCAAAATGAAATTACAATACTTCAGGGTTGGTTAATAAAGTCACTTAATGTGTGGTGTGAATCGAGCATAAGACATTCTACCTGACCTGCTCTGCAATGTAATATACACCAGCACCTACATATGTTATTTGTCACATTAACATGAACAGGTCTCTCCTTGTATCTACAAATTAATATATTCCCTAGAATTGAAGGTGGTTCAAAATGTTTCCTAGACTTAGATAAGCAGTTAAATGTAAAACTGTAAACTGCTGGGGTTAATTGGCTTCTGTAGAACTGACCATGTGCCCTGCAATAAACATCATAATTACAAAACTATGCACTTCCTCAAAACAATTGGACTATCAAGGTACCGAGAAGGACATCTCCTATACTTTCCCAATGAAGAAAAAACAACCACAGGTTGCATAACCTGCATAAAATCGTTCTTTTGCGTTGAAGCTGCAGTACAATATTTAAAACCAAAAAAGGACAG
The DNA here is from genome assembly GCF_902713425.1 of Acipenser ruthenus. NCBI lineage: Eukaryota > Metazoa > Chordata > Actinopteri > Acipenseriformes > Acipenseridae > Acipenser > Acipenser ruthenus. Next base: position 39,299,651 of record NC_081198.1, on the reverse strand, counting down.
TTTATATTCCCTTCCACCTGCACAGCATTATACTTCCAACCCAACCCCACAAGCTGACTCACTTCCTTTAAAACCTGCTGCAGCTCAGGACTGTCTGACATGTGTCTTCTAGTTTTCTCTGCTGACAAAGAAGCAGCGGCAGCCAGCTCCACCCTTAGGTTTTCCACTACTGACTCTTCGTCTTCCTGAACATGGTTCTCCATTCCAGGCCTAACTGGTGCAGAGGGTGTGAGGGAGACAGAAGCTCGGTAACATTCCATTTTCTGTGATGACCAGTCAGGGGCGTGTGGTTTCTGGGTCTGCCTCGGTGGGAAGCTTGGGTTCCTGTTTTTTCGAGAAGGGCTGGAGGCTCCTGAAGACGCTTCTGATGCCAGAGAAGGCGTAGCACTGCTGCAGTAATCTCCTGCAGGGTCCTCATAGCCAAGTTCAGATTTCAAATGCAACTGTTCACGTAGAAGCTCAGTGACCTGTAATGAAAAAATAAAAATAAAATTCAGTTCAGGAATAAAATAAATTCCACATTCATAAGATTTAGCAAGGTGGATGGAATGTTAAAATCCAAGGACAAAGAATTCAAGCTTGGTCTGTTCTAGATAAGAAAGCCCTCCCCTCTGTCCAAATATGGAACCATAGTAAGAAGCAATATTTAATCTTTAAGCACAAATTGCTAAGCTAAATGCTTAGAGAGCCAGAACATGCCCTTTAATGAAGGTCACTAGGGCATGTACAAGATCAGGAATGCAGTTACAGTTGAGTGGTTATATCTTATCCTGAGTGATACAGTACCTGGTAACAAGATATTTAAATAAGTCAAACTGCTGTGCAAATAAGATATTTGGGGTAGGTACACTTCACTGGCCTCTGTTCACATAGCTGATGCATCATCTAGTTAGTATTAAAAACAGCATCAACTTACTGGTTCAATTACATTAACTGGAGACGAACAAGACAAGCAATCCATGCTTCTACTTCCTTGCATTCCCTAGAATAATAAAAATTAGCAGTTCTCTCAGAGAAAAAATGTCCACATCATGCAATAAATAAACGGCACCCGATATGCAATTTAGGGTATTACGAAAAAAATGGTTTTATAGTAAACTTGTAAGAAGTATTACTTGCCATCAAACTTGATCTAATACAAGACTAGGATTTAAGGTAATTTGATTTACGTTACTCTACTCTAAACCAAAAGCAGACACTAAAGGGACCTGATATTAAATGTCAGTCGTCAAATCAGCAACATTTATTCCAGCATTTTTAATTAAACAGAACCAAAAGGGAAGAAGCCGACTTACAAACTCTGGTCGGTATAGGGATGCATGGTGTGAGGATCGGATCTGCCCCTCCAGAGTCAGCAGCCGGTCCTCCAGCTGCAGCTCCAGCTCCTGCAGCTCCTGCCGCACCGCGGTCCTCAGACTCTGCAGCTGATCGGCTTCTTGCCTAAAAAACACCCCAAACGTACATGCATTTAAAACTATATCGCTATCCAACATTTCCTCAAGAAGATTCAAGTACAACATATGATGCATTTCAATACTATATATGCCTGAACGCAGCAAAACATTTACATCCAACATCATACACAACGTTTACGAAGCCTCATACGCCAAGGCCTTACTGCGTGATTAAAGTATACTTTAAAATAGGCTTATAGCAAAACAAATACATCAAAATCAGAGGATCAAAACATTCAACCAGGAGATTATTCAACCATTGAAGCAGAGGCCTCATTTACAAGGTCGTCCTGGAAAACAATTAAGACAATGCGATCACAAACCACAAACACATAAGCCATGTGGTTCAAACTTGAGACAGCAGCTCCACAGCCACAACATACCACCAAGACTAAAATGTGGTAGTAAATATCTAATATTTAGAGGGACAAACAAATATTTGGATGCAAATCTGAAATGCACCTTTCTTCTTCTGTCAAGTGCGGATACACTTCGATTTGCTGTCTCATCATAGATAACTCCAGATCCATCATCTGCGTTCCAAACACATTCAGACTCTTCCTCATGATTTGCAGTTCTTGGAAGGTATTCTATATAAAAATTAAAGATAATAAATAAATTATTGATATGTAAAAGAAAAGCAAACCAACTGAATCCCAATATATTACACACTTTAATTAAGTCCTAAATAAGTAGTGATCTCTCGATGTTTCATCAATTCGGTTAATTCACGGTTAGGCCATGTTGACAGTAAATACTTGTACTATATATTATAGCGTTATAGGACAGTAAAACGTCTGTGTCTGGACAATTTCATCATGATTAGAAGTGAATGGCAAAATGTGCGCTCTGATTGGCTGAAAGATCCTCCGCACAAGTTTCTGTAGAAGAGTCCTTCACTAACCTATTGTTTTCAATATTTCAGTACATCTGTTCTACTCTGCCATTCAGAGGGCAATGTATGTTTTAAATCAGGAGTATAAATGCATCCAAAACAGGTCTGAGGTTCATCGAGAATTCATACCACATGAAAACAAAAGCAACACCTAATTTATTTATATATATATATATATATATATATATATATATATATATATATATATATATATATATATATATATATATATATATATTTTTTTTTTTTTTTTTTTTAATTAATGGTCAGGCTATTAAAAACACACACACACTTACTTCATACAAAGGCAAGACTGATCTTTGAGAACTATACATGGATGCAGGCGATTCATTCCCTCTCAGAGCAGGATTCTAGAAATGAAACAGATGGACAGATTCATAGATTAATATAAAAGGCATTCATGGACAAGCCAGGCTAGCCATCTAAAATGAAGCAGGTGCAATTTATCAATTGCTAAAATGCCTCATTTGCCATCTTCAGCATATCTACATTCCATAAACCAACTATCAACACACAGTCACAGCCTACTGTATGCCATGTTCCTTTGACATTTTGTTAAATAAAATGAATCAGAATACATGGTAAATCATTTCTCAATCCACCAAATCAGCTTTAAGATATAGCATATTGCATATAAAATGTTGGGCTACTGAAACATTACCACAACCACACAGAACACACACACACACACCATTTAAGCACTGAATATTTAGCAGATTTAGGAAGTTAAACAACATCTGATTAAAGCATCCATTATGATGTGGAGTTCATTAGGATTAGTTTATATTAACTCCAATGGGAACATGTTTACTGACATTAAAAGTAACATACCTGGGCCAGGTTTTGCACAGTGTTCCTTATTTCATGCAGTACTCTCCTCAACTGCATTTCTATTGTGGAAGGAGGATGAAGCGGTCTGGTGGGATACATAACGGGTCTTGGAGGATAAGGGCAAGAATACGAATAAGGAAATTCCTGTGATCCATAAGGAGGGAGATTGGGAACACTGCTTGTACTCCATGTTCTCATATGCTCAGATAGTGGCCGGTCATAGCAACTGGAATTAATACTGTGAAGCGAACATGCAGACTGGGACATGTGTAAGGGCATGTGCATCGGATAGGAATGTATCCTATTGCACCCTCCATCTAGACCACTTTCAAAACCAGATGCGGACCTGTCAGGCTCTTTTTTCTGAGAAGCTGGGCTGATAAAAAGTGTTGACGTACAAGTCGAATGCTCTTCTTCCTCCGCGATAGACTCATCCTCCTCAGGGGTATATTTATAAGTAAAAGAAGGCGGGCTGCATTGAGTTTCACTTCCGGGACTTAAGCGGACTTTAACTGACGACACAACACGAATGGGGCTGAGCAGTGAAGTTGGCAGGGACCGAGATCTTATTAGAGGGTATCTCCTTGAAGATAGGAAAGATTGCCTTCTCAGATCTAGTTCACGTTTTTCCTGCAGCAGGTCCCTAGCTTTAACCTTCATACATGCAGCTCCATCCGATACATTGCAGGCCTTCAGCTGGGCTCTACAAAGAGCAAATCGCACTTTGTCAGAAGTAGAAGGCAGATCTTGTTCACCTGCGGTAATGTCCTGACCCTCAGTAGGATGAGAGACAGCTTTAGGGATCTGATGAAGGATATAAGGAGGGATTTCATCTTCACTGGCAGACTCTGTCTCTCTTATATTTGGGCCCTCCAAAGAAGGAGTTTCATCTACACTTACAGCCTCGGCGTCTGTTATATGTAGGCCATCCTTATCTAGTGAAGACAGGGATAAACTTGCAGCATCCTCTGTGGACGGCTTTAAAACGTCCTCATTACCCTGTAACTTCCAAAAAACAGGCTGGTCCACTGCTAGAGGAGTTCTGATGTCTTCAGCATTTGACGTCACCGTTGTCTCACTGTCACAGCTATCATAACTCTCTTGGACCTATTGGGGGAGGGAGAGAATAAATAAATAAAACTGTGCTAATGCCCTGAAATTACATTGGTCTGTCAGTGACAAATACATTAATTGTAATGCCAAACTAGCTGAGAGTGCTGGAAGTATTTATAGATGCCTTTGTCTATTGTTGTAGAATCCATCCATACATTCACTGTATAACTAGAAAACTCATACCTGCAGATGAGTATTTGAAGCACAATCCACAGAAGGATCTTCAGCGAATCCACTGCTATCAGAGTGCTGACTGACAGCTCTTAACAATTGTTCTGGAAAATACAAGTTACAATAATTTTGTAACTATCATGTGCTAACATTTGCCAACAGCGTAAAACATGTTAATTTCCCCTTGCAGCAGCAAACATGCACCTACAACCTCAGTATCTCCTCGACCACCCCCCCCCCCCCCCAAAAAAAAAAAAAAAAAAAGATAGATAAGATAGGTATAGTATTGTTAAAACATATTCTAAAAAGAAAACGTCCCCTTTTGGATATTATGTAAAACCTGCCATTGTTCACTGAAAGCATTGATTTAAAAATAGCCTCTAACACATGGTCAACCCAGTAGTTTGAAGTGGTTTCATAATTTGTGGAAAGCTCCTGTTAAAATAGGAGTCATGCAATAACATTTGTTTTATGTGATGTACAAAAGAGAACCACCTATTTAACTGTTACAATAAAAACAGACCTTTATTGAACATTGAGAAATTATTGCAGAATTAAAAAAAGAAAAAAAAACCTGCACACTTAGGTAAACTTCAGATAAATCACTCACATACAAGCTCCAACATTCAGACTAACAGATACACCAGTTGACATTCTCAATGTAAAAAAAAAAAAAAAATGCACTGAAAATAAATAAATAAACCCATTTTAACCTCAGTTTTCTAAAGCAAGATGACCCGCGTGCATGACAAGACAAGGAAGTGGACATCAAGTCTCAGCAGAACTTTGAAAATAAGCAATTAAGTCAAATTCAGGGAAACACCCAAAACATTTATTATGAACAAGGATCCGGTTGGTCCATACCCACTGGAATTCCCATGCTTTCTTTGTTGAACAGTCACTTTCCAGTCTCTATGCCCAAAACACGCAGTGCTATCCTGCTTTCCTTAAACTGTGCAGACACATGCAAAAGGGAGCTTCCAAAAAAAAAAAAAATGGGGGGGGGGGGGGGGGAGAGGATAAATGACTTAACAGCATAACGCTTCCCACCAACTGGTGGCAGCCTTGCACCAAGTAAAGGAAAAAGCATCCCTATATAGATCTGCACATTGGCATAGTTTGGTATATCCTTATATTGCTAGTCTGACTTCTCAAAAGACAACTGGATCACAGGCAGCATATTAACTGCACATGCAGTAACAGTAAAATGTACTGCTTAAAATGAAAAGATGTTAAAATATGGGGTATTGTGTCAAATCCTTGTCTAAATATACCTGATGCAGCTCAACAGAGAGTTAGTGGATATTACTAACAACTGGTTGTTAAACTAGTTAGACACACAAAAAGGGTTTAACTTTGTTAGATGCTGGCAAAGTTTTAATAACAGATGTGTACAAAAGAATGTTCCCAGCAATCCTGTTTCAACCTGAACAGCGAGGCAGCTGCTTAATACTTTGGTATAGTTCACATACCTTTCTCGATGAAGCATGCATCCCACGGTAACAATTTTTTATTTATTAAAATCTGACTGTTTATTGTGCAGTTTTATTATTATATAGATCACGATTTCATAACAAAAGCCTTATACTGCCAACACCTGTCAAAGTCACATAGGTTATAATCTTGGTCCTCTTACAAAGCGTAGCATATTTTATAATAATGTAGTCGCTATAATTGCAGCATGGTTTTTATTAAAAAAACAAAAAAACAAGCTTTGACACTGCTTCACGGTAGCCAAGTTTCTCCTCTTCAAATAAGGTGCTTTTAAAATCCACTTTGAAAGAGTTCAATTTCAAACAGATCAACACACATAGAACTGCCAAGTTTACTTTATACATTCTGGCCTCAGGCAGCGCTACCATAACAGTACTGTGAAACAGCAATACCAATCAGTTATACAATTTTTAGGTGCCACTGAATTTTGGTCAGCTGAGAATCAGATCGTCAGGAAAATTGTTTAGTTTGTGCAGCAACAATTCCAGTTTATGCTAAGTACAGCAGCAGCCACTTAACTGAAAATGACTTTGGAGATTTGGAAAAGGTTTGCATAAAAATTGTTTATGCCCACATAGATTATACTGGTGGGAAATGTTGAGGATCAGTTTGTACAGGGAAGTAAAAGGGGTGCTACTGTAAAACAGGTTTTATATTCCTTTAAAACTAGGCAATATAAACATTTAACTGGAATAAGGATTTCCAACTTACCAGTTCTAGAATTAGTAGTGCGAGTTCCAGATGTAGCTTCTCCTTCATTGCTTTGAATCTGTTCAAATATTAAAATGATAATATATTTATTAACATTTTGAAATGAGAGAGATAAATGGTTTTAAAAACCACACATTTCAAAATGTATTTTAAATTCTATACAAAAACGAAACACACAAAAAAGTAACTATAGCCAAACCCTGTTAATAGTACTTCAAACTGAGCATAAATTATATCAATAAGCAGAGCTGACTATTGGTTTACCAATAACCTGGTAAAAAGTGTTCAAAACAGTGTTGATGCAACAAATAATCTTTGTTTTTAAAAGATTGGGTGGAAATTGGACACATTACTGTAAAAGGTGAGTGACATTAACTGGAATTGTGAGAAATATTATATTTCAACATGGTGATAATGAGCAGAGGTCGAAGTTCACAGGGGGTGATGTTAAATGGGTTCCAATGCTTGGAGCAAATTATTTTAGATTCCACACATAGTGGAAGGTCATCCTGCAACTTATTTACTACATCTCTACCGAAGAGGTCACAGGGATGATAAAAAAAAGTCCTCCTACCTCTTCCATCTCAAAGGAATCCTTCTGAAGCGAGAACACATGTGCAAGCAAAGGATTCTGAAACTGTGATGAAGGCTCTTTATCAGGTGTGGATGTCACTGCCGGTTTGTGCTCATAGTTTGTCTCAAGATCGCCATCAGTGGATGCATTTAAGTCTTTGTTTCGAAGTGAAGAATCAGTAAAACTAGATTCGTCAGACAGTCCTACTTTCCCGTGGCCCTCTATCCGAGACACTTTGTTAAATTCCAGGTAGCCATTTTCTGAAGTGGAACACAGGCCAACAGGCGCCTCTTCCTTTACTGTCTCTAGCGAAGGGGAATCTTTTTTTCTCAATGGTTTCTGTAATTTTTGTTCATTCCTCTCTTCAGCCATCCCTGTATTGGCCTCTGTTCCTAAAACGGCGTTTTCTTTACCTGTACTTGCAGGAGCTGTTGAAGAATTAACTTCAGTACCTGGTTGCGGAGCTCCATGCAGACTACGCCTTGATATTGTTTTCTTTAATTTGCTAGCTGCATTCAATGCAGAACTACTTCTTTTAAAAGGAGGTACATCTTTGCCCTCATTTTCAGATGGTAGGGTTGCTCCATTCCCAATCTTTTGAAGGGGTAGTCCAGACACTTGAGAATAAAGTGAAGAAAAGGCATTGGCCACAGTCGTGAGTACTTCAATCTGACGAAAACGACCTAGGATTTAAAAAAAAGGGAAAAAAAAAAGATTAAGAGTTTAATGTCTGACTAATTATATATATATATATATATATATATATATATATATATATATATATATATATATATATATATATATACATAAATTACACACACACACACCACCGACTCGATATATTGCGGTTGTCAGTGTAATGTGCAATATGTGTGTACATGATAATTATTTTTATTTAGTCATTTAACAGCCGTTTTTATCCAAAGCAACTTAGAGACTAGGGGATGAACTATGCATCAATAACTGCTGCTGCAGAGTGACTTTCAATAAGACCTTGGTTTTATGTCTCATCCGAAGGACGGAGCACAAGGAGGTTAAGTGACTTGCTCAGGGTCACACAGTGAGTCAGTGGATTGAACCTGGAACCTCCTGGTAATAAGCCCATTTCATTAACCACCAAGCCTTAATTTAGGAAGGGGTGTGAAAGATTTTCGGGAAACCAGATTGTTCTTTCAAAATAAACCTCAAACTGGCAAGTAGCTTGATGCGAGTAGGTTACTAAAACTGAAGTTCACACCAGTCACAGAGCTAAAGTTAATTTATAAATAACTAAGGCTGTGTTCGAAGGTTCAGTCGCTAGCCAAGGATTCGAAGGTTGTTTTAAATCTTCAGTAAAATATGTACTGCATATCTAGTGTGCAAGACAGTGTAAGAGAAGTGCTATGGTAGAATATGTTTAAAACATACAAAATATATGATAATAATTCTAATTTCGAAAACTAAGCACGGCCTGTCCCTCCCCCCTCCAGCTCGTGTTATCCAGAGGCAAACTTTTCTTCATTCTCCACCTCGACAGCAAAGCGTTGTATAGCGAAAAGCTGTATTGAAAGAAATGTCTCGAAACCCCTCTGCTGTTTGGGATTTTTTTGTTAAATGCCCAGGTGACCAAAAAAAGTTGAATGCAAACTGTGCAAGTGACTCGTATCATGGAGGTATAACCAATCTCTGGGGTCACTTGACAAGCATAGGTTCATATTATTATTATTAGTATTAATATTTTTAGTAGTAGTAAAATGTGACGGATAACCTGCTTGGAACGGTGACTTAAATAAAGCTTTGTTTTTTAAATAAAGTATTTTTATTTAAATTATAAAACCATGGATTACTGTTCTATATAATGTATTTTTAAACTACATGTGAATGTTTTATTCATTATTATGGATTACCCATAAAACAATAGGATTTTCAATCAAATATAAACAAGTAGCTATGGTGACGTCACCAGTAAATTATGCAAATGAATACCATCGAAGGTTCGAACCTTCCATCGGTAATGTGTTCTGAACCTTCAAAGGTCAAAATGTAATATCCTGGTTGGAATTATTTTCTCAACTAATAATTGTCGTTTGTACTGGTCCTGACAACTAATTGTGAAAGGTATTAGGGACATAAAATGTGTTGAGATGCAAAAAGTGGACTTAAAGCTAACAAACCTCCAACCAGTTCAACATTAAGTCTAGATAAAATAAAATGTCCTAGGCAACGGAGTTCACTCGAGGAAGGTGGAGGGGGTGGTGGGTGGTAGGTGGCTACAAGTTAATAAGTCACCATGACTCACAGCCACCACACAATCCAGAACAATGTCAATATGTTTCAATTAACTCAATATTTAATAGCTTTGATGATAAAAAGCTTCCCACAAAAAAAAAAATCACCCAGCCTGCACTGCTCCAGAAAGGAAAGAAAGAGGTTGAAAGTGCAGACCGACCGCAGATATTCCACCACTACCCATTAACGGAAGATCCCAACGTAGCGCTTTATAAAAACAAACACTTTACAGAAACCAAAAAAACACATCTACAAAAGTATACTTTCTAAAAGTCAGAAGCAAAACTAAACCAGTTTCAAGCAACACATAGTATTATACCATAACACCCATTTGTTTGAAACTGGTTTGTTAGCAAGACTTTGGCAGAGCATACAAAAATTAAATAATCCAATGTGGTTATAAATGTTTTCTTGACTTGCAAAAGAAACACGCTTACTTGTCAAAGCATAATTTGGATTCTCCACCTCCATACGCTGTATTTGAGCATCCAAATACACCTTGATATCTATCCCGCTGGCACCAGAGGTGGAATTAAAAAATCTGGATGGAATCTTTGAAGCAATATCTGGCTCTTCAGTCCCAAACCCAAGATTATACAGGATTTCCTCCGGATCTTCTTCGTAAAGGTCCAACAATTCTGACACACTGCAGAATTCAGTTAAAAGCAGTTATACAAGCGGTTCATGGAGTAAGTTATGATAGAATTGTATAAGACAGTGGGGCTATCTTTAAATATTTTGCTATGAACATGGTTCAAAACAGACAAGAGCAAACATTTTAGCAAACCGAGAAACATTAATAAGTTTCAGGTACTCTCTTTTGCTTTAAAAACGACCAACTGTATAAACATTTTTTTTAAAGTAGTATACCTACCTCTCATATATAATATTTATACCGAAGAACTTCTTTCCAGTGCTGACTGTATAATGCAAATGGATACAAGGTTGGAAACATGTGTTTGCGTCACCTTACCTCGATAACGTTGTGCTACTCTTCCCAGAGCCAGTGGAGTTCATACTTCTTCCCTTTTGATGAAACCGATTCCGTTTGTCTTTGGCCAACATTCCAAAACTACAATGAAAAGTCAATGTTAAAATACCACTATAAAAGGTCAAATAATGTAAATTAGTTCAGATATTTAATGGGAATAAAAAATAATATTTTACTGACCCTGTCTCATTACTGGTTGGACGAAGATGATTAGCTGTTAGAAAGAAGAAAGGAACGAATGAATGTACGAATTACACAAGGCCAGTAAAAGCAGCATGAGCCCTGTGAAACACCCCATGTATGTCCAAGTCTCTTCAGGATCGTAATTGTGAACATCACCCGTTTAAGTTGCCCTAATCCCTTGCTCAATAGTGTTTACTTCCCACCCAGAGCTGCTTTCTGTACAGTATACTGCAAGTGGTTTTGTTTGGTTTGCTTTGTATATATTTCAGTCTGATGCCATGCACATTTTTGCAAAATTCTAGCATTGACCAACAATCAAATTCAATTGATCCCTCCATTATGACCACCAGAGTAAAGAGAGAAGATCCCCAATGGAAGGAATCTCCGAGACTGAAAGGCATGGACTGATTTGTCATCATGGTGAGCTGGTCACTTGTATTACTTGAGGGTATTTGTATCCATGTGTGTCAAATACAATGCTGTTTGCGTACACTACATGTTAGAAAAAACTACTGTCAATCTACTAAACACAACAGAAGTTCAGAACACTTTTGTACAGGAAGATTCCAAGAGAATCCGCCCACGTTTGTCTTGTTCAAAAATCTACTTTCTTTCATCAGCAGTAAGAATAGGAAGTCAGTTATCATACATTGTTCCCACCAAAACCTATTTTATTTATACTCTAATTTTAAGCTATCATATTTTGTATGTGTTGTAAAACATTTTGTTAAAAGCTATTTTAGAGATATCTGAAAAAAAGAAAATTCAACAATTGGTGGATATTCTTACACAATAAAATATCTTGTCAGTAAAGCAGGTTTCAGTTCAGTTACCAGCAAATCCTTTTGAGTGGTGGTTTATCTATTATTCAAATTTACTGAACAAAGAACATACTGCAAACATTATGCTGAACCGATAACAATTTTACTAGGAATTTAGGCACTTTTTATAATATATTAAAAAAAAAAAAACTTTTTACAAACAAGGACGTAAATCTACCAGGACATGCATTTTCTCAGCTATTAAACACACACACACACACAGTACAGTACAAAGTAAGCAAATCGTGTTTTCAGTGCTGTGTGTCTCAAAAGAATGTGAGCTGTCACTTTGAACAATAGCAGAATAACTGTACCAAGACCTGGTGATTAGTAGAACACTGATAAATGCAGCTACTTCTTTTGCTCCTGCAATTGGAAAATGAATAATCTTCAACGACATGCCTGTCTAAATCCTATTATCTCAAAATCGAAGATGACAAATCAGCCTATAGCACTGAACTTGAAAATCCCAAGTCAAACAGTAAGACATGCTGTTCAGCAGACTGAGCCAACTTGTTCCAGCATGTAGACAGATTTCTAAAGAATACTTAAATGAAACACCACTTCAGTTCCTGTGAAGACTTGAACACAATGAAGGCTGGATACCTTCAACTAGTTCAAACAAGTTTATACCGTGTTGGTTTAAAATTGGCCGATATGGAAACAAAAGTTCAGGGCAGGTATATTTAAAAAAAAAAAAAAATTAGGATCGAGTTTTAAAGGCAAAACAACATTTCAGTGAAGCCAGAATGTCAAAACTAAACTTTCTAGCAAGTTTTCAAAGAAATCCTCCTATATTAATAAGCTACTCACCTTCTGCTCCCAGTGACAGGTCATCTTCAAAGCTACCCCCATTTTTTATTATTCCTGCCAAAAGACATTATAGCATTTAGACTGGATAATGTAAAGAATAAATAAATAAAAAAAGATTAGCTAAAATGTATACAGTTACAAATTGAATCAGAAAATTGTTTATATTTTTTTTTAAAAAAAGGCTTTTATTTATTTTTATTGCTGAGATTAACCAAATATATAAAACTGATGGACCAGTTATGACTAAATCGGGTACAATTTTTTTTTTTTACCAAGCCTGCTTAACACTAAGATTACTGCAACATCAATTTAAAACACAGACTGTTCCTAGTATATTTTATGATCTAAAAAACAAGCACTTTCTTGTGGACTTCTTACCTATGCAATCATTGGTCTGATAACCCATGTAGCTGTAGATTATAACTAGTGCAGTATGTTGCTGTGGCTGGTTGTCATGAAGTCCTTGTTTTGTGTAGCAACCCAACAGACAACACAACTTATTGAGCACCACACAAAGGACATTATTGACACAGGTTTCTGGTGTGCTGCCTTTCTTACTGTGCTCAGCAGCTACCTGGTAGTCAGGACTTCAAAGTTCAATACACTTTAAGGTGTGGTAGTTTCCCTCAACGGTGTGCTGTGACCTCAGTCCTAACTGGCAAGCTATCACACACACCTACATATCACCGTGTAACAATTTTTTTTTTTTTTTTTGGTTCCTGGGTAGTAAGTGTTATTTCCTAATTGCTTATGCCTCAAAAGTGTAGAAAATGGCTATTATTCCCCACAAACTTTGCTTTTGTGACCAGGACAGTGATATTTTGAAATTTACCTGTTTTCCAGAACATTCCAGATAGATTCAGTGCTGAGTAAACTTGGAGTAACTTCTAGAACTTTCTAGAACTTTCCAGTAATATAAATAGTAGTATAAATACAGGGGCCTTAAGCCCACCAGTTCAGTTTAGTTCCAGCTGCCTAAGTGGATACATATCTGCATTTTTCTGAGATGGCATCAAGGTCATAGGAGACTTAAAAATGGTGGCATTCCTGATGGGTCTCCAAGGCGGTTTTACCAAGTTTCCCTGCTATCTTTGCCTTTGGGACAGCAGGGACACCAAGGCGCACTACCACAGGCGGGACTGGCCACAGCGGACCGAGTTCTCTGTGGGGAGGAACAACGTCAAGTGGGAGCCACTGGTTGACCCCTGGAAGGTGCTGATGCCACCACTGCACATCAAATTGGGCCTTATGAAACAATTTGTCAGAGCTCTAGATAAGGAGTCGGCAGCCTTCAAGTACCTTCAAGACTTCTTCCCTAAGCTGTCTGAGGCAAAGGTCAAAGCCGGTGTCTTCGTCGGACCACAGATAAAGAAGATCCTGGAGTGCAATGAATTCCCCAAGAAGCTCACTAGTAAGGAGAAAGCGGCTTAGAACAGCTTTGTCGCAGTGGTTCGGGGCTTCCTGGGCAATCACAAGGCCGAAAACTATGTGGAGCTGGTTGAGACTGGTGAAGAACTACGGCACAATGGGCTGTAGGATGTCCCTCAAAGTCTATATCCTTGATGCTCATCTTGATAAATTCAAGGAGAACATGGGAGCGTACTCGGAGGAGCAAGGCGAGTGCTTCCACCAGGATATACTGGACTTTGAACGCCGCTACCAAGGACAGTATAACGAGAACATGATGGGAGACTACATTTGGGGGCTGATTCATGAAAGTGATTTACAGTATAATCGTAAATCTCGAAAAACTACTCCCTTCTAAATTTTTTGTAGTAATTTTTGTATTACTTTAGTATAAATACATGTTAATTTGGATTCATATGTTGTTTTTTTCTGACTTTATGTGAACGAAAAGACACAAATTCGCCCGTTTTCTCATTGGAAATAGGTACATTTCAAAATATCACTGTCCTGGTCACAAAAGCAAAGTTTGTGGGGAATAATAGCCATTTTCTATACTTTTGAGGCATAAGCAATTAGGAAATAACACTTACTACCCAGGAACAAAAATTGTGTTACATAGTGATTCATCTAGACCTAAGCCTTTAAGTCTAGTACGAGTTCCAAGATACAGCAGAGACTATTAAAAACAAGTCAAAACACTTTAAAACACAGAACATTAAAAACACAGAACAGAGCGCTCTCATAGAAAAACAAAGCATCCCCATAAAAACAGGAGCGGACATAACCACATATTATAATTGGTTCTGGTGTACACTATACAATGCCTGCTGTACCCTCAGCATGACATCTTCAAATTGATAACTTTGCAACTTACCCTTTAGTGCAGAGTTATTTTGATCATCCAGAGAAGCCCCTAATGGTGTCCTGCAACCACAGAAATGATAGTTCAGAAACCCTCTTTTTTCAAACAAAGTGCCAACTTGCCTCAAACACTTACTTTTCATGCAAAGCAGTAAACAATTATACAAGTTAAGCATGATAGACATCTATGTGCACACACATTTCACAACTTAAAACCACAATCCAACCAACCCAATCCCCTTGCTTCAATACTCCACTCACCACAAAGTTACTAACCTTGCATCTAACCAGCTTATTCAAAAACAGTACAGAAGTCCCCTCAAAATACTTTATAAAATGCTTCGAAATGTTCATTTTACACTAAAGATTTAAAATCAATGGCACAATGTTCCAATACACATACCCTGATCTCCAAGACAGGCCATCTATTGCACCTTCATATGAACTTACTGTACATTCTTACATGTAGCACTCTTAAGAACTCAACATTAATACTAGGCTCTCTACTATGCATGGAACAGATATTCCATCTCAGGGATATGATTCAAACAACCACCTTACATGTTGGATCTTACTTCTCCATCAGATTGCCTGATATAACCAGAAGAGAAAAGCAGACTTCATAGTTGGGCAAAAAATGTGCAAGTTGGTTTTAAGAGATCAGTCGACAGCTAGTTTAAAATATCAGGAACTTCTTTAATAGTTTGTAGATTTACTAACAAAATCAGTCATACAGGGCTCCAGACTAGCTTTTTACCCAAGGAGCCAATGGCTCCTAGGCCAAAGATGCTAGGCGCCAAATCCAATTGTTGGGTGACACATTGAGTGATTTGATTGTTGTTTCCATATTCAACTGCTTAAAAATTAAAAAAAAAAAACTTCCCTAGAACTAAAATGATACAAAAACAGGAATGTAACGTTTGCACTCACTTGTTTGCTGCCTCACTGTTCATTTATGCTGTCTGACGCTGCCTTGCCTGTCTTCCACTGCTATTCTGCCACTGTCCTCAAATAAATGTTGCTGTAACACTTCCTCATCTTCATGGTGTCATTTTATATCTGATGCTTCAAAAGTGAACTCCGTTTCCTTTTTGTAGCGTTTTCGTAACTCAAAGGCGAGTGAAGTATATACAACAAAGGTGCGCAACCAAACTTTTACAGGCCGCATATCCAGAAAACTACTTTAACCTAATTTTGTTGGTGTTTACATTTTTTTTTTTTTTTTTTTTTTTTTTTTTAAAGGAGACAGTTTGGGAGCTAATGGCGCCTAACAAAAAATACTGTCGTTGAAAATATTTTTAATTTGCATTGGCCACTATTTTAGTCGCAGTCTGGAACCCTGTCATACTGTAGGTTACTATGGCAAGAGATTTTATATATATATATATATATATATATATATATATATATATATAAAAAAAATTCCAATATTCCAAAAAAAAAAAAAAAAAAAAAAAAAGATTTAGTTTTAAAAAAGCATTTGTTTTTCATGGTGAAACTCAAAAGCCAAAACCATTTGCTTGGAAAACCAGCAAACACAACTCATCATACCTGCAATCTTTAAGCCATATTGCAATATTCTCATTAGGTATTCCTCCTGAAAAAAAAAAAAAAAAAAAAAAAATGAAACCCACGAGCAAACCTGAATAGAGCTGGATTACATCCACATTTTTGTTGTAAACCAATGCACCCCAGTCAGTCAGACAGGCACAGAGCACAATTATATAGATGCATCTTTCTAGCTATTAAGAAAGGTATTTATACAGACACTTTCACATACATCTAGTACTATCATGGTCCAAAGTTGAAGCTCTTATGTAGTTATTTACCTGAATCTACAGAGACTGGAAGCTTTTCTTCTCTAGAGCCTGGAGAATGCTGCTCCTCTGTAGCCACATCTACTGACTCGGAGGTCTGCCAGGAGTCTCTGCTTCTAGCCCAAGCCTTCCTCTTCTCTGTGGCAACTTTCCAGGGATGTGAGTGACTGTCTGCCACAGAGTCCTCCATAGTGACTGCTGCTGTCTCACTACTGCACAGCTATGTTAACCTGGAAATAAAATAAACTAAGTTTTTTATAAAAGGATACTAAATTACATAATCAATTTGTAAATTGTATGTATTTTGTATATTTTTGTTGCCTAAATAGACATTGAAAAATTGCCTACTGTACAAACCACATATCCCACATTATGTTCAGTATGCCCCACCTCCCTCATACCAAATGAAAATAGAGATGAATTTTACCCAATCCTCTTCCAAGCCAAGTCAGTAAAGAATGTTATATATACGCACACACAATATATAGAAACAGTTATAATGCAGAAGGCAAGACATTGTAACCCTAAGAATACATGTTTAACAGGAAATGTCTGTTTAGTTAAAAGATTACAAGCTGGGGCATAGTCATTTCCTGTTTTGGATCTACAAATTTCAAAAGGAATTGTATTAGACGGGAAAATAATTAAATCCCAAGAAAACTGGATAGATTAAATATTCTTACACCCAATTTCTACGGTTAAACTTTACATTTTTCTATAATTGTTATTCAAAACATGTACACTACAATCAATTAATGTTATAAAACAGTTCCTCAGGGCATCAAGCAACTGATACATGGCATTTCATAACACAATTTGCTGCCCAAGGTCTTTGTAAAATTGTAATAAAATTGACCAAATAGCACCTACAGTATGAACATTGGAAAGCAGCAGGAGAAAGTCAGGGTAAAGTAGTTTTTTTTTTAGGAATACAGTATTGATAAACTTGTACAAGTAACAGGCTCATCTACACAACAAATAAACCTCAATCACATATACAGTACAGTAGTTGAATTGAAATAGATAGGTAAATCGGACAGAAACAGCCAACTAATGCACTGCAATATTTTTCAGGATTAAAACAGTTATACAAGATACATAAAGCTACAATGTATCGTTCGTTCGCCCCCCCCCCCATTTTTAAGCATGCATTCTTCAGCAAAAAGTGTACAATAGTATTGGGTGAGAGCAGCTTAATTATCCAGCAATATGGATGAATATCCCTGGGTAAAGGGATATAGTGGGATGCATGTGTGTGCACCAAAACGAGATCAAGAATAAACCAACAAACAAGTGTGTGTGTGTGTGTGAGAAAAGTATTTTTAACTACTCTTAACTTGGAGGGGGAGGGAAGCCTAAGATAATGGGAGTTAAAATAAGATTTAAGATCATGACAATTCTTGCGCAATATCGGATAAGTTCAAAATGTCATCACTGCTCTACTGCAACATCCTCTGCGCATGAAAATCAACTTTATTTTAAAGCTTGGAGACAAAAAAAAAAAAAAAAAAAAAAAAGAACACCACCACCAACAACAGATGACTCACATAGTTGAAATGCAGCACACTACAACCACACACACACACACACACAACAGGGATCGAATTTCAAACTCAAACACTGCAGTTTTCTATCATTCCTGAAAATCTGCTTTTGAGCACGAAGTCCTGCAGGCTAACAGGTTTGCAGCCTTGTAAAAGGTCAGCACAGAGGTGCGCAGCTCTTTAATGTTGTACAATACCACATTCCATTTTGAGATCAGAATCGGATGGGGAAAATGACCTTTGCTGCAGCTTCCCCCTTCCACTTTCAGGAAAGCTGCATTTCTGCCCACTAGAAGCATGCAATAGCACACCTCAGAGGAGAGGAAGGGACAGAGGAAACACTCCAACATTTAGGCAACACACCAAAAGACAACAATTCGACAGCCTAAGTTAAAATGTTCATACAAAGTAGCAAAAAGAATGCCGATTATCCAATTTATTGGCAAGAGGACAGAATAAAGATTATGGGTCATTCCATGGCAATGGGGGTACAAAAAGTGGGTGAACACCAACCAACAATTTTTTTTTTTTTTTTTAAAACAGGGAAAATAAAACGATTATAGTAATCTAGTGTCTATATACTGGACTTAACAGTTAAACAGCTTCCTGCATTTCATCATCAGAGCTGCTTGAACACCATGACCATTTTATAAAAACATGCAACACGCACAGACAAAATCTCAAATTTGAAATCGAAATATTGTTGTTTTTTAAAGTTTGTAATGGTTTTATATTACACATGGGTTAAACGTATTTTAATTTTGATTAAGGGCAGGACAATAAGAAATGTAATCGGCTACATTACAATACATATTTGAAAAGTACTGTGACCTCAATAACGTTAATTAGATGTTTTGTTAATAATATTTTTATACCGATACGCAGTATTTGTTAGTGTATATTAGATATTAATCCATAAAATTGATAAACTAAAAAAATCGACGGTTTGATAAAGTATAGTTATAACTAATGGTTATTTTGAGCAGGTAATTCTTGCAGTCCTTAACTTTGTCCCAGTAACTTTGTCCCAGGTATGTATTAAGCTTAATATTAATAACTGCATTTATCTAGTATTTTACATTGTAAAATAAACTACATTCGTAATTTTAGACAGACATATAGGGGCTGATGTAAGGATACGTGCAAAGGGATTTACAACTGCAAAACACCCATGTTTAGCAGCCATAAAGTGGAACTTTAGCAGCCACTAAAAATGCTGCGTATGGCATTCTGCACACCCGCTAACAAATTAGCACTTTGCAATCATTAAATCCATTTAAATGATACTGAAATGTATTCAAATGAAGAAAAGAGCATGGAATTGGAATACTAAGCAGGCGCAAACATTATAATGAGATGTAAAGGATTTTGCCTTGCACATGGGAAATTACAAGGTGCAAACCATTGTAAAACAAATAATTAAGAGCTGTATAAACCCACACACATTCAGAGACCCGTCACTGGCCTCAGGATGGCTGCTGTGGGACTTCCCAATGCAGCGACATTGAGGACAGGCAGGAAAACTGTTGGAGGAGAAGGGCAAGGATGAAGAAGACCCCGCATATTCAAACCCAGTGTCACTTTGTTTGGGATGCAGTGGTAAGGCGTTACTATCCGACTCCGCAGGTCATCCTAGACCCAATAGCTGAATTTCATCTTTCTATCACCTGGTTGACTGTCCTCCTGGTAACAGACAGCATTGACTTTCTCCACTATACCATATTAGCCTCTTTGGTAGCATAACTGATGCTGGCCAAGGCTTTTCCAAATAACTAAATTTCATGCAGAGTACACTCAGCCTTAAGGGCTCTCAGCTCTTCTTCAGAAAATGTTTCTTTTCCGTGCCCTTCCTCTGACATTTTTTTATTTGGTTTGATTTTTTTGCATTCCACAAATCTCATGCAGCGCCTACTGCTCTCTGTACTCCTAACTCACCTCACCTCTGGGCTGCAAGTGCAGCTGCTAAATACCCCGATGCACAGAAGGTGCTCATTGCGACCCTCATTATCATGATTGCGGCTCATTATTTGTGCGTGTTGAGTAATTTGCATTGCTCTTAAGCTTACATAGGCCGCAGTGCAAAATAATTGCGTGGCCGCTAGGCAATTTGGATTTTGCAGCCACAATTGTTTGCACTGCGCCTATCCTTACATCAGCCCCAGTGTCTTCGTTAAAAATGTGACTTAAGCGAGTCTGTCAAAGTGATCAGTGAAGCCATGACAGCTCAAGCATGGGAATTATAATTGTCTAAAAATAATATGAATAATGTCCCATAATGTCCCAAATATCACACAACTTTTAGGCATGTTATGAATAAAAACTAACAATTATAGACGAGTGTATGACTCGTATGTAACATTTATAACTTATGTAAATTCTTACAAACCTACCTTCCAGCTTCTTAGTGCCATGTCAAAGACTAAGCCCTTGTTTTATAATGTCACACATCCTACTGTATAAGTAAGTAATACATGTGGCTTTCTGAATCTTCCAACTCTGTGTTCAATAAACGCACAGGATCTAAAATGTGGTTACATACATTGTTTTTGACAGACAGTGCTATTGAAAAGTTTGACCAGTAAAAAAATATATAGAAACCAGGGCACACAATGCAACTCAAAAAGACAGACTTTCATATGATACCAATATCAAATTAATTAATGTCTGTAAATAATTATTACATTGTCTGGTAACATATGTAGCATTTCTGACAGACATGGTTACGTACGAAATACACATTCAGGACAGAATGTATACAGAAAAATAAAACAAATGTGGACAAGCACTAAAACAAATACAAAGTTATCCACTTTACTGCATAAATCATTATTCATCAAGGAGAAACAGGATTTTGTAAAACTGAAAATCACTCCACCAGAATGTCCCATTTACCACTATAGAAATGCTGGACATACTTAAAATGTACATGCATAAGTGTATATTTACATTATATTTTTCTGTAATACTAAGTTCAGTACATTTGTAAGGTTTAACAATTATATGTATACATTTATTTATACAGGGACATCTATATATCTAAATATATTTTATCAGTTGTATCATTATGGCAGAATGTACCCCATTAGTATGGAATGACCCATAAACAATTGTCAAAGTCTGCTTTTTTTTCCTGGCAGGGTGCCCATTCCTGTACTGACAAATATGAAGAAGTACAGTGCCATTACAGTCCCATGCTTTCCAATTCCATTTTAGTCCCTGCTAATATATGTAAACAAAAGCCCCTAGGCACATTTCCTACTTTAAAAGGGTGCAATACTGTGCAGAAATGGCATGGACTCAAAAGTAAATGGGTCTAGGGTTTGCTTCAATATTAATGGGACAAGTACTGTGTTTGATGGTAATTAAAAACAAGTTTTACAGGCAGCAAAACACTGGTCAGGGCCATACTGATGTATTACTATGCAGTAAATAGGCATTACGATGGGCGCACCATTGTACTCTTATTAATGTTGTACATTGGCTATTCTGGAGAACAGACTTCCACACCCAACTTTACTAACCAAATTATTAGATACATGGTTTCTAATTGTACCTATTGTACATCCACACAGTATAGCCTATATGTGTAAAAAGTGATACAGTACATTAGTACAGTAAATCGCCTTGTGGTAAAAATGACATCACATTGTTGAGGGCCATTTGCTTTCTTTTTGTGGGCGGATATGCATAATGTAAATGTTGTGTCAACAGATTGAACACAGAAGTCAATAGAAACGATTTCACAGTCCACTGCTGTAAATAGAATGCTTTGGACGCTTGGACCAAGGCAAACATATCTGGGTGCCAAGGCAACAGCAAACATGGTTAATTATTCACATGCAGATAAGTAAGCACCACTAAATGCATCAATACACCTCCATCCCCACACACACGCACTAAAATGTAGTACAGAAGTTTGCTTTTTTGATATCCATAAAAAATAGTATAGGATTACAAACACTTAAAACCAGGAATGTATTTAATGTTACCAAGTTTCTGCACAATTTAATGAGCACTTTTCCAAATATGCAAAAAATGTAAGTGTGACAGATGTAGACACCCCCACATAAAAATGTTTAACACACAAACTAAGCAATTACAAAAGAGAAAAAGTATATTGCTAACAAATACAGTAAATAAATCTATGCAACAACTGGATAAAAGATTAGCGGAGAACAGAACAAACACAGTTTTAAAACCTAACTGGAGTCTGAATCCGTAGAAATGTGTACCATGCATGGTTTGAATTTATCGGGTTTCAAAAGAAGGGCAGGTAATAAAAAGGGAAGGGAAACATCCATGAGAGAAAAAAAGCTATAGTTCATAAGGCTGCATATTCTGCAAGCGCCACAAAAAGATTGCACTGGCATCTGCATTTAGAACTCCTATCCAGCTGATGTCAAGCATGAACATTTCCAACACTACAATATACTGCTGCAAGGTCACATTACTGTAATTGCAAAATTATGCAGATCGATTCAAACTTTTCCAAAACGTAACTTCAATAAACAGTACAGCAGTAAAAGTAACATTTAACCAACAGCCAGCCTTCTGAATGAATCTAGAACTGTATCTAGACCATCTGCAGACTACTTTGCAAAATGAAGACAAGTCAGTGATGCGAATGTTTCATGCAACACTGTTTGCAACAACTATACTGGATACTGTCCAGCAGCTCCCTGGTGGGAACACCTACTGGTGGCACTCATTTTAAACCCATGGCTTTCAAAAAATATGCCGTCATAAACTGGGTTCCTAGAGTGAACGGGAGCCTATTCATAATACCGTGTGGACTTACAATATATAGATACCTGTATATAGTTTAACATTGCTTCCCTCAGAAATTGTATTTTTAAACATTGTTTTGCATTACTACTTTACATGTAACAGAAGTACAGGACAGTAGTTTGCATGTGCAATACTTTAACACACGCAGAAAACAAAAACATAATAAAAATTACCAGTTGTAACATACAGTTGTAAGATGTTCATGGAGCCAAAGGATTAAACAATAGACTGAAAGTACAGCTCTAGAATTCCCCAGGCTGATGTGAAGTGATATAATTTAGCAGTTTGCTCAACATGGGAGAAATGCTTCATATACAGTAGCTACATTCGTTTTTGTAAATACTAAAGAAAACAACTATGTACTGTAAACTGCTTAAAAGGTATCTTCCAAGGGTTTCCCAATTAGAACTCATGCAGTCTTTTGAAAGCAGGTCACTCACCAACTAGATTAAAATCCCTTTTAAAAAAAAAAAAAAAAAAAAAAAAAAAAAATCAATCAATCAATTTGACTCCCTGCACATGACAAACTAGTCATGTTAACAGAAAACAGTTTGCAGGCCAAATACAGCTTTAAATTAAACAGCACTACTCATATCTAGTGCACAAAGTTCTCATAACAGAAGGAGGAACAGTAAATACCTTTTCATAAAGCCATGTCTTTGCACTCTTAAGGTCGCAGTACATCATGTGAGTTTTGTGCCTGGTTCAGGAAGCACTTATAATAACCACATTAATCATTAACCCAAAGGGAAGTCAGTATGGAAGTTCTGAGAAGCTACCATATGGCAAACTTGGATTAGTGCCTTGATAACACTGTTTATACAATAGTTTAAAATTAGTACCTGTACATATCCATTTTAGAACTGAAAGACAGAAAAACACATTTGTCTACCAATTTAAAAAAATGCATGTGTAAACAGGTGCTCATTGTGACCCCCCCCCCCCCCCCCTCTTTTGCCAACGTTTACTCCAAAGTGCACAGTTTCTTATATACAATATCAAGTATAAACACATTCCTTACAAGTGCAGCTGCATGGGACGCAGAACAGGAGACACGTTGCTGGCCAACCAATTGAGCAGTTAGGCTCGCCCAGCGAGATCAGGAGGTCCGGATTGGCTGGGGGGGAGTGGGCGTGCCCGGGGAGGCTGTGCTACAGCTCGAGGCTACTGCACGGCCATTGCTACACAGATGGGCGTGGAGCAAAATCTTGCGCTTGCTGACATTGACGAGGAGAATGTTCGCTCCGCAGGATTAACTACTACAGAACACTTCAACTGCGACATGGTGCTCGTGAAGGCATCGCCCAGCCAAGGCACGAGTCGCCATGAGGATGCCGGGACGCTGGGAGCCCAGAAGTAGGTTCGTTCAGGAGAGGTTGATCCCAAACAGTATATAGGAGAGGGTTTTCATAGTGTAGAAGGTTCCTGGAGCTGGGCGTCTTAGTGAGGCTAGTGCTCACCTTGTGTGGCAGACTTATTTGTAGCTCTCTTTTGTTTTCTGTTCTTTATTAAATGTGACACTAGGGCTACCATTGCTGGTACCCTAGTGTTAGCACTTGTGTTAATTAAATCTGCACGCCGTGTCAACACCCAGTGTCTGTGTCTGCCTCAGTATTGTTCAGCAACAAGACCCACACATGTAACAAACCCCTGTTACAGTCACCCAGTAAATAGAATTATTTGATATGTAGCTTACAAAACAGACATTCTAGAAACCAGATTGTGGCTGACATAGGACTTCATTCTGGAGGGAAAGGCATAACACAATACAAATCTTAAGCAGTTTTGAGTCAAGTTCCTCATAACTGCTTCCATATGTTTAATATAATCTGTTGCCTAAAATTACACTGAAGAAATGAGGCAAAATTGACAAAGGTATAGTTCAAATGAAATATATATATATTATATATATATATATATATATATATATATATATATATATATATATAACGCAGAGCATGTTACATTCTACAGTAGCTACAAACATGAAAAGCAGAACTTTGGCTGCTATGGTTATTGGCTTCAAAGCTGCTGCTCAGTTTCGAAGTGAGAATTTTTTAAAGAGGTTTGCCAGCAGAGCAGTACTGTTAAGTAATAGGCTGTCTCAGGAATCAAACACCTGCTCTCAGTTTAAAGTTTAATTGAATTTATCAAGATCAATTTCAGTGCTAAACAGTTTACCAAATACATAAACACACAAGTTTAACACAGAGTTATAAGATTGGAATAGGCTGAAACCTTTAAAGAAACATAGCCATTGGCATGCACTAAAGAACTGAATTTAAAATGTGATTCTGAAGGGCCTGTACAAATCCTTTAATCAAAACCAGAAACTGGTTCTACTTACTGCATTTATGAAAAACTTCTGCAACGCATTAAACTTCCTTAAAAAATAATCTGGCATGCTTGTGTACTTGCAGATAAAGCTCAAGAAATAAACCAGGGAAACACAACACAAGTCTTCCTGGCGATTAATTTTCAAGTTACTTATAAATCAACAAGCAGTGTAAATGTAACAATTTTGCCACCAACATATTTCAACATCAAAATAGAAACTTAACCTCCATATGAGGAACTTACAGTATCTTCCTTGTCACACTGTGAAACCTTATTGAACTCACATTTAATACAGTTATAAAAATAGCCCTGTTCTTTGTTTCTTCCAAATGTGGATGCTTGAGATACTGTGAATGGCAGGCCATGAATGTTTTCCAGAGGTCCTCAGAGGTCGCGCTAGCTTTTCTGTTCATGCGTTCCTGAAACGCACATGCCCAAAATTGCGTCCCATCCATCGAATATACATTTTAACACAAAGGCTAAGAAACTCCAGGGATGTGAATTTTGGTACATTTTTATGAATGTTTAAACTCTATGGCAGGGCTTCTCATACTCGGTCCTGGGGACCCCCTGTGGCTGCTGGTTTTCATTCCAACCGAGCTCTCAATTACTTAACTAGATAATGTAACACACAAAACTAAATACATGCCGCAAAGCCTATTCCGATTACTTTCTAGAGTAGAGGTCTGCATAGAAGTAGGTGAACAAGGCATTACAATATGTATACCAATAACAGCAGCTGTAACAGCACAATGCTGAAAGGTAGATGAAGCCTGAATTACTGTTTTTACTGTTCCTGTAGCAATCATTCGGAGTGGTTCTTGTTACAAATTACTCAAATACTGTGTTATTTATTTGACTTGTCTGTGTTAGCGTGCTTTTACTTGATTTCAGGAGTTGCTTTTCAGTTGCCTGCTATAGATGTATGCAACGTAGCACATTAAAAAGAGAATCTATGGTGGGCAACTTGAAATGAAGAGCAGTGCCTGAACTCAGATATATAAACTACGTGAACAAACATTTGTGTGTGTATAAATAACTGAATTCCAATGTATTTTGCATTTTCCTGTTATTCTACAGTCTGCCATGTTATTTTCAGATGATTTATTTAAGGTACAGAACAAGCCAAACATTCTCCTCATTTTAAAAACATTTCACAACATGAAACAGATCACAACAGACACCTTTTTCAAATCATGCCAGATCATGACACAATGCAGTATGGTAATACAGTTTAAAAAGCATACATAACCTCAGGATTTCTTTTTCAATGCCTTACTTACAATGAAGGTCATTTGGGGAAAGTGTTAAGGAGCGATTAAAATATTACTCACAGATGTTTCATTCAGCCCTGAACTCCATCTTGAAGATCACACGTACCCTGAATGACCCAACAAAAAACGGTTTGCTTAGACTCAAAAGAAAAATTGAAACAGACCAACCAAGTAAACCCTACAAAACTTGCACGTTAATTCAATCTGAGCGATTGATTATATTTTCTTACCAGTGCAATTGTTAACAATCTACAGGGATCTCAACATTTCTGATAATGCCTTTAGACTGATTTCTTGTTGCAGAGTATACGTTTAAGATTAGTACAGTACAGCTAGCCAGATGTTTTCCTGACAATGCAAAACACAAGGTATACTGCCAGTAAGTGAAAAGTGTCACACAATTCTATGTTTCATATTGTAAATAACATTTTGGGTGGCTTATTGCACTACAATGTGTGGAGCAGCGATTACTATTCCTGCCTCAAATAGTGGCAGGTTCTTTGCTTGATCTTTGAGTAGACTTGACCATTATAAATTGTCTTTTTTCTTTCTTCAGTGCAGTTACTGAACTGCTTGCATATTATGCATACTTAACCCGTTTGTAGAACAGACTAGCAACTGTGAGACTCTTTATAATATATATATATATATGACAATTATATATATATACATACATACATGTTAACCCAAAATGTGCTTCTTGCACAACTGCCTATAGACTTGCATATCGAATGGAAGTGAAATTATTTCATTAGCTACAGTAAAAGAACCCTTTAATTCGTCATCATCTCTTCTGTTCCCTTCTACATGTACAGCATTTAAAAAACATACATAAGTTTACAAGGCAGACATTTACCTAAGTATACAGGCACCCCTAGGTTCTATATACTGTAATATGCACAGGGTTTGGAACCCCACTCCATTAGTTTGCTCAAGGAGGTTTGGCACATATGCCACTATTCACATTCAGAAATATTTGGTTATAATATAAAGCATACAATGAAAAACCATAATACAAATCTGAAACTACATTTATGAAAGCGGGGGAGGGAATTTACAGTAATCTCAGGAACACAGGGTATTTTGTTTACGTTGTCAAGCTGCAATTTCTGGTGTTGCTAATCCACTGGCATCAAATTGTCAGAAATCTAGGAAGCAGATATCCTGAAGCCTGAAGTCACGATCCCCTTGATATTTAACTTAGATTTCATGACAAACAAATTCCTGACTGGCTTTATATTATTTTAAACTGCAAAGCTTTTAAAACAAATGCATGTAGTGGGCAACCTAGAAACAGAAAATATTGATTTAGGCACACACTTATCTAGTCAGTAGAAGATACCTAATGGAAAAATAAACATCTGGTGGCTTACATAACCTTACATAAGGGTGACCAACACAATTGAGTACAGAGCATTACAAATGTAGACTCTTAGATTGACAGTTTTCACGGTGAAGAATGAATTTCACGGTCCGTGTCACATTTTTCACGGTCGTGAAATGGGTAGGGCCTTAGTAATGTACTGTATAAGTGTAAGCAAATCCACGCGGGTGAAACACTTCTCTGAGCACTCCAGTATGGACGCATTTTTGGTTGCGACGTGGTATGTAGATTGATTAGGCCTATACAGGTATGAAAGATATTCTACATATCTTGGTTGCAATGTGGCAGGAAGTCAATTAATAATAAATCCACATACATGTATGAGAGATAGTATACATATTCAAGTATGGAGATGCGAAATAAAATGATCAACCGCAGTAGTCGCTGTCGAAAGTCCCGTTGCAGGAAAGGGTAGGCTACCTCTAAGTACCGTTTGGAAAAATGATGATTTAGTTGTATTCACTGAAGATAATGCAAATCTAAGTGGCTATGCAAAGTCATGTAAAGTTTTGATTAAAATGACAGCGAAAAGTGAACTGCATCTCTGCAGCCGCGGCACACTGGAAGGGACTGCTGCTTTCACTAGCAGAAGCCGAGCCACATAATCCATAAATTGTAACCAACAGCAAACTTAAAAAAAAAAAAAAAAAAAAAAAAGAGAGAGATTGAATTATTTCCATGTGAATAAGCCATAATATTAATGTAGTTTTCAAACCTTTTTTTTCTCTTTTGGACAGAGGGGTTTATTTATTTATTTATTTTTCTTAATTTACCATTATGCTTACACTGGAAATTTGTCAGATTTTACACAAAACAATGCAATGGCTAGTGACGGCAGGAATATAAAAATTGGAGAGTGCTATATTTAAATGGCAATGTATTTATCAAATGTGTCTTAAAACATCGGGATTTGTTTGAATGAGTTTTTTTATACAATGCTCTATAAAAAGAGGACTTATTGTTCCTTTAAACTGTTACTCTGAGGGAAGTTTTTTTTTTTAAGCATAACTCAATGATCGTTAATTGTCATTAGAATTTGCCACGACAATCGATGTCAACATCAGGGTTCAATTTACAACACTAATAGTTAATGAATGTGTTTCATGTTGTAAAAACAAGACAGACACATTCAATGTTTAACCCTAGACATTTTACAGACAACTTTGCTTATGTAGTCAGTCAATTCAGAGCAAGACAAACAGCTTTCTGGTTTGAAAAATTTGTATAGAGTTATGTAAAGTAGACCGGTTTCCTCACTTCCTTGATTGAAAAAATAGATTCTGTATCATAAGCAAAATTATTAGCATAACCCTTTTGCCTGGCAATATTCCTCAATGAAACTGTTGAGTATTTCTCTTAATGTTCCAGTTCTACTTTCTTGCTTCATGTCCCTTATTGGAATGTCCTTATGTAACCCTGTTTGAAAACAGGAGAATCTAATCTTTGTGGTATTTATTTTTATTTTACTGTCTGTTTAAGAAGTCTTTTTTGCTGTTGATGAAGAAACAAACAAAACACGAGGAAGAAACATTTTAGAACTAATTATATATATATATATATATATATATATATATATATATATATATATTACACACACACGTTTTGCCTGATAAATCACACAAGTAAATCGTATTGAATGTGTCACCTTTTGCTAAAGATATTAAATTAAAATAAATTACTCAGCAACCCCCACTCCCCCCCCCCCCCCAAATGCAATTTCTAAATGAGAGAACTGTCAGTATTATTTTACATAATTTCGGATGTATGCAACAAAACCACAAACTGAGAAGTCGGAATTTGTTCATGTTTTTATTCAGTAATTATTTTCTCCCATTTTAAACGTGGGCTTTTGATTGGCTGATTTGGCATAGTCTCCTCAAGTCTCCACTGGGCCACCATGCAGTGGCCTGAAACCTAGTCTCCTGAAACCAAGTTCCAAGCCACAAAGTGGCTCTGCGTTCCCTCAGCTTTAAAATTAAGTTTAACAAACTGAATGTTTAATCGTCTTTCTTTCTTAATAAGAGGGTCCATTTATATATTGTAACACTGGAGCTTCCTCTCCGCTGTTCATTGCCCCTTTAAAAGCAGACCCAGGCACTGAACTTGAGTTGAAGTGCTTACACGCTATTTTTAATAAACAAAACCTAACTCAGTTTTGGAGCGCTGACTAAACACTAGTCAGGAACCTAACTATAGCCGGACAGCTACGCTGTTTGTCAGCTACAAAACAAAACAAACAAACAAAAACACACAGTTTTTAACAAGTCACAAAAAAAGCTTCACACAATACCTTTTCTCATACGATTGAACACTCATTCAAATTGGGCTCCTTCACACAGCAGTCCAGAACAGATGGGCTGCTTTCTTTAAATACCCTGCATCTGGCTCTAATTTACAATAACCAGGTGCAGGGGATAATTACTAATAAAACAATTAAAAACATTAAGGCTTTTCAGCCTGTGACCTCATGGGAGGTGTAGTCCTTTGCTCCCCAGGACTACACTCTCACTAATATGTGTGTGTGTGTATATATATATATATATATATATATATATAGTGCCTTGCAAAAGTATTCAGACACCTGACCAATTCTTTCATATTACTGTATTACAAATGGTACACTGAAATTTTGTTCTGTTTGATATTTTATTTTAAAACACAAACTCAAAATCAATTATTTTAAGGTGACATTGGTTTTATGTTGGGAAATATTTTTAAGAAAAATAAAAAACTGAAATATCTTGCTTGCATAAGTATTCAACCCCCACACATTAATATTTGGTAGAGCCACCTTTCGCTGCAATACCAGCTTTCAGTCTTTTGGGGTAAGTATGTACCAGCTTTGCACACAGTGTCAGAGTGATTTTGGACCATTCTTCTTGGCAGATTTGCTCCAGGTTGTTCAGGTTGGTTGGACGACGCTTGTGGACCGCAATTTTCAAATAGTGCCACACATTCTCAATGGGATTGAGATCAGGACTTTGACTGGGCCACTGTAGGACATTCACCTTTTTGTTCTTGAGCCACTCCAATGTTGCTTTGGCCTTGGGATCATTGTCCTGCTGAAAGGTGAATTTCCTCCCAAGCTTCAGTTTAACAGACTGATTATTGATTATTGATCCAGCTGTGCTCACTGGGATATCCAAACACTTGGATATTATTTTGTACCCTTTCCCTAATCTATGCATTTGTATTACTTTATCTCTAACTTCTGTAGAATGCTCTTTGGTCTTCATTTTCCTTCAGATTCACAGCCTGACCAATGATCCTTCAGCAGTGGGGTTTTTATCCAGAAAATGTGACAGCAACTTTAATGGTTCACAGGTGGAGGCCAATGGTAAGGTAACTGTGTCCTCGTTAGGTCAATTTCTTTTATCGGTGTAAACTGGGAGCTTCCACAGCACAGGGGTTGAATACTTATGCAAGCAAGATATTTCAGTTTTTTATTTTTCTTAAAAAATATTTCCCAACATAAAACCAATGTCGCCTTACAAAAATTGATTTTGAGTTTCAGTGTTTTAAAATAAAATACCAAACAACGAAATTTCAATGTACCATTTGTAATTCAGTAATATGAGAGAATTGGTCAGGGGTCTGAATACTTTTGCAATATATATATATATATTAGGCTATGACATCGCGAAACATCACAGGGAATTCCCTTTGACTCGCTAGAATTTGCAGTGGATGGTAAAACCATTTTTAAGCCCTTATGTCGCTACTATTTTTGTAGCAATGTTACCGAGTAACTTATAAACTCGCTCCATAAATGGATGGAAAGGGCACTAATGGTATATTTCTCTTATTAGATATTAATAGCATACAGTTCCAGCTAATTTCAATGGTGCATTGAGATTTCCTGATTTTTGTTCTAGATAAGATCAATGCCTATTGAAAAAAAATATCTAGACATTTGTTAACATTGTCTTTGAAATTGTCATTGACTCAGCCATGACTTTAGTACAGAGCTGGGAAGCAGCCAGTACATGCTAACACAGAAGTATGACATTTTTTCCCACACAAAGTGTATACTGTACTGTTAAAGATTCGTTTTATCCACTACATCTTATCTGCCGGACACAGGAGTCGTGCGGTGACAGAACTGCATTTATTTTATTTTTTTTATTTTTAGATAGCACTTTGATGCAATATTTAAGACAAATCGTTTCCATAAAAATATCTATGTGCCTAAAACTGAACAGAATGCATTCTAAATGTGAGTATTTCATTTTATTAATGTCCAACGGTGAAATTATGAATAGCTTATTTGCATGACGAGTGACTAAGCATTCGTTTTAGTAAAACATTTCAACAAGATACTAGGTTGCTGGTTGCATAACAAATAACTTCCTCCACACACTACAGTGGCATGGTTGCCTCAGAAAAGGTCACATACTTATTACACAATACAAAGGCACAATCGCGTTACCTGAACCATTTAAAACAACATCCCCCCATTTGGGGGGTGGGGGGTGGGGGTGGGGGGTGGGGGGGGGGGGGGGGAGTTAAATATGCAATTTTAGAAATGTTGCCAATATACATACCACAATACTCAACACAGAGCTTAACTACAGTGCAACACACGTCTTGGTAAACTGACACCAGGGAAAACCATGTGAAATAGCCTGGAGATATACAGAAAGAAAAATAAATTAAAAAAAAAAAAAACAGAAAGCAAACTATCTGGTTAAACAATTTAGGGCAAGTACAAGTTAAACGGTGACAAATACACAATAAAAATATATAAGGTTGCAGCTACCTATAACAAACAAAACAGTAACAGTGTTCTTTTGTTGTGGTTTAAAAACGAGTCTACTGTAATTAGAATTATCAATGCTCCCACTTTGTCTTAACTACTATCCTCAGGACTCGCTTTGAAAACAAAATAAAATGAACGTCTAATAAACTGTTTAAATCAAATAAATTATAGTTATGTTTCTCTTAAACATAAATAATTCCGTTCATCACTGATCATTAACTCAAACCTTAAACCAACAGGTGAGCCGCTGTCCAGCTGCACTGTCCTTATTCAGAAGCAGGTCTCCTCATGCAATAAACAGTCCTGAATCAATATAAGTAACGAAGTCTAGTACAATTTTACAAACTAGCACAACTTAGATAATGAGGATTCCCCACATGAGAAAATGAAAATGTGGAAGAGTTGATCGGTCACCACCACAACAGTTTATTTTACAGTGATAATTAAGCATACTTATTTCCGTGACGCGCAATAACGATAACTTGAACACTCAATACTTTTGTTTTATGGAACTATTTTGGCCCACGTGTTCACTCGTTAAAACACAACTTTTACTCCTGATTTTCTTACCAAGTTGCGCAAATAATATTACAAAATTCCACACTACACTATACGTAAGCGTGACATGACTGTCTTGAGCCCAAGTCTTTACTGCGACAACATCAAAGCCCCAAGACGTATCTTGTTCTTATGAACATGTTATTTTTTAATAAACCGGTCATTAAGGTTTGGCGATGTAAAATACAATACTTACTACGTTTAGGACCACCGGCGCACAGTCACAGTCACAGTAACAGACAAACTTCCACAAATCCCAATCATACCCAGTCAAAATGTATTGACAACTATATCTAAACAAGAAAAAATCAACTTACCATCATCTGACACTAACTTGTGTGTGTGTGTATTTATTTATTTATTTATTTATTTATTTATGTATGTATGTATTTATTTATTTATTTATTTATTTTCCTCCTGAAACAGATGCAGCAGAGCAGCTCAGCTGAAGTTGCCAAACTCCACTAAACTTTTATAAAGCAACTGAGTTTCCGCTTCCGGCTGGAATACAAAGTAGCTGCATAACAAGGGCGAGTCAATGCAGCTGGAGCAGGACTGTTGTTCAGACAAGGACGAGTTATTCCCTTAAAAGTCAGAGTACAGAGTATTGTACCCGATTGCGGCAGTTTTGTGTAGGTTTTACCGTACTGCCCACCAAGCATCAACGTGCGTTTTGTTGCTATTTAGTCTAACAAATAAAATGAAGTTAAAGAATGCCCCCCCCCCCTCCCTCCGATATTAATGTACAGCAGCGAGAAAACTGTTTTTGTTCACTATCGAATGTCACCTTTCAATGTCCCCTTTTCATCTGGATGTCATTTCACTGCCTTCATAGTTGCTATGCCCTAGCCTAGTGTATCTCATGTTGTACATGGTAACAATAACAAGTTATACGGCCGTAAAAAGAGAGTTGTTACCTTAACCCATGTTCAACATATCACATCTTTATGTGACAAAAAAAACACAGACTTGAGGTGGGGAGACGTTAATGTCCCTTTATCTAGGGAAAACTTAAATGAAACTTAAAGTAGGCAAGCATTTCGATTAGAGCTTCTGTCACTGTAGTAAAATACACTAACCAAAACGTTTGTGTACTTGCCTTTAGTGTCTTCAATGTTTCAAATGACCCACCACTTGCAGCACAAACCATAAACACGGCAGAGCATGCATCCAATGAATTTATTGCTACAGAAAATTAAGTTACCATTTTCAAAATATATCAGTCACAACATTTTTTCTTTCAATTAAAAGTACTTAAAACACTTGTCAATAATCCTATGGGTATACACTGCACTCCAAGTAGTGACTATCCTGTGTGGTAGCCAACACGCACACAGGTCTGGTTCATTCAGTCTCTATTCAAGCAGTGCTGAGGTTTTAAGCCATATCAGACTATTACCAATGCAAACTGTACAACCTTACAGCAGTGTAGACAAGCTATTATTAGATCTAAAATAGTTTCCTGCAGTGTTAAATTAGTCTGATGTTTAATGGTCTGGTATATTGTGGAAATGATTGTTCCTGTAATAAATGCCAGATACATCAACATTGTAATAATTAATTGCTGTGTCAGGTGTGTTTCAGCATGAAATGTCTTCACATGGAAACTTGACAGTGTACAATTGCCTCTGTGTAGGCTGAAGCAACAGACACATCATCAGAATTGAAACCTAAACACTAAACAAGCTGAGACGCACTGAAGGCTGTTACATATCTAGCACTATGCAAGGTTAAAAAAGGTTCTCGTATTTTTTTTTATCTTGCTTTCACAGAGTGTGTTGCTTTTTCACTTCAGTTAACCTCAGCAACGACTTGTTGTTGAAAACATGTTGCTTGTTACAAAGCATGTCTGTTAAAGGGGGATGCAGTTGGTTAGTACCAGAAATCATTTTGTGACATGTTTGCTAAAAACTTGTGTTTCTTTCAAAACTGCCCATTTGAGAGTGACACCTATATAATGAATGGCAAAGAAATTTCATGGAACTATTTTATTTGGTACCAGACAGTCTGTATTGCTTTACTCCCTAGGTCATTTCACCACAACAGTGTCTTCTAGGTAAAAGCATCTTACTGGTGGGGACAATTTCATTGCCCAGGTGAAATTAACCAAGAAGTGTAAGACAGTCTGAAAACATGCCTTGCAAAAACAGACATCTTTAACCCAGTGTAGTACCAGATATCATGAAAATGAAAATACTTGTTAAAACATGTGTTGCTTTTAAAACTGCACATTGACAAGGGACGTGCATGGCAGGAGAAATGTATGGAACTGTTTTGTAAGAATATGTATGGAACTGTTTTAATCACTTTAAGGGTGGTAGAATTTATATTCATTTGTTTACAGTGAATGTCTAGTAGCCCCAGAATGAATCCCAGTGGCTTGATTTCACAACTGTTGGGAGTACTTAGTGTCTTAATCCAGTTTCAGTGAAAGACAGGCACTGCCTAGAGGTACAAAGAGAACAGTGTAAGTCTCTAAATCTAGTCAAAAAAACATCTTTAATGACCACACAAAGGGCACACGTAGGACTGTAGTTTACTCTGGTGACATCCAATAGGGTCCCATACATTCAGGAGTTTGGAAGGCATTGCCATTCCAACCAGATAAACATGAACTGCATTCCATAATGTGGAACTGCCGATTCCAGTTTCTGTAGTTAAAATGTAAGTTCAGTGGAAAAGTTAGTAACACAACAAGGCAAATCATACAATCAGCAATAGAGGGATGTCGTTTTACAAGTGAAGGTTAGAGCAAACCAAAACATGTGGTTAAACAAGTTAAACAAGATAGCCAACATTCAAAGCTAACTTGGACCCTTACTTTTCAGGGTCTAGTGTTTCACAGCATTTCTGTTTTTGTTTTTTTTAATTAGCTATACCATTTAACCTCTCTAGGCATTCCCTCTAAAATGTTTACGAGTATAAAATAAAATGCCATTAAAAAAAAGGAAATGGTCACATTTTCTTTGTTACATTTTTGTTTTGCTTCCCTGACTTAATGAAGCTTGTGGATTTGTTTTTTTGTTAACTAGGATAAAAGGGCTCATGTGAGAATGTTCTGTTCCCTGATTAGTGGCGCTTACAAGTGATACTGATAACCTGCTGCTGCTACATGAAGCTGAAGGACCATGTTTTATTACTGCAAGGAATGAGTGAAACTTGGTCGGGGTTGTATGCAAACTTCACACCTATTTTACTCATCAGCCTCTAAGTAAGGCACAGCCACTGTGTAAAAATTGGGCTTTTTGTATATTTGTTAATTAAAAGAGTGCATTTAACCTTGCAGCTTTCTGTGTCTGAGTCTCTCCCTGCCATTACCATCTGGGATGTGACACTACCAAGCCACATTACCTATACTTTACTATGCTTTAACTATACTTTATTACACTTTACTATACTTTTACTATAGTAATCTTATATATATACAGACCCATTGTAGCAGGATGGTGGTAGTTTTATTTAGATTTCTGATGGTCACTAGTCAGTTTGACCATGCTAAATTGTAATATCTATTAGCAGACACAAGCAGACCCTGACATTTTGGTCTCTATCTCCTTTGCTCACTGTGTGCATAATTACGTTTCCTATATATGCTAAACTTTAACATGCATGTATGTTATAAAAAGGCAACTTCTCGTACTCCATAGGGTTCACAAAAAAAATGTTATATCTAAAAATGTAATTTAAAAATAATTGTGATGAAGGACAGAAAGGTGCATGTAATTTAATGTTACTTGCTAGATTACTACATGTATGTTAAGCTTACCTTATCTTTAAGGGTGACCTCACTAAAATGTAATTAAACCTAGGTACATCTACTTGTAGATGTGTTTTTTAATCATGGGGTTGAAGAGCTATGAGTATTAATATATTTTATTGAGAGCAAAACTGGCCTTTACTTTTAGTATTCCTTTCAACCTGTATTTTTATTTAGGCCTTTTCATAGTTTGAGCATAATTTATTATATTGCCTTGAATCTAATTCAATTTACTATGTACATACAAAGAAATCTATAATTTTTAGAACATAACTGTTGAATTTACTTGATTTTAGTTCTGAGTCAGAAAGTTTACCTTTGGGCTGCTCAAGCTACATGGTTAATTGAGCTCCAGTATTTCTCTTTTGACTTTGAGGTGCAATATCTTATTTAAGGCTGTCAATTGATTTGACAAGACTACAGGGAGGTTGTCATTTAATAGAAGGTACAGTCAAAATGCAACAGAATATGACAGAAATACTAAACAGGGATCTACATTTATATCAGTATCAACTGAGCACCTCTTTGGTAGCTAGGTCTTCAAGTCTGACAGACTGCAGGTTTTATACTCATTGGTATTGTTATTATTATTATTATTATTATTA
Organism: Acipenser ruthenus; assembly: GCF_902713425.1. NCBI lineage: Eukaryota > Metazoa > Chordata > Actinopteri > Acipenseriformes > Acipenseridae > Acipenser > Acipenser ruthenus. Next base: position 39,262,220 of record NC_081198.1, on the reverse strand, counting down.
TTTATTTCTTAGCAGACGCCCTTATCCAGGGTGACTTACAATCATAAGCAAATACATTACAAGTATCACAGTACAAGTAATAATACAATTAAAAGCAAGATAAATACATACATTCAAGACATACATTATGATTGTTTCCTGGTTTCCCATTCTCTGTGAGTTTCTGGTTGTGGTGCCTCATGAGCCTCATCACTTTAGATTCCCCAGATCTAATAAATATTTACTCAGCTGCTGCACAGTCTGCAGAATTTCTCCCTGAACACTTAAAACCACAATACCTTTCCCATTAAACAAGGTATGGTGGGCAAGGTATCCCTATTTACACCCAGCCATCACAATGCATTTAGTAAAACAAGATGGAAAAAATATGACATTAAAACAAATGAACAATAACATCCTAATTGAGAAGAACATACCTTGGTGTGTGACAATACATTACTGTTACTGCATATTGTATTATAACACTGTATTATGTTTAATATGATGTAACCATGAGAACTGAATTCCTGGTATCAATTAGCGCTTGTGCTCTCTGATATTTTTCTCCAGTATTTCTAAGCCAGTATGATTTTTTTTCCTTCCTGAATAGACAGTATCAATGTAATATTTTCATTCTTGATAAATACTGTATTCATTTTTTTTGACAGATTGATGTTTTAATGCAGAATACATTTGATGTCTGATGTTATTATCTCCATTTCTTAAAATACATTGTATCAGAGCTCCACCTGGTGAAATGCAAACAGAATAATCTTACCACCGAGAAAGTAACCTGTAGCTTAATAAACAGACACTTAGAATAGGTCAGCTCATTGATTACAGAGAGTTGCTAATGGTTTTATATGAATCCATTATCTTATGTATTATTTTATATATAAATCCATTATTTTTATATACTGAACAACAGAGGGTTCTGTATAATAAGGAACTACACAGTGATGTATAAAACAACTAAATTGCATTGTGGAACCCTTGTGGTTCTATTCAGAATAATTCAAATACAACCACTTTTTTTATATACCTTTAATAGGATCATCTGAATATGCATATAGAACACATTAGCTTTCGAAACCACAAAGATCACTTCTTTATGTGACAAGTGGAACTTCTCGTATGTAGACCAACAATTCATGTGATTCTACAAACCGAACTTCCAAAACAGAACCCTTGCTGTTCAGTATATATGGTTCTTGAGAAAGCCGAAAGGAACCAATGGTTCTATATGTACTGCTCCATTTAAGACAGGTAAATCCACAAATCTATAATAAAACAATGCCAAATACCCCATCTATTATAATGCAAGTGTTACAAGTTAATGGTAATATTCAAATATCCAGCAGTAGTCTATTCTGGGAAAGGGGGTTCTTTCTATCCTCCATACCTGCCCCATTTTGCATCCTCAATATGTTAATATGATTTTATTTCTTTAGTTTAATTTTTGAATCTGTACTCAAACCTCCATGAACATGCGTTGCTGTCTTTACAATTTGAAATACACTACAGGTTCTTTAATAATTAATTTGTATTTGCAAACATAAAGACCCACTGTCCGTAATGAATCTGTCAAGCAACGACCCATAAAAAGCAAGCACAAACATGAATTATAAATCAGTTTATACATTATTTTGTTTCACCAGTAGGAGACGACATTGCATAGATTTTTCTTAGCCTGAGTATGTAAAAATAAGGGCTTCTCAAACTCAGTCCTGGGGACCCCCTGTGGCTGCTGGATTTCATTCTAACCAAGCTCTCAATTACTTAACTAGACCCTTAATTGAACTGATAATTTGCTTAATTCAACCTTTTTACTTGTTTTCAGCTCTTGAACAGTTGCAAGTTAGCTATAACATTTGATAAGTAACTTGAACTGCAAATGTTTAAGAGCTAAAAACAAGTAAAAATGTCTAATAAAAAATTATTAGATCAATTAAGGGTATAGTTAAGTAATTAGTTGGAATGAAAACCAGGGCCGAGTTTCAGAATGGATCTGTAGTAACAGATTTCTAGAAACGTGACAACCAATATACAATAAATGTTGAACAATTTATAATATACTGATCACTGGTGCCTTTTCATTTCACAAACTAAATAAATCATTTTGATGTCTGAATATGCAATACTTAATTAGCTTTCCATTATAATGCCAGGGAACAAAAAATATCAAATACAGCACCATTCCTTGAATGTATTTTTATGTAATACATGTACAGGAAAAAGTTATGGGCACAGTAGGCTACAGTTAATTTCTTCTGGGTATCTGCTGAATTTGCATTCAAATGTTTAGTTCACATTCAAAGCAGATGGGGTTGTACATGGTTTAAAAGGAACATAACATGTATTGTTATTTCCCCTTAAGATTTCCCCTTGGTTACCATAATTATACAACACATACTGACAATACATACAAGGGTGTTTTTCTCCCCGAATTTATTTCAATTTACCATGCACATACACAGAAATCTATAATTTTTAGAACATAACTGTTAACTGTACTTGCTTTTAGTTTTGAGTCAGAAAGTTTACCTCTGTGCTGTCTAAGCTACATGATTAATTGAGTTCCACAGTATGTTTTTTGACTTTGAGGTGCAATATCTTATTTATTCCTGTCAATTGGTTTCACAAGACTGGCTGTCTTTCAATAGAAGGTATAGTCAATATGCAAAAAAAATATGAAATAATAGATGGGCTTTAGTGAGTTACAGGAAAATAATTCCATCTAGGGTTTCTGTGACATCATAAATTACGAGACTGAAGGTTGAGTAATTTATAAACTGTCACAAAAACAGGCCCATCTATTATTTGTTATAATACATAAGAACATAAGAACATAAGAAAGTTTACAAACGAGAAGAGACCAATCGGCCCATCTTGCTTGTTTGGTTGTTAGTAGCTTATTGATCCCAGAATCTCATCAAGCAGCTTCTTGAAGTGTCAGCTTCAACAAAATTACTGGGGAGTTGGTTCCAGACCCTCACAATTCAATGTGTAAAAAAATGCCTCCTATTTTCTGTTCTGAATGCCCCTTTATCTAATCTCCATTTGTGACCCCTGGTCCTTGTTTCTTTTTTCAGGTAGAAAAAGTCCCCTGGGTCGACATTGTCAATACCTTTTAGAATTTTTAATGCTTGAATCAGATCACCAAGTAGTCTTCTTTGTTCAAGACTGAATAGATTCAATTATTTTAGCCTGTCTGCATATGACATGCCTTTTAAACTCGGGATGATTCTGGTCACCATATGACATGCCTTTTAAACCCAGGATAATTCTGGTCACTCTTCGTTGCACTCTTTCTAGAGCAGCAATATCTTTTTTGTAACGAGGGGACCAGAACTGAACACAATATTCTAGATGAGGTCTTACTAATGCATTGTAAAGTTTTAACATTACTTCCGTTGATTTAAATTCAACACTTTTCACAATATATCTGAGCATCTTGTTGGCCTTTGTATAGCTTCCCCACATTGTCTAGATGAAGACATTTCTGAATCAACATAAACTCCTAGGTCTTTTTCATAGATTCCTTCTTCAATTTCAGTATCTCCCATATGCTATTTATAATGCACATTTATATTGCCTATGTGCAGTACCTTATTTTTCTCTATTAAATTTGCCATGTAATTTGCCATGTGTCTGCCCAGTTCTGAATGCTGTCTAGATCATTTTGAATGGCCTTTGCTGCTGCAACAGTGTTTGCCACTCCTCCTATTTTTGTGACGTCTGCAAATTTAACAAATTTTCTTACTATACCAGAATCTAAATCATTAATGTAGATTAGGAATAGCAGAGGACCTAGTACTGATCCCTGTGGTACACCACTGGTTACCTGGCTCCATTTTGAGGTTTCTCCTCTAATCAGTACTTTCTGTTTTCTACATATTAACCACTCCCTAATCCATGTGCATGCATTTCCTTGAATCCCTACTACATTTAGTTTGAGAATTAATCTTTTATGCAGGACATTGTCAAAAGCTTTCTGGAAATCTAAATAAACCATGTCATATGCTTTGCAATGATCCATTGTCGATGTTGCATCCTCAGAAAAATCAAGCCAATCAATCAAGATAGACACGATCTCCCTTTCCTAAAACCATGCTGACTGTCTCCCAGGATACTGTTACCATATAGGTAATTTCCATTTTGGATCTTATTATAGTTTCCATAAGTTTACATATAATAGAAGTCAGGCTTATTGGTCTGTAGTTACCTAGTTCGGTTTTGTCTCCCTTTTTGTGGATCGGTATTACGTTTGCAATTCTCCAGTCTGTCGGTACAACCCCTTTGTCAAGAGACTGTTGCATTATCTTGGTTAGCGGTTTATAAATAACTTCTTTCATTTCTTTGAGTACTATTGGGAGGATCTCATCCAGCCCAGGGGATTTGTTTATTTTAAGAGCTGCTAGTCCCTTTAACACTTCTGCCTCTGTTATGCTTAAGTTATTTAAAACTGGATAGGAACAGGTCGACATGTGGGGCATGTTGTCCGTATCCTCCTTTGTAAAAACTTGTGAAAAATAATCATTTAATATATTTGCTATTTTTTTCATCATCTATGATTTTGCCATTTGTAGACATTTAACCTCCTCTTTGAATGTTCTCTTGCTGTTATAATATTGGAAAAACATTTTGGAATTGGTTTTAGCCCCCTTAACAATGTTCATTTCTATCTCTCCCCTGGCCTTTCTAACTTCCTTTTTGACTTGTGTTTGCAGTTCCAGGTACTCTTTCTGTGTACTTTGTTTTTGGTCCCTTTTAAATGCTCTGTACGTGCTTTTTTCGCTCAATATTTATTTTTTAAATTGATCTATTAAACCATTTTGGCCATTTTGTTTTAGATTTAGATTTGTCTACGATATAATTAAGCATAACAGAGGCAGAAGTGTGATGTAATTGTTTTGCGCCTCTAGTACTACATTTTTTTAAAAAACAGCCATCCTTTTTCTGTGGATGTTTTCTCTATTTTATTCCAATCTACTTCTGTTAGTCTCTGTTTCATACCTTCATAGTTTGCTTTTCTAAAATTGTAAACCTCAGCTTTAGTCATTACTTTTTGGATTTTAAAAATCACTTCAAATGAGACCATGTTGTGGTCTGAGTTTGCCAATGGTTCTCTGACCTCTGTTTTTGTTATTCTGTCTTAGTTATTTGTGCTATCATGCCTTTTTTTCGAATGTCTCAGGATGCACATATGACCTTCATTCATATATATTTACCTAGTTTTACTTTATTTTTAAGTTTACTTTTTATGTGATCATTTCTTTTTTTTTAATTACAGTAGCAGTATATACAGACGTTTGTACACATGTATTACTCTAGAATAAGAATATCGTTGTCGACCCCTCTGTACTCTTGTGGTATACTTATTTGGTGCAAAAAATACAATATTCCCACAAGGGGGCACTACGCAGTGGCTACAAAAACAGAAGCTCAATATCCCTTTTCTGTGTGTGACGAAATAATAATAATATTTCAAATAAATTACACTGACAGTTATTTGCGTGTAGTATCATTTACAATATTTAAAGCATTAAAAATAATTTGAATATGTACAGTTTTTAACTATTAGTATATTTTTAGTACTTGTAGCTATATATTTTTAGATCTGCCATAACGATGATACGTCAAGAACGTTTATTATGGATTTCTACACCTATAGAAACAAATTATGTTAAGACGTAATTTAAATGTTATTACTTATTTGCCTTAGATGTTTCTGTGATAAAGGAATTGAAGCTTGATATTTTATGACCTCATATTTCTCTTCTACTACACATCTTTTCAGTATTCGTGTGAAATTTGTGTACAGTCGCTGACACAGGAAAACAAAGAAACGAGACAGGTGTATGCAGCAGGTGGCATATACCTGCAGTGGAAAGTATAGCCTGATATTTTCTTATGGAATCCGTATTCCATCCTGTGCCGCAGTTATGTGATGAGCCAAAAATGCATGTCTGCACCTCTCTTCCAGCATGATTTATCGCGCAAAAATGCCAGAGAACTAATCAGCAGAGTAACTAATTAATACGAATCTGCATTTTTGCATAAACAATTAGTGCGAGGAAAGTGCAATGAAATGGGAACTTTGATTCGTTTAATCCGAGGCACAGGATGTACGTATTAGGTGCAAAGAAAAGGTCAGATTAACAATATTAAAATCGCATCAAAACGTATTTTTGTAACAAAACAGTCGAATTTACAATGCAATGTAGTAGAAGCAAACCACGAATAACACAAAAAAACAACAAAGAACAACAACAAAGAAGAAGCGTTACTGCCTGAATCGCTCTGATTGAAGCTGACACAAAACAAGTCCTTCCTAAAGTTATCCAGTTAATACAACTACATACATACCTTAACCTTAATACGTGTGATACGGAATTGAATAAAGAAGTGCAATTCAACGAAACTGCTTCATTTTGACACAATATGCAGAATAATGTGCCTGGAGCTTCAAAAGTCGGAGTAATTTATAAGAACTGAAATGTTAGAAATAGACGAGGCCGTTGCTGCAATTCAGGCCCATCTCCTGCTTTGCTGTTTTTGTTTTTAATTATCGTTGTTGTCTTTTATTTGTTAAAGTGTCGCGCAGTAGCCTTTTAATCCAAAAGTTTACGTTCGGAACTTTTTTTTATGACCTCTAGTCAAGAGATATTAGTTTAAATTAGTAACTTGATTTAACGTTATCCAAACCAATTCGATACATTGTCTGTTCCCAATTTATATTTACAAGACGGCAGTGATTTAATTACCAGGCTACTTTTACCTCTAACCTTTTTTTCCTTTTTTTTAATTAATTTTTTTGTCCTTGCTTTAAGTTGCCAATATCTCAATATTATAACATTCCCCACTCCCTAGCCAAAATGCAAACACCAAACATAAATAGTTGTCAGCTATATATCGATATGCATGCTTAAATCGTAATCTGTACATTTTAAAACTGGGTTATTTAACCTGGTGTCACCTGAGGATGCGTGTGCTTGTTAGAAATATAATAATTTAACGGTTTTGGTAGAAGTGGGAAAAAAGAGAAATGGTAAAAGAAACAACTCAGTAATGCATTTAATAAAATGTTGAGTAAGATTCAAATGCCATTTCATACCATTTGAAGTGTATGTGACTTATTGTATCTGTGCATCACTCATGTTTGTACAGTTTATGGTTACCATGCCTAAAACCAACCCGTGAAGACTCTCAATATTTAGTCGGCGGGACTAACATGTCAGTTCATAACAGACTCCGTTTCAAGCCCTTATTTAATATCCAATGAAATGTCATATAGGTTATGTGTTGGGGTGCTGATGATGAAATAGCTTAAACACAACTAAAAGTTCAACGACAGAGTCACATCAACACACGATATAGTATCGGTAACTCAGGATTGAGCTGTCAGTGGTGCTGAATTTCCGGCTACATCTGTTCAATATAGACGCTGCGTATTGATTTGCTTGGAAGCAGTCAGACAAAGGCAGACAAACAGCTTAACGTTTCTGTTGGATCAGGAACACCGAGTTTGACCAGCTAATCTGATAATTTCGAAAACGCAAAAGATTGGTCTTTCCTTCAACTCTGCTATTAGACCCCGCGTTTCTGGGAGCACTCCACGGTTGCTTGGATTTTTATATTTGGTCTTACATCCTGTACCTAAACCTCGGCCATAAACAGATGTTAAATACAGATATGTTAGTGCTAGTCAAACATCGCAAATGTGCAGAATTTTACAAGCCTGGCCAGACCCGAATAAAAGCTCTTTCAGTTCACCGTAGAATAAATATAGGGCATATAATGCCTGATATTAAATTCCATTTAAACTTGACTTGCAGGCGTCTTTAAAGAAAGAGAAAAAGAAACATGATTATAAAAATATACACTAATTAACAGGTAGGGCCTATAGGATAGTGTCAGTGCAGCTGTTACAATATTAAAATATTTAAAAAAAACACGTTGCATACATCCAGTTGGCAGTATGTGTTCTGTGTCGTTTAGAAATAGGCTGCTGACAGCAATTCGGGGTCGATTCTGTTTTATCCCTTTCTATCAGGTTTTATTTATACAAATCAATTATCTTAATTAAGACAATGCCGCATGTCCAAGAGGGATTTAAATCGGAAGGATTTTGTAATGTGGACAACTGTGTTTAATACATCTGACTGCTTCCATGGTTTAAAGTTTATCTAACAATTATTTAAATTGTCACGAGCAGTTTATTTTTCGATTAAAATAATGCGGGTGTCTATTAAAGTTGCATATTTAATTTTTAAGATACTCATTTAGGATGCAAAACGCAAGCAATATTCAGCAATTAAACACAACTGTCCCTTTGAAATATTAATCTGAAATCGATTTATTTTCTTTCTGAGTGGCTGTTTTTTTCCCCACTTACTTCGATGTCTGCCCAATGGTCAGTATGTCGATTTCTGGCGGATTATATTAAATTGAATAGAAAAGAGCAGATTTTGAATGTCGGATAATGTAAGTGAGCCATGAAACACGTTTTTGTTAATACGCGTGCTGCTCGCGTGCAGACCCTTCAGTCTGAAAAGAGAATCTATTTTGTGACTCAATCCAGACATCACCCGATTACTGTCCGGCGGGCTAAGACTGATTAAAAAACAAACAAACAAAAAAAGTCATATAGCAGATGAACAATCTCAACCCAATTACACCAGCAAATTGAAATTTAAAGGTTAGTATTAAAAGCCGGCGAGTTTTATTAAATATGTATCTTAAACACAACTGCATATACAGATCAAACAATTAACTGCATATAATAGTATTTCAATATAATATTATCATAAACGTATGTTATAATAAACGTATGTACGTTTATTATAGCATTATAATAAACGTATGTTATTTTCTTCACCTAACTGCATTCCAAGTCCAGCTACTAACCCAGTCTGTGTACAGCAAATATTATTATTATTATTATTATTATTATTATTATTATTATTATTATTATTATTATTATTATTATTATTATTAGTGGCAATTGGTCTTTTTAAAAATATATACATATATTTACGATTAGAAAGGGTTATTTCTTCCTGCGGGTACAAAAAGGTTCGTGGTCTCTAACTGGCGACAGATGGCCACTTTCTTTTGGCCACAAAAGAATGGAAAAGAGAGCTCTGTTGAATACGAATGGAAGATGTCACGTGATCCTAGGGGCAGTTTGTGTGACGTGTTTGACCATATGGCGCGTGCCGGGAAAAGAGGTGGAGTCTGCTGCCAGTCGTTGGTGTAAGGGTATTAACAGCAGCGACAGATATACATGCTCATCTCTCAGCATCAGCAGCACTGCTATATAAACTGAGCATCCATTGCACAAGCAACCAGAATATACGGGAAACGCTCAAACTGCTGGAAGGGTTATGAGACTGTCATAACGTGAATTATTGAAAAGGTAATTATCAGCTAATTATCATATGGTTTACAAAATAGTATTTTATATATTCTTACACAACTAAAATACATATTTTCATTGTCAATGCAAATTTTCCAATTTTAAGCATTGTAACATCTTTTAAAGTGTGAAAACTCTGTTGAGTGTAATCTTTTTTGTTATAATGCTTCATTTTCTATATAGACATAGAAGCCGTTTTGTATGAAGTATGTAGTTTTGGAATGCTGCAAAAACTTGCATTAAACATGCTGAAGTATACATTATGAATATGTGAGTAACGTAGAGCAGCATGAAACATAGGAACATATGCTACCTGTTACAGCACCGGGAGACAACAGAAAATGTGTTGCATTGCTTAAAAAAACAAAACAAAAAAACATATATTAATAATTCAAACCAATCAATTTGCTTATGGGCTGTTTATTACAGAAATAATCTTAATGTGTTTTTAAGGTTTTTTTTCAACACTATAGTTCAATCTATATGTTGGTACAGTTTTAATAAAATCATATAAATATATTTTTGTTTAAAATATTAATTCCACTTTTACTTAATTTCACAGGTACAGAACATGGTTATGATTAATTCTAAGTAATGATTATTTCTGTTATATTTAGTTTGTAAAACCATTTACAAATATTTTTTAATTTTATATATTTAAATTTAACCTTTTATATTTCTTTATTTTTATTTTTTGGCAACGCCTTTTAATATATTGTGTTAATTCTCTTTAATTCAGGGATATGACAAAATCATTCACAGAGAATAGCATGATGCCAGAGTCCCAAAGCACTTCAAACTGGACTGATGAATGTCTAAGTTCTCAAGACGAGCATGACATGGAGAAGAACAATAGGGAGCATGACAGGATGAGCAAAGGAGAGGATTATGAAGATGATGATGAATTGAACAGACTAGAAGGTGATGATGATGAGGAAGATGAGGAAGAAGAGGAAGGCGATGATCAAAAACCTAAAAGGCGGGGACCCAAGAAAAAGAAAATGACAAAAGCGAGACTGCAGAGGTTTAAAATGAGACGCACAAAAGCCAATACCCGGGAAAGGAACCGCATGCATGGGCTCAACGATGCACTTGACAGCTTGCGTAAAGTTGTGCCATGCTACTCAAAAACTCAAAAGTTATCCAAGATTGAAACCCTTAGGCTGGCAAAAAATTACATCTGGGCTCTTTCTGAAACCCTGCGATCGGGCAAAAGCCCAGATTTGATGTCCTTCGTACAGGCCCTCTGCAAAGGCTTGTCCCAGCCCACCACTAATCTGGTAGCAGGCTGCCTTCAGCTGAACCCAAGAACCTTCCTTCCAGAGCAGAGCCAGGAAATACCCTCACATATGCAAACAGCAAGTTCTTCCTTCCCTGTTCATCCATACTCATATCATTCCCCTGGTCTTCCCAGTCCACCATATGGTACCATGGACAGCTCCCACATTTTTCATGTTAAACCGCATTCGTATGGAAGCGCATTGGAGCCATTTTTTGAAAGCACTCTTACAGACTGTGCTAGCCCTTCATTTGATGGACCCTTGAGCCCACCATTAAGCGTTAATGGAAACTTCTCCTTTAAACATGAGCCTTCTTCAGAGTTTGAAAAGAATTATGCCTTTACCATGCACTATCCAGCAGCAAGTCTGGCGGGACCACAGGGTCATGCTTCTCTTTACTCAAACACTGCACCTCGCTGCGAAATCCCCATTGACAACATCATGTCATATGATGGACATTCCCACCACGAAAGAGTCATGAGTGCCCAACTGAATGCTATTTTTCATGACTAACTAGACAAAAAGTCAAAATGCATTGCAGAATCCAATCAAATGTACTCAATGAATGTCTTGTTTAAGGCGTCAATGCATTGGGTTGCTATATCACTGCAAAGTGCAAATATTACATACTTAAAATAATGTATGTATTTATTGTTATTACTGCCTTTAGGAGAAATGAGGATGCAAATTCCCATTCACCTTGTATTATACTCTAATAGTGCTTCTATTTAAAAAAAAAAAAAAAAAAAAGCCACTCTAAGAATTGCCGTGGCTATATTCTGATTGTGTTAATTATCTGATCCATTTGACAAAATCACAAGCAATAATTAGGAATCTATGCAATTTTTAAAGTAATAATGGGCCAATTTAAACTATATATATATTTTTTTCAACCAACATTTTACTACTTATCTTTACCATAAGGAATTATTTTGTACAGAATTTTTAATGAACTTTTATAAGGTCGATTTCATATTTTAACCCATACAACTCCATCAATATTTTATTAAAAAAAATAAAAAAAATAAAAAATAAGTAATTTTAACAATTTAACCAGCAGACAAGTGCTTAGACATTTATTCTGTTATGTTAGCACTTCCTTAAGGAATAATCATGCAAGGTTGCACAATCTTGACAATTCTTTTGACGATATTCAGAAGCAAAATACTTGAGTGGGTGTACAATATAAAATCTTTTAAAAGCATATCAAGACGTTGCTTGACTATCACATAAAATGTGCACTGTTTTTTTTCTTAATACTCTATATAGTCATTCTTTTAAAATTCTAGGAAGCTCTTGCCTCATAAATTTAACTCATTGATTCTATAAATGGATAATCAGTGGCTTATCACGTGGAGCCTGCAGTTGATCAGGTTATCAATATTCAGATGTATTCCTGTAGTAGGTAATTAGTGCAGTAGATACACTATTCACACTACTTATTCCATAAATATAGATCAATAGATATATTGCATGCACAATGCAGTCCACATAACGTGATGTTTGAAGTGTATAATGCTGGTTCAACTTGAATCAATTTGTACTCTAATTTTATTTGCAATCTTGTGTATTATTATGATGTATTGCCACAACGCATTGGGGATTTATAATATACATCTCCGAACCACTTATATTCAAATAGTATTGAACATTTGGTAAAATGTTGTATTTCTCCTTTATTGTGATTTTCTTAGTGTATGTAATTACTATGCGATTATTGTTTTATTTTGATAGCTCATAAAAGGTGCAAAATGTATTATTTGTAGAATAAAGGAAATTATCACAATTGGTTATTAATATGTGTGTGTGTGTGTGTGTGTGTGTGTGTGTGTGTGTGTGTGTTTGTGTGTGTGTGTGTGTGCATTTTAAAGTTTGTATTTCATCACTACACTTGGTTACAGATAAATTAAAATTAGGCACTTCTCAAGCTTTGTTTCTTAAATCTCCTGTTTGGAAATTTGGCCTTCAATATTGAAAAAGTAAGAAAATATATTTTGGCATGCGTAGGCTACCTGAAACTAGTACAATCTTCCCGTTGTTCATGATATTTTCTCTTCCACGGCAGGTGTGAGGATCAAAGTTAATTTCTTCAAACTTTGAAAAACATTGTAGCTTTTCTATTTCTGCTTCATCTTCCATATGGAATTCTTCTTGGTGACGGAGAATAATTTTGCGCCAGTTTAGTAGACAACAGTAATGATAATACATTAAAACATATGTCTATGTCTATGTATGACAATATCCCTTTATTTATTAAGAAGTCATTGCAATTTAATATCTATATTGTAAAAATGTTATAAGTTTTAATTACATTTAAAAAAGAAAATCTATATTAGGAACCACATACAGTAAAACCATGTCTTACCTCATCCTTGACTAGAATTCCTCACAGTCAGCTCTCTGACCCTCGACACAGATACAGCCCGGTTTCCCTAGAAGGCAGAAGGAACTAAAAGACAATTCTCCTGCCCACGCTAAAATGTTATAGTGCTTGTCTTTGCCATATATGTGGTGGCTGTGTATCTTGAGAATATGTACTTGGCATCATTTATTTTCCCCTTGGCAGTTGTTTCATCCCTATTAGCATAGTCTGATTTCTGTGTATATTTAAGGCCATAGTCCTGAAACCATCATTGAACATTTATCATGCAAATCTCCCCATTTTCCAGAGTGCAAGCATATTATTTTAAGTCTCTGTTTAGCTCTTTATTTTGGTCTCTTAATAGCTGCCCACATTTTACAGACAGACCTGAATGGCATTTTGGATAATCTAAGGGGAAAAAGGCATCTACATGAAAGACCAAATTACCACCACATTCCCTTTCTAAAACAAACTGCACCATAAACGCCAAGTTTCTAGGAGGGGTGTCAACTTCACTATTTACGTACCGGTACATATCTGCAAGCACTGTCATGTCTTGAATCCTAAATTCATCTTTAGATGGGTACATGCATTGCAGCAATTCAATTTCATAAAGCTGAAGTTGAATGTGTTCCATTTGTCTGGCTTGCAATCACCTGGTGAACTAAACTAATAATAATAATAATAATAATAATAATAATAATAATAATAATAATAATAATAATAATAATAATAGTAAACAGTAAGCAGTTAAAATGTAACAACAGCCTATATTGAAAAATGGATAACCTAAAGAAGATACTACAAAGCTTGTATTAGTACTTTTTTTAACATTTCAGTCAATTGATTACTCAAAGAATAACATAAGGCATTTCTTTAGTCTGTCAAGGGGCAGCACACATGCCACCATCTTTTATTCAAACCAAGGCAGTCACAGATGTTCCTTCTGCAGGGTAGGTTTTAATTTATGAAAATGATTTTGTTTATGCATGAATGCACTCTGCATAACACAGGACATTTTTCTGATGGGGAAAATACCACAGATCCAATGCCAATGTCAAGCACATATTCTCTTTAATGTCTAATGACTATTTATAAAGCTTTGTCATATCACAACTAACCTTTTCAATTACCTGATTTTTTTTCACATTAGGATTACCACCTGTCACTTTGCAATAAATCTGATTTACTCTAAAATGTAAAGGCAACATTAACCTACAAAAGAATGTTGAGATTTATAACAGTTTAAGTTGGATCACAAAAGGGTAGATTTTGTAAATTAACGAATAATTACATTTTAAAATTAGTATGCAAAGTTTATTTCTATAAAGACATAAACCTATTTGTTCATTTTTAAAAAAAGAACTTGGTCTCACTTTAATCATGGACTTCATTAAGATCAAACCCATCAAACTGCACGGTACACAAAACAACTACATTTCGTAAAATCTAATTAACAAAAACAAATATGGCAATAATTAAAAATGTAAGAGAACACAAATGCTATTGCAATATCATCGATTTGTATTTTCAGATGTGTTATATCTCAGGTCTGCATAAAAAGAGGGTTGAAGAAGAAGAAGAAGAAGAAGAAGAAGAAGAAGAAGAAGAAGAAGAAGAAGAAGACATGGAAATTAGACTGTAATAAACTTTAGAATAATCAGATGTTGAGATACAGTAAAGAAGTCTTAATTAGAAGTACTGTTACCGAATTCCAATTATAATTTCTTTATTTTTATCAGCTTGGTCACAGTAAGTGAAATCTTATAGTGTTATCACTGCTCATAGCTACAGTGGTACCCATACAAATTGACCCCTCTATTAATTTCAGTATTATTCACATGAGTAGCATGGAATAAATGTTGATTTCTATTTAAAATATATATTATAACACTGGGGTCATGTGATCAAAGTAAACGCCTTGCTGTTAGGTTGTATTGGTTTTGTGTGACTGACCCATTACATATCATCAACACTTCAGCCCTCCCTACCCTTCAGTCACATATTCCTATTTAGTTCCATAAATGGCAGTTTATGCGCATAACAATTCAGCTCTATTTATGGGACATATGATAAAGTGGCACCATTATTCACTGTTTGAATAGCAACATTGTAGTGCAATATTATAAATTAGGGGCAACGAAATCAGTCATGCACACAGTACATGCAACCAATGCTGTCTTTTTGCTGCAAGGTACTGTAATGTAGTATTTATTTATTCATATTTTGTCGCTGCTGTAGTATAGCAAGGGACTCTTTGTTTTCATTATAATGACATGAAAATCACAGTGTAGCACGGACGAGCATGCGCGTGACCTAAACAGAGGACGCCCAAGCGAGCGCGCTCAGCATGTAACCAAAGAATCTAAAAAGGAAGTTCATAGCGTAACATTAAGCCAAGGTGCCGCACTGAACTGGAAAACAACCTTTCAGGAGAATTGCTTAAAATATAAAGATTTGTCATGTTTGAGACGCCTCGCAGATCTGCTACCGTTTTAAATGCCTGGTCTGGGAGCTCGGAAGACTTGCAGCAGCAGGCGCAACTGGTGTCTCCAGTCAGCACAGACAACACAGGCAAGAAAAAGAAGAAAATGAAACCGCCGCAACGCTCTGTCTCGGTCCCACAGCTGTTCGCCTTGGAAGATGCTGCAGACTCGGAGGCCGAGGAAAGGCGAACTGGAGAGAAATGCCAAACAGAAAGAGACGCCGAGGAGTCGATCCTTAGGGGTATATTTAAAATAGAAAAAAAGAGCTGCGACGTAGAATTAAGAGCGAGTAGATTGGTATGGACTCCAATCCAGCCCGAGACCCCTACAGGTGGGTTGTGATGTGTTTGCACGGTTTCCATGACAATGTAGGTGACTGATGTGTATACATGACTAGAGTAGTAATGATAGTGAAGCCATAGAAAATATAGGTGCAGGTATAGCATGCATTTTACAGTTTCTTCACCGTTTAACATTTATAAATACTAAAGTGCAGTAGCATGCGAATGGAAATTTGAAATTAGTAACCCATATATAATTATGGACACAAGCAGGATGCCAACTATGTATGGTTTTTCAGTCATCCTACTTGCTTAAATAAATAATATATTTAAAACATGTAGACGTGTCAGATGCTGTAACTACAAAAACATATGCACTGCATACAGTTATATTTACCTGTGCTTTGTCTTTAGTTTAGAAAGTTGTGACTAAGTATATCTCTTTTTAGTATTACAAGATGGGTACTCTACATGCACATACTGGGTGTTAGAGTATTGATCGCTTTGAATCTCAGATGACACAATTGGGCCTTATTCAGAAAGCTTACATTTAGTTTTAGGTTAATTTATGTTTGGCATGTTCTCATGTCTTTGCAAAGTTTTATAAATTCTGCAATTAATCCCGCCAAATGCCATGTTCAGGGTGCTGCAGTTTGATGACACGTTTACAAGCCTTACACAATTTAACAGTAGAGGTGAAGTAGGAGACAGTGCTTTAAAATAATAATGGCTTCAGATTACCACAGTGTTTTGGGTAAATGTGCATCAATTAAAATGTATTGAAGTTTATTCCAGCTCAAGTGGACAAGAAAAGTTGCTCGACCCTTGTCAATTACTAATTATCAACACTTTGTTAGAAAGCCCTTGAAACAAGCTTTATCATGATACCAACGTTGTTTATGTAGGGCACTGTCCACATTAAAAAAAATAGGTAAAGGTCATCAAAATGGGCAAGTATAACTTCAGACACATTTTCACCATGGGCATCATCTTTTGTACACAACACCTACTTTGGATCTCTTCTCCATGACATGTGGTTCATCATCAAACACAAATGGAAGAAACACATCGCCCGTATATGGTCCACGTGAGCTGGAATGACCCTATTACTTTTTATAAAAAAAAATTTAAAAAAATATTTTATACACCAGATATTTAAAGGTAAAGAAAAGTCAAGTAGGGAAATGTTTTTGGCTAGTGCATCAGTATAAACAGACAATTGTTGCATCTTTTTATTTCTAATTCTTTATTACTGGTACCAGTCATTTAAAGTAAAGGTTGATGTACTGTACAGATTAAGTTACATACTCTTTATAAAGGGTAACGGGACAGTCTGTGTACAACAGCTGACCTACAGTGACCTTACTACTCTGGACAGGTTTCCATTTCACTAAAGAAGTACCTAATGGAGTGAAATTCTTCACACCTAGAACATGTATAAGTAAATATTAATATTAATATTATTATGTTTTTGATTAATTGGTTCATAGTCAAATTATGACTAGAAATTCCTAATATAAAACGAATTAAGCTTGTTCAAGAGGTAGGCTTTTAGTTTCAGAGCATTGTGAAAAAAAAGTTGCTTCCCCTATCATGGGGTCAGATCATGGGATAAAGGATACAGAAAGCAATGCAGATAAGTGGGACCAAGTTAACCTGGAGCCTGATAAGTTAAAACAGACCTTTAAAACCAGTTCTAAAATGAATGGGAGGCAAGGAAGTGAAGACCCTAGCTGCAGCATTTTGAGCAATCTGATTCAAAACCAAACACCATGATTGCCAACAAAGCCTTGCACTGATCTGTCTTATATGAAACAAAAGCCTGTATAATAATGAAGATGCACTGCTTGTAGCAGAATATGATGGCAGATGCAGTTCTGCCTTCAATGCACCATTTCCTTCCTGACCGGGGTGGACAGTGCCAAGATAACAGTGCTAGAAATAGAGGGGTCAGGGACTGATTTGACGAGCACAGCAGGGACTTCAAATACTTCATCCATTGGCCTGCCCAATCACAGGATCTCAGGCTAATCAAGACCCTGTAGGATGAACTTGATCAACATATCCTTGGAAGGTAGCCTTAAGATGCTATTTCAACACTGAACAATATGACTGGTTTTAAAGGCTTTTGCTTCTGTGAGATATCTAGAAATGACATACATAGAAATGGTGTGTCAGTTATTATAGAAAATTTGAATCCTAAAAAGCATTAAAGTAATTGTAGCTAAAAAAAAAATAGTTCCATAAAATGTATCTGCCGTGAACATCCATTCAGTATATTGGTCTCAAATATAAAGTTTTGAAAGAAACACTTGTTATAGTAAACATGTATTTATATTTCAAAACATGATATTTCATACTACACTAGGTTAAAGACAACTCTTATAAACAATGCTTTTAGACTGTCTTGTACTTCCTGGGTCATTTCACCTGGAGAGTAAAATTGTCCCCACCCCTTTACTATCTTTCTTTCCTGACAATAACCAATCACTTGCTTCCCCTGTTGCTTTCAGCCAGTAGCATACTTTGACCCAGAAGACACTTCTAGGGTGAAATGACCCAAGAAGTGCAAGTGCAAACAGACAACCCAAGAGTAAGGCATAGGAAGCTAGAGCTTAATTTAACCTAAAGTAGTACCAGCTATCATGTTTTAAAATTAACCTACATGTTTTTCTTTTAAAACTGCACATTTGAGACCCATGTAGCTAATGGATGTGCAAAATGACAAATATATATATGGAATTATTTTGCTACAAATCCTGAAAAAAATATATACAGTTCAACCTCTTTCTTGGTCATCTGGGAAATTAATTTGGTGTTGTCAGTGTTGCCTCTAGTTGACGTATTGTGCAGTGCAAAAATACTGTTCATTCAACTCAATGTAGTACATTTTTTAACAAGATTACATCGGGTCCTTATTCCCAGTAGAGCAATGGCCTATGATTGAAAGCCTGGGTGAAACCTTTTAGTAAAAAAGCATGTTGAAGTTTAATGTGATTGCCTATACTGAGTCTGATATTTGAACCTTTAGTGATGACATAAATCTTGCATCTTAGGCGGCGTTTACATGTACAAGTCATGACAGTTTTCCTCACAACCTGTTTGCCATACTTTTCAGGAAATGTGTTGCTATGCAGTTCTGATTTAGGTGAAAATATCAGCCGTACCAATGAAGATTACTCAATTCATAGTCATTTAGGGGAAGGGATATTTCAGTGTCCGTGTCTGCTTACTAAGTAGGAAAAGAACGACTCTGAATATCGTGAGGAGAGCTTCATGCGTTGCCATGAAGATAAAAACATTTAACAAGGGAAATAAATTCACGTGTTGTCGTGCACATTCTGCATTACGCCACGCATCAGCTACTTGTTTGTCTGGTTACCTTTCACATACACACACACACACACACACACACACACACACACACACACTTTTTACAGCTATTTGTATCGTGAGAAAGCGATTGACCCTGCCCTTAAAGTCGCGCTGACCAAAGGACGTTCTTTTGCTGTTTTGCATGACAACATCACCTATTCGCGTGACAACGTTACAGAGTCAAGACTGTAGAGTCGATTTTCATGTGCATGTAAACCCAGCCTTTCTTAATCATAGAACTTACCTGCCTTTGGGGCTTAAATGCTTTACTTAACATGGTAAAGTAATCAGTTTGTCGCTAGATTTTTTTTATAATCTGGTCTTTAAGTACCATGCCCAGATTTGTTGTTTCAATCAGGAGCTAAATATGTTGTTTTAATTATGGATTGTCTTTCTTTTTTTAGCTATGAAGAAATAACTGATATTTATAACAATTTAATAAAAACAAATGTACTTTTGTAACAATGCCACATAATAAAATGCAATATGGTGCCAAAAAAGTCATGTGGAACAGATGTGCTTGTAATAGACACCAGTCATATGTTACGACCACCAAGTAAGGCATCTGTCAGTCTAATGGACAGTCAGCAAATGTTCAAGTAAATGATACCCAGAAAAAAAGAACTTCTGTTCAGTAAAGATGAATATGTATATTTACATATTCCCTCACATTTTCATGTTTTCACTCTTTAGATTATGGAAATATTGTGTTAATGTTATGCGGATTGTATCCACCAAGTGAACGGCAGCTTCTTCAATTTCCTCCTATCAGCTACTGTGTATACATACAGTAGTTGACAGGAGGAAATTGAAGTTTTATACAGTTTATTTAGACAAAATTAACTGGAGGAAAATGGTATTCTCATTAATTCTTTTAAGAGTCATGAAGCACTCAATAAAAAAAAGGTCTCATGAACCTTGTTTCAAAAGATGAAAGTCTTAAACATTAAACGTGGTGTGAGCACTGACGTTCAGTAAAACTGAAAATCATACAATTTTGCAGCTTCCTAGAGCTGGTCTTATGTTTTGATTTGTTTATGTAAAGCATAGGTTGCATTTGTGTCTGTAATAATACACGCCAGTGCTGTTAAGCCAGAACTCTCATTACAAAGAAAGCATCTAATCACCCCCTATGGCCTTTACCAAATGCTATCACAAAACTGCCAAAAAAAAAATGCAGAAAAAGCACTCATAAGCTAGGTTTCTCTATTTTATGGTAATGTGAATTTATTTTGCCTTGGGATATTTTATCCTAGTAGTGTCCTCTGTTCTTTAGGAAGGTAAGGTCTGGCACATTTGGACAAATTAACCCCAGTAGGTAAAGTTGTAGAGAGTTGAAATTAAAAGCTTTAAAAAGTCGAAATCTGACATTTAGCATATTGTTATTGAAAATATTAAGATTTTTCTAATAAAATATTTTAGCAGATGTTATCCATGATTTTTTTAATAAATAATCAAGATAATGTGCTGTTATAGCATACTATAGTAATGCAAAGCTATTTTTTGTTTCAGTATACAGAATATGACAACTATACTGTATCTATTTATGAAAAAAAAAAACTATGACTTGTACATTTATCCTAATTCAGCTTTACATTGTTATTATTAAGTAGGCTTAGTGTGAACTATACTTCTTCCATGTCTGGTCATTTTCAGAGAGGAGTAGAACAATTGTAAGGGCATAAAACTAGCAAGATACAACTTTGCTGGATGGTGCAGTTAAATTACAATCCTGTGTAGTTTCTTGGTGGTCCTTACTTTTAAATTATTTTACACTTGCCCCACAACACAATAGGATCATTTTACATCATGTCTTACCCTTGGATTAAATGTATCATTTGGTACTTTTAAAAATGACTATATAAGAATAGCAGAGGCATAATTAAAATGTAATCCTAGGGAAATGGCTTGAAATATGATTATTAAGCACTTATGATCATATATTTTATGGATGTAACAGATGCTAAATACAAGCCTAGGAACAAATGAACTAAATATGTCCCTTGTCAGTAATACAGTCCAATCTGCTTACAGTGACTACTTAAGGGACTAGCTGAAAGTGTTCTTTAAAATACCTGTGTTTGATTGAACATGGAAATTACTGTAATGTCATATCACACTGACCAGCACTATCCTGTCTGCATGTAGACTGCAATATTCCATCAGTAGATGCTATATTATTATTAAACAAATAAAATGGTCCATTTCAGTTGGAGAAGTCAATTAATCCTGGGATTAATGTTCCAGTCTCCTTTGTTAGCTAAGTTAATGATCTATAACCAGGATAAACAACAGTACCAGATTCTGACAGCTAATATTTTCTTCACAGATGGAGCCTAGAATCTTGTTATTCTTATTTAGCTAGATTAATGTAACTATTGTTGAATATCCTGTATCACCTTGATTTAGTCAACACCATTATTTTATGGGGTTTTTTTTTAGAAACTGCTAATGGGATGCAGTGGAAATCTGTTTATCCGTGTGCTCGGGGGACATAGGTCCACGGATGTGTGAAATCCGCAGATAAATTAGGTGTGTTTGCGTGTTGCTAGAATGCATGAATAAAATACAAAAGCTAGTAATGTAGTGTTTACTGAAGATGTATGCAATACAATATATTACAAAGAAGAATGTTTTAAAATTAGTTTACTTTGACAGTGTTACTCCTAAATCTTCAAAATGCAATACACCTCCAACCCCATTTCCATAGCTTTTTCTGTTACCATTTTTTTTTTATAATAATAAAAAATCAATAAAAATACTACAAAACTACAAGATCATAAGACACTTTATGACAGGAATAAGCTATTCAGCCCACCAGAACTCACAATTTTCATATACATTAAGTTGTGTGTCTAACAGCTAGACATATCACAAGGTATTATTGCTAATGTATTCCACGCATGAATATTAAATAATGGTAGCTAAGTGAATTTCAAACAAAAAATACATTTCTATAAAAATATGTTTTACTTTAAAACGAAATAAACAAGCCTGCTGTCATCATCACGTTGCTGTTATACAATTTGGCGTTAAATGCAATATGTTGTAGACTGACGCATGCTTCATTATGTGTATGTATGTGCACCGTGGGCATTAAGTTTACATTGGCAATAATATACTGTATTTCAGAGATAAAACTCGTCAGGGAGCCACGGATAATTTAAGTCATGGATGAATGGGTTGCGGATAAATTAGGTTCTACTGTGTGTGTGTGTGTGTGTGTGTGTGTGTATATTTTCTTTATGTAAAACCCAGTGTTTTATTTATTTATTTATTTATTTATTTATTTATTTATTTATTTTACAGTATAACACTAATTTGACTATTACATCCTTGTATATTTGCTTCAAAACACATTGCTAGTGGTGTTGCAATAAATATATATTTTAATAAGCAATACATCCCAGTGTAGTGGTACCCCAAATATGGAAAACAATTTTGTAAGAAAACAATATTTTAAAAACATGTTCTACATTAAAAACACTTATGATACATAGCAGTATGGCAGTATGGTCATGCCTCCTATTTGCCCCATAATGCCATTTCACTGCCACTTGGGTCAGAACACGCTTAATGTTTAAGACTGTTGTCTTTTGAAACTAGGTTTCTGAGACCATTATTAAATAGTGCTTTGTGACACTTATAAGAATTAATAAAAATACAATTTTGCATTCTCATAACAAGTTAGAACATAGATAGATAGATAGATAGATAGATAGATAGATAGATAGATAGATAGATAGACAGTCCCTTAACTACACATACAACGCTATAAAGGTGTAGCACTTTCATTAGAAATTCAGCACTGGCAACGTGATTTTATAGAAAGGTATGAAAGAAACAGGTAGTTGTAAGCCTGGTTAATATGGCTTGGAGGAATTTAATTGACCATTAAATCCAATGCTTTATAAATGTATTTGCCTGCTTCTCTGAACATGCCTTCAATTTTCAGGAACTAATTGTACCTCTGAGGTTACTTGAGTCTAGTTTATAGTGTCCAGGGAGAAGACAAAGTGACAAACATGTTTCAATCATTAATGGCTTAGTTTCCATTATTCTGTAATAAACACTAGAGATCTTTAATGCAATTGAAATGTTAATTACAGACTTGGTTCTTTTTCAAAGTTCATTAATACATAAGTTATAAGTGGCTGGAAATGTTCATGGAGAATGCCAGCATTATGTAAAATAATCAGATGTAGGTCAGATTGATCTTTTCAGTGGTAGGCTAAATATAATGATACCGTAGGTGTTGTTCTGATTTTCCAGCTAGGGCTTGATATAGAAACAAAGGATGAAAGAACACAGAACTATTACAGCACATATATCTCAGGTTCCACAAACCCTCATTAGCACTAATCTTACCTAATGTTACCTTTGGTAAGGTAGTCCACGATTTAAGAGAAATAAAATAACCAAGGCAGTTGCAGGATGACAACTTCTAATAGAATCAGACAATCTAAAGATGACAACTTCTAATATAATCAGAAAATTAAAGCAACAGATGTTAAACTTTGCACAATGATATGTCTCCTAGAAACAAACATTTGTAGAGTGCAGGTTCATTGGTAGAAAAAAACATGGCAAACACACAACCTGAATTACTGGCATGTCCTTGTGTCTCATTTATTATTATTATTTATTTCTTATCCAGGGCAACTTACAATTGTTTCAAAATATCACATTATTTTTACATACAATTACCCATTTATACAGTTGGGTTATTACTGGAGCAATCTAGGTAAAGTACCTTGCTCAAGGGTACAGCAGCAGTGTCCCCACCGGGGAGTGAACCCATGACCCTTTGGTCAAGAGTCCAGAGCCCTAACCACTACTCCACACTCCTGCTCCACTAGAGGTACACATTGAGACATATAGATGGAATTAAATGTTCTAGGGAATAAGTTCAATATTCTAGGGAATTTGTTATATTGTACTTCATGTGCATTTAAGTTAAGCTATAGAAATGCCTTAAACATAAGCCAAAGTAGTTTTGGATATGGTGCTATTTAACAATGCAAATGTATTTCAAAATTAATTTAACAATTTACTTTAACAATTTTAAAAAGGAGAACTCTATTATAAACTTCATTAATATTAAAAAAATGTAAATATGTTTTAGTAAACTCAAAACAATAATAATAATAATAAAATAAAATAAAAAAAAACACATTGAGTAAACTAAAGTTGCTGTATATTCTATATTAATTACATCTTGCTTCCAGTAACAATTTAAAAATATAAATTCTGAATTTTTGTCAGTCTGGGCATACAAAACTCTACAGGCACAGGTGGGAAATATGGTATTAGACAACATGCAGGGCAACACATGGCACAACACAACATGGGGCAAAGAGCATGCAATCTGACCTGGCAACACATCTTTTATTTGGACAGGTTTCAATAAACAGTATTAGTTTTGTTTGTAAACACATTAAGCATTAAGAAATATTTGGAGCCCTTACAGTATATTAATGTCTTGAAGCTGGTCTAACTGTATTAAAACAACACCAAAAATACCAAATCAAGGAAACTATTCTAAAACATTAAAACTGCTTTAATGCAATAGACAGACTAACTAATACAGAATTGGTGATATGATTTAATCCTTACAGTTGAATTCTCCAAGTTTAAAATACCCAATTACTACTTTTTAACTGTATTATTAGATAAGTCCAATCATTTTAATCTTTTACAAAAACTGATAATTTAAAAATCATTAATAATATTATAATATGCAAATGGCACCCCGTGTACACATTGAGCAAGATTAGTGCTGGGAGGAAGCTTGTATCCATCTGGAAGCAATAAACTTTTCTAGGAGACTGCACAGTTTTATTTAATCTTAGGACTTCTCACTGTGAATAAAATTAAGGGTTGTTCCGATCATGTCATTTTAAATCAGTCTCATAAATGCCAAGAACTGACAGTGACAGCATAGTGAAACACAGTTTGACTTGCAATATATTCATTTTATTTTAAAACCAGAATGAGAAAGGAAGTTTATTATATAGTTGCCTTCTATTTAAAAAATAACCAATTTTCTGTACACAGTATGTGTGATATAATGTATATTTTATCTGTTGTTAACAAGGAAAACCAGAAATCTAATTTTACCTGCACTGCAGATACCAAGGATAAAGGAGTTCTAGCCAAATTATCAGTTTTTTTGTTTAATAAGTTTAGTTATGCCCGTATTAAAACACACATTTATAGAGGAGAACCCGAACACATTCTGAGAACAATATACACAATTTAAAGTGCAAAGTATTATTTTTGTATATCAAGTAATATAAGGTCAATCAAGTAAAATACTTGCAGGCTCCAACTTTTAGGTGAATTGTTTTTTACCTTTGTACCTTATATTTAGTGTTCTGAAGTTATGGAATAAGTATATATATATATTTTTTATAACAAACATCCTAACATTTATTGCTAAAATAAATGGGTGCACACCTTACAAAAAGAGTGAATTCTGTATTTTATGTCATTTCACTGTCCACAGAGTGTCTTCTAAACATCATATTGCTCATACTTTTGTCTTGCAGAAGTGGTAAGTGAGAATGCTTTACATTTATTTTCAGTAACACTTTAAAACAAAAGTCTGAATTTATTAAAACAAAAAATAGATCTCAGACTTACATTTTAAGAGATATTTCTGCTTTGCCATTTACTTTTAATCAGTTTCGCCTGTATAAAACTGCACAATTGCTTTAAAAGGTCCTGCAAGTCAGGGTTTTAGAAGTTAATGAAGACTATATCCTATGTCTTTACACCAATGGACTTTGCAGGTACAAGTCTATTTGAATAAAAAAGACAACATTTTACTTTTCAAAGCTTGTAAATAAATCAAATTAATAAAACATGCAGATTTGACAGGCTTGCCTCTGTTTTGGCTGAGAAAGACAAATACATTTCTAGAACAACAAAGACAGACAGCGTTCTGGATTATAAAGAATGAGTATCAAAGGATTAAAGCCTGGAGCAGCCTGTTTGATGGTGGATTTTCTTTTTATATCCTAACAGAAGTGTGCTTTCAGAGTGGCATTGTTAGACAGCAAGTTTCTGAAAGGACTGTATTGTTTGTTTTTTTTTGAACAAAACAAGCATATCATGGCGTCCTGAAATCAGCAAAAAAATGTGCTTTATATATCTCAGCTAAACAATAAAGAAAATAGAAAGGCTTGCTCTCATTTTCCCCGTTAACATGTAAGGCATTGACTCCAACCTGCCGCTCTACAGCATGCTATGGGAATTGTTTTCTGCTTAAAAAGGTATAAAAACAACCTTTACTGTTTTAGCTCCTCTGGTGCGTCTTCTGTCTTTTCTTATGTTTTTGATTTGCAATCAGAATTCCTTAACTTTACATTAGTGCCAACAGCAGCCTGCACTCCTGTGTACCTATTCCCATACTCTGATTAGCTGACAATTTGCTCACATCTGTGTAAAGCAGGGCTTCTCAAACTTGGTCCTGGGACCCCCTGTGGCTGCTGGTTTTCATTCTAACCAAGCTCTCAATTATTTAACTAGATCCTTAATTGAACTGATAATTTGCTTAATTCAACCTTTTTACTTGTTTTCAGCTCTGGAACAGTTGCATATTTCAAGTTAGCTATAACAATTGATAAGTAACCTGAACCGCAAATTAATAACATGCTGAACTACTGTAAATTGGCTTTGACCACAGATCTTAACACTATTGAAATGATTACATTGTACTGTGCCTCGTTAAAATCTATTGATGTTGCATTTCTGTGCAGAATGAAAGCAGCAGTCCTGATGTGTTTTCATCCTGCTGGCTGTAAGCAGGTTAATGCAGTTATAAAGATTTAGGTAACAGGTTTGGTTTAAAATTAAAGTGTATTCAGATGTATTGCTTTCTGCATCCTACTGTTTTAGCACAGTGTGTGGTGTATTCAAACAGAATTGTATTATTCTTAATTGGGGAATTAGCTAAATAAGTAGATCCAAGTGCCAAGGATGAATATTCACGTAAAATGTTGCTAGGCCTAACACAAATCTACGTAGAGAAATGGTTGTCATTGAGTTTCATATATCAGGCAGGCTTATTTTCTAGGCCGTATTTAAAAAGTGGACATGTGCAGAAACTGCGGACACAATTAGTGTCAAGCAGATAAATCCAACTCTAATCCTGTTTGCAGTCTGCATCAGACAGATGTGCCAGGATTGATTTAGACAAGGCCACAGTTTACAGTACTGTTTTTTTTTAATGCTCTAGACTATTTCATTTCTGTAAAAGCAATGCTAAATAAGTCTAAATGTGTGTTACTGTTTGTCCCACTGCAAACTGGTAGTTGTGTTCACCAAGTTAACACATGACAGTTTGTCCTTGTCCCTGTTCACAGAATGCCCTGTCTGAAGAGATTATATATATTCCCTGTAATTAAATTGACAATTAAAAGAGTACAACAACAAGAAGAGGTTGTGACTTGAATAAAAAGCATGATATCCAAGAGGTGTATATCTAAAGCCCTTGCAGGAACAGATGGTGCCCAGTGTCTTACTAAGTAATGTGAGAGGACAGTTAATGTTCTGAAACAGTTACAGCCAACAGGCTCCTAATGAAGCAGTAGTTCTAAATGAGAAGATGCAGGCATACTTAGAAATATGATTGTACATCTACTTAATGTTTATTGCATTCAAAAACATATTTAAATACAGTTTAATTGTCAGACTTTACCAAATGGTACTAACGTACAGCTGGGAGTGAAAGTGGGAATGTAAAAGCTCAGCACCACATACTGCAAATTATCTCTAGAGTTGATATGTTGCATGGTTCTGGGTACTGTAGCATAGCAGACACAAATAATAGTCCTGAACTTTTTCATCTTAAAAATAATAATAATAATTAAAAGTCAATTTGGTTTAGGCCTGCACAAATCTTCCTGCATTTCAAAAATAATGCACTGTTAAGCCTTGCCTTTAATTTCATAAAACAGTGACTTGTTTCCATAATTTGGAAGTCATTTTCTTTACTAATGTGGTTTAAGGTTACAGTTGAAGCCCAAAGAAAGAACAACAAGTCTTCATTATACTTTGTACAGTATGCTGCTTCTTGAGACTGATCAGAAGCAGAAATTGGCAACCTCTTATAGAACAGAAGACTATTCATACTGTACAAGGAAAGGGAAAAGAATGATTCTGAAAAATAAACTGAATTGTCAACACTGTATTCCCATATATGAAATTGAATCTGTATTGATTCTTGTTTTCAGGGTGTTGGTCTAGCAACACTAGAAACTTGGAATGGGGATATCATACCACAACCAAACACATTCCACTTGTGATAGATTCGAACAAAGGCATTGGCTAGAATAATATAAGACATAATCTAAGAAAAAAAAAAGTATTAACATAGATCAAATACTATATATATGTTAACTATATATGTGTGTGTGTGTGTGTGTGTGTGTGTGTGTGTGTGTGTAATTAAATGGCATACTTCTGCAAATGCTTTTGCTTTTACATTCTTGTTTATTCCGTGCTTTTTGTCTTTCTCATGTAAACAGGAGGATCCAAGGCAGGAATGCTGTTAAATGAAGAATATGTTGAATTGAAGGAGGTTTTCGCTGTCAAGCTGAAACGTCGCCGTTCTGTGGGCCAGCAGAAAGGAGGGACTCTGCTAGGCATAACCCTCTTTCACTGTGTGAAGAAAGGGAAGAAACTAAAGGACCATGCCATCCACCTCAGCAACATGAGTGAGGACCACTGTGAAGTTTGGTTCAGACACTTCAAAGATATATTAAATGGTAAGTCTGGGTTTAAAATAAGCATTACAAGTTATTATTTATATTCCTGTACTTTACAAATGTTATCACACAATAATTATTTTGAAAAACAAAATTAATTGTGCCCTTGTCTTCATAAAAGTCGTGTTTAAACAAAAAATAAATCTGTTTTGATGAATTAAACACAATGTCAATGGATTTCGTAAGAGGTTTTAGAATGTATTCCCATTGTTCAAGTCTCTCATTAACTTGAATAGGATCCACGGAATCTACAAACCACAATTAGTAGATAAAATATTTATGATATGTGATTTATTACGCTTAGAGTGTGAATTATTACTCTTAGGATAACAAAGCAGCTGTAAATTGGTAATAATGTTCCCTTACCTCATGTCCATGGAGAATGGCTTAGGTGCTGTGAAAAAAAAATAATAATAATAATTAAATGTTACATTTTAGAAATATATTCTAAACATGGAAAAGTGCATGGCTTTCATGAAGTTGTAAAATGGCACAATATGCAGTTTGTGTTCTACAGTTGTACAAAACAGTGTATGGTATGAACTTTAAGCTTTATATCAAGTGTGTGATAAGGCAAATGTTTTAAATAATTCAAATAATTAAAAAAATACAATAATAAGAACAATAATAAGAACAATAATAATAATAATAATAATAATAATAATAATAATAATAATAATAATAATAATGGAGAATGAAACAGCTTTAGAGTCCAATAGCAAGCTGTGTGCTTAGTAAAGGTGTGGCTTTGCCTTCTGGACCATGTGCAAGTGGTCTATTGGACTTGGCACCAAAACCTGACAAAAATCACTACCAACATATTAAAAAGCCTGTGGGGAAGAAAACAAAACAAAAAAAAACAAAACATGCGCTTTAGTGGATCTATATACGGTAATATAGAAAATGAAATGTATCATTAGTCTGGCTAAAGCTGTAGACTAAATACTATATGCTTTGCTTACATTAATTATATAAAAATGTAATGTAACTTTAAACACTCAGTCAAGACTACAACATAGTAAAATTATTTCTAATAAAGACTAATCACTGAAAAGGTTTGACTGATTGATCTTTTGTACTATGAAAGGTGTTAGAGAAAAGGGAAATAGTATACACTTATGTATTATCTGCATCTGGTGTTTATTTCAAGGAAAAAAGGTACAGTTCAATTACTGATTTCAACTGCCAATGAAAATCATCACACACACACAAATGTTTTAGAATATATTTGATCTAATATTAACATTGACAAAAAATGTACAAGCACTTTGTACAGTTATGAAAAAAAAGTTTACTAATTTACAACCTAAATTACCCTTATTTTACAGTTCTGAACAGTGGCAGTCCTGTGCCCTTAGATGAATAAGAGCACATCATTGCTGTTTTAATTAAAAAAAAAAAAATAATAAAATAAAAAAAAAACAACTGTTACATCAGCATGATAACCAAAATATACAGC
Source organism: Acipenser ruthenus (assembly GCF_902713425.1). NCBI lineage: Eukaryota > Metazoa > Chordata > Actinopteri > Acipenseriformes > Acipenseridae > Acipenser > Acipenser ruthenus. Next base: position 39,231,804 of record NC_081198.1, on the reverse strand, counting down.
ATCATCAGGAAATATGATAAAATGCTAACACTAAGACTATATTACAATTTGCAGTGTAGTATGGTTTTAATAAAGATCTATAATCCATATTAATCTCAGTATTCACACACCCCTTAGGTTACCCCTTATTGCTATAGGTGTATGTAACTTCTCAGTGGTGAGCTTCGCTTGGACTATTATATAGTAGAGTAAAATATAAAACATATGTTTTTTTTTGTGGTTTTACAGAGTTAAAACCAATACTCCAGTAAATCCTCAACCACTATTTTATAAAGTGATTATGTTATTACATTGGTTAATCCTTTGAATTAGAGTTGTACATGTTAATACTGCATGATGTAACTGTCACATTCATACTTAACAGAACTGCTTAACATTCACATCAGGGAAATGAAGGTGGTTCTCTATTGCTGTCTTGTCTGTCTGTCGAGAATCATAGTTCCTGCAAAACCAGCAGAGCTCTGGATAGGTTCAAGACCAGAACAATCCTGTTCTTTAAAGATCAGATTAAGTGCCCTTTATGGTTTTTAGACTGCAATGGAAGGCTGTATCTGACTTCATAGTTGACATGAATATATTAACATGATCATTATTATACACCTTGAAGGGGGATCAGTGATGTGACAGAGAAAAGAGTTTATTTTTTATTTCTGATAAAAAAAAATAATGCAGGTCTGATTCTATACCACTTCATACCACCAATTTTAATTTGATTTAATTTGCAAACAGTAGTCACACTTTTTATTAGGTAATCAATGTAATTTCCTGAATATAAAAAAAGTCCTAAAGCTGCCTTTTTCTTTGTAATGGTTTAACCCAACCTTTTTTTTAGAAAAAAACCCAAGCAGTGAAAAATATTCTGTGGGTTTTGTGGTTGATTAATAATAGCACATGGTTTAGTTATAGTGGGTGGCACAAACCCACACTTCTTTTCAGCTTGCTTTTTTCTCATCATTATCTTTAAAAGCAGTTACCAAGCAGTGATCAGCAAAGTCGTACAGGTATCTTGCAGTAAACTAGGTTCTCACATTATGACACCTGGAAAAAACATTGGCTGTGCCACATGCTAGTATGCATGAATGATCAACAAAATTACACATTGATAGCCTCTCACAATGGTAAATAAAAGATTGCTTTGTTTCTGTAGGGGGATAATCTCTGTTGTTTCATACACTATTAAATCACTGCTGCTGAATCTTGCTCCCTAGAGGGAAGCTCTGAGCTGGATTAAAGAAGCTAAATGTTCCCTCACCTGTTACAGCAGTTATTTTTCCACTGCCTACATCTACCGTGTGTATTCTTGACATCCACACGGTTCCATTGGAGCCTTACATTACTGAATATAATAGAGGGACTAGCCAGAAATCATGTGGTACAAGGGTACATATTAAAAAGGTCCTGCTAAGATGAATTCAGAATGAGGCAAGATGATACTGCTCTTTGTTATATCACACAGACAAAACACGTGATGCACTATGACACATGAGGTGCAAAAGCCCAGCTGAGGTAAACAGGGCCAAGATTAAACCTAGTATGTGGCCGTGTCAGAGCCATAATCAGCAAGTTTCCAGAGCCCCATTGACAGTAGTGGCACCTGTGTAATGTGTATGTCAGCCTGTATCTGATATTCTCAGATGACAGTATGTAGATTGCCTTGGAGAGTTGCCCGAACTCTTCACTAGGATTATAAATGCAGCTTCTGTGTGGCATGCCAATAATGCTCCTTCAGGGTTAGACCCAATGGCTTACTTACCATACAGCCTTGCTGGTAAATTCTACTTCTGGGAAATATAGCCTTCATTGGCATGCTTCCCAAAGCTTATATTCACAGTGAAATGTTCTGATCCTTATTCTCATAAGATCTGTAATCATTATAAAATATAATTCCTTTTTTCTTTTCTTTTTCGATTAACCGCCTTAAATGTTTTTCGTGTGCACAGATTCATGTTTTTTAACCTCATTTACCTTGAAATGTTGCTGTGGAACTGTTTTTTTTTGGCAAAGGAAAAAATATATTTTACAATTGTTAAATCCAAGTTACAGCATTTAGTAAGCTTGAGAGAAGTTGTGAGGTTTCTGCTGAATGTTTTGCAGATAAAGTCAGTTACTACAGCAACATTTTAAAGGCACGTTTGATGATGTTGCTGTAGTAACATTTTGCAAGTGAGATCAATTGCCATTCCCATAACTCCACTAAAATCTGTATTTGGACTGGTGTTCAGTTAACCACAACCTAAATGTTAGAAAGGTCCATAATCATGGAAATGCTGTATGTTGTGTGATGATAAACTAACGTAGTCCATTAAATATTGAATCTTTTACTGTCGTTGTAAGGAAATGTACATACATTTATTTTATGTTATATAAAAAAAAGACCTTGTAAACCTTAGGCATTGTTCTCTTCTATTGGTAGTTGTTATGAGGCTTAACTTATGTGAATGTTTCTTTCTGATTTTAATTTTACAAAATACATGTTTATAGCAATTATTAACAATGGACAACTGACTGCTTATTTAACATAAGCCATTTCTGAATCTATTTAGGTGTGCTTGGCATGTTACTGAAGTCTATATATAGTGGCTATAGAGCTAAAATTATTCATCCAAAACTTTAACACTCAATCATAAAGTTAAATGTGTCTTTCTATAAGACAAAAAGATATTTGTTATGAGAAGAAACCTTTAGGATTTTATTTTAAAGCGAGTGCAAAATATATTAAAAAATGGTATTAAAAAAAAAAAAAATCTCCATTAGTTTACATGCAATGAGAAAAAGTTGGTCTTATGAATAGTTGTTGTGTTTGATTATTATCCAGACTATAACTGAGTTTTAATGTAGCATTCAAATCCTCATTTGCAGTATCCAGAATGCAGTAGGTAGTATACAAGATTATATTCTGGAGACAAATCCATGTAGATGTGTTACACAAGATACTCAATTGAATTTCCCACAGAATACAATGCTGGTTGGTAATGGGATGTTCACCTCTCATTTAGGCTGTAATTGATTATTTTCATGTTGATTGTGATTCTAAATGTGATTATTTTAACAGTGCAACAATGCAACACGATGCAATGCAACACGATTACACTGTTACTTGTAATAGCCAACTGTCCTTTTAAATTACCAACATGTTAGATGAACTGTGTGTAAGCACTTGTGTATTCTGGAACCTTAGTACCCTGTATACTCATGTAATATAGCAAATGTTGCCTATATACATGTTTAACTTACAAAAAAAGTCATTATTAATTACACTCTCACAGCTCATTTTCATGTACATGTTGCTTCATGCAAACGCTGTCACAATTTAATCTCTTAGCATTACTTTTTATAGTATAATAAATACTATACACCCACACAGTGATTTCTTATGACAGATGCTTTACAGCTAAAGTGAGTGCATTATGTTACACATTAACAGAGGCTAGTTTTGCATTAACATGTACCCATAGTTACATTTCCTTATTGTCTTAAATGAACTTTTATTGTTGTGGACAGCGTTCATGTTGAATGCGTTCATATTGCAGATGAGACGCTTTTCAAAATAAATATGATAACTTGTCTTATTATTATTTTGTAATCAACGGGTTTACAGGTGTAGCAGTAAGCGTAAAACTAGCACAGATGTGAGTCTGAAAGTGGAGTCTCTGCTAGCCTGACAGCCTTTGTTTCCTCAGCACTTAGATTAACCCGTCTGTCTTCATGGTTCACTAGCTGTCTGATAGATCAAGTTTAAATTGGCACATATTAGCACATTTGTTACCATTAGAGGAACAGTTGGTCATTCTTTGTAACCCGTTGACTAAAGGGAGGAATCTGGCTATAGAATAGAAAGTAAACAGTCACTTCAGGACCTGAAGTCAAGTTATGCACATCGCATAAAATGAAACAGTTTCTTTTTTTTTACCAAGAAAGAAAATAAGTGTTTATTGTGCATCCACTTGTGAGGGATACTGAATAAGCTACGAAGCGCTGATCCCGATTGAAGACCTCTCAGTTGAAGTGAAGTGCAGCTTGGCAGATGCAGGTCTAGAAATCTAGGCAGTGCCATTGTGATCACTTTTCACTGAATGCAGAGCCTTTGCTCTTGTCATATTCCCTGAAGGCACAACTCATTTTTTCTGTTTGTCATGCAAAGCTTTTCAACCATGCCCCTCAATGCCATTATACAAGCACAATACATATGTTTCACAGCTAGAATATTATATCATAAGACACCACATTAACTCTGGGAGCACGTTGTCAGTATTTTTTTTTTTTTATTAGCAGACACCCTTATCCAGGGCGACTTACAATTGTTACAAGATATCACATTATACATTATTTCACATTATACAGATATCACATTATTTTTACATACAATTACCCATTTACACAGTTGGGTTTTTACTGGAGCAATCTAGGTAAAGTACCTTGCTCAAGGGTACAACAGCAGTGTCCCCCACTGGGGTAGCAGTAGCAGGCAACCCTGTACCAGTGCAGTCCTCCTGTTACTATTACACACTTTCGTATGCTTTATATCGAGGGCGTCTGATTTTCGGGTGAATTTTTTTTTCAAACTCAGGTGAATGTTTTTTTTAAAAATCGGGTAGAATTATTTAATGAAAAAATCAGGTGAAATCGGGTGGATTTTTTAATTATAATCAAGAGAGAAAAATATTCGGGTAGAAATCGGGTTTTATTTAGAAAGAAATAAACAAATGCATAAGCACAAAGTGTTGACAATCGACGATCGACATCTCAATGTTCTTGGCTTAAACACACACTCATAAAACAAATAACTGGGAAGAAAAGTGTGTAAAAAAAGCAAAAACCTTAAAGCTGTGTATGCATATTTCTTGCAGCCCACATATTTGTCAGAGGCATTCTTTACTGTTCGTATAAGATTTCATCACTAATACCCTTTTGTCCCATCTATCAGATAATTCTCAGTGCCCCTGCTTGAGGGGACAGTGCTGGAGTAGCTTTTAGCCCCCCTAAAGCTAATGCTTGCTAATGCCTGTTTCTGATCTACAGCCAGATGTACTTGTTGGCAGAGGATCTAAGAAAATGTCTCAGTTTTCTCCTCCTCGAGGTAAATCACTAATAGTATCAATGAAGAAAGAGACACTCTGCCATTTGTGTTCCATGCTGAACACTATCTATTTCTAGGGTGTCTTTCTAGTCCCAGTTTTATTTGAAACATTGGGATGAGAACTCATCATAACCTTGAACCTTCCCATGAAGAGGTCAGGGCTCCACTAACAAGCACTTACTGGCCTCAGCCAATGCTTTAACATTATATTTTCTATACAGTACACATACAATGTCACCGTACTCAACAATATCCCACCCACAATACTGAGTAAGTGGAAAGAAAGCCTCTACTTTACTGGTGAAGGCACTAGTTTGTCTACTTGATGTTTTTAGCAATGTGCCTTTGCAATTTATGTTTGCTTCTTTTTGAAATCATGGTTAAAAAACAATATCGCATACAGCATGATGAGGGCACTAATGTTGCCTTAGTTTATTGTAAGTTTTAACCAACATTATTAGTATGATTTTCTGCTTTTGTACTCTTTTGAATTCCCACAAACCTGTATTTGCCAGCTTCTAAAAACTAAACACCTTGAAGAGAATGTAAGAAAAGATGAAGGTAAAATATTTAAAATAATCCAAACATTTTGTGTATTTTTACTGACATGGGTCGCAGCTGCATTTAATTTTAAAACATTTTAGCAACACCTTTATTTTTAGATGATGAGGAGGATGAGGAGCCCCTTGGAAAAAAAAAAAAATCATCCTTTCCCTTGGGACTGTTGAATATAATGGCCGATTTCATAAGTAAAACAAATAGTTGTTAACCACAGTGCTACTGTAAAAGGCTTTCATTTCACAAGGCAGGGCATAGACAGATTTATTTACATCTCACAATGACACCAAGCTAGCCTAATGATCCTTCAGATCAAAATGTAGGTTCTGAATAGGCCGACAATGACTACCATAATGAGGTGCCACCCCCTCTAATTTGGAGACAAAGAGTTGTCAGTATCTCAGTGCCGTAGATATTTATTCTTTGATAATAATTAAAAAAAAAAGTGAAATAGTTTTACTAATATGGTATGGTTTGGTATGGAGGCTGAAGTAGGCAGATGGGATTTTTTTTGTCGTTATTGAATGTATATCATTCAGCCTTGATTTATTGGAAATATGAGCATGATGAATAGTCCATTAAAATGAAAAGCAAAGTTTATAACTGTTACAGGCCTTAGGGGAGTGTTTGTCAGCTTTCATTGATGCACCATAGTAATTCAGGTTTTCAGATGAAAATGTGGTTTGCATATTCAATTCTGAAACAATTGTTACATTAGGTTGAAATAACCTGTTGTGATTATGTATTTATTGTGTATAAAAGGTTGTGATTTTGCTTTTAATGTAATCTTTCATCACTCACATAATCAGAAAATTGTACAATGGTGAATAATATGTTATGTTTTCATTAAGAATAGACATAATAATATTTTCTGGTAGTAAAACAAAAACAGATTTAGAAATAGGCGTTGCCTCTTTATTCATGTTCATTTTGGTTGGTGTCACAACTCAATCTAGAATTCAAGAGAAGCATGATTCATAATGGGCAGTTTGAAGTTATTTAATAATTTTTCTATTTGTCTTCCTTACACTTCCTTGCCTCCTGACCCTAACTAACAGCAGTGAAACCCCTTTGCACCTGCTCCTGCTGTGGCCTAAGTGTTAGGCAGCCTATGAATGGAGAAAATTGTAGTATCAAATCTCAGCGCCAACTGTGCAGCCAGCACTACTGTCAAATCCCTGCTGAGAGGTGTTCCCCCTTGTAAGTTCCCCAGAGACGTTCCTGTTTTCCCCTGGTTCCCGCTTACTTCTGAACCTCAGACCTTCTCCTCAGCTCAGTTCACTGGATGTTGTGAGGTTGACAAGGCTGTGCGGACTCTGTACACTTATCCCTTGACTCATTAGCAGGTCACGGTTGCACTGGCCCAAGGGTCGTTTAGGTGTCAGATTCAAATAATGAGAATGTTCAAATGGGAATTAATGGTAAATGGATTATTACAGTGCACTTTTTCACCAGCTGAACAAAAATAGCCCCAACTGAAGTGAATGAATCATCTTCCACAGTGAACCCAACTAATTGTTACATTTTAAACAACAGCATTTCCAATTGCAGAAGCCAATTAATTAAACAAATATATAATTACTGGGTAAAGGATGGTATAAAATGGCAAGAAAATAAAAGGGACTTCTGGGCCTCTTTATTCAAAACACTTCTTAAATCTTGGCAGTAATTCAAGTTTTGCTAAACAAGTGCTTGTAAACACTGCTTTTCCACTGGGTGAAACTAAATCCCATCATTGTGAGTTATTTTTTCTGCACGTGAAAAGATGAATTCATGAAAAAATAAAATAAGTATGTGGTAAGGGTTCTGTAGCCTCTATAAACAGCTGTGTTAATGCAAACAAACATGCTAAATGTAATGTGCATGGTATGGTATAACAACATTAAACTGATGACAAACCAGACATGGTATAGAACAGCATGGAACTGAGTATGCTCTTCAGTTGTTTTTCTTTTTTCTCCTTTTTTTTAGGATTTCAAAACAGACCAAAGTCCTTGAAAGTGTTTGTAAATCCAAACAGCCACAGAAAAGAAGCAAATCAGATCTACAGTGAGCAGATTGCACCTCTGTTTAAACTTGCAGACATCAAGACTGCCACCACTAGTAAGTTACTCTAAGCATGTACCCTTGAGATTCAGTGCAGGTTAATGTCTAGGTAATTTCAATTTAGATATATGGAAATAAACAGAATTGTATTATCCCTATGTATGTTGTCTTTAGTAAGATGATACATTACCTCTAATGTGTATTTTACCCTAAGGCTGTATCCAATAAAATGGCTTGACGTTAAACTTCTACCATTTAGAAAGTAACTTTCCTTGCCAATCGTGAAATGTAATATTTTATTGTTACCAAATCCCTTTGTAGCTTGACTAAACACCTCAGGGGGAAAAAAGTACTTGCTGGTGCTTTTTAAAATGTATTTCCGTTCTATAATTTAATCATTTTAAACTACACAATTTCACACTCTAGCTAAGCTTTGTAAATGTCAGCTTGAATCACAGTCGTTTTATGTTGTCAACTGGAATAGTGCTGCATTTAAAATAACATTTTCTTTCTACATACTTTAATATAAGATTTCCAAATTCAATGTTTAGCCACCAAACGCTGGTGATTCTTGGCATGTGGTGGGCATATGCGTTTGAGGTACATCATCATAGGACGTTACACCCCCACCATGAAACCTAACCCAAAGGGAGAAGCTTCCTCCATCTGTTCTGTGCTACAGACAATTCATAGTGGGCTGTGTCTTTAAGTAGTAAAATAGATGCCACAGTTCTAAGGCTAATGAACTTTGGTACCTGATTCCAAAAGCTATTTAAACACTAATAGAATATGGTTTCTAATAATCCAGTCCTCCAAGGACAGGATGGATTGTCTAGATAGAACAGTCTAAGGGCTTCCTGTTTAATAGAAATTAAGGATCTCTTTTCAGTTTAGGGTTTCTAGAAATTACATCAGCTTTGATGAATTGTTGACAATGAGTTCATACATTTTGGCAGATTTAGATTACTAATAGTTGAAGGAATTCACACATTATTGAATTGGGGGTCATTTTCCTGTGAAATGCATTGTCATTACCATAACAGCCTTTAACTCAACAATAAATCAAACACAGTAATGCAAATCTTTAGGTTACCATATCAGTTCATCCTCACAGTTATGTTTTCCACATTATAACAGCAGCACATATGGGTTTATGGTTTTATCTGCATTATATATATATATATATATATATATATATATATATATATATATATATAGATATATATAGATAGATATATATAGATAGATAGATAGATAGATAGATAGATAGATAGATAGATAGATAGATAGATGTATGTACACACTGCTGTGCAAAAGTCTTAGACACATTCAGGAGTTACATATATGTCAAGAGCATCAACAATTTACTCAATTCCACTTGTGTTTTTCACTATTATAACAACTTTGACTGTTATTATTACAGCTTAGTTCGGGTGAGAAGAAACCAAGCTTGTCATTTAGCAATCTTTAATTCACATTGATCAGAATCTTCAAAAACTTGTGATCACAACAACTCAAAGTAAACTATACATGTGCAGCTAATCCATCACATTTACCCAGTGGTTCTCAACATGGGGGGGGGGGGGAGGGAGGGGCGCAAACCAATCCAAGGGGGAGCACGAGAAGTATCCAAAAACAAAACAATAAAAGTTAAACTTTTATTTTATTTACAATGTATACGTGACATGACGTTCTGTATATGGCATGGGTTGATTCTATGGTTGTATAACCCCCACCACCCCCCAAAAAAAATGTCTAAGACTTCCGCACAGCAGTGTATATACCTGTTCCACTATAATGCTGAATGTTGTAATCTTCAAAAACAGCACGAGTACTTTACCCAGAGCTAATTTACATTTCAACCCCCACCTTTCCCCTTCATTTACATGACATCAGGTGAAAAGACCGGTTTACTCGAGTAAAATAAACTGAGCGAATGGAAACCCAAAAAAGCATTTACACAAGATATTTGGTTGAGAAAAAAAAATTAAAAAAAAAAAACACGCATGGAAACTCCACCAATGTTAGCTGGGCAATAGATTAGTTAATTACAATAGTGATAATTATTTTAACTGATTAATGCATGCTTTAATGCTGTCAATAACTGCAAATTTAGATGAGGGTCTCCAGTGGTTGAGTAATTTTGAAGTTAGCAAATACTCCCCCTACAGGTGAACTGCATAAATTGCCTGTACATTATTATAGCACATTTTGCATAACTATTTCGTATATAAGTACATTATTTATTCCATTTTTTTTTCTCACGCATTAAAAGACAAATGTGAGAAAATATCAGAAAGTGTCAGCATCAATTAATGTTTAATGGACTTGTTAAGTTTTAGCACTATGTGAAGCAAATGGAATGCAAGATGTAGAATATACAACAAATGCATACAAATAGAGGAGGAATCTAATACTGTTTTACAATAGAGGATTCAAAGTTAGCTTTTTTTTATTCCTAAAATCATTTTGGTGTTATAGCACTATTTAATAAACCTTCAAATAAATAACTGTTTTCTCTCCTATGTCATCAGTAGTGAGGTGGTTAATCTTTTTGTGTGTCTGTCCTTCAGTTCATTTTTTATATATATATATAAAAAAAAAATTAAAATCAAAAACACACTGGTACCCGGGACAGACAAGCATGAAAGATGAATGTAATCTTGCAGATAATGATGCACATTCTTACACAAAAAATCCATCTGCAAATGTCATGTCAGTCAGCAGAAAGCTTTGATGGGTGGGTGCAGCTGGGCTGTCTCTTCTGGAAGAGCTGCCCTTGAAAATGCTAAATGTGGTTATGATGCTGAGTCCCATCTGCAGCATGCCAGCTCATCCCATCTTTACTGGCATTTACAATGCCATGCAGGGCATAAACAGCAGCCGAGACGAGAATGCAGAGTGACAGATTCAGACCCTCTAGAGGCTGCCGACTCTGGTGTTTTAGACGTGCCACCATCCCTCCTGCATCCTTCTCTTTTGTCACTGGTATTTGGCAGTGTTTCATGTGTCTAAATAACTGCAACCTTTTTAATTATTCCCATCCAATATCCACTCTTAGCTATTCTTTCTGCTGATCATGCAGTCACAATCCATTTGATCTTCAGGGCCAAGTCAGGAAAAAATTGAGGCCTGCAAACAAAACAGTTGAGTGTGTGTGTTGTGTGTGTACGCGTGTGCGTGCGTGAGTGCGTGTGTCTGTGTGAAAGCAAGAGCACTAATTTTAAACTATAAGCCAACTAAATATGGGTTACAATATACAACCAAGTAATTAACATAATTGAATGCATTTCTGACCTTGTTTTCCTTAAATGAGGGGAAACACTCAATTCACCAAGCAGGCGTTTGTACTAGTTCTTTTTCTTGATTAAAAATGCAAACATTCTTGTATAGATTCTGCTTCAAGGCCTGTACCATGTGTTAATTTAAACTGTAGGTCTAAGCATACGTTTAAAGGTGCTGAAGGCAGTTGTTGTTAGTCTGTTTCTGTTTAATAATACTGTCTATATTTTTTGCAGTTACAGAGTATAAAGGACATGCACTTTCAGCTCTTAAAGAATGTGATCTGAAAGAATTTGATGGGTAGGTTGAGAGCTACATCTTTTTTCTCTAGATTGCTAATGTATTTTAGTTGAACTTATGTACCATATATATGTAAACATCATTTTTCAATAAAAGCCAACTTAATTCACAAATATACCAGTTACACAACAGATTCTCACCATGTCACTATCATTAAAAGCATGCTTTTTATACTGTTTACAGTTTACACGCTCTCCGTTGTTAAGACTGACGAAAATGCCACTGTTGATTGTTTTTTTATAATAGTATTGGCTGTTTTATTTTGGGTAAGGGTAATCTCAAATTGACATCTTTAAAATAAACTATTGGGCCATTTTAATACAATTTGGATTAATAAGAATCACAAGATTTATTCTTATTAAATGCATAATAAATTGAGCAACCTAGCTAAAACTACAAAATAAAAAGTGATTAATAATGCTTTGATCAAAATATTAAAGTGTTTACCACAGCAGTACATTTTCAGACAAAAACAACATTCTCTTCTATGACCACAGCAGGTGGAACTTTAATTACCTATTTTGGAAGCAATGATAAAGCACCTTCTTCCAAAGGACTGAACTAGTATTAGGGTTTTATGCCATGATATAGCTCCCAAGTGTCTACATTAGAGTCTGAATGATCTCTTGTTAAATATTTCCTGCCCTTGTTTACAGTGGATTGTTGTGACACCATCAAGTCCAGCAGTGATGCTCACATTAAAACGCAACCTGCCCTCCTCTAATGCAAGATCTGGGGGGTAAAGCTGGCTGGTGGCATGTGTATATCATAGTCTTTGATTAAAAGGGAGGCATTGACTGCAGTTGTGAATGTTAAGAAACAAAAGGCAGAAAGTCCTTCAAATAACGAACGCATATTAAAACAGATTAAATACCTGAGAATGACACAAAGTACTGAATTCTATGACATGTGTTTTTATATCTGCTGCTTTTATAGTGTGAGACTAAATGTATTTGTAATGTTTAGTATGAAAGGTGAAAATGGGTTGCGTGTGGCTTCTGTCCCCAGGACCCCCTTGTATACGAGACGTGCAGCTCAAAGGTTACTGTAAAGCCATAAATATTTGCAACCAAAATATTTGGCGAATCACACCCATAAAACCTATTTTGCTCCAGTTGCGATATACAAAGTATATGTTGTTAGTGGAATTCGATATTTGTGCCAGAAATGTTTGCGTTTTTTTTTTCATATGTGAAAAACACACAATAAAAGGTTTGCAAATATTTATGACTTTACAGTATATCCTGGAGAGCAAACATTTTTAATAAAGGTTGATATAATTAAATATCAAAAATTTTGATATAATTGAATTGTATTGATATGGGGGGCAGTCTGGTTCCCTTTCAAGTACGAAATATAACCATTACCGCATGGGTATTTACCTTTTAAAGACCGAAATCTGAATAAGATATATGAAAGATGCTTGAAAAGCCTGTGATGTAGTCATGGCCTGCCCCCGAGGACATAAAAAGACAGACCTCAACGCCATGTGTTTTTTCAAGACCGACCTGACAGGGGAGCCTGGTATGAGATAAGTACTTGTTGCTTATCACTGTATAATTTTCGCTAATTCTTGTGTATTACATAATTTGTGCAATATTTTATTACACTGTAATAGTTAAAAAAAAAAAATAATTATGTTTATATTGTGCACTGCAGCCTGTTGTTTGTTACGCCCTGCAGCGGCCTTGTGTCCAGCGTGAAGCCAGCGACTTGAGTCGCTCCTTCCCAAGGATCAAGCAACATAAGTTGGCTGACTTTGTGCTCCCCCCAGGCTGCATAACTCCGGCTGGCGTTAAATTAAATTTTCATTTAAAATTACAAGATGTTTATTTTGTGAACTGTAATTGTGTTATTACTGTTTTTTGTGGAGAAATATTTTTCTCCTGTTGTATTTTCTGTGTTTTTTTGTTTTTTTACAGAAATACACGCACAGCGTCTGGGCTCAGCACAGCTGCTGGGCTCAGCAGCGCTGCGCTGGACCAAGATACATGCTTCGGTTGAGATTGCTTGCAGTCTGTCCCACAGTAGCTTGCTGCCATTTTGGTGACTGCTTTTGCATCAGCAATGCGAAAGCTGTTAGTACCTCTAACAAGCAAGCTTCCCTCAGTCTGTGAGTGGTTTTGTCAGTGGCTTGTACAGGTGGGCATCCCTGTAAATTGCTACTCGCGGTAACTGCGAACCAGTGGACCAGTACCGTACCGGTACCAAGGTCACTGACCCGCTCCGTTCCCAACCCGGTACCGCACTGAACCGGGAACACCGGTACCATACCGTGTGTCGTGCTTGTACTGACCCGGTGCTAAAGCCGTGCACCAGCGACCCATCTGGACTGGCCGAGCGCCTGCAGGCCTGCCTGTAAGTTGTCCAGAACTGCGTGGTCCTCCGATGCTGTAGACCTGAGGTGGCTACATGGCGGGCCTGCAGAGTGAAAAGCAGCAGACGGCTGACGGCACACGTTACTGAGGACACGCGTGCCTGTCTTCGTCTCTCCTGAGTCAGCGCCGGGGTGGCAGCGGTGGGCCGGGTTCAAATAAAAAAATAATTGGGCACTTCAAATTGGGAAGCAAATCAGAAAAATAATTGGCAATTCCAGATTTTTTTAAAAAATACATTGATCACAACTGGCAAAGCACGAGAAAAAGTGGACTGGGAAATGCCAGCAACAACTGTTAAAATGTGCTTTCAGAAGTTGTTAACAAATTAATGTTATAATTATAACATTATAATATTTGAGAATACTACCATTTTTTCGAATTTATGCAGGGACGTCCATAATTACATATTCATCTAAGGTTGAACTGCAAAGAAAAACCGCTGCCGCAAAGCATTCCCCAAAAAAGTCGCTAATAGCATTGCACTTGTTTAGTACATTTCACCCTAGACTTCTGACTCGTTTGCAGCTGGTTTGTGACTATTGCGACAGGCACAACACTTTAGTACATCTACCCGAGTGTATAAAATGATTTCTAAATTGACACTAAACTGTTGGCTTTTTACTTTGTAGCCAAAGCTCGTGTTTATCCTTTGACAGGTTTTAGCAAAAGCTACTTAACAAACAATGCCCTCTTTATGTAGTCTGCAAAAAATGTCAACACAGATTTATTTTAACTGACATAATGATATTGACATAATAAATAAATATGTTTTCTTTGCTGCAACTATACCTACTGTCTTTTTTTTTCTTCTTCTAAGAGTTCAACTAATTTGCCTGTTTATAAAATACCACAGCTTGTTATCATCTTTATTTGTTAATAACTTATGACAAAGGCCTTACCCACTAATAACATGTGTGAACTAGTAAGAATGTTAGAGGTGGCACCACTGCTTTGATAGCAAGTACTGCAGTCACACATTAATGTTAGTTATCAGCACCTTAAATTAAGACCTCTTATTTCGACATGATTTTTACTGCCTTCAGAAATCTTGATGATATGTGGGAAATTAGCATTATTTTATGGCTTCGGCTCTTGTTAGTGGAATGGTTTGTGAGTTACGGAACATTAGCATAAGCAGAATGAGAATGATATGCTTCCAGACATCACTGAAACATGATGTTCATCCTGTGTAGGTCACACACAAGCTGCACACTTCTCTTTTCTCTTACTTATCAGCCCATTTACTTTACTTTCATGGTATACCGTTGATTACAGTAGATTCTGTAGCTGTAGAAATAAAATATAAGAGTAACTTATCTTTGAGACACATCACACACCAGATCCACACTGATATATGTAAAGGTATAGCCAGGCTGTAACAATATGCAATATATTTAAATTAATTTAGAAAATTAAATAAATATATTAGGAATATGATGGCTATCAACTTATGATGGCCACCATGCATGTCCATTCTGATAAGAGTGTACACAATTATTTATTTCCCCAAGCAAACTGTAAAAACTAGATGTAAATAATATACAGTATACTAATCTAATTGAAACATTAAAATATATGACAGTCAGTTTAGGGAAGGAACCATGTAAACATGGAAAATCACAAACTAACAATGAGAATGGGGCCAGCTGTAGTTGCTGTATTAGGCACCCAATCATGTATAGTGATGCTACTATAGTGTAAATCTCTTTAAATATTAATGAATTGCAAGCTGGCTTTGCTGCAGTGAATTATGCTAATATAATCATTCTAGAGTTGGACCCTTTAAGAGTAGATCATTTTTTTACTTCCAAAATACAAAATCCATATTAGTTCGTTCATGCTCTACTCTGAGAGTCAAACCCTATACCTAATCCAGTAGTGACCTAGTTGTTAAAAATTATTTCGAAAATTGCTTTTTAACTTTTTTTTTTGTCATTGTTAATTAAACTTTAAGCTGATTAGTGTGGTATGGTACATACAGCTAAAACAACAAGTCTTACTCGAGCATAATGATGATTGATATGCTTTATTTTAGGGTTATAGGATGGCAAATGTCTGTGTATAGGGACGTATCTGCATGATTATATGTAAAATGGAAGTCTACCAATATACTGTACCTGGTCCTATAACTCCATTGTATACTGATGTACTAATATGTAAATTAATAAATCCAACTGGAAGTGTTTCTAACCATAACAAACTTTAATTCAGCCTATTGGGGTAGTTTAAAAATTGCCTTGTTTAGGTTTTGCGATTTTATGTTTTCACAAAGATTCTGTTAAGTGGCTAAGCAAATTGAATTCACCACAGGAGCCCTACCTGATTTTTTTCCCCAATTAATCCTAACCTGAGCTGCTATACTCCCTGGTCACTTAATTAGGACCACAAACTAAACTGGGTCCTTTGATTCCCTTGGAGGGATGAATAACATATCATATATACATAAACATTGTTGCTGATTAAGTCCTTTTGCTCAATGTTGAATGTCTACCCTGACTGACAGGGAACCTGAAGAAATATAATACTCCCATCAACTTCACTTTTATTGTGATTGAGACGCAAGAGACACTTCACTCATCTTCCTAGGCCAGCCAAAGCCCTTGATCCCAATCCATTTAAACATATGTGGGAATAATGTTACATTCATGTCCCAATCTTCTGCCCACAAACCTGCAAGACATCTTGTGGGGTCTTCACCACACTGACTGCAGGTTTAAAGCCAGGGTTATTTTATCAGAATGCAGTGTATTTTTGTCTGTAACCAATTAAACAGTGGTGCATTCAATTGTGTTGCTTCTACCATAATTAGTGGGCACTCTTGTTTATTTACTGGTAAATGATTAATTAGAGACTGTGATTAGTTTATTTTTTCTGTTTACCTTCTACTTCTAGTAAATGCACACTCATTACTCATTATATTTTTTTATTGAGCTTGACTCACAAGGTTTTGCTTGTTGTCCCATAGTGTAATCTGTGTTGGTGGAGATGGTTTTGCCAATGAGGTGGCTTATGGTTTACTTCTTCGAGCCCAGATGGATGCTGGGAGAGATACAGACTCCATCTTCACGCCTGTCAGAGCACCACTTCCTCTCGGCATAATACCAGCAGGTGAGTGAAGGGATGCTGACTCATTTGGTTCTGCATCTGTCCTTAATCCCTCCTAACCCCTTAAAACACAAGGCACTTTTCTCCTTTTTTGTAGGTGCAGGTGGGGGGGTATGGTGAAATTAGTCCATATTTATAGTTATAAAGCATTTTTGTATGCAGCATTCATTTAACAACATTTAATGAATAATATAAGTTTAGTCCTTCATCAACTTTTATACTGCATGATGTTTTATTCAAACTGGATCATAACAAGTAAAGGTTATTGAAAAATATAATAAATCATGATATAAATGACATAATTGACACTGTTGTCAATGGAAAACAGGTTGCTTCTATAATAGACAATACATATTTCATATTTAGACTTTATTTATAAAAACAATTAAGCTGCAGAGCATTTCACATGCAAATTCATTTGAATATAAAGCTGTACATGCCTGTTCATAAGCCAAAAGAATCATGTGTCAGGATATGAAAGCAACAACTACATTCTGGGCCAACAGTTTGACCTTCACTTGTCATCTGAGTTGCTGTAAATGGAGTGTTGTTGTTATGAGAGATGGAAACTCTCCAACACTGCACTCCATGCAGATTGGACATGCTTAGGTCACTGTTTCTCTTCATTAGCACTGGCTCCCCAGGGATTATTGGTAAACAGTTGTTCGTCATAAACAAGAAAGATGGGTGCACCCAAAGGAATATGTTTATAATACTGCCATTAGGTCAAACTGCATGGCTGCATTTGACAGGTAACATTTTTCTTCCTTTGATAACATTTTTTTTTATTTGTATAAAGTCCATTATTTATTAATTGTATTTATTTATTTATTTAATGTATGTATTCATATTCCGTTGACAATGGCATAGTACTATCAGAACAATAACTGTACCAAACCAAACTGTGCTGTATATTTATTATTTTCACAGTAAAAATGACATGATAAAATTGTGTGGGATTTTTGCCTTTTTTGAAGAAGAATATAATATGGAAACTGTTATTAAAATGTAGAGAATATAATCAACACACTTTTATGTCATGTGGATAACAGAAGCTGTTTCAAATTAAATGTTCTTTTTACATGTATAATTCTGTCATTTATAAAAAAATCATGGCTTCCAATTAATTTGCAAGGGCTAAACTCTTTCCAGGGGACAATTCATTTCTTTCATATTTCAGGCAAAGAACCAAAATGTTGGTGCAGTTTTCAGGAGAGTTTTAGATATGCTTGACTAGCAAGTCATTGCATCACATTTATCTGCTTGAATGTGGGAGACATTAACAGCCTTATGAATATTCATGTGGTCTGGTTAATTAAGTTAATTGTTCTGCAGAAGTGCTTGCACTTCAAAGGACATATATACTGTGTGTATATATATATATATATATATATATATATATATATATATATATATATATTACAATTTCTGCATGATACCTTCATCAGTCATGCTTTACAGAACTGCTAATACTTTTGTTCTCACTCTAGTGCTGTTGGCACAGTTTAAAAATAGGGTGGCATTCAAGAAAATGAATAGAGACGATTAGATTATCACTGTCTTGAAGATCTAACCTAAAAGACCTATCCTTGGTGCATGCTAGCAAAGCAATAGAAATGGGCATGTCAACATTTTAAGAGACTGAAAGGAAGACATTTTTCTTTAGTTCTATACATGTCAGACTGATATATTCTTATACTTCCATAACATCTGGAATGTGTCATTCATATGGAAGTATAATAATAATAATAATAATAATAATAATAATAATAATAATAATAATAATAATAATACATTTATTTAATTAGAGCACTATTATTATTAACAAAAATGAAAATGGCTTTGGTTGTGGATTATAACAACATATTTTTTAGTCTGTCTGTTTGTTCTTCAGTGTCTACTAATTAAAGTGAGAAAACATGTTGATATACATGTAATAATGTGTCTGTGTCTGTGTGTGTGTGTGTGTGTGTGTATATATATATATATTTTATTTATTTTTTCTTCATGGTGGGTATGTAGGCATCTAAAGCAGCAAGGCATCAGAATTAGATATCTATCTCCACCATTACCCAAGCTGTTCAGTCTCTGTAGCCAAATGTCTTGTATGTAAAGGTAGAGTTTAATGTTCAGTTTCAAACATTTATGTGGCATATGGAAATTCCCAGAGAAGCAGCCAACTGACAATTATCCGTAATCCACAGAGCTGTTTAATTTGGGCACAGAGTGTCTACAACCTGTAAGGTCATGTCAACTGTAAACCCTTCCCCGTTTCTGTGAAATTGGGGCTGTCAAGGAAATGGCCACCTGTATTGGCTTTATTTATTGACTACTCTAGTTCAGATTCCTAATTCAGGTTTTAACATGTTTTTGGAATCCAAAAATAGCTAATATAAAGCCATCATGTGACAAGTAAAGCATATCAAAATAATCTTACAAAATTAGCTTCTAAGTCTGACTTGAATTAGTAGCATCACAAGCATATTTAGGTTGGATACTGGGATTCTTACTGATCTTTGGTATGTATTAGAGGATATGATTTTGGACTATAGTGTATCAAGGCCACACAAAGGTATATATTTAATATACTTAACAGAGCAAAACAGTGCAGTATACTTATTCACTAGGGTCTGGTTCCTATTTTAATAATACAGTACGGTATGTAATAGATGAATGCAGCCAGTAGGTGTCAGAAACTGTGCCGTATTTCTGACTCAATGTATAACATATAGGCTGTACCTTGGGCTGAAGTGTA
The DNA here is from genome assembly GCF_902713425.1 of Acipenser ruthenus. Lineage (NCBI taxonomy): Eukaryota > Metazoa > Chordata > Actinopteri > Acipenseriformes > Acipenseridae > Acipenser > Acipenser ruthenus. Next base: position 39,212,303 of record NC_081198.1, on the reverse strand, counting down.
GTGATTCTTACATGTTTTCTTTTTCTCGTTGCAGGATCTACTGATATTGTGGCATGTTCTGTTCAAGGAATCAGACACCCTGTAACTGCAGCAATGCACATCATTATGGGTATATATCTACATACAAGTAAATTAGATTGTTGTTGTAAAAACATATACGGTGCGACTTTACTCATACATTGGTAGGAATTCAGGACTGCATTGAAAACATAAATTTTACAGAATGTTGTTAGTAAAGCTATAGGCTAGTAAAGAAAAATGAACTTATGAATATTTAAAGTTTTTATATTGTACATGCATATATTTCAGCAGGTATGAATATCAATTACAGAAATGTTTTCTGAACGTAGAAAGATTCATATAGCTTTTGTTGGGTACAATCTGCCGCATAATTAAAGCCATCGCTTTATTGTAAAAGCTTTTTTGTTGTTTTTGATGACTGGATATAGTAACAAGCCCCTGGGAACTAAGCTATTACACATTGATAATCCCCAGGGGAACATGTGTCAGATGTGCATATCTGCACTACGGTTTCTACATTTATTAATTTATTTGTTATAATAATCGTCTTTTAATTTGCCTACTGCACGTAATATACAACTGTGTTTCCATTCCAAAGAAAAGACCAGACAGCTGTACAAATAAATCACAGTATACTGTTTATATTACTTATTTTTCATGAACAACACATTCTACATACTGTAGTAAGTTTCTGATATTCCTGCCTTGTGCAGTTTTCATGTCTATATATTTAGCATAAACATCAACATGACTCTCGGCTGTGTCCTGAGGAACCAGCATACAAACTTTAACTTTGATATTCATATTCTAATCATCTTCAGCAGGTGCTACACAACCCACAGTGGTTCAATTGGGCTTTTTGTATCATCTTCATATCCTCAAAGATGAGGATATAAGCTAGAGAACCAGCTGAAAACATTCATAGTTGAAATGTTTCTTTTAGTTATACTACATACCTTACAATTGATTATGCTATCTAGAGAACCAGAATCTAGTTTTGCATGATACTGATAGCTTTAATTTGGGATTTACAGCTGTTTATGTCACAGACATCAAAATGGGTTTTCTGTTGGATAAGAGGAATGCTTTGTCTGCTTCATGTGCAAGAATTTCAGGTCACATTTAAGTCTGTCACTTTCATGATATGAGTCCATGGTTAGCACTTGGAAAGATTCACCTGTAAGAATGGAGCATCAGGGTAGGCTGTATGGCACAGTTTGAGGACAGTTGGTTGACCAGTAAGTCAATTATAGTATTTCATCACTTTAGGATCTGGTCAAGCCAATGTCCATGCACCAAAGGCCCTCAGCTTTCTATTTTAAATGTATTGAGATTGTTAACCTGGATAGAACTGTAAAGATGTCCCATTTCATTTACAAAGTTTTCCTTGGTTACAAAGTTGTTGGGGATAAGTTAAAAAAAATGACTTTCTTGCAGAGGATTCATAAAAAGAAGAAAAGATAAAGAAATATATTTTCATATGAAAGGATTTATTCTTGTCATCATATTGGCTCTTAGAAACCAAAACCTGACAGTAGTAGGGTTGGAATGTTAATTTAAGGGGACCAATTGAGGACCCTTTTCATTTTAATTAAGGAAACTTTATGTGTGTAAAAACCACCAACTGCCGTAATTTCCAGTATATTATGGATAAGTGCTGTGAGCCACATGAGACAAAAGAAGGTCAGGAATCTGCATTTGCAATGAGTACAGATCATAATTGCTGAAGTAAAATGGCAGAATGCTGAAATGCACTTGTAACAAAAGGAGAGTTCACAATGTCAGTATTCTATAATCTGTAAATTAGTAATATTGGCATTTTTGCTTTTTGTTCCATCAGACTTCCGTAGAGCACTTATAAAACTACCAGTAACACATCCATGCACAAAAATCTGAAGTAACAACGTGTGCTCAGTTGAAGTCTACAGTAATTTTATTGTGTTGCTGCAATTTAAAAATACATCAGTTTTGAGTCAATAAAATCGTGTTTAGACTTTAATTCCTTATACAGAAATATGTATACATAAATGGGTTTTCACTTTTTCTTTGCTTTACTTTACCTTCTGTGTGCCGCCTTGTTATTTTTCTCTAACTGTTCCTAATAAAGTCTATGTGCAGTAAATCACAATAAATGTGCCCTTTCTTTTAATCTACAGGCCATTATCAGTCAGTGGATGTTTGTACATTTAGTACTCACAGCAGGCTGCTTCGTTTTGGCTTCTCAGCTATGTTTGGCTTTGGTGGGAGGACTCTGGCCTTGGCAGAAAAGCATCGCTGGATGCCTTCCAGCCAGCGGAGGGAATTTGCAGTAATCAAAACACTGACAAATCTAAAGTAAGCAGGGTTGTATCATCCACAAGGTCTGCCACTCTCTTTTTTTGGAAACAGAATGACACAGATGGAAATCTCCTCTGTATCTTAAAATCTGTCTGTTCCTTCTGGGGGAATTTCACCAGTTTGTTATCAAAGTTGGTATATTTACTGAAGATTTATCACAGATAGATCTACTGAGACCAGCATTTTTTAATAAATGTATTAGATATGGTAATTGCCATTTTTTTTTATCCTTTTTTCAGGCCTGAAGAATGTGAGTTATCATTTTTACCTCTGAAAAATCCCAAGCAAGAAGCCCAGAAAACCACTAGGTAGGTGACTCGGGTAACTTTCAAGTCTTGTTTATCTTCATGAAAATCTCATTTGACTTGTAATGATTTAAGAAACTAAAGTAAACAAATACTGATAAATACATTTCCCACTAAAAAACAGGTAAAATATAATAGTTTCTTATTTAACAAAACAGCATAAAATAACAAACAACGTTTAAAATTAAGATACTAGCTGTCCTTTTAGGGTACTATTATTAGTCTTTTTCAGAGAGTTTTTTATATTATCAACTTTAAATTAAAGCACCTACCTTTTATTAGCGTGTTTGAATGTATTGTTAATATTCGGGATACGATTATTTTCCTGCCATTGTATTTTGTTTTTTTAACCCTTTGTTACATGTACAGTATGTCCATTTCTTTAAAACTGAAGTTAACTTTACACGCCTGTTCCATAACATACATAAAGTATTTGCAACAAAGAGTTGCCCTTCCATTGCATCCACGCGAACCCCACACCAATTCAGTTGAGCTCTCCTGCAGCTACTGTATGTTTGTTATTACTGCCAGATCACTCTCTTTCAAACTACAATAAAAAAGTAATGGTGTGGCTGGTTTCACTGGTATTAACATGGTCCAAAGTATTCCTACTTTTGTTTGTCTGTAGAATGGTAGGTAGAGACAAGGTAAGAACAGAGGGACCCCACAGGTTATGGCAGTTATCACTCATGAGAATAAAACTGTTTATCATAATGTACTGTGTAGTTCAGTAACATTGAAAACAACACATGAAGAGAAAAGATATTTGCAGGTGGTAAAAAAAAAAAACTGTCAAGGATTGCTGCCTTAATTTACTGAAATAATTATTGTTCAAGGAAACGCAGTTTGACTGTCGTACATTAATATACAGTACAGTGCTAGTGTCAAATGCCTTAGCATGTTGTTATGTATATTTCATGCAGTGAAGCTGATTTAAATGACACTGTTTTAATGATTGAAAAGGACTCTTCTTGGCATTTTACATGTTTATAACAATAAAAAAGACTCAAATGTACCATCAGGGATATTGTTTTTCATTAGCTTGATACAGGAACGCAAAGGTATGTATTTCAATGATCAGCAACTATTTATACCAATAAAAAGAGCCCTGTGTATTTGATCCCTTTATGCTTATTGTAATGTTTTGAACAACACAAATTACCTTTCAGAAGTAAGCTGAAAAGGGACAGCAGTAACCATTTTGGTAAGTATAAAAACTTAAATACATAACTTCGTACTTAGCTAAACTTTAACTCAATTTGAATGATCACTAAAGGTTTGTTCTTATGTTGTTCTGTGTAGATAATGAAGACCAATGGCAAAGCATCCAGGGTCTATTTCTGAACATCAGCATTATGGCCATTCCGTGTCTCTGTTCTATGGCACCTAGGGGACTGGCACCCGATACCAGGTCAGTGTGGGTTTAGGAGAATTAGTTTTAAAGTCGATAAATGGACTTATTTCTCAGAAATCCTTTCGCCTTGGGCAGTCTGGCCCTCTTGGGGATATGGTCTAGTTGACTCTGTAATAGCAGGGATTGTAATTGGTTGTTGGATCAGTCTGCTGAGGTCAAGGTGTCTAACTGGAATAATCAGTGGTTAATTACTCTGATTAAATTTGGTGGTAAGTCAGATTTAAGAACAGAGCATCTGTCCCTGGTCCTCAAGGGTGTCCATTAGCATTGATTCCTCATTGTAAATATACACACATCATACCAGTCCCTGTACTACAGTGATATCTAAATATATTAAGACTTCCCTGGAGTGAAAACAGAACCAGTTAGATGTATATATTATTTCTTAAAAAAATCAGTGAAAACATGATCTACTGTGAGAAATTTGACTTGATTTATCCAGAACCTCCCCCCATGCTGTGATCACCCCTAATTGCTACCTGGGATCTCACTCAGTCTTCTCTACAGCACTTGTGTTGTGAACTGAAATGAAACCTAATACTCGTGTGCTCTTATTTTTCAGGTTGGATAATGGGAGTATGTCTCTCATCGCAGTGAGAAACACTTCTAGGGCAGACTTCATTAAACACCTGAAAAGATACGGCAGTTTAAAGAATCAAGTAAGGGAGGTTATTCCAAGGTGGAACACGACCTAGTGAACTAGTTTCCCAGTAAAGGAAATCCTGTAGACATTCTGTAATAGAGTTAACATCATCCCCCTCTTAAGAAGAATTAAAGTCTCAGAACAAATGAGTCACTGTTTGTCGGATTTCAGTAAAACACTTTTTAGACTAATGCAGATTAGCCCATTTTAGTCTGTCTTGTTTCTTCAGTGTCTACTAATTAAAGTGTGTAAACATATTTTGATATATATGTAATAATGTGTGTATTTATTAAGACATCTTACACACAAAAAATGTAGAACAATTGTATTTGGCATAGCTGTTTTCACATTAAAGAAAACAGTTTTTTAAATATTTGTGACTCCACTTTTAACCACTAAAGAAAATGTGATTTAATCAGTAACAATATAATTTTGTGGTAAAACATACAAAAAGCAATTGATCCAGTGTACTGGACAATCAATTAAGTGGTCGAGACGGTGTAATTATTTTTCCATAATAAGATTTAAATGTGTTGAACGTAAGACATGCTTTAATTATTTTGATGATAATCATCTAATTATACAGTATGTTTCTTTAAAAAAACAAAAATTTGATCATTTAGATTTAATAGCTCGGAGAATGACAATTTGAAGTAAATAGCTTTGAGAATCTAGCCAATTTTTTAACATTATTTTGGATTAAATAACTGAAAAAGAAGGGCTAATTTTAGGCTTGACCAATTTTTATCAGATTTGCTGTTTTGATTTTGCAGTATGCAACATATAGTAAAGGCATTATCCAAAATTAAGTCAGACTGACCCAATGACTTTAGGACTCAAATATAAAAGTATATTTTGTGATGTAAATGTAAATGATTAAAACACAAACACACACACATACGCGCACACACACACATATATATAAAATACAACACGCTTGAATTGTGATTCAAGTTCATAATTATAAGTTATATGGTGCTTGTCTTATAATTTTTGGTATTACTTTCCAATTTTGTAGAGCTGATAGGCTAAAAGTACCCTTGAGATATACTTTGAAGTTAATAAGCCAACACTGGGTATTCAGTATCACATAAATGATACTGAATTTTATGTAACTGACTTTGAGAAGTCATTTTTCTAATTATTATTATTACTGCTGTTACCCCACAGTTCAGCTTTCCATTTGTTGAGACTTACACGGTACAGGAAGTAAAACTTAAACCACGAAGTGGATGGGCTGATGATTCGTCTGAAGAAAATGTGGAGTTTGATACAAAACGCACACCCATGATTTCCAGTGAAAAAAACTACCCTTGGAACATTGATGGAGATCTAATGGAGGCATCATCAGAAGTCTATATAAGGTAGAAAAAAAGAAAAATAAGCCCATTTAACATTAAATACCAGTTACTATCAACTTTTTCTTATGTCCAGTATTTTCGGTATTACAATCCATTATATTTTTTATTATATTCCCCCCTGGTTTAGACCTGCTGTAACGTAGGTAATAATGACTTGTTTTCTACTCATTATGAGTGTTTCAGTCTTGCTTTAGAGTCACATTGCTTTGGTACTACTGTACACTACATTGCGAATTGTATATTGCTTGGAAATTTAAAGCTTACATGAGTTTAAAAAAACAATACCACAGGTTGAATTTCAGTCACAAACTTGATTCTAACATGACATTCAGATCAGCCATTATATCTTTATATCATTAAAATTGACCTCTTGGGCTTAACTTCTAGTGCTTGACTGCACTACAACGGTTGTACCTACAAACAACAACAACATCCCATATTGATAGTTAAGGTATTTGGAATTTTTGCAACACATGTTCCATCCAACCAATACACTATCTAATCCTTTTTTTTTTAACGTGGGTATGTTAGGTTTATTTAATCAACAATTGCATTTGAAATGTTACTAAGAAAATCTCCTTTTGCCTGATGTAAAACACATGTTTGTCTTTCTCTTTTGACAGAGTGCACCCACGGCTCATCACTTTGTTTGGGGTGACTACAGAAGAGTCTGATGATTCCACAGTGAAATGCAGCTGTATATAAAAAGCCATCATAGATACAACTTAGAATGTATGTTATGTAATCCCTAAAATAATACCTCATCTACTAAATGCACATGATTGACAATTATATATATATATATATATATATATATATATATATATATATATACACACACACACACACAAATAATTATATAAAGGTATTGGACAAAAAAATGGAAACACCTGGGTAAATGAGGAACACCAAGTGTATTGAAAGCAAGGGCTTCCACACAGGTGTGGCTCATGCGTTAATTAAACTAATAACATCCCAGCATGCTTAAGGTCACGTATAAAAATGCTGGACAGGCCTGGTTGCCTATAATTATGGCTAGCATGGCTGCAAGAGGAGACCTCAGTGACTTTGAAAGAGGGGTGATTGTTGAGGCGCGTTTGGCAGGAGCTTCAGTGACCAAGACAGCTCAACTTGCCGATGTTTCACGAGTAACGGTGTCTAAGGTGATTTCGGCATGGAACTCCGAGGGAAAGACATCATCAGCAAAGGGCAACAGTGGGCGGAAGCACATGCTCCAGGATCGTGATATCCGTGCATTAATTTGAAGTGCAAGGCAAAACAGGCGAGCAACTGCAGATCAATTGACTGCAAATTTCAACCTGGGGCGCGAGCGGCCAGTTTCATTAAAAACGGTCCGCCGAGAACTCCACAGAGAAGGATACCATAGTGGCCCAACGCCCTACCAAGTGACTTTACATTGGTGTTTCCATTTTTTTGTCCACTACATGTATGTATATGTATATATATATATATATATATATATATATTAGAGGTTGGCACGGGTAGAAAATCCAGAACCGAGTACCTGCCGTGAAAAATACCTGGGTACCCGGTTCTTTTTCAGGGTAGTGATTAAAAAAAAACAACAAAAAAAAACACATACATTAATGTTTTAAGTGCATCATACATATTTAAATACTATATAGTACACATACATTTAGTCCCTTTGGATGTGTAGACTTGTGTAGCCTTTTTAAGTACTGGAAACACCGAAATAATAATAATAATAATAATAATAATAATAATAATAATAATAATAAAACGTCTCAGTTTGAATAGAGTTATTAATGTTAAATGCACTCACTGCATGCTCTGTGATTCTTTGCAACATCTACTACCATATTCCACTGTTGTTTTAAAACATGGCCTCCAAAGGAGGAAGCACAAATATATATATTTTTTATTTAACCCAAAACAAAATTGGTAAACGTTTCGTAAGTGTGAATAATGTTTTTACTGATTTAATTTTGTACCTACGCATTTTGGAGTGCATGCTTTTTCTTGTTAATCTACTTCATTAACACAGCTCACAATACTGTATGTATTTGTTTATATATATTTTTTTTAATAAAGGCTATTTGATCTTTTTGGGAAGAAACTATATCTGCGCAATCACTGCAGATAAAGCATTCCGGGGCCATAGCCAGCCATGAACAATCACGAAGCCCTTGTATAGTAAGTTACAGTTTTTATCCCGAGCAAGCCCCCAACCCCCTACCAAAAATAAAGTAATAATATTCACAATTAAACTTTTAGAATTGTTCAAATTTGCATAAACTGGGTCCCTTAAGCTGCAGTTAACAAGCCACTCCCACTAGCGATTTAGCATTGGAATAAGCAGCTGGGTTCATTAAACTGCGGGCTACCGACATATATTATTCCTTATTATTAGGCTGATATCTACTTCTTTAATCAACATTATTACAGTACTTTGCCTCACCTTGTAAAAAAAAAAGTAAATAATCCTTGGTTGTATCGAAGCCATTTGAACGTTTAACTAGCTATGGTGGTATGAACTGAGTAGTAAGGTGTCGTCTGCAATGCCAGTAAACATTTTTGAAGCACACAGCAGTGGTATAGATATAAGCAGGACTTGGGAATTAATGTATGCACACGAGGGATGAAATGGATTTTATTTTGCGGTAAAACAATGTGTAAAAGAGCCTAATAAATCATTATTAGTATGATTTTATCCGAGGCCCGTGCCTCATAGGTGACTAAGGGGTTGGTATTGAAGCTGTGCCGACTATTCTTCTCAGGATCAAAAATGGGAAAGAAAACAACATAACATCCTGTTGGGTTTATGTCAGTGATAACATAAACCCAACAGGATGTTATGTTGTTTTCTTTCCCATTTTTGATCCTGAGAAGAATAGTCGGCACAGTTGTTATTATTGAGGTGTACTTGCCACTCGCTGTGTGTTATTGTTTTCTGTAAAACCTTGATATCCTGTCAGTTAAGAAAAGGCTTACTACAAAGCTTGTTTTATTACGTTGTCTTTTGTTACGCTGGCCATAATTTATTTTCAAATTAATAATCGAACCCGGGTAGTAAAAAGAAACCTGGTTCGGGTAGGGTAATTTAAGACCCAACGGGTACCTGGGTTTTTGGGTACCCGTGCAGATCTCTAATTATATATATATATATATATATATATATATATATATATATATATATATATATATATATATATATATATATATAGACTTGAAAAAGATGTAGAGCTCTTAACTTATTGTCTATAGAATATAACAAAAATACAAAGCACTTTAATAAAGAAAATCACAGAACATTACATTATCAGTGTATATAAACACATACCAATGTATTGTAATAATTCATGTTTTTTTATATAAATGCATTTTTACATTACACAAGCAACAGTATCAATATTTTACACTTATTTAAACTGATGAAGTACACCATTGCAAGCCTTGATAATACTCTGTTTTTTTTATTGCCAAACACCATTTGAGCACCACTATAAACTCTGCAGACAGCCTGATTTCCTGAATAACACAAAGGTAGCTGTTTTACACAGGCCTATATGTATTTAATACATTTAAGTAATTTTTTTGGTGTGTGTTATTCTTTCATAATTCATATAAAGAAACGTGTACACGTGAGGGGGTTATTTTCAAAATGTGCTGCATGGATTTTCAGTAAGTGGTATGAAATGTTACGATTTTCATTATAAAAGTATAAAAAGTGCTTTGAGTTGTGTTTCAACATGTTTGTCTGGTGTTGCTCAGTATGTTGAATATGTATATAAGCACACTGTGGATTTTTTTTTTTTTTTTTAGGTCCCAGAATTTTATTGTAAGAGTTTTACTTAAGATAAGTTACCAAGCAATGCAAACACTGTGTAGCAAGAGGTAAGGGAGTTTGTAATTAATTAATTCATTATCTGGCTTCTGAGTTAGAGTCCCGTATTCATTAAGACACAATTCACACATTTGATTAAGTGCCAGCATTCAGTCAAACTATTCAAATTGTGTGGTTAATATTTAACACGGCAGTAAATCCAACACAACTGAAAAGAAAGGAGAGCATCTCTGACAGCACGAGCCTCCTCAAATTGAAAAACAATTTGGTGAAGAGCAGTAAAGCACATTATTAACCAAGCAGGCACAGGGTATTTTGCTTTATTACAGCAGCTTAGATTCACTCGTGTGGCAGTTATTTTCAGAATACGTCATGAGTAATCTTCAAAAACAGCACGAGTACTTTACGCATAGTTAATTTATATATCAACCCCCACCTTTCCCATTCATTTGCATGACGTCGGGTGAAAAGCCTGGTTTACTAGAGTAAAATAAACTGAGTGAATGGAAACCCAAAAAAGCATTTTACACAAGACATTTTTCTTGTGTAAATGTCTCGAGTTAAAAAAACTCACGATTGTAAACTAATAAAATGAGATGTCTGTGGCCACAATAGATGGAGTATCTTTGCAGATGTGAACATGTATAATTGTGGTTCAGAGAGGCACTCAGTGAATACATTCCAGCTTATCAGAGTTAAAAGATAAAGTGCATTTCATTTGACAATGTATTCAAAAAATGTTTCATAAAATCAGTGTAATTTCAAAACAAGGCGATATTAAAAGTGAGTTCATTCTTTCAATTGTATCACCTTTGAAAGAACTCTGCTGACAAAATACTGTACTTGACAGTAACATGTAACACTGTCTCTTTGATAGAAACCAGTTCTCCTTTAGCTTTGAAATACATATGCTTGTTTGAAGTATTAATGCTGCTTTAAAAAATACTGTTTGGTTTGAAAAAACATTCTATAACAATATTTTGTTTGTTCTTCCTTGAGTTTGTACAAGTCTTTTTTCTTATTTTTAAATATCCTGATGTTCTCTACCATTGGTGGTTCTGTTGTCAATAGACATCTTTAGTCTTATTTACGTAGTCACTGCTTTTTCGACGGTCCTGTTCTTTCGTTTGAAAAGTTCTTTTAAAAAAGCCAACCTGTGAATAAAAAACATTTGAGGATTAAACAAGTTATGCAGTTTTTAAATATTTCATGCTACTTTTTATCTTTACAGGCTCTATGTCTTTACCTCTGTGCTCAGTAGACATGGGTGGTCATATCTAGAAAGAATTTACCACCATGCTAAGTATGCACCATTATTTAAAAAAAAATAATAATAATAATAAAAGAAAAAAGGTTACAGAACTAGCTAGAAACAACCATGGTGCATATTGGGGCTCTTAAATTAACCTCCTGAATTAATGTTTGAAGCTTATTAGCATTAATGTTTTGTTTTCTTTGTAAAAATAAATAAATAAATAAAGGTGTTTATTTTAACAGTTAAAAGCTGTGATGGAGTAATGTTATGTATAAAACGTTTCCCTTAATGTGTTTTATTAATACAAAACTGCAAATTTCTTTGTGGCACTAATGAGATTCTGTAGAAAACAATTGCCAGTTTTAAACTTTGTTTAAAAATTGAACGAAAATGCATCTATTCATTATATATTAAAAACAGGTATTTTTTATTAAAGGATGCAGATCGGTGTTGGGACCTCTGGGTGCCATAACTGAATTCCCCTTTACAGCTGCGACTATATTCAGTGACAGTAGGCATTTCTTTTGATTTACACAGAAATGGCTACAATCAACAGAGCAGCCTTTTTTTTTTTTTTTTTACTATAGTGTAATTGCCACCATTTTGTTGTGAAAACGACAAAACTGCCACTAAAACAATGGTTGGTTCTTACTCATATTTAACATTAAAAAAAAAATCTTCAAAAAGCTTTGGAAATAACCTGAAATCTAATTTTCAGTGCACGTAACCCTTCAGATTGCTTTTTGTATTTCCCAGAAAAATAGTAAAGCTTAGTCTTTACATAATATGCAAAAAATGTATTTTAAATTATAATAACAAAAACAGGAATTAACAGCTTAATAATAAGATAACACAGGGGAGTAAAAAAAAGAGCCTTAACTCTCTCCTTTTTAAATGAAGTTACTTATAAACTCTAAGTTTTACACCTACCTTCCAAAGGAAGTATATAAGCAGCAAGAGTATAAAGAGCCCCACAAAGAGACTGACTACAACAATGGATATTTCTACTCTCCTCATTGGCTTCTGATCGTGATGGGCTTCCAAAATAATCTACAAAACATTTACAAGAAATGATATATAAGGGTACAGTTGCCAACAGCTGCCAGCCATTTCCCTTAGAACTTACATAGCATGTTACAATTTTCCTGCTACATGTTTTACCAATGTACTCTAAACAATCTCTGCTGTTCAATAAAATGCAGACTACTGTTCCAGATTTAGCGAAGGCATTGATACAAGTCAGGCAAAACAAGTGGTGATCGTTTCAATCTTACATCAGCAGGGAAGAAACAAAAGTGTTTCCGAGCCTCATTCTGCATATTGATAGAGACCAATAGTTCAGCCAATGGGGTCTGGGATTTAATGATGACTTTGCTAATGGCCAGTGACATTTATCACTGTTACAATCAATCAATATTTATTTTATATAGCGTCTTTCATAGTGGACCACCATCACAAAGTGCTTTACAAAGATAGTGAGGAACAATGCATAATACATTAAATACAGTGAAATACAGGGCATAATACATTAAATAACATTAAAAAAAACAAAAATGCAAATACATTAAATATAGCCATAATACATTAAATAAAAGGCTAGGATGTGAATGTGGATGCGTGTGTCAAGCAGAATCATACAGATAAGATGGAGTAAAAAACCTGAAATAGCCAACAGCTAGTAACAGATATCAAATGTTTTTGTGTGTTCAGACATTTCATATGCAAATCAGTTTCAAAAGGGATAAATTACTTACACTTGCAAACTGGTATTTTTGTAGTTCAATAACATATGTGTCCTGCTTGGGAAATGCTTCAGCTATTGTTTCAATATAAAAAATGGAAGTTCTACCCTTTAAAGAAATAAAATATGATATCAGTATTTATTATAAAAACAATTCAGTACCATCAGACAATAAGCTTCCAGCTCAAAGGCTTCTATCAGACGGTAGATGTCAGCCATAACATCAGCTGTGATTCAAACTAATACAGGTATGTTTGTTTTTTTCATTTTCACTTTCCAGTTCTGTAAGCCTGTCAGTGTGCCCTGTCAATGACACTCTTTCCTGCAGTGTAGGTCATCATAGATTAGAACCTCATTTGCTGCTACTGGTCAAAAAGATGTTCTATAGGCTCAGATTATGCGCCGTGACACAACATATTGTACATGTTTCAACTCAGACATGGTGGATCGCTCGATCCACTAGACTGACTCCTATCAGTTCACTGACAACATCCACATAAATTAAAAACTACCATGACAAGTAAAAAAACTAAGATCCCAAATCCTAACAAGATCTGTCTTGTTAGACTTTTGTCCACTATAATTTTGGTCTGGTGGTGGCAGATGTGGTCTGGTGGTGGCAGATACCCATGACCATATCTTGAATCAGTAGGAAATATTTGTGTACAACATACACAGTATTCCTGAAAACAAAATTTACCAATATTGACTCAGGCCATATAGCCAGTGTTGAGGAGTAACACATTACATGCAACGCATTACTGTAATCTGATTACATTTTTCAGTAAATTACAACTGTAATCGTTCCTTTTTCTGATGAAATGTGGTAATGTATTACATTTTATGTGGAAAAATAACATTGTTACTTATTGTTAAATAAAAAAGGACTACAGCTAATGCATAATGTGGAAATCAGAAAGCCTTAAATCAGCCAAGTAAAGTCTGGGGGCGGTTCCTGCGATAGGACAAGACAGGAACTGCAAAGTAAGTTAATGTAACTAACAATTTTGTTGAAATAACTGTAATAAATTACGTTTTTAAAAGTAATCCCCAACACTGCATATAGCACTATCTACAATCTATTATTACACAATCAAATAAATAACTTACTAGTGCCAAAACTAAAGGGGTTAGCTCCAGCTGTAGCTGAACAGTGGCTTCCTTCCCGGTTTCCATTTCTCCAAAGTCACAAAATATATTTAAACAAGAAGCGTCATCCTTCGTACAGTACTACGGGGAAAAATGAATACATGACAAACTAAACTAGTAACTAACAATATACAGTGATAACAACAATAATAACACTATAAAGAATAATACACACTCAGCTGTATAAAATCAATGTCACGAGAAACCCAAGATACAATTACATTGTTATAATACATGATGACATAAGAGTAGTTAAAAAGTGTCAAGTGGGTCTAACCAAATTCCACAGACTTCTCTGAGGCAATTTCTTATTCATGTTATGTCATTTATTGTTTTTGCCTGCGTTAATTTCCTCCTGTTTTGTTTTTCAGATACAACTTTAAATCAACAGGCAATTGTTGTTTATTTTGGTAGTAACAGAATTCGTTTTAAAAAGCGGACATCAGTCAACTGGACATTTAGTCTTACTAATTACTGGGGGGGAGGGCGTGTGCAATCTTATTATTGGTAAGTAGTATCGTACCTGCTAAATAATAAGAAGACTGTAAAACTCAGGAGTTTATAGGAAACTTATAGTTTACAAGGTATAATAATAATAATTGTTTAATAGGAATGACTCAGGCTGGGAAAAATGATTTTTCTTAGGAGAATCAGTGTATCCATTGATAGTTATACAAGAGAAATTCTATCCCCTGCTGTATGATCGAGTTCAAATGTATTCCAAGTGATTTACAATCCATAATGGAGTAAAAATAAAATAAAAAAAAATGTAGAGCAAAGGTAATAACATCCCTGCAGATGCTCTGTAACACTTGGTGTTTTTAAGTCACTGTTGTAATTGTTTGCAGTTTTGTTTTTTATTTGTGTCTGTGTTCCATAACAATGTCCTACGCATTCAGGTAGTGAATATTTATTTACCAATCGCCTGGTTGTTGTTTTTGAAAAGAAAAACACCAAGTCCTGAATAAGTGATGTATCTGGTATGTCACAGTCTTTTGTATTGTTCGGAAGATAACATTCTCCAAGGGAAGTCTAAAAAAAAAAAATAGAATATAATTATTATAATACAGTATTTTTTATATGAATATTAAACTATAAGCCTAATCCATGGTTAAACAATTGTCATTTAATATCATAATTTATCATATAATTTTCAGAATGTAATCAATATACCTTAATATCCAAAACGTTGAACAGTTTGAATGGGCACGGTGCAATGGAATTAGGAATATTGATCTCCAGTCTAGAGCCAGGGGCCTTGCTAACGCCAATATTAACTACCTGGAAATGAATGAGGAATGACTTAGCTAAGCACGCAGTACATTTTATCGAAAATATATTTATTTATTTAGTTATTCTTTTTTAACAGGTCATACACTGTAAACATATTGGTTCAATATTTTTAAGATTATGATTGGCAAAAAAACATTTACCCTCTTCTCCAAATAGTACAACATAGTATTTTAGAGCATGTAATTAAAAATATACTTTCAATTTTATACTTTCAAAGAAATATGTCTTTGTGTTTCTGATATTGATTTCTGCAGTATCTACTTAACAATGTACATATTAAACAAAATAAAATGATCACATAATTTTTAGTAAAACCACTGAGCCCATAAAACAGGTACTGTACAGTATTTATAATATGTGTCTCGTTAGGGGGGTTTATCCTTTTAACAGTACAAAGCCACAGACCCCAGAACCCACCTCACTGTGCCCCATTTATAGGTCCAATTACACCAAAGCAGTTTCAATAACTAATACTGTTTTTTGTTGATATGACCCTCACCAAGTTACGAGTTACATATTCTAGTAATCACAGTAGCAATCATATAAATGGTTAACAGGGCCAGTATAAAAGGGAAAAGTTCAAACAGAAGATTAACTTACGGTGAAAGTGTAATTAAACTTATGAGTAAAACAATCAGACTCATTCTGCATCTCTTCAAATACAAATGAAGAGGGTGACACAAGCCTGTTTTAAAATCAAAAGGAAAAGAAACAACTTTATGCCTTTTTTTGTATGATGTTGTAACTGATACAATATACACTACTTATATACATTTACTGTATTTCACAATATTAACAGCTGTGAAATGTTCTACCATTTTAAACAATATACATTATTCTGAGTTTTTTTTTTTTTAAATGCGTGAACCACTGTACACAGTACTTCAGTTTTTTCTAAATCAGCTCAAATGAACTGGAGCTGAGTGTCCTATATTTCACGTGCAGTTGCACTTCTGTAAACAAAATGTCCTAAGAATAGTATACACAGCAAAAAGGATAGCAGCAGGAAAATGAAATAGTTAGGGTGCTAAAATGGACACTTTTATGTGTTTGCATTTTTTTTTTATCCAACTGTAACTAATGAAAATC
Source organism: Acipenser ruthenus (assembly GCF_902713425.1). Taxonomy (NCBI): domain Eukaryota; kingdom Metazoa; phylum Chordata; class Actinopteri; order Acipenseriformes; family Acipenseridae; genus Acipenser; species Acipenser ruthenus. Next base: position 39,195,869 of record NC_081198.1, on the reverse strand, counting down.
CAACCGCTTTTTTTCTTAGGAAAAAAAGCACATTTCTCCAACAGTGCTTTTATAACTGGTACACTCATATTGCTGTACACCAATGCTTGCAGAAGGGTAGTGGGTCTATTTCATTGCATATAGATAAAAACAGTGACAGTGTCTATCAAGGTTCTGCAAAACTATTTGTAAAAATGAGTTAAACATCAGGGAGGTTTCCTGTTTTACTTATTTAATGGATGACTGTATTTTGATTTGCAACTATTTAGATCAATTGAATAGTCCCTAGTGTGTGTATATTGGTTCAGTCAGGAAACTCATGTGACAGATTATTCATTAAAACATAGACTAGACAACACTACTACATTATACTACATTCATTTTTTCTCCTGAGATAAAATGATAGTTTACCCATGGACATTTAAGTCAACCCCATATCTCAAAGGCAATATTAAAGTTGCAATATTATCATACAGAAGATCTGCTCCTTCTTCACTTTCACTGTGAAGGTAAAAACAGAGAATGTCAAAACATATATTTAACTACAACAGAAACACAAAGCATATATCTCTCAGGCAGGTAATTACATGTCTGCAGGTCTAGTGGTTTAAACAGCATTTTATAAACCTGCACATACAGCAGCAAGAAGGCACCTCATTATTTCCACTCATTATTTAAGCCGTTATCTGCTTTTCTTGTGCTTTAGTTACTCAATATATCATATACTAAATGTGCTTTGTTGCAAAACTTGAGGATGCAGCTCTCTGTGCTCCCAGTTTCACAAAGCTATGAGTATTTATTTTCCAAACAATGTAATTTTTGATGAAACAGTGTTTACCAGGTTGCATTAATTGTGATGTTGAGGTCCTCTGCAACACTGTCTTTGTTCACATCCAGAAGGAAAGTGACATCTGTCTGTGGAGCAAAGAGTTTAACATTTTAGTTCCACAAGACTTGAAGTTTTTGAATACACTTCTACTTGTTTTGGTCAGTCTGGTTTGAGATCCTTGCACAGCATGGAGACAGCTCTTATTAGGGTAGTCAATGATTTACTCATGAATGCTGACTCCGGTTCTGTTTCCATTCTTGTCTTGTTAGACCTTAGCGTTGCTTTTGATACCATTAATCACATGATTCTCTTGAGGAGACTGGAAAAGGTTATAGGAGTAACGGGTTCTGCGCTCAGCTGGTTTAAATCCTACCTAACTGGTAGAGAGCAGTACGTAAAAACTGGCCAATGTTCATAATCAAAATTTACAGTCACATCTGTTGTTCCACAGGGATCTGTTCTGGGGCCGATTTTGTTCTGTATTTACATGCTTCTGTTGGGACAGATTTTTCATAAATATGGCATAAAATTTCACTGTTATGCAGACGACACCCAGGTTTACATGCACACTTCTCCAGACCTGGAGTTATCAATATCTTGTCTTACGCTGTGTCTAAGTGACATCCAGCTTGGATCCAGCTACATTTTTTAAAGTTGAATCCAGACAAGACTGAGGTAATGCTGGACGGCTCCTCACATCAATTAAATAAATGTGGACATTTTAAACTACTTGTAGACGGACTTGAGACCCAGCCTAGCACTAGTCTAAAGAATCTTGGTATTATTTTTGACCAAAACTTGGCTTTTGATGAGCACATTCGTAATATTACTAAAGTTTCTTTTTACCATCTACGTAATATTGTGCATATGCTCCTGTCTTTGTTTTTTCTCGTATAGACTATTGTAATGCTTTGCTTGCTGGTGTCTCAAAAAACTCTCTTAAAAAATTACAATATGTCCAAAAGTCAGCGGCTAGAATTAACTAAAACCAAAGTTAGTGGAGTTCAGAGTAAAATTTAAAATCCTATTGCTGACTTTTAAGGCTCTGCATGGGTTAGCGGCAAGCTATATCTGTGAGCTTCTGGTACCATATACCCGAATGCGCAGTCTTCGATCCTATGATTCCAGTCTACTTAAGGTACCAATAACTAAGCGGCGATCTTTCGGTGACAGAGCCTTTTCATGTCGAGCCCCAAGGCTGTGGAACGACCTCCCGAGTGACTCTGTAACCACTTTTAAATCTAAGTTGAAAACACATTTTTATTCAATGGCTTTTATTGTATGAACAAATTGTTATGATTTATTTATTTATTTATTTTTATTGTTCAGTGCTTTGAGATGCACGTGAAAGGTGCTTTTTAAAATAAAGATTATTATTATTATATTTAGTGTACAGAAGTACATTCTTACAAATTGACCCTAATCCCGATTTGATGTTATGTTGAACAAACCCTTGCTGTATTAGTATTATACATTTTCTTAAATGCATCATTATACTTTAACATTAGATTAACAAAAACAGACCTTGGACAATGAAAATTAATTAGGATGAGTACAGTAATGCATAAGGTTTGTACAATAATTAAAAAATGTAGTCTACCTTTGTCAAAGAGTTCATATATAAATGGCCAACACTACAATCCAACTCTACAACCGACTGATCATCTTCTGCTATATCACAGCTAATGTATTTCTCTTCCTGTAAATAAAAAAAAATATTTACAAACATTACATTTAACAAAAGGGCTTAGTTGGTAACTGCAATGGTAGGAAACAAAAAAGTGCTGTAGCATCATGTTTAATAACAAACATGTATAATAAATGTAAGGTTTAAATAATGCAGTACTGTAAGTGTATAAGACCGGTACTCTTTGTTTTATCTTGAAAAGGTACAGCTCACACACACTAGGTGTGTTTACACTAGCACATATATTCCACAACGAGCGTTGTAAAATTGAAGAAAACACCCAGCATGCACTGCATGCCTACCTGTAACATCATCACTGTGCTGCTTTTGAATCTGAAGAGGAAACACAACAACATTTTCGACACGAACCATCTAAATAAAGTGCAACTTATTCATATATTTGTATAGATATATATATATATCTATATCTATATCTATATCTATACACACTACCGGTCAAAAGTTTTAGAACTCCCCCATTTTTCTAGTTTTTATTGAAATTTAAGCAGTTCAAGTCCAGTGAATAACCTGAAATGGTACAAAGGTAAGCGGTAAACTGCCAGAGGTTAAAAAAAAAAGTTTAGGTTACCAAAAACTGAAAAATAATGTACATTTCAGAGTTATACAAAAAGGCCTTTTTCAGGGAACAAGTAATGGGTTAACAACTTACAGCTGTTCTGCAGCAATGGAAGTAAATTAAGCCTTGAAAGTTGATGCTAACAATTCCTACAGGTGTCCCAACTTTTGTTGATTACTTACAAACCCTCTGTCTGTATAAAAGCAGTGTTGGAACAGACTGTGTTACTACACCCTCTTAAGCATTATTTGGACAGTATTGTACTGCAGGAAGTAGTCTATTGCTCTCATAATGGCGAGAAAAAGGCAATTAACAAAGGAAGACAGACAGACCATTATAACCCTTAAAAGTGTAGGTCTTTCCTTTAGAGAAATTGCAAAGAAAGCCAACGTGTCAGTGAGTACAGTTTCCTACACCATCAAAAGGCACTTGGAAACTGGAGGAAACTCTGACAGGAAGAGGTCTGGCAGACCCAAAGCCACAACAGAATCAGAAGACAAGTTTCTGAGAGCCAACAGCTTGTGTGATAGGCGGCTCACAGGACAACAGCTTCAAGCACAGCTTAACACTGGTCGAAGTAAGCAAGTATCAGTTTCAACTGTGAAGAGAAGACTTCGAGCTGCAGGTTTGACAGGTCGAGTGGCAGTAAGAAAGCCATTGCTAAGATGGCAAAATAAGAAAAAGAGGCTTGCCTGGGCCATGAAGCACCGCCAGTGGACTACTGAAGACTGGAAGAAGGTCTTATGGACCGATGAATCAAAATCTGAAATCTTCGGTTCATCAAACATGGAGGAGGAAGCGTGATGGTCTGGGGCTCTTTTGCTGGATCCAAAGTCGGCAACATGCACATAGTGACTGGCACCCTGAACCAAAACTGCTACCACAGCAGTTTGCAGCGTCATGCAATAGCCTCTGGTATACGCCTAGTTGGTCAGGGGTTCATCCTACAGCAAGATAATGACCCAAAACATACCTCCAGGCTATGTCAGAACTACCTTAGAAGAAAAGAACAAGACGGTAGGCTTCAAATCATGGAATGGCCAGCAGAGTCTCCAGACTTAAACCCCATCAAGCTGGTTTGGGATGAACTGGACAGAAGGGTGAAAGCAAAGCAACCCACAAGTGCAACACATTTGTGGGAACTTCTGCAACAGTGTTGGGAAGAACTTTCCGAACAATATTTGATTTCCATTGTAGAAAGAATGCCACGAGTGTGTTTGGCTGTTATATCTGCAAAAGGTGGCTACTTTGATGAGTCAAAAATTTAGATTAAATTTTGTTAAACAAAACGATTCCATGATTTCTTTTTTATCTCCAATTGTTTATTTGTTCTATGCTTTAATTTCAGAGTACATTGAGACATTAAACTGCGTAAATTTCAATAAAAACTGGAAAAATTGAGGTGTTCTAAAACTTTTGACCAGTAGTGTATATATATATATATATATATATATATATATATATATATATATATATATATATATATATATATTTCAGCTGTATTGTTGCTCACCTTTCCGAAAGTTCTTCAAATGGTCACCCAGTGTCCGTGGCTTTCATTGAAGATATCCAAAATATGGTGCTTGATGATGTCATCATTATGGCACAACTACCCCCTGCTGTATTATGCATGTGTGAACGCACTGTTTTGGAATATTTTGTACCAGAATCATATCGGAAGGGTTCCGGAACGGCAGTGTAAACACACCTATTAATAGCATGGAACCTTACAAAAAACGGTGCATAGAAGCTACGTGCAAACAATATAATACAGAGTGTGCATGTCACCCATCTTACCGAGTCTAAAACTTTAACGAAGTACAGAGTTTCAGGGAATCTGACGTGCAGAGCAGCTTGGAATGCATCATCCCCTGCATTGTATAAAGTCACATTCAACATCACAGTCTTTCCATTCCCAAGAGCAAAGTAAGGCTTGTTTTCATGAATCCTAGAAAATATACAGGTAGAAATATGATGACTTAAAATGTGAAAAGCTTTATTTAATACAGAACATTTCAGGAGAAGTAAAGTATGATGATTTGAACCTTTCCGCCCTACTTTAATATATATATATATATATATATATATATATATATATATATATATATATATATATATATATATATATGTATTATGATTTTCTGGCTTTTAACCAAACCATTAGTCACTGAACACCTTCAGGAAGGAAGCTGGCATTTTGACAGCAGCAGAAGGTGAAAAAAGACAGCATAAACAGTGAGGTGTAACGGTTAATTAACAGGAAAAAAACAGCAAAAATACCCAATGAAAATAGAGTTTACAGTTTAAATTGTGCAAACTTTTTTTTTGGTTTTGTTTTTTTTTTAATCTGATGGGTGTTTTTTTTTGTTTTTTTTCCAGTGGTTTGTCTGTGCTTTCTAGCTGGTGGTGATGTTTCCATGGCGCCGCTGATGAGATGCTCACCAGCTAAGTGCAATGGAGGGAGCAGAGCACCAGGTGCGCATCTGGGAGGGCGACAAAAGCTTTTTTTTTTTTTTTTGTCTTATAAATAACCATATTTCATCTTACAAAAAAAGACAGATTCAGCACTCATAAATAGCAGAATGCTTTCTTCTTTCTTTTAAGAACATATAGGGTTACCATCATTTAAAGAACAGCAATTAAGTATTCCATAATTGTCCTCTACATTAACTTTTGTCCATTAGAAATTGCTAGAACACAAATACTCAACCCTTTGTACTGCAACAACACCTGAGTCCAGGCAACTGGCAAGAAGCAATATACATACAGTGGTGTATTGTCATTATTGGTTACCATAACCTTTGCCATGCCTAAAATCAATGGAATCACCCACAGTCCAAGAGAGTAATCAATACATACATAGCTAATCTCCAATGACCAATTAAAGGGCAACGGAAATGCTAAAAGGTCATCTTTTAGATGAAAATTATTTGTATGCTATTTAATGAGTGCTCTGTGTTCATTTCTCTATAATTATTTTGACTAAATAAATCCCATCAAGGTTACTTGACCCCAACTCACCCGTAATGGAAATTAAGCTTATGAAGTGCATTCAATTATGCATATTATTGAAAGAAATGCATTATTAATAACAGAAAAACTGTTGCCAGAATTTGTTGAAGCATTTCTATTTATATTAAGATCCATCACAAAAAAAGGTTTTGTTGTCAAAAAACACCCATTGCACTTTTTCAATGAAAATATATTGCACACTACAACTGATATAAAAATAACAGTTACAAATAACAGATTTATTCCACAAGTGGATTCAGCCCCCATGCCTCTTCAACCTCTGTGGGTTATTAACTATATAGCCCTGTAAAAAAGCCTGCTGAACAGGAGAAACTAAACAAAAGTTTTGTGGCCTTATGGATCATAGATATTTCTATAATGTTTTGGTGTAATTGTGTTTCTGTGCAACTCTCTTCAAATCTAGCAACTACAGTATGAAAAGAAATGGGCATGATTTAAATCAGATATGAAGCAACACAGTTGAGTTGCATGGCAACTGGGATGAAATGTCACTTTGAAACAGTTTGTTGTTACAACCAAGCTAAGCATCTCTCTGACAGTGGCATACTTTGTGCAAACCAGTACAGACATGTATAAAATTCTGATTTGTTAAAAACAGATTACTTCCAGTAATGTGATTTTCTTCATTATTTGCAACCTAAACTCAACAATAAACTAAATTATATCAAGTTATTTGTGCCCATAACTGTGGTTAGGATTCTCATTTCCCTTATGTTTGTAAGCATTATATTAATTGCAACACAGTATCTAATGTAGCTCTAGGCTCACAAACCAACTTTCAGGTCAATGCCTACGCGTTTATATGCAGCTATGAGCACGATTTTACAGTTGCTACTGCAAATATGTTTGTTATGTATAAACTTAACAAAAGCTATAAGATATCTTTAACACAAGACTGTATGTACTGAGCATAAAAATGACAACAATATTAACCCTTTGCGGTCCATTGTCGGACTGGGTCCGACATTGCAATTATTCCTCACAGGTCCTTTGTCGGACTGGGTCCGACATCATTATAGCAACGCAATAAACGGGTGTTTAGTCGTTTTTTCTCCGGAAAAAGCCGAGAAAACCATTCAATTGCCGAGTGGTAGCGACAGGAGCCGAGACAAGTCGGAAAAAAAAAAAAAAAAAAAAAAAAAAGGCGTATTTCATGAATAGTCATACATGGTATCAGGTATCAGATAATGGGCGTCCATAATAAACAAGCTGGCTAAGTGCGTCAGCGCACTGAGACTATCATGGATATTTGCAGAGCTTTTTTCAGATGTTATAGTAATAAAATAATGACTTTGATCGCATTATTGAGGAGTTTGGTGATAAAACGAGTGATCTGGAGATGATCGATCGGTATGTACGACTATTATTATTATTATTATTTATTTCTTACACAGCTGAACGCTATAGCAAACAAAAGGCTGGGGAGGGGCTGGAGATGCCTAGTGTGTGCTTTGTTGATATGCAGGGCCATTTAAACCCGTTTGACTGTGAAAAAAAATACTTTTAAACAGCGCGTATAAAATTAACTGCGCGTGTGAAAATTAATTATTCCTGGCGTGCCTGACGCGCGATTAATAAATGGACCGCAAAGGGTTAAGACCATAAGAAGAACATAAGAAAGTTTACAAATAAGAGGCGGCAATTCAGCCCATCTTGCTTGTCTGGTTGTTAGTTGCTTATTTATTCCAGAATCTCATCAAGCAGCTTCTTGAAGGATGCCAGGGTGTCAGCTTCAACAACATTACAGGGGAGTTGGTTCCAGACCCTCACAATTCTCTGTGTAAAAAAGTGCCTCCTATTTTCTGTTCTGAATGCCCTTTTATCTAATCTCCATTTATGACCCCTGGTCCTTGTTTCTTTTTTCAGGTCGAAAAAGTCCCCTGGGTCAACACTGTCAATACCTTTTAGAATTTTGAATACTTGAATCAGATCGCTGTTGTTCAAGACTAATAATTCAATTATTTAAACCTGTCTGCATATGACATGCCTTTTAAACCCGGAAAAATTCTGGTCGCTCTTCTTTGCACTCTTTCTAGAGCAGCAATATCCTTTTTGTAGCGAGGTGACCAGAACTGAACACAATATGAAGAAAACATTGTAAAATAGTTTTAATAATGAGGATGTACAGTGACAAAAGAGTGACATAAACATCAACTTACTGTGGCAAGCCAAGCTTTGCAGTAACCTGCAAATTGGCAGAGCAGTTTTCCCAAGCACAGTACCGGGCAAACTGTGTCTGTGAAAAAATAAAACAAAATAAAAAGAAAGGTCAAAATATATTTCACCAATTTCCCCATAGAATCCTAATAAAAAATATATAATATAAAAATATATAAAAATGAACTGCAATAAAAAAGCTAATTATATTGTATTAAGTGTTGTTTTATGTTTGTGTTGAGCTGCTAGCAGATACTGTGACTGTCAAAGATCACAGATACAACACATACAAGCATGTCAGTGATATTCATCATCTGCCATGGCTGTACATTCTAAATTAGAGCCATCAGTAATATGGAAATGTTGACAACCATTACCTGCACCCATTGTATGCACAATGTAAAAAAGGGACAGATGCATATGGAATAATGAAGTGGCAGTGGCTGGTTACTAAGGGTACATTTACACTATAATTTCACATACCCCCAGATTCTGATATTCTCAATAGCTTTGTTAAAATATGTCCAGATCAAGCTTCATCATAATAAATTAAGAGCTTCTCTAGATATATGTAGAAATGTAAGCAGGGCATAAAGAAAGTCGGATGGATAGACACCACAAACAGTCTCCATATACCCAGAGATTATGATACATTCAGTACTGTGCAATAATAGTTTAATCCCAATATAAAAAGTTGTTCTCAAGATACGCGACATACGTATCAACACCCCTCCCCACCTATGATATGTGGGATAATGAATAATAGCACCAGATTATCTACTGTACACTTAAGACTCGAGAGAAATGCAAGTGTGTGCAGACAGACCTTGTTTCTGACATGATTCGCCTCCCCTTCTCTCTGTTGTAGGATGGGTCGAAGCGGTGGAAATGGGCTTAGGGCGTCTCTTTTCACAACATGCTCTCCAAGCTGATACGCTGCCTCAAAACGGATGGGGGTGAAAATATCACGTATTTCTTTCTAAAAATAAAATTAAATAAATAAATAAATAAATAAATTGACACAGGCAACCTTAAATAAAGACATTTCAATGGCCTACAGCAGTAATGTTATCGTTTTTTTTATTATTTATTTATTATTATTTTTTTTATTTTTTTTAAGTACTGTACCCCACATACATTTTTCATTGTAATTGATTCGTTTGGCTCATTTTTAGTATCATCAATTTTTGGAAATCAATGACGGTTTCTGTTTGATACTGGCCATCTCTTTTGCTACCGTGTGCACGGTATGCGCTTATTTTATTTTTAAAGAGGGAAGTGAAAGTACAATGAAAACTAAATCTATAAATATACCTGGTGCAGTAAAGGAAAGACATGAATACTGCTGTATGGCTGAAGCTAACAAACAGCCTTTCAGGGTTGTAATATTTGTATTTTAGAATAGTAGCAGAAACAGTCTTATGTACCATCTATACAACGACATCACAACAAGACAATACATGTATAAGAATGAAACCTCAGAATGCACTGAACACTGTACCTTAAATGATCTTTCTGAGCAGACACAGGAATATTATAAAAATGTTCTCTTATGTCAAAGTGCATAGGAAACACCTGCCGAGATCTTAAGCCAGGTTTTGTAATGTTTACAAAGAAGGGTCTGCCCCTGTACAGGATTGAGGATTTGTGTTTCAAGTTGTGAATGCAGTTAAGGGAGGTGTACAAATAAATCTGGTAGTGTTTAACACATTTCTAACCTTATTTCAAAAGAACTGTAAATGGCTGTGTGACAGGGTAGCGTCACGCCACAAGCTGTTACCGGCAGGAACAAGACACAGAGTCAAGAAACTGTAGCGAAGCACTGTTGGGCACGCTTAAGACACAAATCGAGCAAACAAAACAAAGGAACAAATCGACAGGGCAAGGGCCAAAATAAAGATTTAATCAAAACTAAATAAAAACAAAAATGCATACTATAGGCCAGGCATTCACCACTATAATTCAAAACTGCCTCTCCAAACAAAGACAGTTCTGCTCCCCTTTATACAGGAAGCCACTCCACAATTAGCACTCAATTACCTAATTGGGGAATGGCCACACCTATAATTGTTGGCAGGGATAAAATGAACCCCATCCCTGTCATCCTTAAATTCCCACACACACTATTTATACAAGCAGGGCTTTTGCCCTGCCACAGGCTGTAATTAACTGGTTCTGAATTAACCCTACACAGTTATATTATTTTATACTGTATTACTTAACATTGTTTAATTTGTATGGGAATAAATGTACTGTGCCCCTGCCTCAGGCCTTTAAAAAAAAAAAAAAGGATTTGCTAGTGATGTTCAGAGACAAGGTTTGCTGTAAACAGTTTTGGTGACAACCCATCTCCACACAGTACAGGAATTCTGCAGCTCCCCAGCTCAAATCCCAAGTTGTCGGCATGTGAAAACTGAACAGCTTGAAGCCTTTACTATTACAATAGCATACTTGATTACATGATTCCCCATGTGTGGGAGATAGACAGCCACTGATTGTCCTTCCACATGTCCACTGTTTCAATTCACAGCTACAAGCTCGCTTTGACCGAATCACATGTTATCTAATTCATTCTAATTTTCCACCAGGTCTTTGCTGCATCTGTTGTGCATTACATTCATTACTCTAATTACATGTTAATTATTCAATTCTAAAAATATATAAAAATGTTCCCGTAGCGTTGTAGGGATTGTTTCTGAACGATATAACCATACTTATCTCTAACAACTTCCTTACTTGTATTGGATTTGGATTGCTGGCTCAGCACAATAACCTTTTGTTTTGTTTTTTTTTAAGATCTGAGCATGTCTCATGATTTGAGTATTTAAACTTTAAATGCTAATTGCATGTTTTTTTCATTGCATATGTAGTCTTTGCAGTGTGTAGTTTAGATTTTGTAATACTATTTTAAAAAGGAGAGGAGTAATATAATTCAAGGTTTCCTAAACTGTCTCCAGTGGTTTGTTCTCTCATTCTGTAAGATTAACTTGGACACTGTAGTAAATGCTTTAAAAATATGGCCCACTGCTTCTGAAATCAATACTGTATGAATGCCTGTGGGGAAACATTATCAGGGAACAAAATGTATCCTGCCTGCTACTGGTGAGTTATGACAGAACAGCCCGTCCTACAGTTTCTCTCTTTGGGTGTTACCAGGATTGTTCCTGTTTCTTTTAAGATTACATTTATGATTATAACAGTGCTTACAATCAGCAACGTAACCAGAGCTGACATTCTACCGAGGTCAAACTTAGATTTCAAGCTATAGCTGACAGTATTTATATGACTGCTTGGTATTTACTATTCAATCTGCAAATCTACGTTACACGGCAAACCAACAGAGAAAATTAAGGAGTCTTTTGTACTTTACCAGAATAATGATTTATGATAATGAGTTCAGCTTCCAGTTTCCAGTCCAGTTCCAGAGTGTGTCATTTGTAATCCAGAAACAATACAACCTAACTTTTTAATTCTAAAACAAATTGTATTCAATTTCTTCGATAAACAGAGCTCCAACCGATATCCATGTGTACTTTATGAACAACACCATTGTCAAATACTCTGTGGTGTAATTATTTGATAACTTATATAATAATAATAATAATAATAATAATAATAATAATAATAATAATAATAATAATAATAATAATAATAATAATGAAAACAGTTCAACTATGGATGTCTGCTAAACATTTTAAATAAACATAATAAATAGCTTTACTGATTATTCTTTGTAATTTAGTATTCTTAAATTCTGTAATTGACTTCAAAATGAGTAAAATAACTGAAATGAACTTACTCTCATAAAGGCCTGGTGAGTCACACAGTTTACATGATTGTGGGACACCTCAACCTTTCCTGATGTGCAGTTGGAGGTTCCATTTCCAATGAAATAAAACCGAGAAGGAAAGCCAGCCTCTCTGTGGACATCGGCAGTCAGATTGTACAGGAGGCCTGCAGGATGGAAACAGATATATTGGAGTGAAAAACAGGGGGACGCCAAATGCACTGCAGAACTTTGAGATACACGTGTTATCAATTTAATAGCAAGAGAAAAAAAAGCATACCCAATTCATTGTTTTTGCTTTATCTTTATTCTGTGGTTATATTCCTCTTCGCCAGTTCGACCATTTTAAAGTACTTACAGATGGGGAATGTGCTTTTATTTTCTCTTTTGGCTTTCAATATGCAGTAATCAGAACAGAAGGACTATTAATGGATTTTCCTATGTCTCTAACTAATCTGTCTTTAAATATCATATTTAACCTTAATCCTCAAACTAACTGATAAAACTACCACAGTAAATTATACATCTTGTATCTGCTGTGTCTTTATTTGTTTTATTTTCGCACTAACTAAATTTGCTTGCCATGTGTAGTATGCCACACAGTTGAAACCGTTTACAGACATATTGCACACAAGCATTGTATACCATTAGTAAGCCATGAGTTGCTCCTGTAAACCACAACACCTATCTCCCAAAGCTTGTTGACCAATAGTCGCCTCTCTATAGTTACTACGATTCCCAGTAGTAACCCAACGACACAAACACAAGATAACTTCTTGAGTATCAAACTCCTTCTCAATAAGCATGCTCTGTGTAATGTTCAGTTGGAAACTACCCTTGTTTACTAAGAAAAGAAGCAGAACACTCAGCCAGGTTTCAACTGAATTCCCCCACAAGACAGTATGTTCTCAGTAGATAACGTTAGGTTACTTTCTGTAACCATGGTTCCCTGAAAAATAAATATCAACTATTAAAGGCACAACTACCTGCATTCTGGTGCTAGCTGCAAGGATTCTGAGTTAGGAAGAGTTGTAACAATAAACGAACAATTAACTCGTCATCACGTTGTTAACCAAATGTGTTCTTTTTAAACGTCAGTCTTTTCAGTCTTTTTAGTCTGCTCCTTCAATCATAACAGTATAGAATACAATAAAGGGCTGGTACAGATGGCTGTGCAGTGTTTGACAGATTTCCCCTCTGTAAAGTAATCATATACTAACAATACTTTGAAATCATTCTTATCTGTTTATCATACTTACTACGTGCTCTTAATGGACTTGACTCGTATAGTCAAACTCGCTCTTAAATGTAATTATTTACTCTGTATTCTTTATTTTGCTCTTATTTGAATATGATCTTATTTCCTACTGACTGTACTGTATCTTATAACTGCTCTTATTTGTAATGTGATATTCTATAATGTAATATTTTGTACTGTGATATTTTGTAACAACTGTAAGTCGCCCTGGGTAAGGGTGTCTGCTAATAAAATAATAATAATAATAATAATAATAATAATAATAATAATAATAATAATAATAATAATAATAATAATAATAATACAATGACTGGTGGAATCCACATCAATTAGATTTGCCCTGCCTCAATGCATAACATTGCCTTAAACTGCCAAAAGAAAAACCTTTTAAACATAAACTTCATTCTGTCAGGCTTTATGAAAGGTATTGCTGTATTTGGTGGCTAGCAGACAGTGTTTCTCTGTGTTTTATACTGTTCGCAGACACAACCCAATGCTTTGTTGCTCCCAGCCAAACATACACTCCAGTCACATACATTTACCTGCATTTATACTGGGAGTGGCTATGCAAATGATTGAAGACCCAATCGTTAACAGAATTCCGCACATTCTCATGAGGGGATTAGGCTGTTAGAAGAACAGAATGAGCCCTGTATCTGCCAGTTCCTGGGCAGGGTTTTTCCACCCTTTCACAGTCCCTTATTTAATTCCAGAATGTCTAAGGTAGCAAGTACAACTAACTGGCATCTCAGGAAGAATTTAAGTTCAGACACTTCCAACGTAAAATAAAACACAATTCTTATATCATGAAATTATTGAGGCATAAAGAAAACTGATGAAAAAAATTGTATTATATGAAGTCTAAGTAGCTTACCTATGTGTCCTGGAATGTCCCTGCCTTTGATCTTAAAGCATAGAGTGATATTCATACAGACAGCGGGCTGTCCATTTTCAACACACTCAAGCTTGGTGCGATTGACAGAAGGAGGAAGAATCAAGGCGGCCTCTACAATCACCACGACCCGTGTCCTTGAGTGAATTGAAAAGAAATGTACAAAGGTTCATTTAATGAAGCATGCTTATCTAGTAAACTACTGTGCATCATTGTTCTTAAAGGCATCATTCTAAAAAAAGAACCAGTTTACCACTTTGCACATTACAGGTTCTGTAATCTGCTGCAAGCAATGTCATGAAATGCATTGATAAATTGTTCTCTATCCAAAACAGGTTCAGTTATGCGATTTTATTGCAAAGCTCTAGGCTGTTTATATACACAGGTTTTTTTTTCTACAAAGTAACCAGAATGTTGTTTGTATGTGATGCTCAAACAGTATCAAGCACACAAAGGTCATTGCCAAGCCTCATACTGTATAGAATTATTTTAATTAGTTGTTAGTTGAGTTTAATGAATCAGTCTTACCTCAGTACTACAGCAGAATCAGACATAAAGGCACCAACTGCTACATCTGTGTAGAAAAATACAAAATCGCGATTATCCAGATATCACTTTCAGTCATAAGCCCCTTAATATGGATTCACCTTTTAATATGGATTACTTTTAGCAAATCTTCCAACCTGTAACAAAAGGCATCACTGAATTCATGTATGTGGTCTTTTATCTCTGTGTGGACACTGATATTGGTCACTTAAACCCTGGGTAGCTGAAAACCCACTTAATATGACTCAATAGAAAATAATACTGATAATGTTTACAAAACAAGTAATCACAAACAGGTCAAGAATTTCATATCCGAAGTCCACTTTTTTTTTTTTTTTTAACTGGTTTCATATTACTACTGCTTTGATTTTCTTTCCCAAATTGCAACCTATTTTGCTTTTAATATTCTTACTGGAAGAGGAGTAAGGGGAGGTTGAAAGCCCACAGGCTGAACAGAACCCCAAACAACATGAGTGCATAATTAAGAAAAATAAAAAGCTTTTGAAAATGAATTAATAAGCTTATCATACCACCTCCCCTGATGTGCCCCCTCCCCTCCCACTGGCAGCACTGGGATTAGAGGAACACTTCCTTAACTGCAGGTAATCTACCAATAGTGATAGACATCAATAATTCACTAGTGTACATAAGCCATGATCTAGGGTACTGTACGTCATGTTTACTGTTTCTTTAACAGTTTTAAAGGTTAAAAGAGCACTTATGTTACCTGGGTAACCATTGCCATCCACATCAATGCCTCCAGACACGGACTGGCCAAACATCTTGAAGACATTGCCATTTATGTATCCACTTATTCTCTGAAATGCAAAAGAAAATACTGCTGTTTATATTATAGCACTGTATATTGCCCTTACTATACGCAACATTTTGTATTTCAAGTCCTAAACAACAATTAGTAGTCATAGTTAAAGCGCATTACAACTGGGGTATACTTTTATGGACAGGATATGTTTCCGAGTAAATCACTGAAAAAAACGCAGACATATTCTACTAAGTTTGATACCAATATCTGAGCTGCCCCTAAATGTAAGTTTCTAACTTTAGTTCGGGAAGGAGGACACACACAAACACACACACACACACACACACAAACACAAATATATTACGTCACCTTTCAGTCAATCGTAAAAAAAATTCAATTGACAAAGTGCTGTTTCATCTTGTATCATACTCCAAAATCAAATAAATATCATTCATTATCATTCTGTGTCGTGGGGGTTAAGTTAATTTGCATGTCACACTGTATTCTTTTTACATTTTCCCCATTATATTTCCAAACTTTATGTGATTTTACTACACCTTAATATATTTCTTACAAAGGTATTATTTGCATAGTATTTCAAATGTAATAAAAAAATGATTTAAATTGCTATGCCATAATCTAAATCCATATCAATCTGTTCACAAAGCCTACATGTTCACACTACCAACAACACAGTATGCATGGTGGGCACATATTTAGGATGTAGCCAAATGACATAGGCCCAGTTTTACTGACTGTTACACACTTAAGATCCCATTGTGTTAAAAGAATACTGCTAAAATGCTGTAGCAGCAATTCAGTCTGTGATTTTCTTTCTAAGCACTGTACAAGTCAACCATTCAGTGACAGAAAACCTACATAATGCTCTGATTGTCACAGGATGGAAGATATTATGACACACAGAGGAAGTCCTGACCTCAGAATGTCATGCACAAAACCCTGCAAATTCCCATCAAGGCTTTTTACTGTTCAGTGCACATATGGCATCTTTAAACTTACTTGGGAATATGACTGAGATATCCCTTTCTTCCTGCCATTGTAGATGTAAATAGCTCCCTGTAGATCTTCTTCCTGTGGAGCCCCAATAGCAACATCTGCAAGGGATTTAGATAAAAATAAATCACCACCCTGATTTCAAGTAAACATGTGAAATCTTGTATAAAAATGCTTATTTAAATTGGAATTTTAAAAAGGCATAGAACCCTTCTCACTAAGCTGCATGCCTTTGTCATACAGGTGCTAGTTAGCACTTTAGGCAAATTGAAGTTCAAAACACAAAATGGCCAAACTTAAACCTAAAGGAACCATGAAATATATATTAAAAACAACTTCTAGCTTCAATGGTAATGGTAAAAAAGTCACTTAAAATATGATACCTGTAGTTTAATGTTTTCATTATACAACTACATCCAGTTATTTGTTTGTTTTTAGTAGATTGCTTAATTAATATAACAAAATAATATAATGCTGGAATTCCTTGTTTTTCTTGATTCCTCCAATGAAATGGCTTGAGAGTGTTAAATATTTCTTAGATGCAATATGGCGTACAGTATAGGCCTGCTTCTTACCTGGAAAACCATCATCATCGATGTCTCCTAGATTTGTGATAGTTTCTCCAAACCTTCCTGAATACGAGTCGCTCCCCGCTAATTCAAAATCTAGCTCCTTCATATCAGCCTTGAAAAACACAAACATAAATTTGTCATAAATGTTGTAATTTTAAAGAATAACATTTATTGTTTCCTAAAATATATATATATATATATATATATATATATATATATATATATATATATATATATATATATATATATATATATTTATTTATAGGATCAAGCTGTCTCCAGCCAAATTACTAAAAAAATGCTGCTGTAAATTATACCATATATGATCTACATTAAAATTTATGATGTGACCTACACACTAAAATGAATGAAAATGTTAATGAAAACATGTTCTGGATAATTATGCTCTTACACCATTGCCTTTTATGCTTCTTTTTTTTAAAAACAAGCATTTAATACTCAGAATGACCCTCAAATTGTGGTAGGCTGAGAACTCTGTACAAAGTTAATGGGTATTTTAACAACACTGGACATACAGTACATTACATTAAAGTATGGCTTCTGAGGCTTAGATCTTTGCCTGTTACACTGCATGGTATTCTACCTTACAGTAAACCCTTTATTACAGGAAACCCATTATTTAAACCTTCATAATCAATGCAAAATTATACATTTTCTGTGGTTTTCTGTTGGGTTTTAGTTATTTTTATTCTTTTTTTTAAACTCACATACATATTTCATGCACTGGCTATTGTAAAATGAACAGACAAAGCACTACAAAAGTGTTTTACTTACATTGCCCAGGTTCATATAAATGTAAACTCTTCCTTCCTCCCTTACAGTGCTGTACATTGGAGCCCCAACCAGTAAGTCAGACAGCCCATCTGAATTGAGGTCAACAGCACAGACAGAAGAACCAAAATAGGAACCGAGCTGCATAGAAGAAAAAATACTCCTTGGTTAACATTTTTAATAAAAATAAAACCAACTGCATTAAATTAAACATATACGGTTCTTACCTTCTTGCCGCTTGCTTTAAAAACTATTGACAAATAATTGGACTCATATTTGAAGATATAGGCCTGAAAAAGAGCACATTTTTATTTGTCAGTACATTTGAAAGGGGTTTCCAGCCTACTGTACATGGGACTAGCACAGTAATCAACAAATATTCCAGTACATCCAGCATACTTGAATACTTGAGACACACAGTCAGGTTCACTATTATCCAGCATGTACAAAGTATGATTCCATTTGCTTTCAAAAGTGGTATTCACAATATAGAAGCACTAACTGTATAAAGTTAGACTCTCCATAAAAGGATCACTGCTGTTTATTGTTGTATACAGTTATAAAGGAGCACAATTGTTTATACAGGTGTAAAGGACAGCTAACAGCTGATAACCAAATTCACACGATATATATATGAACATAACAAGTTCCTGTCAAATGTTACTTTGTAGAGCAACATTGTATGCAACAAATCAATGTGAAATTAAATGTTAGCTTGCGAGGTTCGGGGGGCGTGAAGCTGGGGGGGCTGCTAATCTCTAATCTTTCAATTTTCTAATCTCCAGTTAATTCATCTCTGGGGGGCAAGTGAGGCTCACTTCCCCGACCTCAGGGCTAGGCAGCCGCCTCCCTTACCTTCAGGGGTTCTCACCGCGTGAGTCAGAGCGGACCCCCGGCCAAACTCTGTCCTGTCGCAGCTCCTGCGCTCATCTCACTCGAGGCTCTCTTCTATTCTGCCTCTCTTCAGGACGTGGTCACTCGGGCCGAGTCCTATACTAACCTCAATGCTCTGTCCTTATTTTCAGGTCCCAGGCAGCGTGATGTCTCGGCCAATCAGGGGTTTTACGAGCGCCCCTTACATAAGCCTCAAATGCTGGGTACCTCTCTCATCTCCTCCCGAGGGGTGGCTTTTCAAGTCTAACCCTCATATGTGTTTTCAGGTTGCCGGGTCCTCCGCCCCTGGGATGTCGACAGCGTCGGCCCCAGTCGACGACCTCTTTTCTATCCCGTTTCAGGTTGCCGGGTCCTCCGCCCCTGGGATGTCGACAGCGTCGGCCCCAGTCGACGACCTCTTTTCTATCCCGTTTCCAGTTGCCGGGTCCTCCGCCCCTGGGATGTCGACAGCGTCGGCCCCAGTCGGTGACCTCTTTTCTATCCCGTTTCCGGTTGCCGGGTCCTCCGCCCCTGGGATGTCGTCAGCGTCGGCCCCAGTCGACGACCTCTTTTCTATCCTTTCCGGTTGCCGGGTCCTACGCCCCTGTGATGTCGACAGCGTCGGCCCCAGTCGGTGACCACATTCTGTCCTACTAACTGCTCCTTGCTGCTTCTTCTGCTTATCTTTCCCCCCCAGCTCACGCCCAGTGAATTTCAATTAAACCTGAGACATTGCTCTATTTAGATCAGTATTACAAGCCACAAAGCACTGCAGCCAAATGCTAACATTCTTGAATGAGTCTCTGCTATGTTTGTCAACGTTAACATAGCAAAATTACTGTAATCTAAGGAAGTGGAGTACATTCATTTTTTCAACAATTCTTACCAAAAAAGTTTAACTATTACAATGAATTCTTACTTTACCAGTCTGCCCATGCTGGGGTGCCCCTCCTACAACTTCAGTGCCCTGTGGGTTAATGAAGTGTCCAGCACCAACAGAATATCCTAAAAAAATAAATAAATAAAAAATAAAAACAAGATATGTTCAAACTGTGATAGCAAGCTACACAGCTACAAATCCACATCCTGTTATTATATAGCTTGTACAAAGGATGATTTAAATTGCTTCTTTGAGTCCAAAGAATACACAAACAGTATTTCACATGCTCTAGGGGAACTGAAAATCTAAATATCTGGAAATATGCAAGTATTATTTATAGACAGACAGACGGATAGATAGAAAGGGACAAGCATATGTACTAGGTCCCATAGCGTAGAAGCTTTCAGCTTTCCCTCATAGCTCTGTGATCAGACCTGTCCTGCCCTAAAAGCCCCACTCCACTCTCAAGAGAGCTCCATTGCCAGCTGAATTGTGCTACATTGTGTGGTGTATTTTTGCAGGAGGACCGCTTTAACTTAAGTAAATCCAAGAGATTCTTACCTAGGTAGCTTCCATAAAGGACTTCGTTTTCATCATCGACGTACGCACATAATGTGTTGTCGGATGTGTTATACACTAAAACAGAACCTGTCCAGTAAAAAGATCCAGGGGCTCCAATAACAATCAAGTCCTACAAAACAATATGCATTAAATGTTAGAAAAATCTGCATGTTTAACACTGTGGAAGGCAGAAAGTTCAAGCATGGCTAAGACATGTCTTTAAAGTTTATTCAGATTTCGTGTTTGTAGTTACGAATAAATAATGTTCAACTACTAAATGATATGTAAGGGTGTGGCAAGATGGCTTGTGGGAGATGTCAGACCAGGGAGGAGACAGACACAGTACTTGGGTTATGGAATAAAACAAAGATTTAAACTAACACCAAACATTGGTACAAACAAACAGACAAACAGACACAGAACAAAACAAGTATCATGCTGGTGTAAAACAGAACTAGTATCATGCTGGTGTAAAACAGAACAAGTGTCGTGCTGGTGTAAAACAGAACAAGTGTCGTGCTGGTATAAAACAGAACAAGTATCATGCTGGTGTAAAACAGAACTAGTATCATGCTGGTGTAAAACAGAACAAGTATCATGCTGGTGTAAAACAAAACAAGTATCATGCTGGTGTAAAACAGAACAAGTATCGTGCTAGTGTAAAACAGAACAAGTATCATGCTGGTGTAAAACAGAACAAGTATCGTGCTAGTGTAAAACAGAACAAGTGTCGTGCTGGTGTAAAACAGAACAAGTATCATGCTGGTGTAAAACAGAACAAGTATCGTGCTAGTGTAAAACAGAACAAGTATCGTGCTGGTGTAAAACAAAACAAGTGTCGTGCTGGTGTAAAACAGAACAAGTATCATGCTGGTGTAAAACAAAACAAGTATCGTGCTAGTGTAAAACAGAACAAGTATCGTGCTAGTGTAAAACAGAACAAGTATCGTGCTGGTGTAAAACAAAACAAGTATCGTGCTAGTGTAAAACAGAACAAGTATCGTGCTGGTGTAAAACAGAACAAGTATCGTGCTGGTGTAAAACAGAACAAGTGTCGTGCTGGTGTAAAATAAAACAAGTATCATGCTGGTGTAACACTGGTGTATTTCTGTTTTTTTGTTTTGTTTTACCTCCCGACTCTCGTTCCGCCTCTGAACACACTAACCCCGTCCAGCCAAAGCTGCTTGTTTTTATATTGTGGCTGAGGGATTAACTGGCTATCAATTACTTAGTTTATCCCTCAACCACATTCGGCACAGGTTTTCTCATATGCGTGGTCCGCAGCCAGTTTGTCAATAATCACTTGCTGTTAACCACACATTCTCACGATTTTATCTGGATGGGGCATTTTAACCACATCCAGGCTGTAAACAATAATAACAAAACATTGTGTTTTTACACACTAAACTATACAACAAAATAATAATAACACAACACAAATACAAAATAATACATATGCACACAGGGGCGGAGTGTACCGCGTCACAAAGAGCTTCTGATTTTATTGGTTATTTTGTTATTTTTAAAAGATTTAACCAGAAATGTTAGACTTGTTCTTAATCACTGAGTATGCTTTTTTTAAATAAAACATAAAATTCAGAACCCCTAGTTACATGAGTGATCTAAACATATTAATTGTAAGTATTACCACCATTTAGTGATGTTAATAAAGGGGATGCTGCTGTATAGCTCATTAAAATAGACACTGTGGTCTATATGACCCTTTTTCTACAAGGAGACAATAGGAAATAGCATGATACCTCCATTAGGAAATTAGACATCCCAGCTTGACAAGAGCCATACCTGTCACCAAATTTTCGTTGGTGATCTGAAAATAAAACAGACAAAAAATAAACTGACATCCACACCTAACAATGTAAGCAGGACAATTCATATATTTTAGGAATAATTTAGTGTACCTTTAAATATACAACAAGTGGACCTCACTACACTGCTGTGTCTATGTAAATCTGTATGTTACACAGTATCATTGTATTGAGCAATAAACAGGCTAGACAACAAGTACAGGGATGTATTCATCTGTTGTATGTAACACATTAAAAGCAAAAGCTATGATGTGTTTTATTTGGCTTATTCCCTGCCCAGAATCTTGAATGTACAGACCCAAACTATGCCCCTGAGAATGTGGATAGTTCAGCCAGTGTAACCAATCTAATTGTTTAGATTAATACAACCACCTGGACATTGATTACTTGATAAATGTTTCAATTGCCTGCAATGCTAGGATTGAACAGATGTATCATGCACCACTGTGGTGTCAGACTTGGGAGTTCCTGAGCTGCAAAACCTGTTTTATTTTTGAGAAAATAAAAGTGAGAAGCCAATTGCTTTCTTCTTGATCTTTTCGTTCCATCTCTGTGACACCAGGTTTGTAAGTACTGCCATACATAAAGTGTCATGCTTACCTATATAACATGGAGTCATTGGCTGACTGCTGGAGTTTAAGTCTGGTTGAATCTTGTAGCAAACACCATTGGGTAGTTTATTTTGCTGATCTCTATGCGTGTAAAAAATGTTTTTCCAGCGATGTCCACATGCCTATTGAAGAAAAAAGAGTTCACTCTATATACAGCCTTTTAAAATGCGATGATATTGAAAGACTTAGTCAAAACAATTGTCATTGAATTTATTAAGTTATTGTAGTTTTTCTTAATTCAGTGTTTAATAGTTATGGATGTATGTATAGCCTGTACAGAAGAAAAACACTATTTTATACACAAATTAGGCAGAATATTTTTTTTCACTTTAGAGTTACATACCACAATATACCCATCAGTTTGGGGTTGTCTGGATAAACTAACACCAAACCACTGGTTATCTCTCTCTGCTTGGCATGTCTTTCCACACTGGACTTCCTTTTCACTTCCTAAAATATAATTAGTGATGTTTGTTATATGATCTGGAAGCAACACTACAGAAGAAACTATATATATATATATATATATATATATATATATATATATATATAAAATACCCATGATCGAACTTGACTATGTATGTGAAGCAAATATTAAACAGTGTTAGGTCTACAGCACCTGGAAACCCTGAAAAGTCACATGACCATAACATATGCAATAGAAGGTCATTGTAGGATGCATATCGGTCACATGTCAAAGCAAACAATTAGATTCTTCCATAACATTTTAAGGATGAAGTCCACATCTCAATTGGTTTAAATAGTGGTGACACCCGAGGTGGGTTTACAAAAACATTAAAGCTCCCCTCACAGTGATGCTTAATAATAATATTCAGTCTTTCACATTAACAGTTTACTTTATTCTAATTTGATGTTAAAAAGGCAGCAATTAACAAGTCAGAGGAAAGATTTAAGCTCTTTAAAACTCATCCCAGCTTTGCATTTTAATTTAGACCTGCCATTTGATATGCAAATTCATTTGTCTGGAACATACCAGCAGTTAATAGCTTGCAATGACCACCCTTTTGGTGTGTCAATATGTAGCATAAGAAAAGTGCACCAAACAAGACAATCACACTTCACAATCTGTTTTTGTTTAAACGTGTGTCCATTAAACAACATGTTACTTTCACACAAAGTTGTGAATGAAGCCTTAAGGTAACACTGGTACCTAGTTGTGATGCAGTTTTATGCTAGCATAGTGTCATGAAGCAGAAAGCATTGTAAAGCCTAGAGAGGTATGGTAAGGGATCTTAAAAAAACATGGCAAGCCATTGCAAAAGCATGGGAAAACAGCAACATTACTGTGCAAATTGACCATGGTAAACTTTTCTAAGGGGTTGTTTGAGTATAGGATTTTGTAAAATAGAAAAGATTATCATTTTGCAAATCATGCCAGCCCTGGCACACATGCCAATCTTGCCACAAGCCAACCATTAATTCTGTTTACTCCCAGTCTGAATGTTCAAATAGATTTCAATGAATGCACTGCACTGCTGGCTTCTGAAAAAAAAACAATAGGAAAAAGCAGAACAACTGCAAAAACCTCCTGAGAGAACTTAATATTAAATATGTTCTGTAGAGAGTATATAATACAGTACTTCAAAGGAGAAATCTGTAGAGGAAGTTGAAGCTGCACAGAATAGAGACTGACACCTAAAAAACCCTGAACTAGTGACTGTTTAGTCTGGCTGCCATTCATTTTCTCCTTCCTAGCTGGCAGTCACTACTATCTGACTTGACATCTTTTTCAAAGCAGTAATTAGTGGGGCTTGCAAAGCAAGAGTCCCCACTTTAAATCTTCTTCTTCTTCTTCTTCGGCACGCTACTCCTCTTACACCGTTTAAGCTAGAAACGCCGTTCAAACTTCAAAACCTGTAGACCGGTCTGGAATGGTGTGCTTGTACACAACTTTTTTTATATCTTTTATACTTTTTAAACTATTAAGCTTTTTGTCCTTTTTTTGTCAATTTTCATTCACTTTAATGGGACTTTTTTCAACATTCTAAAGCTCCCCATTGTTTAAAAACTCCCACTTCCAACATTCTATTTGACTACTTTCCCAACAAGTAAGACAAAAAGAGTATATGGAATCTTCCTCTACTCTGCTATTCAAATCTGAAATCAAAACAGAAATAACTTTTACCAATCAAGAGGTACACCTGTTTTAGTAACCGTACCAACTTCTTTCAGTAGTCTACTTCCAACTGTTGAATTAACTGTCATAGAACTTTGATATTTCTAATTATAACACATTCTAAGTATGTGACAATTAGTATACAATGTGACTTTTGACTTTTAGACAAAAAGTTAGTGTATGACATCTTCCTCTACTTCTCTGTTATTCAAATCTGAAAACAGTTCAAAAATATCTTCTACCAATCAAACGGTACATGTCTGATGAAATGTGTGATCTAACAGCCCCACAGTCCAAAGTAATAAGGTTGATATAGTAGTCTATCAAAGTAATCAGACCAATTATTTTACTAAATTTAACTTTGACTGTATGTAACTGCTTTGCTTTAAAAAGTAAAACTATTTAAACTTCTTCCACTACCACAAAAATACTTTCAAAGAGCTAAAGCAAGCCTTACAACTTTACTTGTAAAGTTACCATCTACTTTCTTTTTGAAGCTCCAAAGCTTCACATTTGGAAAAGTTGGGGTAATACACACAGCAAGAGTCACATATTTTACATTTTTCAGAGATACTTAGAATCATCCTTGTCATTTATTTTTGTGCACAATAATATATATATATATATATATATATATATATATATATATATATATATATATATATATATATATATATATATATATATATTACTTCTTGTAGTTTTAAAAGGGCTGTGTTTGACATCCCTGACCCTAAATATTGATCGTGCATTTCCTTTTGGAATGAAATAAAGGGAATTGGTGTGACATTATATTCCTGTCTGGAAAGCAAGGGCATACAAAACGGACATACAACTTTTGTTGTGTAAGATTTCAGCATATTTTCCTCTTGAGGAATAATTTTGCATGTCAGTTTAATTATACATTGGCTTCTAATAGAACTTGTGGGGCTTTCAGATATACAGTATATGTATAGGCTATATGAAAGGAAAAAAATGCACATACAGTACTTGCACATATGTTTTAAAAAAAAAAATAATAATTCAAAAGTTTATATTAAGATAAAAATGTATAATACAGTAGAGAGTCAATTATCCAAACTAATTGGGACTGATACTAGTTTGCATAATCGATTTGTATGGATAATCGAACAGGTATTAATAACAATTACTGTACCTTTAATAATGTATAGAGTAATTCTATCACATTAAGCATACAAAATTACATAGCTTTACAAATCATTAAATTAATGCAATTCAGTAAAACTTACAGTTAAGGTAATGAAATAATAAAATGTACCATATACCAAACTTTGAAAATCATCAAAGAATACAATCAAGAACGAGGTGACTGTTGCTTAACTGCAACAATTTAAAGCACACATTGCTCCATCTAAGGTTTTGGTGAATAATTCTGTAACTTTCATTTGCCTCAGTCTGCTGGCACTTTTATGGCAGCTAAATCTCCAAGCTGTTTTAGCAGCAGAAGTTGTGTGCTAATGTAATTCATCACGTGATTACAGGTGCGTTCGGTTGATTAGACAATAGGGTTGATCAAAGATCAGATGATTGACTACTATATTAAGCAATAGCTACTACTGACATGTAACTTTGATGATTCATTCCCTATAAGCCTCAGCCTCAAATACTGTAAACGTCCTCAGGTCTCAGGGTTCATTCCTGTGTGTAGGGTTTTGTAACTGGGGTCCATTTACCAGCTAAGAACTGACATATTTTGTACAATCTCTCTCTCTCTCTCTCTCTCTCTCTCTCTCTCTCTCTCTCTCTCTCTCTCTCTCTCTCTCTCTCTCTGTCTCTCTCTCTCTCTCTCTCTCAATGTACAATAGGCTACTAGATTTTTGTTTACCCTACTACAGAAACAACAAAGACTGGGAAATCCAAGTTTCCAAGTTTATCAGGGTTTGCGCAAGTTAACACATATAGGGCAATGCAATCATTTGTGTTGTGTTCATAAAAAGGCCAAAGTGAGAACATCACATTGTGTTTTCTTGCACATTTGGCTTGGTAGGTCCAAAAATGATGCACTGTAACTACCTGCGACTTTGAAGTGCAGAAAAAATAGTTTCAGTATTTCTGGTTGAAATGCAAGCTTCGATAAGAGGGTAGATTAGGGTACTCCATGATGTTTAAATCGATACAATTTGTTAAAATCAATAGCAACAGCAATATGAAGTTTTAATACAAAAGTTTCAAAGCCCAATACCAACCCATTGATAGCTGCTCACAATCCTTAAACGTGTTTTTGATGTTGCATTTGTAAACCGCACCGGGGTTTGCGATGGAAGGGTTGAAAGTTGAATTTGCCACTGGAGCTCCCACTAAGACCCTAAAACACATAGAATGATGCTTGTGAGTCGTGACAGACTTGAGTTTACGCAAATAAATTGCAAATTGAATGCAAGGTGACATTGCTATACAGAATACCCAATTTACTAAACTGTAGAATTATTGTACACTCGCTACTGCAGTTAATGTATTTTATTTGATTCATACTACCGTCTGTTTTAATGGGGAAGCTGTTGTTCTTTCTATTCATATATTAAATTATAATCGCGATAGAAACAATTAAATGGCTGAGTATGCTAGACATAAGCGTTACAAAAAGTTCCATATATTGACATTATCATTTTTAGTCACAATGTTCCATATAAATCAAATTTAAAAGCAAGACACAATGTGTAATAAAACGCTACCCTATATTCGCAGACTGTAGGTCAATCTGAAATTAGTAAATGTAACGTCTAAGGCACATGGCACAGGAAAACTTTTTTTTAAGTCTCTTGCTGTGCTGTGGTCGCATGTTTTGAATGGAAGAGTTGAGAATAGTTTTGTCACTCATTCATTTTGCAGCAATGTTCAGGTTTAAACTTACCATTTTTGATTTCCATGGCTGTGCAATGAAACTGAATATCCAAATAAAGAACCATTTGGCCCGCGAAAAGCCATAGAATGTTCCACATCCAAATTGTAGCAACCCGCACATCCAACGAAACAAAAAACGCACGCCAACCTCAAGATATCAGTCCACCTAAAACGTGTATTTAAAAAAATCTGTGCCATATTTTAAACTGTCGCCAGGTGTCCTTCTGGAATATTTGCTGCAAGAAAACAATCCAACAGTAAAAGAAAACAAAAAAAAGAAAAAAAAAGGAATCCAATGTGCTATTTTTACACTACACTGCTCAAATGTTACAGCAGCTTTAAAGTTACAGTGCTTTCCCCTGTTGCTTTTATTCTACCCTCATCAACGGGGCGACTTGGACTGTTGAAGACTGTCACGTGAGAATAGAGCCACACAAACCCCGTTAGAGGGAGCATGACCATCCAGGCACTCGCGCTCAGGGCACACAGCTGCAGTTTGCACTGCAGATGCGTAAAACTTTTTGGCAGTATATTATTATTATTATTATTATTTATTTCTTAGCAGGCGCCCTTATCCAGGGCGACTTACAATTGTTACAAGATATCACATTATACATTATTTCACATTATACAGATATCACATTATTTTTACATACAATTACCCATTTATACAGTTGGGTTTTTACTGGAGCAATCTAGGTAAAGTACCTTGCTCAAGGGTACAACAGCAGTGTCCCCCACTGGGGATTGAACCCACAACCCTCCGGTCAAGAGTCCAGAGCCCTAACCACTACTCCACACTGCTGTATACCATTAGTAATGAATGGCTGCTATGAGGTTTATTTTTTTATCCTTGACTCATTTACCCACCCGCCGCCCGGTCCCCTCGCCCTCCACCCCACAGATACACACACGTTCCATATCAATGTAGCTTATTTTTATTCAAGCAAGCAAGGGACCGTTGTTCAGGTTGGAATGGACACTTAGATTAACAACAAATAATAATAATAACATCCTGCAATTATATCAATGTTATAATACAGGAACCATGAGCCAGGGGCGGCTCCAGACATAATTCCTACAAGTAAATGCATTATATTACCCTATTAAACTAAAATTAGATGAACAAAACACATTTGCTGTGTTTAAAAATTTGTACAAGATTTTTCACTGTGCAAAATTGCGTATGAACTGTTTTGTTCAACTTTCCAGTTAACAAAATGAAAAAAAAAGAATCTCCCTGGTGCCTTATTTTAAGAGTGTTGATTGAAAAAACTTAATTAAAAACAAACAATTGGGTGTAGGCTATGCAGAACAATAAAACATACGCATAAGCTTTGGGCAAAACATCCATTCTTAAAATTAGTTTTCAGAACATTTCTGCAATAACTGTCCACTAATACTGCCAAAAACTTAAGGTACAATTTCAGTAAGTCTTTCAGCACTAAGGAGTTACACTACCCTAGGATAATTAAATAAACAGTATCCATACTGGAAAAAAATGAAAACAGCCATAGATATACACATCGTATATGAGATCAGTTTACTGCTGTGTTATTTTCCTAGACCTGTATTCAGGTCTGCTTTGTTGAAATAGTTAAAACATGAAATAGCTTTACATGACTTGCCTACATCGTTAAACGGCTATCTACCAGTAAAATGCATTACACACATATTGGTTACATATCTGATTAGCAGTATTGCCAACTCTTGCAAATTCATTGCGAGACACGCGATTTCTAAATTAGATTAACACCTGCTCGCGATCTCGCGACAGTACTGTTGGATCTCGAGATTTTTCGCTTTTCGAAAGATATACGGTAGTCATGGCAGAAAACTCAAAGAAGCGCAAACACTGTAGATGCAAATTCAATCCAGACTGGAGCAGTTGCTTTCCAGCTCCTTCATATTGCTAAACATGCAACACTCCAGTAGCTGTCATCACAGCAGTAACAGGTACAATAACAGATCATGTTGTTTGTAATGTTGAACGGATTGTATGTTTTTGTTATGCATTTTGAGAAGCACTAAGAGGTTTGTAAGAGATTTGAAGTGTTATAGAGTTAATATAAGCTGTTGTTAACAAGGTTTAAAAAACAACTGAAAATATTGGTTGTCTCAGCACTGAAATATTAGTTTATGTTTTGAAAAAAAAAAATTCGCGAATCGAACCCCAAATCTCTTGATTTCTAAGAGTTTGTCTCATGATTTCTGCAGAGGTGCGGTTGGCAATACTGGATAAGCTACTTATTTAAACGAAATGTAAATGAATATATAAAAAGCACACGAACACGAACCTGATCAAATCAAACCCATGAAAGTAAACTGATGTATATGAATTCTTACTGTTGTGTCTTGTTAATTTATTTATCTACATTCTGAAGACGTAACTCTCTGGATGCTCTCGCGCTGAGTTATTATTATTATTTTTTTAAATTATTATTACTTAATTATTTAGCAGACACTTTTATTCAATTTACAGAAAATTAAACAAAATATAAAGGTATATAAATTACAGGCAATAAAAATGCAAAAACAAACACGAATATACAATATCTACAAAATAAATTTAAATAAAGGAAAATACACAGGAATTTACAAATAAAGATTGAATAAGTGGGTTTTGAGAAGTCGACCGAAAGCAGTAAAAGATTGAACAGTCCTGAGATTAACCAGTAGCTGCTTCCACCACAGGGGGACAAGGGAAGAGAACAAGTCGGCCAGTAGAGGATGATGGAGAGGATGAGAGGGAATATAAGGAGACACAAGGGATTGGCGATAGGAAGGGGCAGTATGATGAATTTTAGCCCGGGTTCATTCTCATCCCTAGGCTAATTCTCTCGATGGGGATGAGAATTAGCCCAAGCTAAAATTCGTGGGGGTGAGAATTAGCCTAAGTTACGTGACAGGCTCTGACACTCCACTTATAACGTACCCCAAGGGACCACTAAAAATCAGTATATTACAAACGAAGTACATTGTAACCATTAGTTTTAATTTGTACAACGTCATCAACAACAGAGTACAAATAAATATATATATTCCTTTTCCTGACTGCCCCCCCCCCAAAAAAAAAAGGTTAACATCTTAGACTAAATAATCAGTTATTTTCTTCTGAGATTTTGATTTTGAGATTTTCTTCAGTATTTTAGTTTCCAAATCATTTAAACCCGGTAGCACATCACAACCCTATTTTTGCTGAAAGTAAGATCGCAGCGCAGCGAGGTACTGAAGTGCAGAACAACTTGAAATAACTGTGGGTGCTGGATCTTGCTGTTCTTCATCAGTATCATCGACATCATTATCATCGTCCGCAGTAGAGTGCTGATGTCTGACTTCTCCTCGATCGTAGACTCGTTATGTCAACGTTTTTGTCAATGTCCACAAACGTATCAAAGTCTCTGGAGTATCGTGTGTATCCTGCAATGTGTGTATTTTTGTTAGCTTTGTAAATAACAGGCAGGGATTTCACTCCTTTCATGCAGCGAGGGTTTTGAGATTTGCTAATGACCATTAATTTTTGTTTTTCACTACCGTCGCTGTTTGCACAAAACATAACTGTAAGCCCTTCCTTACTTTTCTTCTCTCCACTGTAATTTTCACCAGAAAAGGTCAATGTTTTGTGGGGCAAAAGGCGATAGAAAAGGAAGCTTTTGTCTGCATTAAAAATATCTTTTGGTTCCCAATCGGCTATCGTTGTCGGAAGCACTCATGGAGCCAGCTGCTGCTGTTGGAGAAGTTTTCACAGCCCAAAGCATCAGCAAGTTGTTGGGCTTTTTCGTGAAGTATAGGACCGCTCATTGGTAAGTTTCTGGTATGTGCTGATTTAAACCACTGAAGCAGTGCTTTGTCTAGTTCGGCAAAAGTAGAAGTTCGAATTCGTTTGGCGCCTTTGCTCCCACCTTGCTCAAACTGCCTGCCAATCTTGTCTCTGTTCTTCATTATTGTGTTTACTGTGGTTTTCGGTAAGTTCCATTCTTTCGATGCTTGATTTTTTTTTTCCCCATTTGAAATATTGTTTATTATTTTAATTTTATTTTGAATGCTAACCGCTTTTCGTTTGTTTGTTGTCATTCTCACAGACTGCTGAGCGACAACATATAATTTCTCTGTTGATGTCGCAAATGCAGCCCTGTTTTTTTTGGTTTGTTTTTTTTACTGTCCCGGATGTGGGCAATATATAAACGACCCTTTATCATTGGGAGTTGGGAATTTTGAATGGACATATTATACAAATTAAAATCACTTTCACTTTTCACAAACTCCTGTAAGTAAATATAACCCTAATACAGAAGACATATAAGGAATAGAAGCTCCAATTCCAACAGTCCACCCTGACTGGATTCATTTGGTATTATGAATTTCGTGGAATGAGCTGTTGTTTGCTTGATAGAGAGCACCAGGAAATAATTGACTGTTTTCAGTAAGGAAAGAATATTGTGGAAGTCCCAAGTCATACCTTTTGCAAAAATGCAGTATATCTAGATTAGCATAACCCCACTACCTCATGAGATGAGAATTTTTTGGTTATATGGCATCGCATTTTATTATTTTTGTAACAAGACAATACAATACTGCTCTTAAACAAACAATGCATTCCATTTGTATTACAATATTGTATTGCCATTTAACAACATTTAACAAAACACATGCTACTTGATATTCAGATGTTGCATTTCACGTGAGTCAACAACCTCATGAGTAATTTGCAGCAAATTGAGCGCCATTCAAGGAAAATGATTCTACTAAATACCAAGTCGAAGAAGTCTCCTGCAGTTTGTAGTACTTTAACCATGCAAATAAACTACGTAGTTGAGGTTTTACTATGGTTTTGTAGAGACTTTTATTCACAATATATGTTTTCCCAGGATCTTGTTAATTAACTTTAAAAGTTATAAACAGGAAATAAAGCCCAACATCTTATTGCCAGACTAAGATAACATAATGCATCAGATAAGCTGAACACTCTTTATTGTATCCAATGAAACACCCAGTTTATCTTTCATTTAAATAAAAATAATAAACAGGATGAGTGGCCTCTCAAGTAAAACAGCTGTTTAAAGCTACAATGCAGAAGAAATAAAGACTTGTGTATATTCGTGTATTGTGAAGCAAATGTATTTAGCAAATATCTGCCAATGAGGAAGTACAATAAAGAAGACATACATGCCAGATGAGATCAAACATCGCCCTCTGTACTGGTTTTACCATGGATTTTTAGTCTATAACAAAGTAATTCTAGACTAGATCATTATCATATTGATCATATCTAGAACTAGACGTATCCATTGCTTACAGATTACAGTGGGCTTGACTTGGTTTTTGCATTAGCAGTCGGAAATCTGCATATTGTCAAGTTCAGCAGGGGTTCATGCATGTGAGCAGCACCTTATTTTGGATCATCTCCAGCTATTTGTGGGATGAATGTGTGTCAGCACTGCATATTTCAATTCCTGGAGTCAGTCATCAGTTAATGAGTACTTTTGCTCTTCCGAGCAAGTCTATCTTTCTTTGTCAACCCGTCTGCCCGTACCGTATCCTCTTTCCATCCTGTTTTTATTGGCACTAGGGGAGTCAGTTTATTGCCAGGCAAATGGAGACCCATCAGAATTAGGTTACATCTTTAGGAAAACAAAATAAAACAGTTGTTTACACACAAGTCCTTCCTGCCACCTTAAATGGCAAAAACAGACATAGAACCTTCTTGTCTCAATTAGAATACTGACTGAGGGCGATTCCCAATAATGGCTGGAATGGACCCATACTCTGGAAAGGGACAATTTAGAGAAATCTCAATGAACCATAAGAAAGTTCACAGGGATGCCTCCCCCAGCCTGGAATGACACATGAGCCAGGCCTTGAAGATCAACCGGAGCCTGGTTTAGATCTCCAGGGTTTTAGAAACTGCACATTTCAGCTGAGCCATATTTTAATCATCTATTGAGACACTGAATAGCAATTTTGAAATCTAAATTCAAGGTTTTTATTAAGTTATGGGGTAAACATTAGGATTAAGTATATTTCTAGATGCTCCCAGAATTGTGGATGTTTCAGGAGCATTCACTTCTGGAGTTAGAGACAAGCTGCATCTTTTATTTATTTGCACCCAATTTTACACTACAGTTTTAACATTTAAAAAGAAACATAAAAAAAAACACCTTTGGGATGTTGTATAATAAGGAGAG
Organism: Acipenser ruthenus; assembly: GCF_902713425.1. NCBI lineage: Eukaryota > Metazoa > Chordata > Actinopteri > Acipenseriformes > Acipenseridae > Acipenser > Acipenser ruthenus. Next base: position 39,162,048 of record NC_081198.1, on the reverse strand, counting down.
AAAATGCCAGGGTCTAATTGACAGTGAAACAAGGTGAAGAACTTGGAAGGTGGAAAGTGACACTGCAGTCACACTGCAAAGTGACTGATATGTGACAGCAATCAGACAGGCTTAATCTATACCAGAGGTGTTTTAGCAAAGTCCTCCAGACTGGCACTGTGTCAATGTACATAAACTATTAGCTGTTTAAATACTGAAACTAGTGTACCCTTCTAGATTACCCTTTCACAAGTACCAGAACATATGGATCAGTAGCAAATTGTGTTTATTTAATTGTTTTGGTTTGAACTTATGATGTTCTAACAGGGTTTTTTAATTCATTTTTTTTTTTTTATAAAAACTCACACTACTCTAGGTCTGTGTCATTACATTATCACCAACATAAACCCAACACTTTCATTATTGCAATCTATACTTGGCGGTTGTGACCACTGTTTCTAAGCCATGATAAATTTACTTTGGAGACAATAAGATGTATTTGTTAAAATGAATACACATATTAAAAAAAAAGATATCATTACCTTCAGTGTTAATTTTTAACACAAATAATAATTCAGTTGTGAATTGATTAGAAGTTTCTTTTCCAGTTAACATTTCTTGTTTCTTTATTGAGGATAAGATATATGTAACTTTGCCAAGATAATTCAGTGCAGCTATGCAAGATTTTTGAATTATGAGATGTTGTTCATGCTGCCTCAGGTCATTATAGTAGTGAGCCATTAAACATGAAAATAGAAAATTTGAATTTTTTTTTTGTTTTGTCAAGAGTTTCATACTGTTTTTAGCACGTTAAATACCTCAATAAAAATATACCCCCAAGTAACTTAACTGTCCACTCACTAAAAGGGTACATTTAAAAATTCAAGTGGATTTTAAACCCTTTTATAATAGCAGTAAGGCACCATAGGGGGTGGGTTACCATAAGGTAAGCATTTCCCCAAGGTTAGAAGAGATAATGAGATCACCCGCTTACCTCATAATCCCCAGGTCGGTGGTTATTTCAAGGTACTCACCCACTGGAGTCTATTACTATAGTGATGTTACAAATAGGTGGTACATTTAAAAAGAAGATCAGATCGTAAACCAAATACCTCCTTTTCCATTAGACATGAGAATAGCATATTTTATTTTTAATTCTCCTAAACTACTTGTGCACTTCAAAAGCATGTGGCTGAACTGCAGGGCCATTTTAAACTTGCCATTTCCAGAGAAATGGTCAGACCAATATATATATATATATATATATATATATATATATATATATATATATATATATATATATATATATATATATATATATATTAATATACTGCATTTCAAATAAATTATTGATGACCTTTACAACACATTTAATTAGTTTTGGAAATAAAATGACTGGTTGTACGAAGTGCATTAAGTGTTAACAAAATACTGTATATTACTTCATGCAATACATACACTGATTAATTATGCTTCTATCATCTGAGAATAAATCATAAATAAAATGGCGGCAGAATGTTAATTGCCAGTTCTACCCCGTAAAATAAAGAACAGATGTTACTTTAATATAAACTGGCAATGCGCAAATCCCTAAGGTTGGAGATTAAAATCTTCCTTCAATTCCTCACAGAGTTTTAGGATGGCATGCTGGTCCAATTGGAACTGGCACATACTGTCGGTCCTAGAAAGCTGTGACTCTTTTGCAAATTTCTTATGATTGCATCTAAACATTTATCACAGAGACCTAGATGAATGTGGAGAATAGGGGACAAAAATCAGGTACGGTGCCAGCAGACGTGACCTGAACCCTCCCTGCCAATTATTGCTGGGCTTCTTACAGGTAGAGACTGTCTAATCGTCAGGAATTATACCGTCACGAAACACGATCGGTTGCAGACCCGCGCACACAGAAAAACAAAGAAATCTGAGGCCAAGGCTTGTTAGAAAACCCCACCGTGGAGCACCACGCCCCAAACGCTGAGCTTTTCTTAAAACATGATTCCCTACACGACCACACAAGCGGGCTGCATAATGGAGCTCATGCAGTGTTTGTTCACAACCCGTTCCGAATAACACAAAACCAAGCAAATGGATTCATTTAGCAAGGGTCTCTTCTAATTGCAAGTCCATCGAACACCTCCAGCTGGCTGTGGATTCTTCAGTAATCCAGATAGAAACTAGTGCCGGAACTACAGGAACCACTGTGACCTATGACCCTTAAAATGATCCATGTAGTATAGTGGGGCTACTGCCCCTCCCTCCCCCAGGATTGCTACAATATGGTGTTGTGGCCAAATGAGAACAAGGGGTTACTAAATTAATTTCACTTCATGACCTGAGCCAGATTTTAACTCAGGCATGTGAGTGTAGTGTGCTTATACTCCGATGCCACATAGCCTCCCTTTGAACGTGTATGTGCTCTAATATTTACACTGGAGCACTTTTAAAATACCTACATGTAAGCAAGGATCAAAATACAAAGGGAGGAGGGGCTAAGCAATTTCCTCAGCAGATTACTCTTTTCAAAGGCTAGAATCAAATGTTTTTAAAGGACTATTTGTCACAGTTTTGTTAAATTAATTTAGATTAAAAAACAGATAAAGTCTGTTTTGAACCCTGTATACTACATACAGTGAATGTGGTTACAGTGAGCACATTCCTGATCTTTCAGGTGTGCAAACATCTCAAGCTGTACCGGTGTCCACATGATCGATGGCTGAACCTGATTCATCCCTATTTACAAATTGGGACTGCTAGTATTCAATGGTGGCAGAACGGGAATGATTGGAAGTCAAATTGTTTTTTACATTTTTCCTCCCTGTCATTTATTTTGAGGATGGCAGTCAGCAGTGGCAGTGAATCCAGCTGAAACTGCAGTAGAGCTTGTTTTATCATTCTGATGACATTACACTGATTTAATTTCCATGCTGTGAAGACATTTGGTGCCACTTGGACCCAAGCCCTGACATCTTTATTGAAGGACAAATTGTATAAAAAGAAACCTCATAACATATCAGCATGGGCACTGCCAATCTCTGATACATGTCCTTTATCGAAGGGCAATTTATATCACTGCAGCCTCTGCAAACGAGAGAAAAGTGGTTATTACTTGTCTGTTGTTTTAAGCAAATGTGTAAAATGTACTGAGCCAGAAAAGCTCAGCTGTCATAAAGTTTGGCACCAAACAGCCCACCATATACCTGCACCATCCTGTGCAATTTAATTGGCATTCAGTGGGTTGGTAAATGGATTGGCTTAATGGGACAATGTACTTGACATATGCAGGACTCTCCTGAGGAATAGGATTCAGTTTTGTACTTCACACATCAACATGCCGTAGATACCAACAGTCTCTTCCAACAGCTGTGCCACCACCACTGACATCCTGTCAACTGCACAGACCAATGACTTTCCTGCCAGTCTCACAGCCCAGCGCCTTCTCTCCATGGGCCCCCAGCTCACTGAAGAGGAAATAGTTGTGTATGATTTATTTTTACATATATTTTTTTAACCATTTTAATTGATGTTCTCTGTTGTAAACATTTCAGTTCATTTAAATATCCTTTAACATTATGGCAAACCTGATTTAAAGTTGATCTTATTCTTTAAATAAACATATGGAAACATACTGAATTAAATCACTGAATCTCACAGAATAAGTGATTTTGTGAATATTAATTAGCAGGCACATGCAAATTTGCATATCTAGTGAATGCACATTAACAGCATCTGTGATGGGTGTCAGACACATCCTGGCACTTGCAGAGAAGCAGCTCAAAGGTTGTTATGGGGATGATTGAATGGCATCAGGAACCATGGACAGTCTAGACAGTCTAGTTTGTTTCGTAAGCAGGCAATGGATTAAACATAAACTGTTTTGAACTTTACTGTTTATACTATGGAGGTCTTCAAAGGCCTATGCCCATACTCAAGTCAATGTAGGCCAATAAAGGGTAGTTTCTAAGAGTATAAGGCCATCATATGGCCAGTGTCAATGTCTGACCTTAATATTAAGAACAGGCTACAATTCACAGCAGCCATCCAGTCTTTTTGGCCATTCCAATTTAGAGCTTTAACTCATACGTTCCAAACAGCATTCAGGCCCCTACTTCTGAGAGTCTTTTGGCAAAGTTGGAATGAACAGTGAAGTAATTTTGGAGCTATTGCTGCCCTGGTGACTGTCCATGTCTGTGTGATTGATTAGTGTGTTAATAGTACCCTCCTCTGCTTTCTTGTCCAGTAAGTGGAAGCAGCCCAGGTGCTCTTGCCTTGGCTTCCGATAAGGTGCCAGTCTGATGCCCACAATTTTGTTCTAAGGAAAGATTGTACATGCAAATAAGCACAAGGAAACAAAACAAAACAAAAACAGTGTGACAGCTTCTAATTACTGTGCAAAAACAACATATGGAAACTTCATTGTCCATTTCATCCCTCAACATGTACTATCAAGTCAGATTTCTTTTGCTCAATCATTCTCTCAGGAGCATTTAGAGCAGTTTCATTTGTGTGAGATAAGCACAAACAGCACTTTATGGGGTTGCATAATAATTGTATTTTAAACTAGCTTCAGAGCTCATTAATTCCAGAGGTATTTTACTGTTTTTCAATTTCTTAAAACTTTTAATGCCCTTTTCTGCTTCCAGAATGTACTTGGTTTGGTAGAAACCCTATGTGTATTTAACAGTTTCTACTTTACAACAATATATCTAAGTGAGCTGCTTTAGGAAGAAGAATTTTCACCTTAAGCTTGCCTTCGTCTGATCATTTTGTCAAAAACTAAAGGGGACTGAGGCAAAGCTTTATCATTCATCTGCAACTTCAAGCTTATGAGGTGATAATGTCTTTTCAGTTGGTTTTCATCGTATTGAATACTGTTAATTTGAACAGCATGAATCAGGGGCACGCTTTCAGGGCTAAAGCAGTGTTGAGTCAGTGAGGCATACATTGGGTCCATCTTTTGGGCTGTAAAAAGCCTCACAGATTTTCCTTATCACCCCCTCTGGCCACAGCAGTTAATGAATCAGAAAAAAAAGCTGGTTACCAGATGTCCCAGCTTATTAACACGCACATCATTTCCGACGCAGCCTGTAATGGCATTCTATCAGCAATTTGTGTGGAGCAGACACTGACAAACTTACGGGACCTCATTTAAATGCACGTATCAGTGCACAGCTTTCCAAGTGTAAGTTTCACTCCCCAACGCATGCAATTTATTAATCGCCACACTAATTTCCAAGCAAATTTAAGTGGTAATCAAGAATTGTTGGGCTCATTTGCAGGCCTTTCCTACAGAATTTACATATACAGAGGTCTGCACACTGTTTTTTGTTCAACCTCACATGAACCATTTAATCTTTTTTGGTTTCAGCTGCAACTAATGCCACCCGTTGTTCATCTCTGTAGTCTCATTTGATGTTAACCAGAGACATTTGCATTGAGGACTATGCTATTTCTAAGTCAGCTATTCAACTAAAAATCCATCTTTGAGATGACAGAACATAGCAAAAGCCTGCATGTGTTGTGTGCTGTCAAAGGTGATGACCTCTGCAGTTTTACATCCATAACAGATTGAGAAATTGTATTCACAAGTTTACCCCATGCATATTAAAATACTGCTTTTGCTATATGATATAAACTCAGCTATTTAAAATATTCCAGATTGCTTAGCAACAGCAGTAACACATGACATTGTAAATGCATTATGCCTGTTCTACTGATTTATGTTCATAAAAAAAGATTTAAAAATAGTTTGAGATTAACTTAATGGTTTTAAGTGCCTTTGATGTGTAGGTCACAATAAGAAATATCTGAGATTACTCTTTTTGGAATCCGGACAGAGTAAATTAGATGCAAGGATAACATGCATTGAAATATAAATCCTTGCTACAGGTTAATGAAATAGAGTGGAATTAATACCTAAGAAATCTAAAGCGACAGTAAATTGAAGATTATAGTATAACTAAGTCTACAGTAATCCCTCTGTGGTCGACTTTAGCTGAGGGATATTTCCATTCAATTTATAAATTGACTTCTAATTTTCAAAGCTTGTATTTTCAATCAATCAGTGTTTATTTTATATAGCGCCTTTCATAGTAGACCATCACAAAGCGCTTTACAAGATAGTGAGGAACAATGCATAATACATTAAATACAGTGAAATACAGGGCATAGTACATTAAATACAAACAGTAAAAAACAATGCAAATACATTAAATACAGGCATATTACAATGCAAATACATTAACTACAAGCATATTACATTGAATACAGGGCTAGGATGTGAATTCTATACATTGTGAATGCATGTGTCATACAGAATCATACGAATAAGATGGATTGAAAAACCTGAAATAGCAATTTAAACAACAGCTAATAACAGATATCAGACTTAAAGAGCATTGAAAGCAAGAGAGAACAAGTGGGTCTTGAGAGTTGATTTGAAGCGCACAACTGTGGGAGCTACATGCACTGAAGCTGGGAGAGAGTTCCAGAGAGTCAGAGCCATAAAGCTAAAAGAGAGCTCTCTGAGTGTGGTGCACTTTTGCTTGGGTATAACAAGCAGGCCAGAGTCAGAGGACCTCAGCTTGCGTGCAGAGACATAGCAGGTCAGCAGGTTGGAGAGTTACTCTGGACCTGTGTGATGACGGGCCTTGTAGGCAAGGAGGAGAATTTTGAAAGTAATCTGAACTTTACAGGTAGCCAGTGCAGCTGGGCAAGCCAGGGGGGAACGTGATCATGTTTTTTACATCTGGTAAGAATTCCAGCAGCGTCATTTTCAACCTGCTGCAATCGGGTTATGGCTCGTGATGGAAGACCACCATAGAGAGAGTTGCAGTAGTCAAGTCGAGAGGAGATGAATACGACAGAGTATCTCTGGAGGTAAAGGGAGGGAAAGGTAGGGACGGAACTTTGAGATGTTTCGGAGGTGGTAGATTTGACTACAGAGGAGATTTGGGCATCAAAGGAAAGGTTACTATCCAGAAGTACACCAAGGCTTCGTACAGTGGGGGAAGGCAGCAGCAGACAGTTTCCAAGGTTCAAGGAAGCAATATTGAGATTCTTGAGTTGAGTTTTCGATCCTACTAGAAGAAGTTCAGATTTCTTAGTGTTGAGCTGAAGAAAATTGGCAGACATCCAGGCCTCGATGTCTTGGATGTAAGCTGAGAGCCGGACCATGGCAGAGGGACATCCAGGGTCTAGTTTTAGGTAGAGCTGGGTGTCATCTGCATAGGAGTGAAACATGAGGCTATGTTGGCGGATGAGGTGACCCAAGGGAAGCAGGTAGATGTTAAAGAGAAGAGGCCCAGGAACAGATCCTTGAGGGACACCGCAAGTGACCGGGTTTGCCTCAGCACTGCTTCCATCATAGAAAACGGACTGCATTCGTCCAGATAGGTAAGAGGACAGTCAGGTTCCAGAGATCCCAGTATACTTCTGAAGGCAGTCAAGAAGAGTGCTATGATCAAAAGCAGCAGTTAGGTCAAGGAGGACAAGGACAGAGGGAGCAGCAGCATCAGCATTAAGCAGAAGATCATTTACAATCCAGAGCAGAGCAGTTTCGGTACTGTGATGCGGCCAGAAGCCAAACTGCAGAGATTAAATCAGATTGTTATCTGTGGGATGTTTCATCAGCTGGCAGGCTATAGCCTTTTCAAGAGTTTTGGAGAGAAAAGGAAGATTGGATATGGGTCAGAAGTTAGATAAGACAGCCGGGTCAAGGGAGGGTTTTTTGAGCACTGGCGTTACTCAGGCAGTCTTGAGGACAGCAAGAACCAGGCCTGAAACCAGGGATAGGTTGAGAGTGTGCATAATGGAAGGAGCAAGGTCAGAAGCACAGAGACGGACGAGATTTGTTGGCCAGGTGTCCAAGGGGCACGTTGCAGTAGTTGATTTCAACAATAGCCTGGAGACATCAGTAATGTAGAGAGGAGAGAAGGATGAGAGAGCAGGAGGGGCAAGGTGGTCAGGTACTATACTGGGTTTATGGCAGGAGGGCATAGAATAAATGGTGTCGATTTTTTTCCGAAAGAAATCATGGAAGGTAAGAGAGGAGGATGAATGGGAAATGGATTTATCGATGGCTGGATGCAGGATTTGATCAATGGTTTTGAAGAGAATATTTAGTTTATCATGACCCATCTATATGATTTCAGAGTAGTACTTCAACCTGGCAGCAGCAAGCACACGCCTGTAGCTGCTGAGGTGATCGGTCCTCCATTTGCACTCAGACTTGCGACAAGCAGACTTAAGCAGTCGAAGTTCGAGGGTATACCATGGACAGTTGCGATGTTTCTTCACTGTTCTAGTTGTAAGCGGGGCAACTGTGTAGATGAACTGAGTAAGGGTGGCGTTTTAGAGGGACACCACCTCATCGACAGAAGACGGAAGAGTGCCAGTCAGGGGAAGAAGAGACACATTCTGAGAGTATTATAGGAATTTGCAGATTTTTGAGACAGAAGGAAATAACAGAATCAGTAGTAGCTGAAGGTGCGGGAAGATTAATATTGGCAGTGATTAAGAAATGGTCAGAGAGGCATTTCATTACATTTTCTATTTATATCTTTTTTTTTTACTTTTGCTGTTAATCTGGGTAAAACTAAGGTTTTGCATCTCTTTCATAAATGTTTCTTTTTTATCCAAACAGTCTTGTACTAGGTAAACTTTTTAAATATATATACACTCACAGACACACAATAAAGTTGTTCAATTGTAAATTAAACAAGGCAAAAAAAAACATGATAAATATACAAAATAAATCTTGTAACCATCCTTCACCATACTTCTCTGTTCTTTTTCATTCACATATTTTACAATGTGCATATCTTAAAAATAATCCTCACTCTTTCCTGCTGTCCTATAGCATAATAGAGCTGGCGCCTATTAAAAGGGGGGTAAACTGTTTCTGCGATTGCCACAGGCACATGTGACTGCACCACTTGGTACTTCTGTAAGAAAGTTTGTTTCACCGGATGCTGAAATAGAGGAGACATTTAGTGGAGTATAATTAACCATACTTCCTTTTCAATGTAATGTTTTGGTGTGTGAATGTATTACAAGAGGAAAAACAACATGCTTAAATCACGCTAAGCCAAAAGTACAAAACTGGGTATCAAACTTGGGCACACCCATCTCAAAGACACGGCTGGCATCTTTGTGCCTTGCTTGCATGCATTTACATTAATCTTCATTCACTAATCTACATTTAAAATTAATCTCAATTTATTTAAGGATTATCATACTAACAACTGCCAACTTTATAATGCCAGTGTATGATAATACAATTAACAAAATATTGCAGACACTTGAAACAAATGTAGTAACATGTAAAAGCTGGGCTCCAGTATGTATTACTCTCATAAAGCAGTCCGTGATCTGTTTATTAAGGTAGACTGACATTTATTTTATGATTGATTTCCAAATAATATTGTACACATTACAAACTTGTTTGGATTTGACTAGTGCTTGGTAATTAATTTTCAAACAATGCAGTGGGAAACCAAAGAGCTCTCAGTTTGACAAGTATTTTATAATTTATTTTAAAACAACGCTGCACACATTTGCAAAGGCATTATTCATCTGAGAGTTCATTAATTATGCAAATGAGTTGCAATTAACTAATCTGTTCAGAAGATACTATTTGCATAATAATGAACTTCATGTTTGTGACATTATTTAATAAGGTACCTTTGTGCTTTTTTAAACAAAACACTCCCATGAATACAGCACACCAGGAGACTAAACACAGCTAGCTTGCAGATAAATTAGTGAGGCAACGTACAGCTTAGGCCTTTCAATATTTCAGTAATATATCGGTAGGCCTCGCTGTCTTAAGTGTAATAAAAATAAATAATAAAAATAAATAATAAGACAAAAACAAAAACATAACCTTCCAAATGAGAAAATAGGGTATCTGGATACTACATTAAAACCACAAATGCAGTATTTCTTCTTTAAAATCCAAGAAGGACTTGTTTTGCACAAGCTATGCCAATGCTTTTATAAATGAAAGTATGCTGAATTACCAAATTCCAGTTCATTCTGAGCAAGTAGCTGGGAATCTCAGCAACAAAGGATAAAATACATAGAAGATACTTAAACACAATGTATTTCACTTGATTCAATATTATTAGAAAAAGTCTACAGAAAATGTATTTTTAAAACAAACAAGTGCAACCACGATGGCCAAATTATTTTGTATCATAAGAGAGCTTTTCATTCAGTTTCCCTGTATGTTGTTTTTGTTTGAGGTTTACAACTATTTAGAATGCAAAGATTCACCCTGAATTCTGCGTAACCTTCGTAATGAAATTCATACTAAAAGTGTTAAAGCTTTTTAATGTCACAATGTAATCTTTTGCATCCGATCAAATCAAATCTGTGCACAAACACGTACACCAACGCATTCATATAAACATAAAATATATAGCCACCTAATGCTTGAAATGCTTTTGTTAAATGCATATACTAGGTGGCTGAAGATTACTTGGTTGTTTGTTCTCATCATTTGTCTAAAGAACATGTGTTCTCAGATTTGTATGCATCTTTATATTTCTGATAGTGATATCAGTTATACCAGACTTAAAACAGTCACAATGGGCTTAACCCGATTAGTAAGGAACAATGGAAGGTAAGCAACATTATTAATTGCTGGTATTATATTTTGAAATAGCTATTCAAAACTGAGCTACCTTCCTAAGGACACCATACGATATGTAATTGTGTTTTTCCAATTTAGATCAAGACATGGGTGTAATTACTAAGGGTTTTGATTGGAATAGGGGGGTAATTTGGAAGGTTTCCAAATTGAAAACCTTAATGAAAAAATAATGTTAGTGAAGGTTTGTATGTTAAAAGAGGCCAATTCTCTAGGGCAAATATGTTTGTGTGACTTAGCCATGTTCACAAATTCCATGTGGTGTCATAGACAGGGAAAGGAGGAAGGTTTGGGGCAAAACGAAACAGATTTTGAAACAGAAGGGCTTTGCAGTTAAAGTTTAATGAAACCACTCATATAAAGGAGAGATTTGAATGGAATCTGCCATTGTTCTCTTTCTCCATCCTATTGCTCATATATCATGTGTTTCCAAGAAATAGAAATGTTTCCAAGAAAATAAGAAATGTTAGTGTTTTTTAAAATCAACATGGTGTAAACAAGGTGTTTTATTTATCTTGTTTTATTTATTTGTGTATGTGTATATATATATATATATATATATATATATATATATATATATATATATATATATATATATATACATACACAATGTATAAACTATTAAAAAGACTAGAGGATAACTCAACACCTGAACTTCCAGAGCCCCCTATCAAACTGGATAAAGCCATCTCCACCCTGGACACAGTTCAAATGTTTTTGGCTCAAGAGGACATTGAAGATATTCCAAAGACTCTCGGATCTTTATCAGCAGAACTTTCAAAGCGTGTGTTTTTGCATGCAAAACAATCCCCAATGCTTGATTTCTGTGTGAAACTGTAAGTTTCTTATTGTTTTTGTTCACCGAGTTAATTCTGTATAATGTTCCTTTGTTAACTTTTGCTATTAAAGCCATCAAATTAGACAATACAAGTCAATAACTAAAGGTATAGTCAGCAGTTTGTGAACAGTTTGTGGTTCGATTGTTTTAGTAAAAATATTGCTGTAGTTATTTTATTAATTCTTATTTTAATCGAACTATACGAGTTGAACTGCATTTGAACAGTAGGGTATACTGTAATTGGTTCATTCACTGCAGTTCTTTCAACCTTTTTCATAAGGACATTTAACTAAAAATAAACTTGTAAATACTGTTATACTGTAAACGTGTGAGTTCTGTTACTTATATGCACGTTTATGCCATGGTTCATGTGCACCTGTGGTTAACACGACACTTCGGATAAGTCAGCACTAATGGCGTGGGATGTCGAGTTAACCGAGGTTGACTATATATATATATATATATATATATATATATATATATATATATATATATATATATATATATATATATATATATATATAGTAAAGATATAACTTTTGTTAATAATTAGGGCTGTTTTTAATTATTATTATTATTTGTTTATTTAGCAGACGCCTTTATCCAAGGCGACTTACAGAGACTAGGGTGTGTGAACTATGCATCAGCTGCAGAGTCACTTACAACTACGTCTCACCTGAAAGACGGAGCACAAGGAGGTTAAGTGACTTGCTCAGGGTCACACAATGAGTCAGTGGCTGAGGTGGGATTTGAACTGGGGACCTCCTGGTTACAAGCCCTTTTGTTTAACCACTGGACCACACAGCCTCCTATTTTAATTACAAAATTAAAGGAGAAAAACAAAAGTTTCACTTAACCAAAGAAACAATGTTTTCCTCTTGTATAAAATTATTCTTCAGTCAAGAACATCACTGTAATTTCCAATGAATAGCAACCTTTCTGATACAGGCAAACAAATCAGTGTGACTGACTCATATTATCAGAATTTGTTAGTGAGACTATTTGTGCTGTTAACATAAGGAAAAAAGGAAAAAATGTGCCAAAGATATTGCAATTAGTTTGTAAGAAAGAAACAGCAGTGCATCTTAACTAGGTGAAAATGTTAACAGGGACTGATGAAGCTAACCTATAAACAAGCATCAAGCACTTTCATTCGTCTGCTAAAGTAAATTAGGGGATACCCAAGGCTATTATTAATATAAGTCATATGGTAAGCTGCGCATACGCCCATTATTAATAATATATCATTAAGTTTCATTCTCTGGTTGAATGCTAACTGAGTAGTGAAAGTACACGTACCATACGAAAGATTAAATGTTAGCTCTCCCACGGATGCATTTACAACATCTTTCTCTTTAGTTTTTCAGAGCGTGTGTCATGGCAAATAAAATAGAGGTATATAAATAGAATTACAGAGGACAAGCTTTATGATACCTTCAGAAGTTTTGCTGCAGTGACATTCAGTGTCTGTCCTGGCTATAAAAAAAAACAACAACTATAAATTCAAAAGATAGCAAAAGAAAGAAACAGAAAGCAATTAAAGGGATTGGATAAGACAATTAGAATCCCCTGTCAGAACACTGTCAATTGGGTGAGGGTCTGAATGGAGAGACAGGGTGGCCCTGCTTTAATGTGACATGTCTGCAAGTTGTTTCAATTGTTCTGGGAAGTTGGGGTGGTTATAATCTGCACTGAAGTCAGTTTCTTACCATTCAGTGGCATAGCTTGTTGTGCATACAGAAGCACCTGCCAGCACAGCACCTACTATCAGCCCTCTAAAATGTATTGGACTGAAACTGATTTGCAACTTGGGGTGAAACTTTATTTATAGAGCAGAATACATGTCAAGGATGCCATTTGTATCACAAATCAGTCATGTAAGAGGAAGTCTATTGGGTGGATGTTATACACAATTGTGTACAACATATTACTGGTAATTCAAATGTCTATTTTTTTATTTTTTTAATGCATGACAATGATCATCATTATTGCCATACGGATAAAAGAAACATAAAGGGTCGTGAAACATACTGAGCAAGTCTCACCATGGTGCACACTCCATGTCATCTCATTCACAGGATCATGTGCTAATGAAGAACTTCTAACCATAACCCACAGCCCTCCAAATGTAACACCTTGCAATTAACACAACCAAGTATGAACATTACCACCATCATTAAACAGCACAGGCAAACATGGGTTACAGTCCTCCACAATGGAAAATAATTGATGAAGTTAGTGAGTTTGGTTATTTGTGATTAATGTACTGACATGCACAACATGTAGAGGTTTGTGGTTACTCCCTGATTACATATTTGAAGATAATGAAACTGACTTCCTATGAATGATTATTCATTAACAATTCATTCTTTCCTTAGTGAGCTGCTTCATTTTCGGCTTCTCACAGCAAACTTGTGATGGAATAATTACAGCAGGAAATGGAGTTCCAATTAGTTGCAGCAAATGTGCCAGCGTCTGATTAAAAACAGTGCAGCTGAGCAGAGCAGCCTAGCAGTTCACTCCCTGCTGTCCTGCGGCTCACAGAGGATCGGGCATGTCATTTTGTGATTCTGTTGCTATAGCTGATTTGCTTTCAAACTGAATAGAACATTTTGATCTGCTGAAATCATGTGAGAATCCTTGACCATTATTTTTTTTAATTTCATAACTGAATAACTTTCTGGAAGTGATACTACTGTTAAGACGTTGATAGCTGCAGCCTGTGGTAACTTCTTTGTAAAAACTACAGCTGTGTTGGTGTATCAATCGTTGGACCACCTGCATCTGGCCAGAAAGCCAGGGGCCAATGCTTTTTCTGTAGACAATGCATAGTGGGTGCAGCTGAAGTATGTGTTTTAATAAGATCCAGCTTCTTCTATGAGAAAAATCACCCCCAAAGAAACAACCAAATAAACTCCACATGTTGTCCCCTGCTCAGTAAGATAACACAAGCATGAATAAAATGATATACATACAATATATACGACTATCTTTAAATATTTTCAACTCAAACAATACTCCCTCAGCCTAGAAAAAAATAGTCTGGACGTATTTCAGAACACCAAATAAGGTGGATGGCTGGTTGTTCTCTTTTCATTGCTGGTAGATGTTACATGAACTAGTTTTATACCCTATGTACTGACAGATGAAAAAGATAAATGAAACTAGAACAGAAGTTTTGACATTAAACAGTCTAAATAAAACACTTCCTCTTGTACCTTCAGCTTCACTCCCTTACTTTCATTAAAACAGAACAATTGTCTTTAAACATTATTGTAGATAGTGGGCACATTACATGCTATGAGCCTTATTTACACAGCTTTAATTGATTTTTAAAGCTTCAGTACTTATCAGTCAAACTTCATTTTTACTAAAGAAACACAAACCCAGAACAGCTTATCAGAGATCAAACTGTACACTTTCAAATCGGATATCAAACTGTACACTATCAAATCAGAGGTCAAACTGCACACTATCAAATCAGAGATCAAACTACCAAATCAGAGATCAAACTGTACACTATCAAATCAGAGATCAAACTACCAAATCGGATATCAAACTGTACACTATCAAATCAGAGGTCAAACTGCACACTATCAAATCAGAGATCAAACTACCAAATCAGAGATCAAACTGCACACTATCAAATCAGAGATCAAACTACCAAATCAGAGATCAAACTGCACACTATCAAATCAGAGATCAAACTACCAAATCAGAGATCAAACTGTACACTATCAAATCAGAGATCAAACTACCAAATCAGAGATCAAACTGTACACTATCAAATCAGAGGTCAAACTGCACACTATCAAATCAGAGATCAAACTACCAAATCAGAGATCAAACTGTACACTATCAAATCAGAGATCGAACTGTACACTATCAAATCAGAGATCGAACTGTACACTATCAAATCAGAGATCAAACTGTACACTACCAAATCAGAGATCAAACTGTACACTATCAAATCAGACTTTAAGTAACTCATTAATTAAAGCTTTGTTAATAGGCCCCCATGTTTCATACAAAGCATTTGTAAACCACACCACGCCCTTTAAAAAAAAAAAAAGATTTTTGGAATTGTGAATTTGGACCAACTGATGGCACAACAGTGCACCACTTTCACACGCTGCAATTGAAGAACACCACTGTTTTATTAAACTAACAATAGTACTAATTAAAAAAAAACTGCTTTATAGAACTAAAATACTGTACTATCTAGTACTTTTACCATCCTTTATTTTTAAAAATGTTAAATAATACAATCAGCTGAGCTCTTTTATTAAACATGACAGGGAAAAGTTCACAGGTACAGGAGCTCAAGCCAGGATCCCACTCCCAGCTGGATGAGGAAAACAAACACACTGACCTGCGCAGACCGGGCCAGAAACTACTGCCTGAAAATATTCAAAGTCTCAGACACAAAAAATCACAATCCCAGGCACAAGGACACTACAAATGTTAAAAAGGGCATTAACATTACTGCACATCAGAATAATTGCATTCTATAAAACAGAATTACATTTGAAGTGTTTTTCTTCAAATGCTGAGTAAGATACAATACTCAATAAACACATTCTATTTAAAGTATTGTTATTTGCCAAAAGCCAAGCAACATACTGTGCAGTTGTCATATTTTTTCTTGTCAGATGCCACAGTAGAAAAATAAATAAAAATACAAAATATCCACAGGCATTGCAACCAAGGCAAATGTATATGCAGCAAATCATATTCCCAATTTTTTGGCTTATTGTGAAGGTTTGTCAGTGCATGTACAGTATTTCTTTATTGTTACAGCTTTAGTGTCTAAAACAGCCCTGTTACAGCTTGGCTGTGCTGCAAGTTGTGCATTACCACATGCAGCACAGCAAAATCTCAAAGACTAGACAAAGATTAGGTGGTTCTAGGCAGTTGGGACTGTATATGTGTTTGTCGTTTTAAGATGGATAACTAGTCCATTCAAATAGGTACACAGTAGATTGGATGTTGATTGGTTTTAGTTAAATTAAGCTTGCAACTGCAAATAGGATGAAGAGGACCTAGAGAAAAAAATAAAATAAAAAATACCACAAGTGTGACACTAGCCACAGAGGCATGTGCACAGTGGTTACAATAGCCAATACTGGTATAAGTCAAGAACATTAATGAAAGTAATAGATACCAGTGGAATTTGTATGCACATATATAGAAAGTGATTGCAGTGATTTCTTTTGGTAGTTTCCAGGCACCCTCTGATCCATTTACCACAAGACCAGTATTGTTTTATTTCCTCCGTGCTTTGATCAGCAGATCGGACACCTCTGGTTTAGTTTATGTCAAATATATACCAAAAACCTGCCCATGACAATTGAAAAGGACTAACATCAGGGAAGCATGTGCAATAATCTCACTAGAAGTACTCCACAGTGCTGACACTTGCAGTTACTGGGATAGCTCCCTTTGAACCCGAGCCAACAAAAATTTTGAAGGGTTATATTACATCCTGGTCTTACTGACTTTTGAATAACCCTGCATATTTCACAATGGATCACAATTACTGCGGTGTAAGGATGTTATCATTTAAAAAAAAAAAAAAAACAGCAAGGGAATTTGAGAAGAAGTTTGGGTTTCCGTTCTCATTTAAAAATATGTCACATCTTTTGGAACACAAGCTGCATGAAACGGAAAACCTACTGTAAACACTGAACACCTTCTATTTCATCAGCCACAGTTTATGCTACAAAAAGGCTCTTTCTTGGAAGCAGGAACGATTGTATTAAAATAGTGTTCCTAATCACATTTGCATCGATCACCTGTGACATTCACTGTTGGAAGCAATCAAGGATGTAAAATACATTTCTACATCTGTTGTATTTACAATGTTACCTACCATAGTGCCAGTAAATATAACTTCCTTTGGTAGGTAAGTGCCTATGGCTGTTGCAGTCATTGATATTTAGAAATAATGCAGAATTCTGGGTGGCATTTAAATGGTAAGATTATCTAATACAGATTCACCCGTCCACTATATTCTGAGATCTTTTCAGGCTTCTCTCTCTCCTCATTCACATACTGTGCCTGCTCTTCAATCTCCATTATAATCAATAAGGAAATCAAGAAAGAAATCAAATCAACTGAGAAATAAACTCCCCACCTGTGATGCAACATAAAGTCCTATGAACATGTATCATATCCAATCATGCTGTTCAAGGAACTGACTGGATTAATTCAACCTTACAGAAAAGCATTACACCTGCATGTGTGCTATCCTTTACACCTTGTTCTAGGACCACATTCCCTTTAGTATGGTTCTGCTATGTACATAGAAAATACATTTGGATTGAGATTGATGTAGTTAAAGCAGGATTTATTTCAAGAATGTGGTTGGAAAACACTTGGAAAACACTGGTGGGATGTAATTTTGCTTAATTATATATCCCAAACCCCCCAGAATTAAGAAAAAATCTAAAATAAGCCATTTTTTTCTCATCACATTTTAAATAAGATTACAATTCATACTAATGCTAGGATATTACACAGTCAGCAAGGTTTCACTTCGAATGGAAGATTCAGCTTGTTTGACCTGGGTGTGTTAGTTTATCACTGAAATAAAAAGCAGCCATCATTGTGGTATTATAGAAACATATTGTAATTAACATTATGTCAGTAACACTGTGTATGCTAAATTACATTAATATTTTTGTACCCATCACTATAATAATATATCCTTTGAAAATTGCTTTTTATGATTCATATTTAAATTGTTATCTATAGAGAAAAAAAAATAGTTGGAGTTTAAATTATAACTCATTCAACAGGGCTTATATGTAGCATTTAAAATATACCACACAACTATAATATTACCAGTTTACTGTTAGCACAGTTTTAGTATACTGTACTTTGTGTAATATTTTCATGATATAGTTCAAAATATGGTCTAAGGAAATCTAAAACGTATACCTGTATGTGATATGAATTAAATTATGTAACTTAAATACAAATATATAATTTCCAACTTCAGATATCAGACACCCATCTCATCTCATTAAGAAAAAAACATTATGTAACCCCTCTATAGTTGAAAATGCATTTATTCCCTAAAGCTCAGTTTTGTTTACACTGAAAAACGACATTGATTGAGCTCAACTAGTTTCATGTGATGTTAAAGTAATTTTGTTTGCAAAGTCCAGAGACTTATCAGTGTGTTGCTCCATTTCAATCAATTACAGATAAGGAGATGTCTAACAGTTGGCTAAGTTGCAGTAAATTATCAAAATCAAAGAATTGTGAAAAGTCGGTGGTGCATGCGACTCAATACTTCAAGAAACAGTTTTAGAGTTCATAAAGCATTCATTATATATTTATCCATTTTGTTGTTCTTATAATACTGTACCTTTCACAATGTTGTAACCATAGAAAAACGAAATAAGTACTAAACATTTACAGTGTACTGTACATATTCAGCATTCACGTTGTTTCACAAATTCCACAAAATGAATTATAATTTTTAAATATCAGCGTGGCTAACCAGGAGGAAAGTAATATAATTAAGTTTTATGTTTTTTTGAGTTTGGGGGAGCCTTTTTTGACTGTCCAATACAGGAAGTACTTTATTTATGAGTATAGATACAATGCTCAAACACGGTTTTAACGGGTTTAACATGCTAGTTTTCAAATTATGTGCCAAAAGAAATAAAAAATAAAAATAAACATTCTATTGCATATAGATTGTCCAAGAAAAGTGTTGAAATCACAAACAGATACACCAGCAACAATAGGAACCACCAGTGTCTTTCAATAATTGGTTTCAGTGGCAGGCGTAGGATTAAAGTGTCAAGGTGTCAAAGCCAGCCGGCTAGTATGTACAGAAGTGTGTAAGGGAAAAAAAAAAAACTTCAAACTTTTATTACAATTAAAGCATGTCAGAAACTTAGCATATTTGTCTTGATTTCAGAAAGCATTGATGGCTTATTTATTTTTTATTTTTTGGAGAAATTAACATGAGTGGAATGTGCAGGTTTGTGTGCAATGGATTACACACATCGCAGTTCCAAAAAGTGCATTGCAGTATACCATGATAAACGGATATGAAAATCATATAGTCAACTGATAATAAAGCACAGGCAAGCATGGTAAATAATAGACACATACAGTATGTTAAAGTGTTGTAATACACTCAAACATAAATGGTAAACAAAAAATACTAAACCCAGAGAGGTAGAATTTAAAAATTACTGTTCTGTGATACATGAAATTTTTCCAATAATACCTGAATGTTGACATACACATTGGCCTCATGGTTGTCCATGCATGGAACTGAAATATCTGTAAATCAGTTCTTACAGAACACAACTGCTAATGAGACTTCACTTTTGTTTACATTCTACATGGATTACTACTGGCTGGGTTTGCTTGGGTTGTAATTAATTGTTGAATTGCCATCATTGCTCTCTGTAATCTTGTGTACAGTAAGATGAAACTGGTGTACTCCATGCGATTATCATCGCTGTGCAATTTGTAAAGAAAGCTACTGTACTGCTTTTATGTCAAAAGGGATGTACATTCTGCCATACATTCGTTTTAATGTGTTTATGATTGATGTTTGTATAAGGATACAACAAATAAATAAGCAGTAACAAAAATAAAATCCCCTGATATAAAAGGGGAAGTATGTCTTGAAACTAAATATGTACACAATACTTTTCTCACGAGTACTACAAACAAAAAATAAATCTAACTTTACTGACAGGAAATGTACAGTAAATGGGAACAGAATGTTACTTCTTCCTCTAACTAAATTGCTAACTGTGTAAGTCATGCTAATAAATGTTTGTCTTGCATTGGTATCTTGTTTTTAGGTCAGACTCAAACTATGCTAATTCCAGACAATAAACTTCATTACAAACACTGCTTCAAAGAAATGGCCATTTAAACAGCTTCTATCACAATACTTAGGCTCTGGAGGCCTCAACCCTGGCAGTACCCATGCTTAAGTATGGCCAGCTCTTGGTTCCAACTATATTTCTAGGCCCTAAAGTACCCAGTTTGTCAACTAACCCAATTTTTTAAAGCAGAATTAAGTTGCAGTCCAAAATCATCCAATTACATTTCCCCATATAATGTCTATTTCAGTGACCTAAACCTTGGTGGATTTAAATGCAACCTTGTGGGCAGGATTTTCAAAAGCTTGTAAATGTGAACTTCAGTGTTAATCAACAAATCGGTATGTAGCATTGATATTGGCATTTTCAAGACATCGTTATGCCTATTTCGTTATTAAATAATCATGCTAACGTGATTTCCAAAATTATGTTGTTTTACAAAATAATGTTAATATCTTAACGAGCCGTGCTTCTTTCGACTATTTCTTTTGTTTGCGGGAATTTAAAAGCAAATCCGTGTTATCTGAGTTCATTTGCATTTGGAAAAGGAGGGTTTTAATTAATGAAAGACTATAACTCACCTTGAAACAGAAATGTAACAGACCACGGCTGTGACGCTAGAGACTACCTAGATAATTCAGTATTTGTAGTTATGAAAATATTTTAGACTTTTATATACTTGTGGTTATGAATGAGATTTGTTCACTTGTTTTAACAATTTGTAACCTTAAGCCCGGAACACACTGCCCGATGACATCGCATGAAGGGATGCATGGATGCATAAAGTACAGTGGCAGTGGGGGGAATCAATAGGCGAAAAGATAAGACAATTGCAGTAATAAATATCTACAATTTTGTCTACAACTTAATGTGACCTGATTGTGAAAACTACATATGACTGGAGACATCCATGTATTCTCTCTCTCTATTAAACACACACACACACACACACACACGTACCTACATACATACAAACAGTATTCCATTGGTTTGTAGATGTCTGTGCCGATATTTTTTGAAAACAAGACCTGACAGCCCCACATTGTACTTTTTAACTTATTTACAGAATACTTAAAAACTGCTCCTATAATCATGATTCATTTATTATTAATAGCGTTATCATTAAATTATACCAAGTCACGCGTTTTATTTACAATGAAGGTAACCAATACTGTGTCGCCCAAATTCTTACAAGGTCAGCAAAAACATGTTTTCCCTTCGTTGTAAATAAAAACAGGATTTGGTATACATAAATTTTAATGCTATTAATAATAAACAAATCATGCAGCATGGTCCTAATAGCAGTTAAGTATTCTGTAAACATTTTGTCTAATAGTTAAAAAGTACAATATGGGGCTCGCTTTCAAAAGATAACACCACAGACATGAATGGAATACTTATAATAATAATAATAATAATAATAATAATAATAATAATAATAATAATAATAATAATAATAATAATAATAATAATGTGATCGAGATCATTGACATGGATTTGCCTAACGTGACTGGTGTGTTGCCGGGGTGTCGCCGGGGTGTTGCCAAGGGTGGTCACATGAGGTGACAAGCTGGCAAAATTTGCCGCCTCCTTGTTGCCGTGCCAAATGTCGCCCGTCTTAAGTGTCTTAAGTGTTTGGTGGCTACTTCTATTCTTGTTGAGTTTATTTATCGCTGAGGCAAGCAAACAGTAGCAGAGAAAATGCATGATTAGAGGAGTTCACCGAACAATTAATTAAAAATAAATTGTGTATTGGGTTGGGGAGTTCTATCGTAATTTTAAAAGCTTAATAAATGTACAATGAAGTTTTACATACATGGTATACATGTTTAATAACTAACAACTAACAGGCCATTATCAAACTTTCTATGGACAGTTGTTGCAAAAAGTGATACTGAGCATATTTATAGATCACACACCCCACAGCCATTTAATATATATATATATATATATATATATATATATATATATATATATATATATATATATATATATATATATATTTCCTGTATTAAGTACCTGTTTTTTTGTTTTGTTTTTCATCCATTTTCCTGTTTTGTATTAATAGTTTTATGAATAATTATGTCAACTGTGTTTGGACAAAAAATGTTGAATCTGTTGGTCTACCTGAAATCTGCTCAGCACAGCAGAAGGTCTTTCATGAACAGTTTTTTAATGATCTGTTATTATTGCTTCTATCGCTCTCCATAAAACATTGAGAGCCCATCATCTTACAATCTGCAGAATACTTCACAGATGAGAATGAATTCCTCGGAGAACCACAATCTACCTCAAGGCAGTATTTACACACATCTTGCATCATTATAAATCAGCCCCTCTTTCTTCTATGGTAACCCAAGTTATCACATGGACTGTTGCTGAATAACTGATATAAAACAGGGCTACACTTTAGGCAGAGGTGAATATCAAAGCTTGAGGTTACATTTTCTAAACTAAGAGGAGAGTATATTTCCTCAGCATAACATGTTGTTTGTCAATTTACATCATTGATGGGAAAAAGAGTTGATGTGCTAGAATCCTGATTGTTGTAAAAGTTCCACAGGATTTATTTCCATAGATTATGAAAGAATGATTATTGTATTCATGTAGTGTAGTACAAGGCAACCCACACAGCACAATATTACATTAACCAGTTGCATTACTTGAATTATATATTTGTATACATATATCAAAATGATTTAGTGAGTTACAATGATTTACTGCAGTACCATAATAATACAAAAAAATACTTATTGAAACAAACATTCCTGCAAAGTTCTTCAAGTTTGGGTGAGCATGATAGTGCCTTCAATAGCAATGTCTGACAGCAGCAAAATAGCAGTTATTTTTTATTTACCAGAAAGAAAATGCTTACACAAAACATTGTGGTCTTGCAAGTATTTTTGTTTATGTATTAATTTTTGTTTTTGGTGTTTGGAAAACAAATTAAATGGCAAACATGATTTGCAGCAAATTACATCATATTTCTTTGGGTATAAAACTTACAATTTGTAACAAAATGTCTATTTCCTACATCTGTTTATAATAACTTAATGAAGCACCTATAACTTACGAGACAGGGTGAACTGTACGTATGAACTTACGATTCATACGATTGTATATAGAACACATGTTTGGTCTCAGACTAAAGATAAATAAGATGTTTGGCTCCATGGTAAAACGTGGGCTGTTTATGGCTGGGAATTGCTGTGCTTGGAGCTGTGTTTAAAAATCCTTAGTTTGATTATTGTGATGAGTAACAGACCGTCCTCCTTCATGGCTTCGTATTGGCCTGTGTCATTTACAATACTGGTAACAATAAAATTCAACACCAATGCTTCAATAACCACAAAAGTATACTTATTTGTGTGTCCCACAGTTCAATATTATTTTTTGCATTATTAAGGTTAATATAGGAGGCTGTGGGGTCCAGTGGTTAAAGAAACAGGCTTGTAACCAGGAGGTCCCCAGTTCAAATCCCAGTGCAGCCTGTGTGACCCTGAGCAAGTCACTTAACCTCCTTGTGCTCCATCTTTCAGATGAGATGTTGTTGTAAGTCACTCTGCAACTGATGCATAGTTCACACATCATAGTCTTGTATCTTGTAAAGTGCTTTGTGATGGTGGTCCACTATGAAAGGTGCTATATAAAGATTATTATTATATATAATGTCAATATAGGAGAGAGGGGGGGCTTGAAAGTGGAGATTAGGATATTAATGAAAAAGGGACTGAAACAGAATTCATGTCCATATTGGTAAAATATACACTTACACAAGCATTTTGGCTCCAGTTCAGGGTAATTAGCCTTAAAAACTAGATTCTCTGGTCTCAGAGCTGTATTAGGGTCGGGACTCTTTTCCCCCTCATCCAAACGTCTTCTCCTGTCTATTATCAAATTTGTGGTATTTGGTTTGAATCAAATGCATCTACATTAAACAACGTTTTTAATGTGTCATTTCAAAGAAACCAAATGCTGTTAATTGTCATCTTCTACTGTACATAATTCAGAAAACATCTTTATGCATTGTGATGGAATTGAGATGTTTGTATTTATTTCATTACTAACATCATTAAAATGAATTGTGTGGCTATTTTCATTGTTTGTCAACCCTTTGTAAACTCACAGATAATTTTTATATGGCTTCAAAACCACATCATTTATGTTAGTCACTGAACAGTCCGATTGCTACAAAAAGAGGTTTTGCATTTATTATCCAATTGTTACATCTTGTAACAATTGTAGGTCGCCCTGAATAAGGGCGCCTGCTAAGAAATAAATAATAATAATAATAATAATAATAATAATAATAATAATAATAATAATAATAATAGGGAACGGTATACACAATGTAAAGTGATTTTTGCATGACACTTATCTTTCTTCCTTTTTAGCCCACTCCTTCAGGCCAGGTATGTAAAATATAGCTCTTTAGTTTACAAAATGATTCTTATTTTCAAGACTCCGGAGCTCTATCTGGGTACAAATTCACGCCATTTTAGCCCTCTCATCCTGTTTACTTAATGTTGTCTTACTGTTTTTTCCTGTCTATGCTATGTCGATTGATAAAGTTCCCTTGTGCTTCCTGTTTCCATTTCCAGCCATTTGTTCCAAGTTAGCCCCATTGAAATGTGGCAGTTAGATCACATCACTCGCCGAGGGTCCCGTATGGTACAGCATGCATGTCCATTTCTAAATGTGACATGCTTGTTTCTTTCTTGTTTCTTGTATTTGCCTTTATAAAATTGATTTACTCGATACTACCTGGTATTTATTTGTGTGGAAAACACAGGAAAGAAGGAGGCTTCTTAACAGCCTTTTCACATGTAACAGTAAAGAGAGGTCCTTATATGCACTTTTATTTTAATACATGTAAATGTTAAACCAGGACACATTTCCTTGCAGGAGGTGACTGCTTTTACATTGAAATGGGGCCGCACAGCTTGATTTTACTGCATGCTGATCATTTTACCGCTATTATCTACTGGTAATACAAATTTAGTGTAGTATCGCACATACGTTACACAGTACAGTCAACCCTCTTTATACCACCTGCTAAAGTAAGGGCCATGGGCAAAAACAGGCAATAAGCGAGGGTGGGGTTATAGTGAGGGTCCAAAAACACACAAACACACGCACACACACACACACACACACACACAACCTTCTACGTTTGCAATAAATTCAAACGTTTAATTTTTTTTTAGTTATACAATTGCAGTATCTCCAGGTCATTTTAATAAAACATTCATCTTTTTTAAAACTATAGTACTAGTTCTTAACACAACAGTAGGTCTGCTAGTGATGTTTTATCATCTTTTCCCATCTGTATGAAACATACATGGTTACTTTTAAGGAACACTCATTTAGAGTCAAATCACCCAAACAAAAATTACATAAATTACATAAATTTTTACTGTACTGGTCATTTGAACTTCACTGTTTGTGGCACTACTGTAAGCCTGCTGAATACTATCCCCCATTGAAGGATGCCATCTCTTTATTTCACAAAGCAATTTAAGCTCAACGGCATTTAAACAGTTAAAAAAAATGTTGAGTATGTACAGGCAAACACTTGTTTTAAATGAAAAGTAAAAAAAATAAAAATAAAATATATTTAGCTGTTTACAAAACTGATGCTATAGTTTAAGTCAGCCTTCATTTGTGCAAAACTTGCACGTAAACAAACAAACCTCCTACCGTACTTTTTTTTTTTTTAGTGTGGTTATAAAAGTCACTTATTTTAGACTGCGTCAAGCATTTTTCAGGTTAAACAAATTGACCCATTCCATCAATTTTATCCATTACAATGTCTCCAATTGTCCTTCGATTGACAGTATGCCTCACTTAGGCGAGAAAACATTTGCAATGTCTTGCTTTCTTATTTTCAGATGCATACTTGCAGATTTTTTTTCTTTTGCTCTGGTGTTAAATGTAGGGTCAACTCGCCATTTTGTACTTTCTGTTTTGCTTTGGGAGCGGGATTGTTGATGACATTGGTATGAACGTTCAGTTAACAGCGAATTAGGAAAGTGAGTCAAAGGTTAACTGCATTTGTTGTTTTAATTGGCCATGATTATTTCGCTGGCGCTACAATGAGGGAAACTACAATGCTTATATTTACGTTTGCTTAGCTTGGGAAGTTGGTGGATGGCGGACAGCGGGGTGGCGATATAACGGGTAAAACAAGCACTGTTTTTATATTGGTGACATTTGTTCAGAGAGCATAGCTGCCGATATGTGAGGGTGACATTATAAAGGGGGGCAGTATAACGCGGGACAACTGTACTGTATTATATTAGGGCTAGGGTTATGGTTAGGTTTAGAGTTAGGGATAGGGTTAGGGTTATATCTTGCAAAACAAATTACACATTAATTACATTGTATCTCTGCTTAATAACATTGTAATTGTGTGTAATTACACATGTATTTACTAAGTAACTATTATGCAAATACACAGTAATTAGAGACACTTAACCATTAAGGCCTAAACCTACATTCTTTAGTACTACAGTCCATTTTTGTAGCACTGGCGCTGAACTATACATGCTCCTCCTGTCCTGAAACAATCATTGCACAATGTTGTTAAATTTATAATGATTGACTAGAATCTTTGGGAATTTGTGGCTCAGAAGCTTTCCTTCTTGTATCACTGAATAAGCACTTACTGTAAACTCTAAATACATTTATCTTCATGTGAAACAATGCACTGACCCCATTGAGAGACCCCAGGAGGAGTCATTAACCACAAACAGAATGTTTCCAGACTTTTTGGCTTTCATTTGCAAGCCTCCTTTAACTCCCTATCTCACACAACTTGTACAGAAATGCAAAGTTTGGTAGCACAGAGGCTCTCTCTGAGAAACATTGAAGGGTTCAATTAATGCTTTCCTTCCTTTCTGTGTAAACCTGTAAAGATATTTTCAAAATTGGTACTTTCAAGACAGGGTGTACAATTCCATAGCTGTTATTATAGACATTGTAAAAACCTACACACAAAATTCTTAAACTATTACAGATTGTAATCTTTGTGGTTTTAAATTCTTTGAATGAACAGCATGTACTTTTAAAAACTTTTAGAGGAAAACCCAGTCAGTGATAAAAATCAGCCTGTGTAAATTTCAATGCAGAACATTTTAACCTTACAGGTTTATGCAATTCATCTTTTTTTTTTTTTATCAGGAATGATTTTGTCAAGCAATTTTGAGAAGTGGGAGGGTACAGTCAGTATGGGAATTTTTATACATGTGTTGCTAGGTTGAACCGTCATGCTTATTTACTCATTAAGAAATATATTCTTTGAGCTATTTTTTTAATTTATTTTTACATTTCTGAACAAATACACCCTTCCTGTTTCCTAAGGATCATTTTCCTCATCTTTTGCAACATGTATTGCTTGACACTTTGTAAATCAGTTCTTGCAAAGGCCCTTAGTCCTTATTTTCTAAAGGGTTTTAATCTCACTTCCTACTTTACTTTCATTTCTACATCCCATAAAGCAGTGATGGTAATGTCTCACCAAATTCCTTCTGAAGTCCAATCCATTACAATCTAACTGTGGAAGGGTAGCTTTGTGGTCAAGGGTAGTTAGTGGCAGGAATAACAAACACAGGAGACTGGATAGTGCAGTTGAGCGCTTTCTGCACACTTTTATTGAACAATGAAATAAACAAACAAAAATACTAACTAAAGCAGATCCAAGCTACTGTTATTCCAGTGCAGGCTGAGGAAGCACAACCTGGGGGTCTCTGTGCTTTCTCAAACTGAACCCACCCCAGAAGCTATTTCCAAACTCCTTTTATATATGGGGCCAGGCCTAATTGTCAATCAAAAAATCAACTAGACCTGGATGTTAACCCCATCCCTGCCAAATTCAAATGACACTTTATTAATACACATCACAGAATATATTCAAATGTATATGTACAGGTATGTGCAGGGTCTCAGGCCTGTCACAATGACACAAAAGAGTTGCTCTCATGCAATACAAGAAACTGATTTATCCTTGTGTTAGACTAGAGCAGAAATAAAATGCACATTCCCTATATCCACATAGAATCAAAAATTACACTCCACACCAGGAATTCAAGACCAGTTTAGCTAAACAAAAATATGTAAAATTAGGCATCTGTTATTAGTATGGTAGTTTTTAGAAACTACAGTTAATATGACACACAATAAACATGCCTCTGAGAAACCATCTGGTTTAGGCGAGGTGAACAGTTCCATATCGGGTGATGGTATTTAATTTACCTATAGAACGTTAATGTCAAAAACTATTCAATCATTTTAAAAACCTTTGACTTCCTGATTATGAAAACATGTGCCCCCGCCTGAAGGTTACTCAAAGAATCTTCTTTTGAGAAATTATTTTGCTCTTCCATTAATGTGTCCCACCTGTAAATGTGACAACCAGGGGTACACGTTTTGTCATTACCATTTCAAATCTTTATCTTTAACTCACTGTTTCAAAGAGGAAGACATTACTGGTGCAGTGAAATAATATGATTGACAAAATGATATATAAAACAAATAATAACAACAACATTACATTCATTTGTATGAAAAGGCTACAGTTGTAGCATAATAATGAAAGTGCTTAAGACAATGACACTTTCAATCTGTTCCCAGTGCTTAAGTGTTTGGAATTGCTTCAGTCCTCCAAAATCAATTACTGTAAGCTCCCACATATGTGCAAATAAATTGTACTCTGTGGTTTATCCAAAGTTTAAGTATTGTCTTTACTTAAAGAGGACAAATACATTTCAATACATCAGTCACACCTTTAACTTGTCTTCTATAAAATAAGCAGAACTATTACTGTCAATGTTAAGTTCTCATGGTTTGTCTAAACATAGAACTTAAAAAAAGCAAACAGTAAAAACCCCTTTTTATTATATACTCATTAATAACTGGAAACCATTTATTTTATGCATCCAGGATCACATCTGCTATTCAAAGTAGTTCAAAACAAGGCTGATCTTGTGTGATTTTTACAGCATGTGTAATAACACATGCATAGGCTGGTTAACAACCAGTGGCCACACACACTGTAAGTGAATCAACCACAGAACAAAACAAGAGCACTTATGTAAGCAATAAGACCTGACAGGGTTTGCGGTATTAGGCAATACTGGACCACCCAAGGGCTATGAGGAGCCTCTGGAAGGTCCAGTATTTCCCAAGACTTCCCACCCTGGAGGGTCTTATTGCGCTTAGAAAATGGGCAAATGTTATGAAAAAAAAGACAGAATTTAAAAACTTGAGATTTAAAACTTGATGAGTTGGTGGCTCTACGATATCTGTCCAAGTGAAAAGGCACTTATGCCGGTACTTTTTATTTCCTGGTGATCTACTGAAAGTTAGTGTAGCCCCCTGGCAAGGGTACTAGCCAGTGAGATGTCAGGAAATAATAAACCCACTTTCTAAAGAGCTTTAATCTGAGATGCACATTTGAATTATGATAACAGTCTGAGTTTTATTTTACATTCCGGGTTTGAAATTGTTCTATTCCTCTGCAGTGTGTGCGTTCCACCATACTTACAAGAAGAAGCAGATGAGGCTTTGCTTGAGTCTGCACAGTGAAAATTGCAGCTGTTTGTTTGCTGGATCAAAGTGACTTTGTCTTTATTTTAACCACATACCAGCACGAGACAGTCCTGTACTTTATCTCGGAACTGTAAATATTTGCAATCTTGCCAGTTTTATTCAGTTTATCTTACCAGCTTAATTAGTGCAGCAATGAACACATCAAAGAGACGCTATGCATTTCAGACAGATAATACAGACTCTTGCATTGGCAATGTTATGTGATACTACCTTTGTTTAATGTATATCACTTACAGTACATTTGCTTTCTGGTACAGTTTTTTGCTGATAACAATTTGGCATTAATAAATAAATATTTCCTCCTCTGGAGTTTCTATTATTAATTGGTTCAGTTTTTCTGTTGCATTGTGTTGTGTGAGGTCTGCTTTAACTATAGAGCACTCCACAATAAATGCTAAAACAGATTCTACGTCAATTTCTTTGTTGCCTTAATTAAACTGTTCATGAAGCCACAAATTGAAGCGACCGTTCAAATACAAAAGGGAAATTTTTATACTAAGAAAATGTAAGTAGTAGAGCAGTATTTGATTGACTATGATCAAAGAGCCACAGGTTTAATCTAATTACTGGTATTCAAAAAATATATACACATTAATGTTTGTATATAAAATATACCTACATTTACAAAGATGCATGTCTTGTTGCCAATTAGCAGCAGAGTATTGTACACTTTACCAAAAATACTTTTTAGATTGGATACAATTGGATACACATTCAGTGTGGCTGACAACTAAATAGCAAATGGTGAATTGTCTGATGTTTGCAAATCTTAAAGAAATTATGCAAAATGTGCCAATCACCAAATGATGAATGTGAAGCTCCATAGACAAATAACCACAATATACCTCATGTGAAAACAATTGCATAGACAAATGTAAGGGACTGTACGTGTGACGGTTATTGATCTTTTATACATATTGATCAAATGTGACTTATTGGTCATCTTTTATACATATTGGTTAATGCTGCAACTTGATGGTAATTTGTAGAACTGTATGTAATATATCCCTTGTAATATATCTCTTTAGAGTAGCTGAGGTGCTATACAATTGATGTAAGTCCGTAATGTTTCTAAATACAGGTAACTGTTGGCATTTGTTGTATATTCTCAAATGCTTTCTGGTGCATCCATATCCTTCAACACACATAGAAAAAGACATTCTATTTCACAAAACAACAATTTTGTTACTATGCTCTAGATAACAGCTGTTCAGTATAAATTTAATTATGACCCATAGTTGAGGTAAACTGTGCAGATATTTTATTTTAGCTATGATGCTCATCTAATCATTTCTGCATGAACTGAGCCAACAGCTTGTATTGTACACCTTTAATCAAGCATGTAGAGCTGTAAAAGACAGCAATGCATCATCAGTCAGAATATGATATTCCAAACAAATGGGTACATACAATGAATAATAGTATAAAGAAATTGCATGAAAAAAAGTCACTGGTAGAACCTTAGATTTGGTCATATGTGTTTGAAATATTTTGACAACGAATATGAGTTTGTTATATTAATGACTGAAAAAAGGCCTATTTCTCTGTGTAATGTAAGAATGTAAGAGCAACCATAAAGCAGTTTGATACTTTGTCTCAGTTGAAAGCCTTACATGGACTATGCGGTTTTTATCTGGAAACTCTGTGTGTGTGTTGCTAAGGCTAATACTAAGAATTCACACGCCTTTGAGTTAGATTAGATTAGTATGTATTTTTTTATTTTAATGCTGACACTTCCTGTCACACCCTTCATTTCACACATGAGATTGTTGCCATCTAAAAAAAGACCTAGGACCTCATATTAAAAAAAAAAATCTACATTGTGCATCTAACTGCAAATTAAATGAATCCATGATATAACACACATGTACCCATACGTTTTAATGACTTTTTACTATTATTATTTAAACATTATTTATGGCATGTGGGATACTTATCTCTGGGAACATCCCCTGAATTGTGTGCTATTGGGCATTTGGTTGAATATAGTATTTGGAGATCTGTGGAGTTTATTTAGGTACTTAGATGTGTGATTCTTTTGACTATGACGCTCTGAATGTTCTCATTGACTATCGTTGACTATCTGCATTCACCTATCTTGACCATTCTGCTCCCTCCTATCACCCCCTCTTGCCCCCTCCACTCTACCACCGGCAGATCAAATGAGGCTGTGTGGTCCAGTGGTTAAAGAAAAGGGCTTGTAACCAGAAGGTTCCTGGTTCAAATCCCACCTCAGCCACTGACTCACTGTGTGACCCTAAGCAAGTCACTTAACCTCCTTGTGCTCCGTCTTTCGGGTGAGACGTAATTGTAAGTGACTCTGCAGCTGATGCGTAGTTCACATACCGTAGTCTCTGTAAGACGCCTTGGATAAAGGCGTCTGCTAAATAAACAAATAATAATTAGCTGTATCCCCCTCCGATCCCCCGCTTCCAGAGCTCGCGCCTTCTCCACCCTTGCCCCTCAGTCCCTGACCACCTTCCGGCACCTCCTCAAGACAAATCTGTTCACACAGCATCTGTAAACCTCACAACTCTCTACTATACTGGACTATATGGCACCCAATTGTACCAGTACTTGCATCAGATCTGCTCCATATCTTGCCATATTCTATTTGATTTTACTCGTATAGGTATCCGTATTCACGGTTTTTTGTAATTGCTCTTATTTGAAATCGTTGTTATCCATTGATCATACTTACTATGTGCTCTTAATAGACTTTACTCGTATAAGCAAATATTTTTATTATAAGTTTACTGCTCTTAGTCGAACTCGCTCTTAAATGTAATTATTTACCATATTCGATTCTTTTGTTTCAGTATTTCAAAAGAACACCAAAACTTGACATGATTGTGTGCTGTTTTGTTTTTGTTTGTGGTTTTACTGTACAAAGTTTAAATTAAAGTGTAAATACGCCCAATTCTCTTAAGGTTTCTGTGTGAATATGCATCAGTGTGAAAAAAATAAAAATAAAAAAACAACTGTGAATAATAATTATGTTTTCTAAAAAACAACAAATAACATATACAGTTAAGATATGTTACAATATGTATTTTACAATAAGAGCTATAATATTTTGTGAGTTGAGCTACGGTAAACCCAGATAGCAGATAGAAACCACTGTGAATTTCAGGGGGTTCTACAGTATATTCATACCCTACCTGATCATCCCTATAATGAACCTACTGGCACATCAGTATGCTGTACAAATACCCACAGTGAGTCTTTCTCTTGTGTAGCAGTAAGTACACTGAAGTCCTATACATTACTAGGCACACCAATTCTTCATTCATAGTCTATAGTTTCAGATTTCTATTGAAATACTGTACATTAGATCAAAACTGAATATTTTATTTTCAAGGAGTCAGCTACAACAGCAGATGGTGTTTTCTTCCCCATTCCCCCTCTGCTTGTTTAATTTCTGACACCTCTAGACTTTCCAAGCAAGTTTCCAAGTTTGTATTTCAAGTCTTTTAATGCATGTTGCAGTTTATGTGCCTGTTCTTTTTTTTTTTTTCAATATATACACTGATAGCAGTATAGTCTACAGAACTATGTGAAGCAAGAAAGTATTGAATAGGCTACTGATGTATGTTTGCTTTAAATATATACATTTCAAAAACATTTGTTGTGTTCATAAGTTGCTACAGACCTTAACATTGTGTTAAAAAGAATATGCAGATTTAAGCTTGTGGACTCACATTTTTTCACATTTTTACATGTGATAGTTTTCCCTCATTTAAACAGATGGATAGAATATATAATAATTGAGGTGTAGATGCATTTGCCTGTGTGTACTGTATACCAAGGGCACAACATTGGATATGTTATGTTGGCTAAAGCTAGATAATAATGTTTGGCGATAAAATAGTGTTTGTAGCATACCTATCCACTCTATATAGGAATATTATAAGAGTGTCATTTAGTGTGATGAAGTGTAATTTGTATTTAATCAGAGAAGTCTAGTGGGTATATTTCCCCTCACGAGAGATTATGTCATAAACGTGAATGAGGCAAGTCATCGAAATCTGACACCACATCAAATTACCCTCCTTCCTGACCTTTTCAGGATCCTTCACTTTATGAAGCCTAACCAACATGTTGACTGCCTGCTGAACTTCAGTCCAAAATACCAAAACACTACAAAAATGCCTATGCAATATTTCCATTACACACATTCATAATATACACCTGTGGCAGTGTGGCAGTGTGGCAGTGTGGCAGTGTGAAAGCCCTGCCGGTGCACAAGTGTGTGTGGGGAACACTGAGTGGCAAAATCACGTGGGATAAATAGGGTGATCACGGGTGTTAGTGTAGAATAGTATTGGTGAAGGTGATGTGCTGTGCTGTGTGGTGCTATGCAGTGCAGTGCGGTTATGGTGTTTTGTGTTGTGGAAATACATGAGTGAGAGCATTTAAACTGTAGTGCTGGTCTCCGAGTCTCCAAAGACAATTATTGTAATTGTTCAAGAGTATAGCGCTAATATTGATGAATGAAATGTGTAACAAAAAAGGAAAAATATACAGAATATTCAAATATTTGCACAGCTTCAGTATACTGTACTGCATCCCTATGATAGAAAAAACAACAACAAAAAAAAAAACAACCTGTGGACTCCACTTGGAGAATTGCTGGGAATTACGCTACTACGTCCGTTTGCAAGAAATAGGTTTAGGCTGTCTCCTCATCAGAATAAAAACAGCATTCCACGAATAGGTAAAAGATAATTACCATTATTTAACATTAAAAATAAACACAAAAATAGTAAAATTATCGGCAGATCTTTAGTTTGTTATGGTTTTTTCCCCCTGGATTTGACTTTTGTTTAAACAACGTTCGGTTCAATACACGTAGAGCACATTGCATTTGTAAAATGCAGTTATTTTTCAGTATAATAAGTAAAACAAATAAACAATAAAAATAAACACCTTTGTTGATACCATCCAAGACATGCACGGGCGATGGATCGGCAAAAACAAACAAACTAAAATACTGCTCAGTTATCGTTATGATCTTAGTGTAGCCCCATACATTTAAAGCCTATTGCACTAAAAATATACATATCTTATGATAAAATTTAAGACTCTAATTAAGGGTACATTGATTCGGAAGTGCTGTGATTGACAACTGCACAAATCACTACGAATAAGACAAACTAGATCACCCACAAAATCGGATATGTTTACGATTTTTGTTGCTCATCAGTTAAAGTCGCATACATTTGCTGAATTGTGAAACAAATTATATTAAAAAATAACTTTAAGGGACAAACTCGTACCCCATTCAGATGGGCATTTCCTTGTTTTCTGAGCTAAATTAATTTGCCCATGCCTGGGCATGCACAGTAGGGCCTACACGGCGTACCACGTTTTAACGCGTACCGCAAAATAACACCACACCGACATCTTCTGGTAGGGTGTAAACTAGAAAAAAAAGAACAAAAAACAATCAACACAGCATTCTGTAATCTGGCTCAACAAAAAAGTTTAACTTGTTGAATCCGGTATCTTCCACAATTGAAATTGGTTATGTTATGTTTCCAGGCCCCACCTGTGCCACACTAGATCCAACACCAGTAGTAGAAGCAGACATCATCATGTACAGGATACTTTATTTTCATATGCTTTAACATTGTTCCTGTAATGCCGCTGTAACTGAACTCTGCAGAGCACAGCCTACATTTTACTTTTTGGTCTCCCTTTTTATCAAAATATGCCCAGACAGGGCTTCGTTTATTTTGAGCTCCCAAAGATGACCTTGCTAGTCATGTGAACAAAAGCATGCTGGACATTGGGAGGTGAATATCCAGTGACAAATGATGCCACGTGACAAAGGTAGCAAGTAGACAACAAAACAAAACTCTGAGTAGCCGTTATTTGCAGACACCCTCTTGTTCTTAATATTATCTGCACATTATTGACAAAGTTTAAACGATTAAGCAAAATTTAAAAAGTTTGACACTTTACTAACGTTTAAATGTTTAAACGCTAAATGATTAACACCCCTAATAGAAGTAAATATGAAAGATAGTTCATACGGAATTATTCTGGGTTTTGGTGACAGTTTATTACGATAACATTTTAATGACAAATGAACGACTAGTGCAAAGCTTCAGGTCTTGTTCATCAAGTTTATTATGTGAATGCCTTAGTTACAACATTCTATAACCTGTCATT
The DNA here is from genome assembly GCF_902713425.1 of Acipenser ruthenus. Lineage (NCBI taxonomy): Eukaryota > Metazoa > Chordata > Actinopteri > Acipenseriformes > Acipenseridae > Acipenser > Acipenser ruthenus. Next base: position 39,125,927 of record NC_081198.1, on the reverse strand, counting down.
ATCATCAATAATTATATCATTTTTATAACACTTGTATATAGTTGTCTTATCCCCCAGTTTCAGAAAAAGTGTGGGAAATTAAAACAGTACTGACATAGTGGTTTAAATTCAAAAGGTGGAGACATCCTATTGCTTTAGTCCTGTCCTTGCAAACATTTCAACCTTTTTTGACAGTGCTAAAATCTATCAGCTGCATAAAGAGTCATTACTTTCCTTACATGGTATAGCAGCTAAGGTTAAATTGGAGACAGTACAGAGCAATTTTATTAACAAAGCATGCTACTACTGTAATGACTACAACATCTGCTATCAGTACTGCTATAATTAATGCTAGCATGAGAAAGAACTGTTTCCTGAATAGTCAGGACACTTGTGTAATTATTGACCAGAAATGACATCCCTTTAAGATATTCGGTCACATGAGTTCAAAGTCATTTTCACAGTTACAATATTACATTTTTAATATGGGTAAATTCCTGATAATAAACTAAAAACAAAACACAAAAATGAGTCTCAATAACTCTGAGAAATACCAACACTGGGTGTGTTGTAAGGTACAATAAGAAACCATAACCACCAAAGTCGATATCAAAGCACAACCAGAGTGTGACAGGAATGGCTGAGTGGGTGGTGGGAAGAATAAAAGAGACCAATCCCGGCTTTTAGTTATAATCCGCGGCTTTATTGTGCCACAACAGAAAATAATGGAGCCGGGATACACAACGATGTGTAACCCGGCAACCAAAAAGCAAAACAAACAGGGGGAAATTGGAAAAACCAAAAACAACGAAGAATGTCAATAAACCCAAAAGAAAACAACAGTCCGTCCTTCCTCCTTTCCCCCAGGTACACAGGGCGGAGCCAGTGCAGCACTTCCGGGTTTGCGCTCCTCCCGTCTCACTCCGGAGCGTCCCGTTAGTGCTCTAATGGGTGCAATAAAACAAGGGGTTAACAGGGAACCTCTGTGCCACACAACCTTCCTTCTTATTTCCCTTCCCCTCGTTATTTGTACTCCGTCCGTTTACTTCCTTTCTCTCTCTCTCTCTCTCTCTCTCACCGTCTCTCACGCAGTACCTTGCCAGAAGGAACAGAACTCCGGGCCACGCCCCCTTTTGTACGCTCCGTCCCGTTCCCATTGGGCAGCGCGGGCAACCACCGTTGACCAATGCGCGATTGCCACAGCGCTCCCCGTCTGGGTTGGTGACGTTGCGCACCGTGGACCCGCCCCCCTTCCAAGATGGCCGGCTTCCACCTCTCCTGGGGATGTCTGCTCCTCCTCCCCAGCACCGTCACCGGTCGGAAGGGAGATCTAAAACAAGAATTCACTCTCTCTTTGTCACATATCCCACCGCTCAGAGTGGAGCCGAAGGAACACTCGGCCAAACCTACCATTCCCATTACTCCCCCCTCCCGGGAAAAATAATCCGCATTTTGGTGATCTTTCCCAGCACGATGCACCATATGATACATATAAGGCTGCAATGCCAAATACCACCGAGTTATTCGAGCATTGCTATCCTTCATAGTGCTTAACCATCTGAGTGGGGCGTGGTCCGTGACCAGATCAAATGAATGTCCCAGCAAGTAATATCTAAGGGAGTGAGTTGCCCATTTAATGGCTAAACACTCCTTCTCCACAACCGAATAGTTGCGCTCCCGAGGAAGCATTTTTTTGCTGATATACAGAATGGGGTGCTCCACCCCGTTAACTCTCTGGGACAAGACCGCCCCCAAACCGACCTCTGACGCGTCAGTATGGAGGAGGAATCTCTTGCTAAAGTCTGGTGCTATTAGCGCAGGAGCCTGGCACAGTTTTTGTTTAATGGTCTCAAACGCCCCCTGACACTCTTCTGACCACTTAATTAAATTTGGTGCACATTTCTTAGTGAGGTCTACCAAAGGATTGACCACGGTGGCATACTCGGGGATAAAGCGGCGGTAATAACCAGCCAATCCCAATAGTGACCTCACCTGGGATTTGGTTTTGGGGACAGCCGCATCCACCAAAGCCTGGACTTTGGTGGCCACGGGTTTCACCCGTCCATTCCCCATGATAAATCCTAAATACTGTGTTTCTAATTTAGCAAACGCACATTTCCTCAGGTTAGCTGTTAGCCCAGCAGCCCTTAGAGACTGAAGGACGGCTTCAAGTCGAATTACATGCTCTCTCCAGGTGGAGCTATATATAACCACATCGTCAATATACGCTGCTGCATACTCACGATGGGGATGTAACACCTCGTCCATCAGTCTCTGAAAGGCAGCGGGCGCACCATGTAGCCCAAACGGCATGGTTTTAAAATGGAACAAACCATCCGGAGTTGAAAATGCAGTTTTCTCACATGAATCACGAGTCAAAGGGATCTGCCAATATCCCTTCGTCAGGTCCAGAGTTGAGATAAACCTGGCCGTTCCCAGTCGGTCGAGGAGTTCGTCGATCCGAGGCATGGGGTAGGCATCGAACTTGGCGATAGCATTGACCTTTCGAAAGTCAACACAGAAGCGATTAGTGCCGTCCTTCTTGGCCACGATAACAATAGGACTGCACCACTCACTTCTGGAAGGCTCAATGACCCCAAGTTCAAGCATCGCCCTCACCTCGTTCTGGACGCCACTCCGCCGACTTTCTGGGATCCGGTAGGGCCTCTCCCGAACAGTGACACCTGGCGGAGTAATAACAGCATATTTGGTAAGGTTAGTCCTGCCGGGCACATCAGAAAACACATCCCCAAATTTCCCAATCAACTTACGTAATTCTACTTGCTGATCCGGAAGTAACTGTCCCCCCATTGAAATCTGGCTGGGGCTAGGGGCCTCTATACAGGGTCCAAAGTCATCCTCCATCTCGCCTGGGGCTATGAATAAGACCTCCCTTGCCTTCCAGGGCTTTAATAAATTGACGTGATAAATTTCTGTTTTATTCCGGCGATCAGGCTGTCTAATTTCATAATTCACTAATCCTACAGCCCGTATCACCTCATATGGCCCCTGCCATTTAGCACACAGTTTTGACTCCAATGACGGGAGAAGCAGCATCACTTTATCTCCGGGCCGAAAAGTTCGAATTCGTGCATTAGTATTGTAATGCTGCTGTTGCCGACGTTGAGCCGATCTAAGATTGTCTTGAGCCAATCGACCAATTAAATCAAGGCGATCACGCAGTAGGAGCACATGCTGCACTACATTTTTAGAGGAGCCCTTGTGTTCTTCCCAACCTTCCCTCAACAGGTCGAGGATGCCCCGTGGCTGCCGGCCATACAGCAGCTCAAAGGGGGAAAATCCCGTTGAGCTCTGAGGCACCTCTCTCACTGCAAAGAGGAGATAAGGGAGAAGAGTGGCCCAATGTTTCTGCTCCTGACTCACAAACCGTCTCAACATTTGCTTCAAAGTTTGGTTAAAACGTTCCACCAGTCCATCCGTTTGGGGATGATAAACCGACGTCCTGATGGGACGTATTTTTAGAATTTTATACACTTGCTGTAGCGTTTTCGATAAAAAGTTCGTTCCATGATCAGTTAATATTTCTTTTGGGATCCCTACTCTAGCCATAATCTGACTTAACTCTTTCGCAATTGCAGTGGCACTAGTGGACCGCAGCGGAACTGCTTCCGGGTACCGCGTCGCATAATCCACCATCACTAATATGTGTGTGTACCCGGAATCAGAAGGCAGCACTGGCCCAACTATGTCCATTGCAACGCGTTCAAAGGGAATGGAGACAATGGGCAGTGGGACCAAAGGGGCGGGGCGCACTCGACCCGGCGCTACTCTCTGACAGTCCGGGCAGGTAGCTACATATTTCGCCACCTCGGTGTAGAGCCCTGCCCAATAAAATCGAGCCAGTATCCTGTCCCTCGTCTTGTCAACACCAAGATGTCCTGCAAAGGGGACGTCATGCGCCAGCCTCATGACCTCTGGTCGACAGGACGGGGGAACCATCAACTGTTTGACAGGCTGTCCTGTGCCCGGGGCGGGGTTTACTCTATATAGCAAGTGCCCCTCTACAACGAAATGAGGATATACCAGCGTCCCAATGCCATCAACATCCTTACCCTCGATAGACCGGACCTGTTCCCAAGCGTGCACCAGTGTGGGGTCGTTGTTTTGCTCCCACACTAGGTCCGCGCTTGAGGCCCACACGTCCGGGATATCGACGGGGGCTGGAGCAGTCTCTGCCCTCGAGGGTCCAGTAACCTCGCCCGCCCGGTCACACTGTGTCCCCACTCCCTTCGATTGGCGTTTGGGACCATCAGAACCTTCCCCCGCCAGTCCCCAGCCGTGTCTCATCGATGCGCCCTCCCACTTTTCCTTCCGTCTCTCCTTACGTGTTTTCCTAGGACGGAAAAGGGGAGAAAACAGTTCGGCGTGGAAAGGAAAAACGGTGCCAATGACTTCCTTTCCTCGGGAATCTGCCGTGTTTACACGTGTGGTCGAGGCTGCCGATGCTTTTAGTAAATCTTTATATTGCGGCCAGTCTCGACCCAGAATGACTGGGTGTGGTAACTTCTCGGCCACCCCCACTACTAGGTGGCGCTTTATCGGACCTACCGATAAGTATACTTTTAGAGTGGGGTATGTCGCCGTATCCCCATGGATACAGGAGATCGCCACCTGGCCTTGTGGCTGCCACGACATACCGCCAAGGAGAGCTGTTCGAATCAGAGTTTGCTCACACCCTGTGTCCACTAATGCGTGGGTACTCACATTCCCCAGCGCCACATCAACAATACACGGGCCCTCCCGACCATTTCCCCATTTCTTACCTGTCTCAGACGCCAGGTGACACGCAGCCACATCGCATTCCATAGCGGCCGGGCAGTATCTCGCGATATGTCCCGACTGCTGGCACCTGAAACAGATTGGAGGGGCAGAGGGTGAGGATGGTACGTATCTGTCCCGCTGTTGGTATGTCAGCGGGGCAGGGGGAGCCATTCTACCCCAGCTGGGGGCCAACCTCTGCCTCCACGGTAAGGGGGCTGGATGACCCGACGGGACTGGTGATTTGCTGGGTCGTGGTCCGGGAGCGAAGTTCGGTGGTGGTCCTTTGGTAGAGGAGGGAGGGGTGCAGTCCAGCAACGTGGAGCGGGCGGACACGAGGGAGTCCTCAAAATTCTCCGCCAGGGCCACGGCCTGTTCCAGAGTGGTGGGATTGTGCCGGCGTATCCACGCTTGCGTCTCCGCCCCGACCACATGGCAAAATTGTTCCATTACAATGGCTTCCCCCATCTGGATCCCAGTTTTCTGGCTGGGGTTCAGCCATTGCGCCATGTGGTCGCACAATCGTTGGGCCACCACCCTGGGCCGGGTGTTTGCTGGTCGCTGGAACTCCCGGAAGCGGACTCGGTGGGTCTCCCCCGTGATATTAAGGCGGCGGAGGATAGCCTGCTTCACTAACTCGTACTGGCTGGCGTCTTCATCAGTCATGGCCCGGTATGCTGCTTGCGCTTCTCCCATCAAGCAGGGGCCAAGTTGGCTTGCCCAGTACTCCCGGGGCCATGCTGCGGTGGTAGCCAGCCGTTCGAAGGCTACGAGGTAGGCTTCGGGGTCATCCTCCGCCGTCATCTTCTGAGCCCGGGCCTTCGGGGCCACCATCACGGGGCCGGTTGCCGCCGACGTCATCCCCATCCCGACCCTTTCGATGAGGGCTGTGTACCGCTCCTCCCTCCTCCGTTCCTCAGCCTCCCTCCGGCTGTCCAACGCCTCCAGAATCGCGGATAAAGTGGTGGGGTCCATCCCACTTCTGACACCACGTGTGACAGGAATGGCTGAGTGGGTGGTGGGAAGAATAAAAGAGACCAATCCCGGCTTTTAGTTATAATCCGCGGCTTTATTGTGCCACAACAGAAAATAATGGAGCCGGGATACACAACGATGTGTAACCCGGCAACCAAAAAGCAAAACAAACAGGGGGAAATTGGAAAAACCAAAAACAACGAAGAATGTCAATAAACCCAAAAGAAAACAACAGTCCGTCCTTCCTCCTTTCCCCCAGGTACACAGGGCGGAGCCAGTGCAGCACTTCCGGGTTTGCGCTCCTCCCGTCTCACTCCGGAGCGTCCCGTTAGTGCTCTAATGGGTGCAATAAAACAAGGGGTTAACAGGGAACCTCTGTGCCACACAACCTTCCTTCTTATTTCCCTTCCCCTCGTTATTTGTACTCCGTCCGTTTACTTCCTTTCTCTCTCTCTCTCTCTCTCTCTCACCGTCTCTCACGCAGTACCTTGCCAGAAGGAACAGAACTCCGGGCCACGCCCCCTTTTGTACGCTCCGTCCCGTTCCCATTGGGCAGCGCGGGCAACCACCGTTGACCAATGCGCGATTGCCACAGCGCTCCCCGTCTGGGTTGGTGACGTTGCGCACCGTGGACCCGCCCCCCTTCCAAGATGGCCGGCTTCCACCTCTCCTGGGGATGTCTGCTCCTCCTCCCCAGCACCGTCACCGGTCGGAAGGGAGATCTAAAACAAGAATTCACTCTCTCTTTGTCACACAGAGACATAGATAAGTTTACATTTTTTTTCTTAAATCGCTAACTATAATAAGTTCTTTAAAGATCAATGTGCATACAGTTTGGGATGCTTTTACATGTGCAGATCTGCTTTAGCAACCAGACCAACTGTTGGTCAACCTGATGTGGTGTGGTTTAGTTATCCATTCCAACACATTTTGCACTGGCAAAAGCTCTTTCAAACCATTTATACATGATTATTTAACAGATATTGGTTAATTGCTCCACTCATAAGGACAAAAGACTCAATCCAGGTCCATCACTGCAGTGTGGAATAGGGTGCCAGGGACTTAGAAGCAAGCATGTTTATAAATAAGAAGTGCTATCTTAGAAGCTAATACAATATTCATCTACCGAAATGTGTCTTCTAAGCAGTGAGACCATTCTGGAATTATTTGCAGTTGGACTTACTGTATAAATGTGCTTTTTCATTTATTGGATCTTCTACATCACAGCTTTCTAAAGTCAATCTGAGCTCTGAATGCCACTACTGCCACATTTACTTGAAGTTCAATAAAATCTTGCTCAAATATATTGAAAAACAGTATTATTCTTGAATATGAGAAAAAAAAAAAGCATTATACTAAACCTAAAATGCCATGGAAATCAATTACTTCACTTTTGCTATTTTCAATCTTTTAAACTGTGTGGACCCAGTGTCAGTGTGAGTATAATGCAGCTTATTTAAACCCTGTGATAGTGCTTTGTGAAAACTTATGTAGGTGTGGAAACACTTTACATGTCTATACACTGACAGTGCGTGGGAAGTGATTCATTTCAGAATATGTACACTGCACCTTTAGGACCGTATCAAGCAGTACAGGAATGAGCTGACTGTTTGTTTAAGGGATTTATTTTCATGTTAACTTGAAACAAGTCATTTAAATGCATCAGTGGGATTGAAAGTTACGGGTTAACTTGAGGATGGTAGAAAAAGGAGTGAACACACACAGTGGAGAGAAAAGGCTGTATTCTCAGGCTGTTGCATTTAAATATATAGCCCTCTTGTGATCTCATTTCTATACGGGGCCCGATGTTAATGAGTCTCTCATCACAAAACAACAACATTTTAACTTCTTCCAAGCTGTGGTGCATTTTCAAAGCTGGTCTAGGATGTACTTGAAGAAGATTCCCACTCACTTCCGCTTCTGTTTGCTGCTTAATGCAAGTCCCAATCTTTTCTTAAGCATTCAGTGAGAAGACTCATATACAGCAGTTCTCAAGAAATAAAATACATCTCTGCCACTGAAAAATAATAACAGGATACTCACCATATGATTAGATCAATTTGAAACCAACAAGAACCATTTTCTTCTAATGGGATACAAGATCAAAGGCTTACCACAAAGATAAAACTAAACAAACAAATAACATTTTTGGGCTTCGTTGTCTAATGTGTAGTGCTGAACACAAATGTAACTGTAAATACCCCATCCAGCCTCAAAACCTAGTTTCATAGTATGATTCAGCACCTACATCTCTATCTATCTGGAATAAGATGGGAAAAACACCAACTTGGTTTACATAGATTGAAAGGATGTCACTATAATTAACTACACAACATTGGCTAATTTTTTTTTTTGTATAAAATGTGATTGTCTTAAAATAGCAGCATTTAAAAATAGGAACGCATTAAAATAAAAATGTATTAAAACTAAATAAAAACCATACTTTTTTGTTTTTTTTGTTAACCAATATATTAAATAAGACTGTCTGTAATCTTCACAGCTAGGACAATCTTAAAAGACTATTTTCTTTAGTCATCGCTGTCTGCAAACCATCCAAGACCATGCCAACCTTTTGAATGCCAGTTATTGCTTTCAATTACACCTGCAGACAAACAGATTTACTCAATATTTGCATCTAACGTGAATGAAAGCCAAGCAATTGGGTTCATAATGATGGACTTTTTTTTTCATGAACTTTGTTGCTATAAATGTAGTTATTTATGTAATTACTGTGTATAAGTTTGAAACATCCCAGCAGCAGGCCACATCAAAAGTGTGTTTATACAAAGGCAAATCTCCAGTATCAATAGACATCCCAAAAATGCATAGCTGGAGTGTGTGTGCTTCACAAACCCTACAGATCAAAAAGAAGAACATTTCCAAAGCTGTGCTGTGTATTCATGGCCTCGGTGTGCTACAGTATACTAGAAGGATGATCAGAATGTAGTAGTTACTCTATTAAGCACTTTTACAAAGATTATTTTCATTAGAAAACACAAACAACCTCCTTTTTTCTGTGTGTGCTGCTCCCTGACAGATAGTACAAACAAATAAAGGCCTAAGGTAAGAAGTTTAACTAATCAATACGGCCCATGCACAAGTCACTGACAGCTGTACTAAAAATGAGTGTTCTAAGAAAAACCAAAAGAAACATATGGAAGCCACATAAACCGCTGTGTCCCTTCAAAAGCCTCTTAGCTGATGTTGTAGCAACAGCTGTAGGTTATTAGCTGGGGGTCTGAAGTGAACCAAAGAGCCCTTTTCCATCATCAGCTATCTGAGCTCTGATGTTAAATAAAGCCTTATGTTACTGATGTGAGACAAGAGAGAGAGGGGTGCCACAGGAACAATATTTTTACTTTGCTTTGACTCATGACATTACCTACTGGGAGCTCTTACTCATTTCTCATTTAACATGCAGAGGAATTCCTTACATGGTTTAAATTATTAACATGGAATTCAAGAGGGTTTGGCGATGTCATGAAATTAAAAAATATTTCTTTCCAGCACAGCAGTTATGACAAAGCCGATTTTTGATAGCAATGGTGTAATGATTAGAGTTCTATAATAATTTGATTTAATTTGATATAATTACTAGCTTCATGGTTAATGTTTCAAAATGAGGAAATATTTTGTAATTATAACTGACAAGTATAATTGTTCTACTGATTGAGCCATATTAATGCATTAATTTAAAAAAATGTTTATATAGGTGTTTATCTATTATTATTATTATTATTATTATTATTATTATTATTATTATTATTATTATTGTTCTTGTAAAAAAAAGTTTTTGGTTTTTTTTTGTCAAACTGTTGTGCTTATTTGCTGATTTTGTTTTCCAGACTAAAGATACTAGACAATGTAAGTTTTACATTTTAAACACGATGACAGAGATCAACATACTGAATACCCCATGCTTCAAAGAACTGCAGACTGTTTGTGAAGACACACCTAAAGTTTGCAACCACGTGCTTTCTGTTATTCTTGTAACATTGCTGCAAACTTCAAGGGCTTGAGATGGAATATGATGGTGAAGCCAGCCATTACAAAAAAAGGAAACAAAAAGTTAGTTAGAGAACTAAGTACATAGTAAAATTCAGTAGCACGTTAGAGTACAGGGCATACATGTAATGAAATATACGGGTTAGCTACCAACATTTTGCAATTAAACTGTAGTTACCATGTAAGAGCAGGAAACACTGGTATTTGCCTGGTTTTCACTGGTTATTCATGTTCTGTAATCTGAAGTTCTACTGAAAATGCTGTTTGCACTGGAACACTTTGATACACAGAATTAAAACAAAAGACTTTTGGACTGTCCTGCTAAATTAAATTGCTGATAGATAAAAATGGCAAATACAGTGCTACCCCATTATAATGCGGTTGTCGGGGTCCATAATTAGGAGACAGCGTTATTTGTGTTTCGCCTTTCAACAAATATTGCCATTTTTGTTCCCAAAATTATTTACAATGCCCACAAGCCAAATTAATATTGTAGCATACAGTGAAAAATGAAGGAAGGAGACACACATAATTTGCAGGTACTCAGATCCACGGTTTATTGGGACGATTATTCCCTAGGCCACAACAAACACTCTTGCACTCTGACAGCAGCACATTCACACAGCAGCTTGTTGTCTCACTCGGCTCTGCCCGCGATTATGTGGGCATCCCCCTATATGTTTTCGGCTGAGGCAAACTTACTGCTTCCCTGCTAACACACACACACGCGCAAACACGCACACACGCACACACCCAAACAACCAAACAAACAAATAAACAACAGGATCCGTAGACCAGTCCTGCAACAGTATAAATCCTGGGTTACAATGTATGCAGTATAATAGAAACTACTATTCCACCAGTTTAAAGTTTACACCACTCTTATTTAAATTGTATATTTTTTCAGATAAATATCGTAAACTGTAAATAAATAACACAGAATCCAAGAACGTTTATACACACTTGTATTGTTTCGTACTTGTTTTGTAACATTAACAAAGAGTTTGTTTTTACTTTTAGAAAAAAGAAAAAAATACAGTGCAAGCACGGGAGCTTTATAAGTAATATATGTCCCATTTTCAACTTAAATGTGTTTAAATATGGTAATGTAAAAACAACAATAAAACAAGGTGTCGGTGAGTACAGTTTCCTACACCATCAAAAGGCACTTGGAAACTGGAGGAAACTCTGACAGGAAGAGGTCTGGCAGACCCAAAGCCACAACAGAATCAGAAGACAAGTTTCTGAGAGTCAACAGCTTGCGTGATAGGTGGCTCACAGGACAACAGCTTCAAGCACAGCTTAACACTGGTCAAAGTAAGCAAGTCTCAGTTTCAACTGTGAAGACAAGACTTCGAGCTGCAGGTTTGACAGGTCGAGTGGCAGTAAGAAAGCCATTGCTAAGATGGCAAAATAAGAAAAAGAGGCTTGCCTTGGCCATGAAGCACCGCCAGTGGACTACTGAAGACTGGAAGAAGGTCTTATGGACCGATGAATCAAAATTTGAAATCTTCGGTTCATCACGCAAGGTTTTTGTACGCCGTCGAGTAGGCGAAAGGATGGTTCCTCGGTGTGTGACACCAACTGTCAAACATGGAGGAGGAAGCATGATGGTCTGGGGCTCTTTTGCTGGATCCAAAGTCGGCAACTTGCACAGAGTGACTGGCACCCTGAACCAAAACTGCTACCACAGCATTTTGCAGCGCCATGCAATACCCTCTGGTATACACCTAGTTGGTCAGGGGTTCATCCTACAGCAAGATAATGACCCAAGACATACCTCCAGGCTATGTCAGAACTACCTTAGAAGAAAAGAACAAGACGGTAGGCTTCAAATCATGGAATGGCCAGCACAGTCTCCAGACTTAAACCCCATCGAGCTGGTTTGGGATGAACTGGACAGAAGGGTGAAAGCAAAGCAACCTACAAGTGCAACACATTTGTGGGAACTTCTGCAACAGTGTTGAGAAGAACTTTTCGAACAATATTTGATTTCCATTGTAGAAAGAATGCCACGAGTGTGTTCGGCTGTTATATCTGCAAAAGGTGGCTACTTTGATGAGTCAAAAATTTAGATTAAATTTTGTTAAACAAAACGATTCCATGATTTCTTTTTTATCTCCAATTGTTTATTTGTTCTATGCTTTAATTTCAGAGTACATTGAGACATTAAACTGCGTAAATTTTCAATAAAAACTAGAAAAAGGAGGTGTTCTAAAACTTTTGACCGGTAGTGTGTATATATATATATATATATATATATATATATATATATATATATATATATATATATATATATATATATATTGCATATAGAAAAGTCATTTTCCATGACAATTAACTTATGTATGAGACCACACGTAAGAGTGTGCTATCAAGAAAACACATATAGGGCATATTTAAATATTTATATATTCTCCAATCATTTTCACCAAACAGAATTATTCCTATTTACCATTTTTTGGGGAATTTATTATCTTCACATCAATTCTCCTTTTTATTGCTGACCACTGTGTATTTGCATTTAATATACTGGGGTGGAAAACAAGCTAAAAAGATTTTCTTTTTGAAATGAAGGGGTTATAGAAAATACAAAAATACAGAATTGAACACTTGAGAAATCCCTGTGGGACTTTGAATAGCAAAGTATTAAGTGGCACACAATCCTTTTCTGAGCCAGTCCTACGTGTGGTTTTCTTACCATAATTAAAAGGGGAAAAGCACAGCTGGTACTATCAGCTCCATTTTCAAAACAATGGCTGCAGATGGTACAATCCCTACTATATTTGTAATTGCAAAGCACAAAACATATCAGAAGCAGAACCATTTAAGATAAAGCAGTGGAGATCAGGGAAAGCTGAGTCACAATAGGTTGTTTCTCTTGTGGCCACTTGCTCATGCGCAAAAAGAATGGAGGAAATATTTTTTAAAATTGGCAGTTTGTGGACTAGCTTGTGTCTAAACAGCTTTAACAGTTTCCTGCAGGTTCCAGATTCATGGCATATTTTGTTAAGAGAAGTTGCTCAACTACTAAACCAAGGAGGGTATCAAATGACAGACTGTAAAACCACAAATGTATTATGTTCCTCTTTCAAAATGACCAGAACAGAAGAACAAGTAGATAACAAAAACATTAGGCTACTTACCGTAACCCTGGTTCCCTGAAAGAGAAGACGACCACCAACCAATACTTTTGGGATATGCCTGCCGTAGGTAGGTATTCGCTGAGCATTATTATGTCAGAGCTGCTGATAGGCCCCTCCGTGGATTGACGTCCTCGGTGCCGCCTGCCAATGGAATAAGTAGTCACTCCGAGGAGCTCACTTCCTCTTTTGCATCGATGCGACCTTGCAAGGTTTGGTGGTCGACTTCTCTTTCAGGGAACCAGGGTTACGGTAAGTAACCTAACGTTCCCTTTCAATTCAAAGACGATCACCAACCAATACTTTTAGGAAAGTATACCAGAGCCGTCGCGAGGGAGTGTGAGCGGACAGCATACGAGGGACGCCTCACTACCGCCAACTAGTGTTGGTGGTGTGCGCGTACAACCTCAAGGACCTTTGTGCCTAATGAAGACTTAGAGAGATCTACCACATTAAGTCGATAGAATCTGGTGAATGTATGAGGCGTAGCCCAGCTAGCCACAGTACAATTGTCAGTCAATGAGGCACCTCAAAAGAGAGCCCATGATGCAGCCACACCTCTGGCAGAGTGCGTGGCCACCCTCCCAGGTGGGGGTAGGCCAGCATTATTGTACGCAGTCGATACTGTGTCCACAATCCAGTGGGCCAGTTGCTGTTTTGAGAGGACTGACACAGCACTTTCGTCCTATCCACATAACCTCTTAATCCCCTCACTGGGCAGAGGGAATTCAGTTTCCTATCCTCCTCCGAATCAAAGGGAGGGGGATGGAAGGCCTCTAGTTCCACTGATTGGTTCAATGGCAGCTACTCTGTCGTCCGACAGGTAAGCTTGCATCATAAGGGAATCTAGCCAGAGACCCAAGTAGACCGTACTTTGCACCTGTATTAATTGGCTCTTGGCATCATTGAGGGTGAGACACAGCCTCAACAGATGCTTCATCACAATCGCTGTGTGGGCCATTGCTCCTTCCTGCGACTGGGAATAGATCAATCAGTTGTCCAGGTAGTTCATCACCCTGATCCCTTGCAGCCGCAAGGGAGCTAGGATGGCATGCGTGCACTTTGAAAACGTGCAGGGGGCTAAGGAGAGGCCGAATGGCAGCATGGAAAACTCAAAGACGCTCCCCTGAAAGGCGAAGCAGAGATACTTCCTGTGCGCTGATGAATAGGGACGTGAAAATACACATCCTTTTGGTCCACTGTTAAAAAACAGTCGGCTGGCCAGACAGACTGGAGAATGTGATGGTGTGCATAACCGTTGTGTACAGTGGCAAGGCAGTAAAATAAAAAACAACACATACACATACACACACAACAGCAAGCTGTGAGGGTAAATAGAACAGTCCCCCAAGGCAACATGGGTGAATTGAATTTTTAAGCGCACTGAGAGGATGGGCTGAGACAATCCAGCAGAGTCAACTCAACAGCAGGGCGTGGTAGAGCCAGGGCCTGGTGGAGGATCATGCATCTCTTTTTTTTTTTAGCTGCAATAGCAGAGGAGAAAACACAAAACAGTAAGTGCTGTAAGGTTAGAAAAGCAGACTACAACCACAAAGCGATGTAGGCTGTTGAAAAGAAAAAGATTAAACATAGCGCAGTTGTGCAGTGTTCATAGCTCAGTTCACAGAAGCGGAGTTTGTGATTCCAGGGTAGTTGCAAGCTGCCTTCCAGCAATAAATTACAGGGGAACTCCAGAAAACTCGAGAGTGCACCAAGCGCCGTGCACACCGAGCACAGAGTGCACTGAGGCGCTATGCACGCCTAGGCACCGAAGCACTGTGTGCACCAAGTACTGTGCGCACCGGATTCACCAAGCACCGTGTGCACCGAGGACCGTGCGCACCGAGGCACTGAAGTACCAAGGGCTGAGCGTGCACCAAGGTACCGAAGCACCGGGGGGCAGCTAATGTAGTGGTGTCTACCCAACCGTGTGCAGTCAGCCACCTGGTCAGCACGCAGCATGCACCAGGGGAGACACACAGGCCAAAGCTGCAGCAGGCGAGAGCTCAGTTAGTTTGAAAAAGAACAGAGCAGAAGGGAGAACACACTTTTTTTTTTTTTTGAAGGCTCAGCGCATGAGGTGGGTGGGCCAAGGTAGCCGACGAGGTCTACTTGACAGCAAACGACAACCAGCAGAGTCACTCAACGACAGGGTGGCAAGCCGAGCCCCGGCGGAGGAACGGTGTTCTCCATGAAGGTGTGGCTGAAAGACAACACAAGCACACACCAATACTGCACAGGCAGTCACACTCATACGACGGACTGCCAAGAAAAGACAGCCTGCAACACAAGCAAAGCAGGCAGTGAGTAAGAAAAAAAGACACTCAAATGGAGCTGCTGATTCCACGAGAGTGGAAAGCCAGCTCTCAGCACCTCTTCTGCAGTCTCCTGGGGTTTGGTTACAGAGGGTCTGTGGTCCTGCCACACACTATACAGTACTTGACCATGCCAGGATGATGACATGATATATATGATGTACAGTATGCAAATTAAGTTGGTCTCCTGACTTTGGAAACTACTGATATAGTCTTTTGTCAAAATGAGATATAAACCATAATATTTCATACTACTTTAATAGTTTCTTAAAACACAGACTGCAAGACAAAAGTGCCCCCAAGACACAAACAGTATAGTGAGGTACCACACAAGGAAACATCTTTCACCGTTTGGTGAATAAGTACAGTTTGTTGTGCACATTTAGTTTTTTATTAGTTTTGTTCTGTGACTTGGACACCAAGTAAATGTACGGCACTTTGTTCTATCTACAGTACCTTTCTTTCAGTCTTGTGTTCAAGCTGTGTGTATGTGTAATTAGATTTTTTTATTTTAGAAGCTGTCAGTTGTATTTTCTGTTGTTCCACAAACATCCCTGTTGCCTGGGAATAAGTGAACACATTTATTTGGGAACCTCAAACTGTAAAGCAGGGAATGAGAACCAGATTTTCCCAGTGCTTTACAACATTTTACATATAAATTTTCTTGTCTGGGTTATTCGCTGCCAAAAGGAGTATGGGTGCCTTAAGGAGCCTAGAACTAACACAACAGAGAAGGCAGGCCTCAAGCTGATGCCTCATACTTTTCATGACAACATCCTCCCTCTTACCAGCTGCAAAAATGGTCCATACAGTAACTGTCTTTGTAAAATGAGAAATGGGACATAAAAGAACAACTTATTTTATATAAAGAAAAAACAAGATCATAGCATTTCAACTAAAGGGGTTTTTGAACATTATTATTAGAATTGATTATGGTTATTATTTGCTTATTTAGCAGACAACTTTGTCCAATGCAATTTACAGAGATTAAGGTGTGTGAACTATGCTTTAGCTGCAGAGTCATTTACAACAACATCTCACCAAGGAGGTTAAGTGATTTATACAGGATCACACAATGAGTCAGTAATTGAGCTGGGATTTGAACCAGAGACCTCCTGGTTACAAGCTTGTTTCTCTAACCACTGGACCACACAGCCACATACGGTTTGTTATTAGTGAAATATAAAACATTAGTCATTTTTTTATTTGATATGTACTACTAAACTAAACTACTGTACTACTTTTAAACAGCTGTTATTTTCTTTAACAGAAACTCCAGATAATATTGAATGTCTAACTATAAACCTCACTGATCACCTCAACCAACCAGGTTATGTGTAGAGCAGTCATTTCACCAATGGTAAATGACCTCAAAAGCTAACAGATATTTATAAATGCACTTTAAACCCCTTTGTTTAAAATGCAATAGCATAAAGTACCTACCACCCAAAGCCTTTGTGTAGAATTAAAAGACATAATCTGACTATCTACTCCATACAACATATAATCCTGAATAAAAGATTGTTAAGAATTACTGTCTGACGCAGCTCGGCAATCATGAGTCAGAAGGTACTTAATGAAGGACAGGGTCTAATATCTACAAGTATTAACCCCTGGGAGGATATTAATGTTATTATTTACCAAACTAATGATTTTGTGCATGGAGACCTAGGTTATTCTTTATTCTTATTTTTGTTGTTGTTTATAAAATATATCCCTCCTTGCCTTTGGTTTATGTTTTCTTAAAAATAAATCAATATTAAAAAGTTATATTAAAATATTTTTATTGCTGTATTTTAGATTTTAAATTGTGGTTTCACAGGTATCCTGACTTGTCTTTGATATATAATAAACATGGTTTCAGGTATGCACATTCTTCTCTCATGCAACAATGCTGAGGCAGGGAGACAGTCAAATCATCAAGGCACCCAGGACATATTAGCAATGGGACCTACAATACACGACCTGTCTCCTGTTAAATGCCTGCCAGGTGGTCTTGATGTTTTCAACAGTGTCAGTATTGTTAAGTGTTTGCCCCTTTGATCATGTGGAAAACAGGCTGAAGTAGTGTCCACCAGAATCTGGACAAAGCCTCCCAGCACCTAATTCCACAGCAGTTCACACCAGTGAACATAAGTGTTAAAAGGTCAACCCTTCCAGTTATTCATTTTTAAGAAGATCAATAGATTATAACAAGAGATTATATGATGTACGCATGCCCTACTTTCTGCAGGTTTTACCCATGTCAGTAAATGTGTGCTACTTCAAAACAACTGCTGCATCATGACATTTATACTTCTCTATATTCTGGAGAAATTAGAAAACTAAATCTTGCCCTAGGTCTCTGTAATATGTATACAAATACTAAGTAATATGGATATCAATGTCCTCTTGCCTTGAATATATTTTGTTGTTGGCTGGTGTTGTGTATTCATTTTAAGAAGTTGCACAAAAACAGTGGTTAACCAGCGTATTCCAGGATAGTCATGCAAGCGTTATTTCTTGAGCAAGTTCCACTCCAGTTGAGTAAAGTGAAAATACACATTTACAAGCAATGCAGAAAACAAACAGACCAATTTCCTGATCAACTATTAACAGCATTAATCAGATATTATGTAGTTTCTGTGACTGACTGATTTTCCCATCGGTTATACACTGTCCTGTCAATACTAACAGCTTTCACACATCAGGCAGAGGGCTTTGACTGAAAGGTTAACTAAACTTTCATGTAATAATGAAAGGTGGCTTGGACACATCATCCTGCAACTTTGGCTCACTCACTCACAGGCATGGTATCTGTCAGCCAAATTAGTTTTTCTTAATAAAATTACTTATATTTAACAACAAATTATTTGTATAGCTCACATTCTGCAACATGTGTGTGCCTTTTTCTGTCTAGCCAACAGGCAGGATACATTATAGCATCAGTTCAAGAAAATACTGGATTACTTGTCATTGTTTATTTCGAATTACAGTACAGTACACGCAGCTAGTGAAAGTAGATTGACCATCTGAGGACTCCATCTGAGGGTTCCATTAGCTTATCCCTGTCTCAGTCCCATCTAACTGCTCCTCAATACTTTTAAACACTCAACTATAAGATCTTCAGCAATAGTAAAATAATGGGTACATGCTGAGCCAACTTGAAGCCAGTTAGTACACATCAGTTTGGCAATCCAGGGTAAATAATAAGATAAAAAGGCTGCACACCACACACAGTATTATGATACATTATAAAGTCATTGAGTAACTTGATATTAGTGCATAGATCCTGTCGTTAAAAAATGCATGTCCACTTTCCTTATCATGCCCAATTTGACAACATGTTAAAGTGTATGGCAGTGTAAACTTTAGCTCCCTGAGGATCTCCAGGCAGGTTCCCATCAGGGATGGTCTTTTTCTCTTATCTCTCTCACTGAGGTTGTTTACTTTAACCCTCTCTGCATATTATCACGTGGCTCACTGATATACTTTCCAGAGAGAGGGATGATAAGTGAAACTGTTTGAAGTGATTTTTTTTAATTGTAAGCGTCTGATCTGGCAGATGCTGATGGTGATACCAACTGAAGTGACAGACCCTCTGACAGACCAAACAAAGAAGAAAACATTGCCAGATGAGTACTGCATTAACATATCAGGATTTCTTTCAATTACTTTACCATTGCCCAATAAGAAATGTGAACTAGAAATGGAATCAAAAAAATACCTACAGTAAATAATACTTCAGTATGTATTTGAATAGAGATTATGTTAGTCAACTTGACTTCTTATTGGCTGGTTCGACAGACACCAAGTATCACTAATTGTGGACTACCTTACCCATGTAATTTTAAAGTTGGTGAAGATAATCTTTGATGCTTTCACTTTAATGTATTCAATTATAAATACCACTACCAATAAAACTACTGTACACAGTTTAATATTCAATAATACCCAACCCATGTTTTCAGGGGGACTGAAGTTATCAGGAATAAATGGTTTTAGCCAACAACTGTTAAGTAAAATAGACCCCTTGTAGAGAAAATACAACAAACACAGTAATCAAAATGGTCTTTTGGTAAAACGTATGCTGTTACTGTAGGCTGTTCCTGGATTGGGGTCAACTGTAGGAAGAAGCACACTGTATCTGTGTGGTCAACTGGAAGAAGTGATTCATGTACCTAACAAAGACAATTCAAAAAATAAACAGCCAATGCATACTGCCAAATCGTGTTACATATGTTATTGTTGCAACATAGAAAAAGTACAGTATAAGCAAAACTGTGTAATTCTGTAATTTTACAAGTGAGTATTGGTACAATAGCATAGTGGTAAGTACTGCCATGGTCTCCAGACACAATGATCATGCCCATCGATTTATATCTGCTGCCGTATTTAACAACTGCACAGTCAAATGCATGAGATCATTGTGCAAGATAGATTAGCCTCTTTTCTGTGGATATGGATGTAAAAGGACAGTGTCCAAAGAAGGACAGGGCTATTGACACAGACCCAATATGTGGTTCAGTGTAAATTAAATCACATTTGCTGCAATAACAAAAAACCTGTACAAAAATGTTGGCACTACAGTGATTATATATTAATGGGTAATTACAGAACAAGAAGAGCTACAATTGAGCGACTGCTAGAATGGTAATGTTTTCATGTTTTAACATAGCATTTACTAGTGTTTTTAACCACACCAACTATTGTGCAATTTTTTTTTTCCAAACCCATTGTATGGTTGCCATTACTGGTATTGATGTGATTTAGATAGCAGTCTTAAAAGTTTTAAAAGGGGTAAATGGGGAAAGAGTCTAAGGTTTCCTAGATTTGTAGTGCCAGTATTTCATTAAGCACAGGGCCTGTGAACTGACCTTTTCCTGACTAGACTGAAAGTTTTTTTTGTCTAAGAGATCACATGATATACTGATGGAAATGGCAGGGGATAAAAGACAGCGGTAACATGATCTTAAAAATGTAAAACTGCTTTTGGATCATTAGTCTGAGATCACTGCTGTGTAGATACATATTTACAAAAAACGTCTATGTGACAGGGTAGCATCATGGCCCAAGCAGGAAAGAGACCCAGAGGCAGAAAGCTGCAGTTTAAGTGCATATGTGCATGTTTATTTAACAAAAACAGGAACAAAATAAAAGGTTTAAACAAAAAAAAAACCTATGTGTAGGTCGGGCATTAGAATTCACTACCACATTGCTAAACCATACAAAAATCTAAACACACACTCACTCACTCAACCCCCTCGCCCCTCGCCCCTCGCCCCTCGCCCCCATTTAATTGATCAATTGTGAAGCAGTGGGCAGGGATATTGCTGGATTCGCAGCAGGTAAAGCCTTTAGATCAGGGGTTCTCAAACCCGGTCCTGGGGCCCCCCTGTGTCTTCTGGTTTCCATTCCAGCTGAGCTCTCAATCACTTAACTAAACCCTTAGTTGAACTAATAATTTGCTTAATTAAACCTTTTTAATTGTTTTCATCTCTTAAAAAGTTGCAGAGTTCAAGTTACTTATAAAATGTTAAGTTGAAATCTTCAACTGTTTAAAACCTAAAAAAATAAAAAAAAATAAAAAGGTCTAATTAAGCAAATTATTAGTTCAATTCAGGGTATAGTTAAGCAACTGAGAGGTCAGTTGGAATGAAAACCAACAGAACGAGTTTGAGAAGCCCTGCTTTAGATAACAATGTGAAGGTATGTAGAAAACTGCCATTTTACTTTTATCCACCGTGGTCCATTGATATTTCAATAACTAAAAGCTGTGTAAAAGGGGAGTGGGGTGACACAATACCTTGTATACCCTTTCAGGTAATTTCAAAGTCACAGCTGGTAGCCTAACATTAAATTAATCACATTTACTATACCTATTATAGGTTTTCTGTATTTGCAGCCTCTTTGGTATTTTAAAATAAGAGAAAGGTAATTTTTAAACTGAGTTTGAACATATATGTCATGCAAGTTTTTTGCAAGCTATCACGCATGTGTCTATACAATTCTAGCCCAAGAAACCCCATTTGTTTTATGAACAGATGTCAATATTTATTTAAGAGACCAAGTTACCCTAACAAGTGATCCAATACCTCAAAATTTTGCTTGTGTCCCCCTGCTGTTTAATGACAGGCCTATGATGTGTATTTCAGGACAGAAATGTATCAAATTAAATTTGTGGTCTTTTATTCTTGTCAAAATGGAAATCCCTGAAAATCCTTAAGTGTGGCAAAGTGGTTTGCAGTGCGCAGGTGTAGATGTGATGCTGTGCTTAAACAGATGACAGACAACAAAGTTCACAGTCCAAACAATCCTTTATTTGTTTTTATAATGCAGGTCGTTTAGCAACCATAAATAATAATCCCTGGCAATACACAGCAATGTGTACTGCACAGTGAAACCTCGGGGTTCAGTCCCAAAATAATAAACACAGTATAAACACACACAGAACACAAACACAATCACAAGTCCAGAGTGAGTGCTAACGTGCAAGTGGTGAAATACAATTTATTAGTGATCCACGATTGCCACATGACTTGGTGTACTGTGGCTCCACCCCCTTTCTAGATGGCTGGCTTCCACCTTTCCCTGAAATTAGTTGTCAGACCATCCAGTCCAGGGCACACTGTTCCGTTTATACAGCGCCCTCACAGGTTGGGAGGGAGATTTCTAACCAAGATTCATTCTTTCTCTGTCACAGTAAGTAATCGCTGAAAAAAATTACAAATGCACTTTGGGTGTGCACGTGATCAAGCTAACCACAAAACAGACAATTTTGTCATCTGGTGCATCAGTACTCTGTTGCATGCATAGCAACAGGAGTTTCAGTGTATTGTATAGATGTGGTGTACTCATGCCCCAGGTTTTTCTAATTCATACTTGCATAACATATGGAAAGAAGAGATCCTGGTTTAAAAGGATATCAGACACTTGGCAAAATGACTAAACAAACATGAATCCATTATTACATCTACAAAATATGTTCTTTTTTTTTTTAATTTAGTCGTCGCCAATTATTTTTACCCCGGTTTTCACCCCAATTTAGCATGCCCAATTATTATCTGTATCCCCGGCTCACCGCTCGCAACCCCCCCGCCGACTCGGGAAACGGAGGCTGGAACACGCGTCCTCCGAAACGTGCTCCTTCCAAGCCGTCATTTTTCGCACTGCAGATCCACAGCAACGCCACCAGATCTGGCGGCTCCGCTGCAGAACCACAGGCGCCCTATCGGCCACAGGGGTCGCTGATGCGCGGTGAGCCGTGGATTCCCCTGCCGACCTAAGCCCTCCCTACCCGGGCAGCGCTCAGCCAATTGTGTGCCGCCCCCTAGGAACTCTCGGTCACGGTCAGCTGTGACATAGCCTGGATTCGAACCAGCGATCTCCAGGCTATAGGGCACATCCTGCGAGGAGCGCCTTTACTGGATGCGCCACTCGGGAGCCCCCTACAAAATATGTTCTTATAAGGTACTGACAATGTCGACCCAGGGGACTTTTTCGAACTGAAAAAAGAAACAAGGACCAGGGGTCACAAATGGAGATTAGATAAAGGGGCATTCAGAACAGAACATAGAAGGCACTTTTTTACACAGAATTGTGAGGGTCTGGAACCAACTCCCCAGAAATGTTGTTGAAGCTGACACCCTGGGATCCTTCAAGAAGCTGCTTGATGAGATTCTGGGATCAATAAGCTACTAACAACCAAACTAGCAAGACGGGTTTAATGGCTTCCTCTCGTTTGTAAACTTTCTTATGTTCTTATATTCTAATATGTAGTTACTGTAACAAGTTAAATGTTTGTTCATTCATTTCCAGCAAAACCCCCAAATGGTCCGTTACTTAACATTTTCTGCAACACGGATGGCTAGTGTGCCAGCAATGTAATTTGTCACTAGTACCCAAACTCCAGTCTGGTGTGCGGCCTGCTTAACTTTGTAGCCCACTATAATTTACATGGTTTCTTGTTTGTGTTGTACATTTTGAAAATTGCACATTAACATTATTTGTTGAATAGCCCCTCCAGTTAAAAGAAACAATATAAATGTTTGAGTAACATGAACATGCCATCCAAAAGGTCAATGTATTTTTTTTTAAATAATTTTTGTTTTTCACTATAATCACTATAATGCCCAGTTTTGAAGTGCTGTATGTTCTGAGACAGTTCCATAAGCATAGTTGATACCATATGTTGTGTTTTGAAACATTGCCTTTGAGACCCTCTGGGGATGTTTCAGCAGGCTCATGAATGAAATAGTCATGACCCTTGACCTTTCAGAACTTCCTGTGTTGGTAATGCCAATGGCTGCAGGATGTGGGATAGTGCCATTGAAATGTCTGGGTCACAATTTGACCTGGTGTTTAAAACACATCCAATAATGAACTGCAGACTAAATTCAGTGGTAAAATATTGAGAATGAGAATATTGATCATTTCAATTATTGCTTTCTGGCACAGACACATGTAGACCTCTTTTTCAAGTGCATGTTGGGGGAATACAAACAACACACACTCTAATATTAGCATGGACTTAGGGGATAAAGCAAGTATTTGGAAATGAGCTTACTAGGATATACCACGATAGCAAAAGAGAGTTTGAAAAATGAGAAAAACCAAGAACATACAGTACACTGATAAGTCTACCTCATGATAGGCATCTTTTATAGACTCCGATCTTGTTTTTCTGTAGTTACAAAAAAAGGTTAATTACTTGTATATTCTTACCACAAATTGATTATGGGGACACAGAGGTTTGCATCGCCCTTAACATTAAGCAAACTGGATCCTATATATCATGCAGCCTTGAGATATATTAGAAATTCAAGTTACAGTAATCATTGTGTGTCATACAGTTTGGTTCGCTGGACTTCCTTGGCTTTGCGAAGGTTGAAGCACTGGTATATTCTGTTATACAAGGCTTTTCTTTCTAAATTACCTCCATATATCAACGAATACTTCATAGTAGCTTTTTGTAACTACAGTATTAGATTGCATACATTTTTTTTTAATTTTACGGTTCCTAAAGTGCGTACAGAGGCTGCTAAAAGATAATTTGCCTATTTTGCTCCTTGGTCTTGAATGATTTACAATCTAAACTTAAGTTGCAGTCCCAAATAACTTTAGTACAATTTAAGAGTAAGCTGCACGATTATCTACTTGAGAGTTGTGTGTCTTCTCTTGACAGTTGCTGGTGCACTTATTTTATTTATTTATTTTTTTCAGGTGAACTGCTGTCTTCACTCAGCAAGTTGGTGTTGTACCAGTTATCTCTTTTCATCCTCAGTAGGGAGCGGGGCCTCACACAGTACACCGGCAGAGCCTTAACCAGGGCCGCGATGGTGGAGTCTACTGGGGGAACCCCGCTAGGCCAAGCTACTCCGTGCCTTCTATAGAGGCAAGCGGTGCAGCCTGCTTTAGCACGCTATGACCTGAGGCCGGATGATCCCAGGAGGAGCATACCTCCTCCATGAAATCTGGGAAGGCCGTGAACTTCTGAAGGCGAGGAGCCATCGCCTGGGTCCGGAAAATGGACCGGCGTGGTTCTGCCGCTGGTGTCCAGGGGACCTGTAGGAAGGCTGCAGCGCGTCCCATAAGTGCCGAAACCAAGCTAGACAACGGGGGGGCACTGGCTTCCGAGGCTACCTCGAAGCCAGGTTCTTCCTCAGCAGGGCGCTCATCTAGCTGCATGTCAGAGGAAAAGGAGGCCCTCTCCCTAGAGGCCACTATGGAAAGTGTGTCCTCTTGTGCCAGCTGGGACACCTCTTCCCATGTGCGCACTGAGTACCGTGCAGCACCGTGCGTTCGTGCACCAGTGCTGTAGCAGTGGGTACCAAGAGTCACTCAACACCGGGGCGTTGACTCGGCAGAATCCAGTATATACAGTTAATTGACTGTATAGTTTTCATTCCATATACTAATATATTAATTACACTTGTATTGTAACACTTGAAATGTATTTGCTTACGATTGTAAATCGCCCTGGATAAGGGTGTCTGCTAAGAAATAAATAATAATAATAATAATAATAATAATAATAATAGTGGTTAGGGCTCTGGACTCTTGACCGGAGGGTCGTGGGTTCAATCCCCGGTGGGGACACTGCTGCTGTACCCTTGAGCAAGGTACTTTACCTAGATTGCTCCAGTAAAAACCCAACTGTATAAATGGGTAATTGTATGTAAAAATAATGTGATCTCTTGTAACAATTGTAAGTCGTCCTGGATAAGGGCGTCTGCTAAGAAATAAATAATAATAATAATAATAATAATAATAATAATAATAATAATAATAATAATAATTAGTCTGGAAAGATAAGCTCTTTATTACTGCTTGACTGCTTTTATTGTAAATAAATAAAAAAAAACTAAAGTAACACACCAAATTCACTGGGTAATACTGGTTTTCTAATAAAGTAATTGGCCTTTCACTTCTCAAAAGTGTATCTAGATAAATTGAAAATGATTCCATTAGTCAGTCAGTTAGGAGCCAATCACAACATTTCTTGGGACTTTGTGCCTTGTAATTGCTATTAAGTGGCTATGTTTGAAATTCCCTAGCAGGGGGTTGTGCTCAAATGTTGTGTTGTGCCATGGCAGACTCTGCTCTGAACACAGCTCTGAGCCCTGTCTTTAGCTGAGTGAATCTGTCATTCAGAGGAGAGATGTAGGCTTTCTCTTGGCAGCTTCGATTTGCTTACACCATGTCTATGTCTTGAGAGAAACACAGTGCTCCTGAGCCACCTTCATATTGACAGATGTAGCACTTAACACACCAGCGAGATGAGATGAGGTTAAAGCCTCTATAACCACGAATGCAGCCGAGCTCAGCTCTTTTGCACATGCTTGCTTGCAGTGTGTGTGGTCGATGGTTCGCGGCCAGCCTCCGCCCTAATTAACAACACATTCATTCCTTTCTAACAGCTCTTTACTATATCGGCATACAATTATGGCAATATGTCATTATTATCATTGTGGAATGTATGGTTCGACTGTGGAATATCGTGTTGTTTTTGTTACCTATTTTAATGTGAAAACACTAAACAATGTTGAAACCCTGCCAAATTTCTACTAGTGCCAAAACTGTACAGCTTTGTGAACTGTATTCCTTTAGATTAAACAGAAAGCAAGAAAAAAAAAACTAGCATGTGTCAAAATAATAGGTTTGGGCACGTCTGGACCAAGGAAGTTTCAGCTGTATCAAATCTTGACACCATGGGCTGAAAATATAAGGGCACTCTATTTCATATTATTATATTGTTCTCATATAAACAATGCCACCTACAGAAGCATCCTAGTGCCAATTAAAAAAAAAAGTATCTCTTATGAAGGACTTAAAAAAAAAAAAGAACAGTGGAATTGTATTGGATAGAATACATTGTTTCGATAAACCCACAATAGACCCAATGCCCAGGGATCCAGACTAATCCCAATTCGGTATGTTTTTTTATTTGTATTTCAGTTTTGTGCACCAGTTTAAGATAATATTGTATTCCTTATGGTTTCCAAGGTTATACTCCACTATTACAGTATTATAATCCAATATTTCAGATATAATAGTAATTGTGTCCTATGTATTTACCTCTGCCATCATTCCTGCCCTATCAGAACCACTATAGTGTTTACTAGCAGATAATACATTGGCTGAACGGAAGGGAACTGCAATAAGTTTTTTTTTTTTATAACTCACAAACTGCAAGACAAATAAAGCAAGTCTCTACAGGGTCAAAAAGCAAGTCATGCATGTTCACTACCGATTTCCCTGGATCTGAACATTCCACTTTGATTAATTGCTTTTCTAACGGTTTCCTGAACTGTATGCTAGCTGGAGGACTAACAGCTAACCACTTTCTTCAACTGAAATCCTAGCAACTACCTTTTTGGGTCATTTTATGAAAATAAATAATAATAATAATAATATGACTGTGGCCCCTGTTAAACAGAAGCTTTAGACCACTATTAGGGCATTTAAGCAATGAATTGTGGGCTTCTAATAACAAACTCAGTTTGCTACATTATTCTCACAGCCAAGCGACCAGATTCTGCACTTTTTTTGGCTTTGATTCCAGTTTGAGTTGCTGTGTGCTGATTAAATCTAAAAAAAAAAACTGCATGGAAAGAAAGTCTGAACCTATTTAAACGAAACACTAAACACTTAACACAGGAGCAAGTACAGCTGGCTCGCTTTCTCCAAAGCTGGTCAAATATCAACTACTACATGCCTCTGTCGCTCCTTTATAAAAAGCAGCAGTGCTGAAACATGATAAAACCTAGGCACAGTCCCAGAAGCACAAATCATAGAGAAAGCAGGAATTGTTTGGCAGAGAGGAAGCGAGACTCCTGCATATAAATTACAGAGCAGCTTTTATTGAAGTGAGACCGTCATCTTCAGGGTTGTCATATTCCGTTGTTGCTTTGGTGCAAAGTTTTCTTTCTTGTACATCTGGTTTTAAATGTAATATTCTTTTTTGTGTTTTTAAAGGCACGTTTAATGTAGAACACATCTATCCGCATTGCTGCTTTTCTGCTGTGAGAAGAAAGAGCACAATGTCAACTGTCACCAGCCCCCAGCTGTTAAACCGTGTTTATCCTTTTTTACACTACAGCTATCTTTCTTGCAATTCCTTGACTTGCTGAGAAACATTGCCAGTTTCCTCTTTCTTCTCCGCTCACAAGTGGCCTTTTTCACCTCTAGATTTCAGCAAACGATACCTGCACTGAACTTCTAAAAAATAAACTACAGTTATTTTCAGTACTGCGTGGGAAGTGTTATCTTTATAGTAAGTACGAAGGGTGTCAGTACAGATTACTATACTAAGAGCCATATATATGTTAGGCTTGAACATCTGTATTGCCATAGCACACAATTCATTTAGATATGTGTAATAGCTCTCATATAGCATTGTTGCCACACACCAGGTCTGGGATGGTGATGAATTCCCACTTGGCTGTTTTTCTGCCAGTGTTATTTTCAGCCTCTCCTTCTCCTCAGCAGGTGTATGCTTTGTGTGTGAGCATGTTTCTCTATATTTATCAATTTCTAGTTTGTACAGTAATTTTACATAAACATACATTCAGTAAATCTGTAGCAATCTAGCAAGTACAGCATGGTGGCTGTATTAGACTAACAATCTAATTCAGGAAATGACACAAAACTTCATCCAAACTTAATTTAGGTCATAGCATGAAGGTCATTGCAAAATTTGGGATGCATTGGCAGCCCTAGACATGGGACAGTTTTTAGATGTATAACTTAGGTGCTGAAATGTATATGATTTTGCACACCAGGAGATCTGACCTCTGGATGCGAGTACTGTTTTATAGTTTGGTGTTCATTTGCTATATTTTTCATTTAGTAAATAAAATAATAAACCTTGGTTGAGTTTAATTCCTTAGAGAGAAGGGAAAAGTTCATAAAACAGAATCGTTCAAACCTAAAGGGTATTTTATTCAGACTTTGAACGGAGAGTAGAAGACACTTCTTTACACAATAGAGAGGGTATGGAATGGGTTATCTAGCAATGTTGTTTATGGTAGATCATTGGGATACTTTGAGACCTGACAAAGTTTTGAGAACAACCACCCCCTTATAAAAGTTCACAGTAAATTTGCACAGTACTTTTTCAGTTTTCCTATGCCTTTCCTATGATTATACTATGCTTTTTTTCCCATGCTTTTTAAAATTTGCTTTACTATACCTGTCTGGGCTTAATAAAACTTACCTATGCCTTACCATTTATGTATTGTGCTATATTACACTCTACCATGCTAAACCTTCATAAGGGGCTACTAGGAACTGTAAAGTTTCTTATATTCATAAATACCTTTCCGAAAAAGTCAAGAATAGTACCATCAAATATAGACATTGTAATAGAAATACATGTAGAAAGAAAACTGCTGAATTACCGTACATGCTATTATGAGCTCCAGCCAATGTTAACTTGAAATAAGGCTTGCAGAAGTTTGTTATTTCTTCCCCGGATGATTTGAAGGTTGTGTGGGTTCAGCCCTGAAGCTGCAGCTAACGCAGCTGGGGTTTATCAAACATATATGAGCCAGGGCTGGCTGGCAGTCTGCCCAGAAGGCAGAGGAAATCCTACTGTCTTTGGTCAGGACAAGAAATGCCATAGAGAATAGTCCTAATACTGGAGAGGAGATACACTTTCGAGAAAGGTAAAACTTTGTATTACTTTGCATGCAGTGCAGTCCAAACCACGAGATGCTCCTAAGCCACTATAATTATTTGTTTTCATTTTATTGCATGGATATATTGCCTTTACTTATAGAACTAAATAGTGCTAGATTATTGTTTGTTCATACGCATGCACCTAGAAAACATATCATTTTCCTGGCAGCTCCTGAAGCTCTATTAGTTTGAGTTCAAACTAGACACTCAACATGCAACTCATTCAGAAGTGGTGAATACCAGTTGTATATCATTACTGGTATATCATTTTCAGCCAGTTGCCCCAAATGTTAGCTGGTCAAAAGATTTAGTGGAGTATTCAAACCTAATGTGAGATGACACACAGAGCATTTTTGATGATGGTTTAATCAGGAATACATATAATACATTTAAAATTCCACAAAACCAACAAGACAGTATTATGTTATATATGTACTGAATATATATGTTTCTTAAGCCAACCACTCTGCAATAAGAACCAATGCACTTGAGAACTAATGGGATAGGCAAGTGCCTGGGGGTGTCAATGTCATTGTCAGGGACCATAGCCAGTGAAGGCAGTAAATTAATTAGTTGTGATGCAGCAATTCAACAAAACCACCACTGGTTGTGACCTCTGCCAAGAGTGGTAGAAATCCAGACAAATTAACCTGAAGCCTTTTTTTTTTTTTCCCGGGCCTTCTGTTGCAAAGTTTCAGATAAAATATGACAAGACTTTGCTGCATGACTTCGGCATAAATCCTCCAGATGGCACACTGAAATGGCTACAAGCAAAGCTACAAGGCTAATAGGGATACTGCCACATTTTCTCTGTCAAAATGCTAGTTTGCCACTTACAGAAGATGATAACGTGAAGAGAGGCAAATGTAGTCTCTTGAACAAAAGGTTATAAGCTGTGTCAGAGCACGTACATAGCAGAAGGAGTTAGTGGGAAGATGATGAGTAAACTACGCACACTCTGCCCTTGTGAGTTTGAAGATATTTAATTGAAATGGGGAGGTCAAATTTCAATGAAATGTGCTCCATTCCTCTAGGAATTCTACATTTGTGGGAAAGTATTCCTGCAGGAGATTTCAGATGAGTACAGCCACAGAACAGGGAAGCAGCGTGTCAAAGTGGCACTACATTTTTACATTGAATCCACCACTGAATATTTCTTCATGCGAGGCATAACAGTGCAATTTTAATAAAGCCAGCAAAATATACTTGCAGTAGAAATCTTATGGATTGATCAATTAAATCACTGTAGCATCACAACCCATAGCTCTCAAAGGGTAAATGTAAGGGATGTTTACGGTAAAGCTCAACTGTAAATACACATGGGTGACACTGTTTATTTCCCACTCTAATAGTCTGCAGTCTCAAATGCATACCTACAGAAACTGTAGCTGTTAAAAATAAATAAACAGAAGTTTAAGCACTCAGATGTGTTGAAAATGTAAACTTAAATGTCACAATCTATTCAATGTAGGGATCATGACTGCTTGTATGGTTATGGTGAGAGGTGATTATGGATTATTTGGCCGCTGGTCCCGCCTGTTAAGGGGAGAAGAAGCTGCCACCGCCCTCTGAAAGAAGAACTGATCTGACGATCAGTTCTGATCTGACCCCACGGCAAAGGGGGGTGGAAGTTGGGGAGGAGGAGGGTAGAATTACAACTGGGATTGTGACAGAAACGACCGGGTGAGTTTACCTGAGATTTATATAGGAATGATCTAAGAGGAAATTATTCAATAATCCTAGAGAGAGAAATTGTTCAATAATCCCTTTAAACCCTTACAAAAGCTGAACGTTTTACTTAAATGTTCAATAGAATATCACCCCTTTGTTTGCAGTGAACTTTAATGTTTAAAATAGAAAAAAGGTACAATATTTTAATAAAAAAGCAGGATCTTTGAGAGAACAAAGTTAAAATACAGATGTAGTGGTACAGTAGCTTTGCCCTGAAGACTTTAGTGTGTTAAAAAAAAAAAAAATCCCTTTAAGTCAAAGATGCTATAAAGTTGTATGCAACAGCTGTTGTGATGCTCTGTGACTATTTTATGTCAGTGTTTGACTGCTAAACTGCAATCACAATGATATCCCAGAGGGTGCATTTAACAGGCCATGTGCAAAGTCACCTGGTTGTAGCTAGGACTGTCCAAGTACTCCTTTACTGCCATCTCCTGTAAGCAAGCAAGTACTACTTTGCATCCATGATGACTTTAAACAATACATTACATACTGAAATACATTCATAAACTGATTTTGCATTTTTAAGTGCTTTTCACAGACCTTACATTCAGATCTCCAATTTGTTTTTTTCTCTGCATGGAAACCAATGTTAACAATGCATTACACTCGCATACTCCTGAAAGACGGATTTCACCATTCTAGTTTAGTTGGTTGGTTTATCATCACAACTGCTTTCAATAATGACCACAGCTTCCTCTAAATGGCCAAGAACAACGGTACCTAACAAGTGCCATTTGTCTCTAATCTTTTCTCCTTTTGCTTCAAATGTCTCCATTTACAAATGCTGAAAAGGAACATATTGAGGAAACCAAAAGCAACATTATCAGGCTTTGGAAACCTGAACAAAAGTAAAAACTGAGACTCCTTCAATATGAAACAATGGAATCTCAAGTTATGTAAAGGGGTAATAGTCTTTAGTCTAGTCAGACCCTTTATTAACACAGCAACTTTCTTGCAGGTCCCTTCTCATTCATCTATCATGGTTTTGTTTTCTAGAACTTATTTCTACTGTAAACTTGTCACTCCATATGCAACTAATGTTTCACCTGAAACATGGAACTCTCTTTTCTGCACAGGACTTTAGGATCCTACAAACGTCTGTGATTTTTGGCATAAAACTATTTTAAACTGTAATTAGGTTTGTTTTCTTATATTTATTTTAAAGGGAACAACACACATGTAGAATATCAGTCATTCTTATAATCATGAGTGTCTTCGCTAAGAAAATAGTTTGCTTTTTCTTTAGAAGTGCTTTTAATTAAAAGTGTAATGTAAAAAAAAAATGATGTAAGAAACAAATTCTCTTCATCTGAATCGATGCATTGTGTTAGCCACTTATAACAACACTAACATCATAGGGAAAACAGAGAATACCAACAGTTGAAAATAAGAGACTTGAACCTACTCCCTCATTGTCGCAATGCCAAAATAAAGTCTGTCCCTGAAAAACACGCTTGTGATTCATTAACGGAAATAATGTAATGTAATAATGTATTGTGGGTTTTCACTGTTTTCAAGCAGACATATGAATGTCTGTACAACACACTGCAGAAAGTTATTAAGTTTAAAGAAAAAATGATATTGTTGCGTTTTCTAGATCTTATTTCCACTTTAACATGCCACCCTACTGTAGATTCACTCCATGTGCAATAGTTATTCAGGCACAAGTTATAATTACAAAGAACCTATGATTCCGATAAAAATATATTTAAAAAAATCATACATTTATTATTTAGCAGACGCATTATCCAAAGCAACTTACAGAGACTTGGGGGTGAATTATACAATACAATAGGACTTTGGTTTTAACGAGGTTAAGTGATTTGCTCAAGAGTCACACACAGTGAGTCAGTGGCTGGGAGTGAACCTGGAACCTCCTGGTAACAAGCCCCTTTCTTTAACCACTGGACCACTAAACCTCCTACAGTTATTTACTGTGATAACCCAACCCCCCCACATAGCATGTCATTGGAAATCCATTTTCCCATTTCAGTAAAACAGATGTTGTATCAGAAGGATGCTTTTAAATACATAAAACAGCATTGGTTTTACAGTGAGCAGCTGGTACCTGAGTGACTGCTTATATCTTCAAGAGCTTCAGATTGAATGCACTTGTATTTCTCAAAACTGACCTACAGTATCTATTATCCTGTGCATTGCTCATCTGTCCATTTAAAATTCTCCAGCCACCCCAGGTGGAAAATCTCAACACTAATTGATTTAACAATCTTACTTGTCAACAGTGGGATAGATTCTCCTGACACTATGTGGTTAATGGCAGTTGTGGACAAATAGATTTCTTTGTTTACACAGCGTTAACACAAACCCTTTCTTTCAAAGGACACACAATGTACTGGACTGGCTGGCAGTGTGAGTTGTCACACAAGACGGATGATGCATACAAGAGTACTTTAACACTGATAAAAACAGTGCGCTAGTAATTTCTTAATTGCAATAACATATGAGCATTGCAGACATTTGCAGTACCATTGCAGGTTCTGTTTATATGGCTTTGGATGCTTTCATCTTCACTTTTCGTATTAAAAAGCTCTTTGGATGTAACACTTGGAAAAAAATAAATAAACCATGGAGCAATTATTTTATTTCACAATGAGTTCGATTTTACTTCACATTTACACCTTTATTTTGTAAATACTCGAGGGAAAAAATGTTGTTTAAAATAACATGTACACAAGATATAAAAACAGCTATTGTGGTGATACCAGTAGTAGAGAACCACTGAGTTGCTACTAAGATAGTGAAAAATGGAAAATTGAAATTAACCAACTATAACATTTCAGATGACTTTGAGTAAAGGGACCATTAAATGAAAAGAAACAAAAAACACAAACTGTATGTTACACCTGTCAAATAGCATGTTAATCTTAAAGATCACTTAAAAACAAAACAGTATGTGTGTTGTGCATGCACCTTGAGAATACAAATATAGTACTGTTTCAGCTATAAACCTTTTAACTGCAGATTAAATAAGACACATGGAGATGAAAAACATATTGCAAGAGAGACATCTAGTGGGGAATTAACTATATTTATAAAACAACCTCCATAAATTGCAGTGGAACTAAAACTGAAATTCCTGTTTAAGATAATTAACAGAACCTTGAAAAATGTGTGATGGGTTATGATTACGATTAATAATATTATGATTAATGTATACTTATTCTTTTAAGATACTGTTCAACAAACAGCACAATATATCTAATTGATTTGCAATTAGTGCTAGTAAGTTAGTAAATATAAAAATATTTTAATTTGTGTAAACTTCCAATGAGCTAATACATTTGTTAACATACCGGTATTGTGTATCATATTTGTTTTAGAAAAGACATAGCCAGAACAAGACAGAACATATGCTAGCATTTCACACTTTATAACCATTGATTTAGGCATTCATTCTTACTCTTCCATCGGTATCTGCTGATTCTGAAAGCGTTTACAAACTGTAGTTATTGATAATTCCATCTTGTTTAATTCTTGCACTGTAGTGTGACATGAATTTGGAACAGGACGGTATTCCAGAAGTTCAAACACATGCCTACAATAAACAGGGTTTGTTTTCAAAAGGGAAGACTTTGAATTTGCTCCAGATTATTAAAGACAAACATGCAGAACAAATCACTTACCAGCCAGCATCTGCTCCAGCATTATTTATACTATGTGACTATGTAAACAAAATGCTTCTTATCCTGGGTATTTTAAATTGAATGCCAAATGAATTATACAGCTGCATATTTACCTCATGGCTCTTATCAAGTTTCAACATTCTTCAACTGATCAAACTAATTCAACAATAAGATATGCTCTGTTCTAAATAGTAAAACAAATTTTCACAGATAAGGAAAAAAATGTTTCATGAAATTGCTGTATTACCTCCCACGTTGCTGGTTTTATTCATTTTTTTAGTGCGTAGTGGTTAGGGCTCTGGACTCTTGACCAGTGGGTTGTGGGTTCAATCCCAGGGGGGGACACTGCTGCTGTACCCTTGTGGGTTTTGCTCCAGTAAAAACCCAACTGTATAAATGGGTAACTGTATGTAAAAATAATGTGATATGTATAATGTGAAATAATGTGGTTTCTTGTAACAATTGTAAGTCGCCCTGGATAAGGGTGTCAGCTAAGAAATAAATAATAACCGTTTTCAAATTTTTAAAAACTGCAGTAGATTGAACAAATTAATGCATACAGTGAGAGAGAGAGAGAGAGAGAGAGAGAGAGAGAGAGAGAGAGAGAGAGAGAGAGAGAGCGAGAGAGAGATCACACTTCTTTAAGATACAGAAAATGGTATCTGCCGTCAGAATGGCTGATACAATAAAAGCAACTGACGAGAAAACAGGTACATAACAATCTGGTTTTCAAGACATTGCACTCATCTACAATAGCAATACCTTGGATTTGTGCTTTGTAACTATTCCCAGTTACCTAGAGCTTCACTGACTTGACACTGCTAGTCACTGGAATGTTGTTATTTACTCACAGAACAATCCTTTATGAAATGGTAAACAGGTAGTGATCAAACTATTTTGAAGGTCTACACACTATCTTTGTCAGGGATGCTCTCATGGTAACTAAAATACAGCAGAATTAAGGAATATGTGCACAGTTGATTTACTGTCCTATTCTAGTACAAAGAAACAGCACCTTACCGGTAAAAGAAAAAAGGGAGAAAATATAACTAACCAAGAACCACACAAAGAAACTGTAATTAATAAAACAATTAATCATTTGCTTAAGGCTTTCATTTAAAAGTTAAATAACAGAACTGCGCATGCAGTCTAGGAAAAAAAACTGCCCTGAACACAGTAGACTAGCCCCAGTCTTGGGTATGCCCAGCAATTATATACAATGTATATGCCCCCGGTTAAAATCCCAGCTTACTCACTGACTCATTGTGTGACCTTGAGCAAGTCACTTAACCTCCTTGTGCTGTCTTTCGGGCGAGACGTTGTAGTAAGTGACTCTGCAGTTGATGCATAGTTCACACACCCTAGTCTCTGTAAGTCGCCTTGGATAAAGGCTTCTGCTAAATAAACAAATAATAATAATAGAAATAGAATTACTTTACAATGTTATTCCATAGTTTAGTCAGTGCTTCATGCTTTATCACAGAGATCTTGTTCATAGTTTGTTTAAATTCCCCAAAGACCAAAAGGGAGACAAAAGTACCAAGTGTGCACACTCCAGCAACAGTAGGAGGTTATAAATGACTGATTTTCCTTATGGCACTTTACAGAAAACTTAGGGAGTTCTCCATTGTGGGTAATCCATAATTACACGTTTTTCTTTTATGCAGGTTTGGGTGTTACACACAGTCAGTAAGCACAGCCTCAAAGTATCTACTCACTCTGACCACAAAACCAATATCACCTTGACTACTGGTAACCTTGTTTTTCTCACCCAGCAAAAGCTTTGTACTGCATGGTATACATTACTTACCCAACTTTGCAAGTACATCATGTCAGCGTAAAACCTCAGACTTTTCAATTGCAATGTGGCTTATCACTCTTTCTCATGGACCAGTAACACTGGGCTGTCACTGTCACATCATCATTCCATGACACCACAAACTTCACTCCATGGATGTATCCGTTAATGAAAAAATTATATCCTCGCTCTTTGCAGCATCAGGAGATGGCGGTATCGCGAAAAAAGCCAAAATGCAGATGAGGGGGTAAAACACTGACATCTGTGGTGGTTGTCATGCTGGCATGTTGGAAGCTTGTCCGAGGTCCTGCGGTTACTAGGGGAAACTAGGAGGAGGCGGGGCATAACCCCATTCCGGGATCGGTGTATTGCTCACCCTCCAAAACTTTGCACCTCCTCTTACAAGGGGCAAAGTATTGTAGAAGCAAGTAATTAAGAGCAGTATAAAACCACCTTCAGAGACCTGTCATCAGCCTCAGGATGGCTGTTGTGGTAAACTTCCTCATGCAGCAACACTTGGCTCTTGTTGAGGACAGGCAGGAAAACCTTTGAAGGAGAAGGGGAAGATGGAGAAGACCCCGCATATTCAAACCCAGGGTCACTTTGTTTGGGATGCCAGAGGATGCGGTGGTAAGTTGTTCTCGTCTCCCTCCGCAGGTCATCCTAGACTGAATAGCTGAATTTCACATTTTCATCACCTGGTTCTGTCCTCCTGGTAACACCAACAACATTGACTTTCTCCACTATAGAGGACCATGTGGCCTCTTTGGAAGCATTACTGAAGTTGGGTGAAGCTTTTCCAAATAACTCAATTTCATGAGTGACCTCAGCCGTAAGACTTTCTGCTCCTCCTCGGAAAACCTCTTTTCTTTTCCATGCGCCAAGAGGACTTTGCTGCCGTTCCTCTGACATATCTTTTTGTTTGGTTTGATTTTCGTGTTCCACAAATCTCATACAGCGCCTGCTGCTCTCTGTACTCTGGGCTGTGTGCAGCCGCTAACTAGCCCAATGCACAGGCGGTGCTCATTGGGACCCTCATTATCATGATAGCAGCTGTTAAGTAATTTGCATTGCTCTTAAGCTTACATAAGCCACAGTGCAAAATAATTGACTGGCTGCTAGGCAATTTGGATTTTGCAGCCACAATTGTTTGCATTATGCCTGTCCTTACATTAGCCATATAGTGTCTAAATTAGTGAGTAAGTTCGTCAATGACCCAAAACCTTCACTGGATCACTGCCACAGTGTAACAAACACCACACTATAGCAGGGAAATGTCTGGATCTCAATAGCTTTATAAAGGTAGAACACCTCTCAAACAGAAACAGTGTCATTAGCCTCTACATTTTCCATTGAATGTACTATTGTTACTTTTAAGTTTATGGTACTACTGTGAAGAGAACCACAAGCTGCTTTTCAGCCAGACATGAAAAAGTCATTAAACACAGTACAATAAAGGTGTAGAAAGGTACTCCATCAATGTACTAAGATCCAAAGCTTAAAACTAGCAACATTATAAGTAAAAGAGGATTAGTTTCCATCAATGTGTGATGCTATTCACACAATCCCACGGGTGCCTTTTACTGTAAGTTGTTTTGGCAGTGTCTTAAGCAGTGAAACTAATTGCACAAGAGACATCAACTCTCTGACTAACAACACAATGAGAGTTCAGTGCTTGCCCACATTTCTCATTCATTAAGTGCCAACCTTGACCACTCAATAAAAGAAGGGTAGAGTCCTTTCTGTGTTAATTGAATACAGGGCCTCTTTCCTGCAAAGGCAGCTGAATGGCTCTGTGTTGTGCTGAGCTGTGTGGCGGATTTTGTGATGTTATTGACAGTCCACTTGGGACTAGCTGAGACCACCCAGCCTTTTTCTCAAGTCACCAAGGATGTCATTATTCCAAGCAGAAATATGTCCCCTTTTTCAAAACTACACTAGCATTGGTCTGCAATTATAAAATTAAAGAAACAAAATTTCTTACCAGTAACAAATTACTGTATTTAACAAATTGGCAATTCTCATGTCAACAAAGCCCTTTAAAATAATTGACAAAATATGTTGAAATATCATGAAGCTATTTGTGTACACAAACACAGTTATTTGGATTTAAATAGCACATATTAAATCAAGGAAAACACTATAAATCTTTATTATAAGACCTACATTAACAATTACCACACTTAATATTTAATACCCACCAAACACTTCTAATGCTGAACCCTCTTTAGTGTCTGTCATTGTGATTTAATGCTGCCTCCTTAACACAGCACATTACAATAACCAATCTAGATCAACAACAAACAGATGATTGTTTGTTAAGCATCCTGAGGACTGACCAGGTGCAGTGGTTTTTACAGTACGGAGCATTTTCCCTCTGTTTTGACAGAACTTAATTGCAACAATATACCACAAGAGGAAACTATAAATCAGTTTTATGTACATACATCTGCCAGGTTCAACATAAACATGGAATTCAGATACTCAACATAACATGTATTTTATTGATCTCTCTTTTAAGGGATCCATAAAATTTTCTGGAAAGAAAACAGTAATATTTATAGTTAATACAGTGTCCTTAGCCAGTAGTACGAGACACTGCAGAGATCAACAGAAAACTGCAGCTCGAAAAGAAAGATTTAATTGTGACTCTGTTCTCCCCTTATGCTTCAGGGACCTTTCTCCTTAATGCAGTGGCAAGTAACCTTTCTGTCCTGAGTGATCAAGATTCAGAAACATTTCATTAGTGGGGTGTCATAATCTCAGCCTGGCCTTGCAAAGATGATATTTTGTTACAGGGGCTCAACAAGCATTTGAACAATCTGCCAGAAGAGTCGTGTATGGCTGCCATGTCTACATTTTTTTGTAAACGTGTAAACTACCTGCAGTAAACTAAGCAGCAGTTTAAAACTATGCGTAGGACATGCAACAGTCCATTTTTATTTTGAAACATGCTATATGGTAATAAACTAGGTTAAAGAAATCTGTTTGCAAGCCATGCTTTCAGTTAATGTTGAACCTGGAAGGTGAAATTGTCTCCACCCTTTCAATGACTTTTTTCCTGCTTCCCCTATTGACCGACATGCTTTCAGCCAGTAACATGCTTTAACCCAGAAGACACAGCCGAGGTGAAATGACCCAGGAAATCCAAGTACAAATAGATAATCCAAGAATAAGGCACAGAAACAGAGAGCTTCCTTTCATGTTTTATAATATAAATATATATTTGCTGTACCACGTGTCTCTTTCAAAACTGCACATTTGAGACTATTAATTAATGCAAGGGCAAAACAGGAAATGTATTTGTAGCTGCAATTACTTTAACAGATGCCATCCTGCTTTACAAACCCTGTGAGACAGGTGAATGACACAGAGATAAATATGTCCCCTGAAGATGACAGCCTTACAGCACACCACAGATATAAAAAAGAGCTGCTCTGTATTCCTGTACCTTCAGAGTTGGAGTAGTAGGTTTCACTATCAAGTTAATTCCAAGAATTACACAGAAAATAACTGGTTAGTTGTTACTGCTTTACTAAGTGAAGAGACTACAGTTATAAGCAATTCAAGGGAATAAAAATGTATATTTATTTTGGCCTTTTACATAAATAAAATCCTGAGTACAGGAGAACTAGGTTATAAATTGCCAGAAAATAAAGACGTTTTTAAAACACTTATTTCCTATTTTGACCTAAGGGGTGCAAGCAATGGCACGGGAGGGGGGGGGGGGGGGGGGGATGTCAAAGAAGTATAGGAAATGAAATGTCGCTTTACAACCACAAGCCATACATGTTTCAGTTAAAAAGCTACTTTAACGTATTTATTTCCTGTAACAGTTAAATATCATATATCATTTTAATAAGATACACAATTCAACTCTAGTAGTTGCTGTATTATCAAAAACAATTAGTTTCAAATGATCATTATGTTCAATTAATGTTTAAATGTCAATATCTACTGTATATCTTAAGTATAGTAACAACACATGACCCTGCAGAACAAGTTTATTGTGTTTCGGGATGTTACAGTGGTTGCTCATAATTTTTTGAGCTACAAAAGGTTAAATGAAATCTCTTACAAATTGACAAAGGTAAAACAGAGTTCACAACAGCATGTACCACATAACTGGAAATGGATTTGGGTTTAATATAAATGACATAATTCCTAATAATCTACAGCTATTTTTTATTTTTTTATTTAACTTCAAACAGATATTGGATTAGGCTAAAATACACCATAATATTTGGTTGACTTTAGGAATATTTTCCTTATTACATCACAAAATACATTTTGATATCCCAAAGAAGCAAGACTTGCAAGTAGGCATTTAAACATAACTAAAATCTACAGCTACAAAATTCTACTCCGACAGCATTTACCTTTTCAGGATCTCCTCCCAGTCTTCATAGGATAAAAGCAGAGAGTAGAACCAATATAACATATACACAGAAGTCCGTATTGTAAAGGCTATAAAGATTTGTTGCATGTTGTAAAGTTGCCTCCTGATTCTTCACACTGCACAAGAGGTCCTGTTATTTATGTAGCATATCTCTTGGTCCACTGCCTGGCTATCCTGTCATGCTCTGCTCTGTTGGTCAAATACTGAGTGGCTATACTTCCAACCAAAGGATCCGCTGGAAAAAAACAAACAAAAAAAAAACCACAATAGACATTTGTAGAAGCTTTTACTGTGCTTCACCTCGTAAAAATTAGATCATTTTGTTCTCTAGATTCTCATAACATTACATGTCATGAGAACTGCATGATCAGATGCACAGTGTACCAGCAAACATTTATCCAGTATTTTTTTTTTATTGTATTTTTTATTTGCAGTTCTA
This sequence comes from Acipenser ruthenus, assembly GCF_902713425.1. Classification (NCBI taxonomy): domain Eukaryota; kingdom Metazoa; phylum Chordata; class Actinopteri; order Acipenseriformes; family Acipenseridae; genus Acipenser; species Acipenser ruthenus. The sequence goes on along the minus strand of NC_081198.1, from coordinate 39,084,557 downwards.
CACATTAAACCACACTTTTTCAATTCCTGTGACATACATGCCTCTAACAACATGGTTTGGTAACCCATTCCACACTGCTCTCCAAGAACAAAAGAAAAGTTACAAATGAGAGGAGGCCATTTAGCCCATAAATGGTCTTCTGGTTACAAATAGCTGATTGATCCTGTAATACATACAAATACAAGCTTTCACTGTTTATTACATCCAAGACGATCCTCACAGGAGCAGGTCAATGGATTTCCTTTCATTTTATAGTAATTATTATTTTTATTAGTCCCCCCACCCAACTGTATTGGCCTACATTTTCAGATTGATGCAAAGCATTATCTGAAAATGATACTGACATTATACTGGTTTAATCCTGAAGGAATTATCCCTACTTTATATTGTAAAAAGACACAGCGCTTCATTCTAGTCTGACATAAAAATACATCCAACGTAAATATGTGCACACCTTGAGGAAGCCACACGAAAATAAACAAATATGATCTTCAGTCAGTCAGTTATACAAACACAATAATTATAGTCTCATTAAAAAGCAATGAACTTGTAACAGATGATATCCACTGGGACAAAACAAGCTAACCAAAAGATTATTAACTATTTTTTGTGACCAGTAGGGGGAGCCAAATCATACAAGGAGAAACGCTTCACTGTACTGCAATTTGTAATTACAGTAATTTAGATGTCAAAGAGAAAATGCCTTAGTAAGTATACACTTACCCTAGGATTACATTTAAATTATGGTGCCGCTATCCTTATGAAGGCTTTTAAAATGAACTATGACAACTGTGTGCAATTATTTAATGATAACACCTTTAGTTATTTGATACTTTTAAAAATTTCTGTTAAGGACAGCGGAATTGTAATTGAATTCATAGGTTTACTGTACAGTGTATTTGGAAAATGTTTTTTTCATGCACAAGTCTTTTGTTTCAACTGCAACATAAATTCTGTACGTTTTAAAACAACTATGAGGATTTATATACTTGACACATGGTACCTGTTTTATGTTAATGAAGACACCGGGAAACCCCCGCTTGATGCAGCAATAAATAAAAGTGCTGCCAGATAAACAATTCACACAGTTATGCTTCACAGATTATTATGATTTGCTCACCAGGATTGCAATCCGTCAGGAGGGAACAGATAGACAAGAGGACCTTTGAGATAGTCAGAGCTGGGCTCCAGTTGTCTTTCAGAATATCCAGGCAGATGACTCCCTGACTGTTGATATTGCAGTGATAAATCCGAGTGCGGAAAGTGACCTGAAGAAAAACAGACCAGTTTGTGTAGAACAGAATTTTGGGGGAATCCTATGACAGCCTTTATACTGGGGAAGAAACCAATACGTAATTCACTAAGTTCACAGTTTACACTGCTGGACAGACCATGCCCCTTTCCAATTAGGTACCTACTTCATATGTTCTAAGTTGCATTATACAGTAATGTAGGTGGCCCAAATTATTCATCTGTAACTTCAAAACAGTCATCTAGAAATTCCAAGGTAAAACTATATTGCAAATAAGATGAATTAGTCAAAACACTTGTCTACGTGTATAGTTGTATGACTTCGATTTTTGTATCAGATTTTTCTTTTTATTAAAGTCAGGTTTGGACTCATTTTGATTGTTTGTTGTTTTGGTTTCATGACACCAAAAAAGGTTTAAAAAAACGACCAACACAATTTGATAACATCAAGCGAGAGACACAATTTGGGCTAGAGGTTGGGAGCCAGAAAATCCTGGGCTTGAATCCCAGTTCACCCACTGACTTGCTGTAAACATGGACTCATCTCTTAACTTGTAACAATTGTAAGTCGTCTTGGATAAGGGCGTCTGCCAAGAAATAAATAATAATAATAATAATAATAATAATAATAATAACCTCCAAGTGCCTCCTTCCCACTCAGCTTTAATCCTGCTTAAACCCTGTTTTTAACAGCAAATGAGATGTTGCACAGTGACCAGGGAAATCAAGTTCTTAAAGCTGTAAGTTTAGTCACGGGGTCATGCTTTTACAGCTTTGGAGGATAAAGGGGGGTGTTGTCTCCTGTCCTGTCTCATTCTTACTGCTTACTGGTATATATATATAGCTACAAACAAGACAACTGAACTCCCATGGTTTTTAAGAAGCAGCCAATATACAGCAGTCTGTAACAGTTGCACACAATGGTGTGATAATTAAGATTAATGCTTTTTTAAAAGACAAATCACTGTGAGCAGAGGCAGACAACAGTAAATACATGCATGACAAAGAAGAGTTTTCTTAATTCAGAGAAGGCTGCAATTTAGAAACAAATGATGTTTAAGCAGAATTTAGAAAGCGCTACTGCATGTTTAGTATGTAATTTCTGCTGAAAAACTTCCTTCATATCAGGGACCAACTATGAAAGAAAATAAGCATTTTTTCCCCCGTTTTTATTACATTCAGGTAAAAGTCAATGATGCTATAAGCAGGAACATAAAGTATCCATTTCTTAAATTTACTATGTGTGCATTTTTTTTTTAATGCTTTTCTGTTGTAAATTTATACACTGGTAGTTTATTATTATTTTTAATGATCTAAAACATATGTAGTTAAACTAAAAATCAGAATACACTATACGTGTACACATATTATAGTTATTACAGTACAATAAATAGACAAAACATGAATGTCTCCTTAACACTTTATAGAGTATTACATTCCTGGATGTCTTATAAACTCATTTACAATATTAGGATTTGGCTATTACAGTTTAATTTGATATGACACCTCCTAATCTGGTTTGTTTAAAAGTGTAAATTTAAATGAATATTGATACATTAATTCATCCAACAACTACAAAGCTCAGGGATAAAGTATTCCCCAAAACTGCATGTCAAAATCAGCATCTAATTAAATTGGAATGGTGTGGGGGACTCCTTCTGAAACTGTCAAGGTGATAAATATATACTGGAAACACAAGGATTATCATCATCTGTGTTTTCAATTAGTTATTCACAGCAAAACACATCAGTTACAAAAGAACACTTCTAATTTAGTTAAATCATATTTTAAAATGTTTGGAAAATAGAATTAAATTACAGTTTGAATAAGGTAATGTTGAAATGTATGATTATATCTGTATTGTATCTTAATAGTATTGTTTTGCAAACATCACGATGACTAATTCATTTTTAATGATTGAATCACTAATTAACTAATTGAGGGTTATGTGTTACTGTATTTAATGGTGTTGGCTTTGTCTATTCACTACAGCCGCCTGGCTGAAATGTTGCTTTGTTTTTAACTTTGTTCTTTTTAAATAATAAATAAAAAATAATGGAAATTTGATCTACAATCTATTATTATGGTGTTGCATCTCTTCTTGCATCAAATCATTAAATCATATATTAACAATGGCTTGCAAACAAAATTACAGCATAAAATAACATGTGTAAATGAAACTACTGACAGTGTGAAAACAGGAACCCAAACTCAAAGCTGCACACTATACAAATATGTGGCTTATTAAAATACAGTACAGTTGGGAGACACTTCTGTACTTACCTTTGGTGGTTTAAAGGGGTAGTCTGAGGAAAAAGTAATATCCAGAAAGAAAACTCCTCCTTCATACACTGAACCTGGGGGCCCTAGGATGGTAGACCGCCATTCGTATATATTATCTCCTTTTGGACCAGCACTAAAAAAAAAAAAAAAAAAAAGGAGAGAATACTTCATCATCAACGGTTATAAAACTTTCAGTGCACTTATACAGTATTTGTACTTACAGTAAAAAGATAAAGAAATGGGACTGGTTTCAAACAGACGCACGGACTCAGCATACAGAATACATACTGTATATACTTTCATATAAGCTACCTTACAGATAGGGTTTCAAATGTTTAAAAAAATGTATTCAGGTATTTTCTACTTGTCATCATACAGTACATACATACAAAACAGTGTAGATCACAAAAGCCAGTTGTCCAACTACATTACAAAAACAGTTAGAAATTAATAAAACCTGCATTTTATACTGCGAGACTTGAGCCTCTCAACTGTATACTCACACATGATTTGCCAGGTTTTGAAGGGGGAAAATTATTGAATATGTTGCCAATATGTAGTACTTTTTTTAGTAACAACCATCAGGTACTGTACATCACACCCCAATGATTCTCATCACACTTTTCATTGGCTTTGTTAGGCGCAAGCTTTATCCAAGAGGCTTACCAAAGCAGCATTCCTGTCATGTCATTCCTATTTCAACTACTTGATAAGAACTGTATCTCTCTAAATACAGCAACACGCCAATATTTCACTACACTGTGTTATTGAAGTGCAGGTAAAGTATGTCAGAAAGCATGACTGATGCCAAGTCCTTACATTGCATTTCTTATTAGCATATATAGCATATCCAAGAAGGCTGTAAATAAGTGTTAGACACTAAATAATTTAGGCAACTGTGCTCCATTTGGTACTCTGCTCACCCACTGGCCTAACAGGCAATTATCTTTTATAAATAGTGGACTTGTCTGAAAAGAACAGCAGGGTGACACATCCTGAAACCACTTACGTTGTTATTTCCTGTTGTTACGGCAAGGATTTCTTTCATCTCCTAAACTATGGTAATAAAATGAATCCGATATGCATCACCTAAAAGGTGGTAGAGTATACTTTAACTCAAGAGAAAAGGGAAGTCTACAGTACTTAAACACACTGTTCAAAAGATTCAAACACCGCCATTGTTTTGGTTTAACAACATTGTTGCCTTAAGGTATTAATGCTGCTCTATGACATTATTAATGTCACACTCTGGGGCTCTAACCATCATTCAGAGATTGCTATTCAAATTATGTAACTGTGATGTTAATCGTGTCATCTCACATTTATTCCTGCTTAATGCATCTCACATTTACCTGCTAATAAAATTGAATTATGTAAGCAGTATGTACAGTGTGCATGCAGAAGGATGTGATTTTGGTGACAAGACGTACATTAATATTAAAAACTTTATTTAAGAAGTCCAGGAAAACCATGCATAGCATTAACCACACTTAGCTTCTACTGGTACTTCCCATCAATATTTTCAGTTTCTAAATGTAAACAGAATTTAGCAAACTCATAAAGGCTAAAATACAAAGACAATAATAAAATAAGAAAGCAGTTACCAAATGATTTCTACTACTGTACCATAATACATTGCATATAGTAAAAGTGGAAGTTATTATTCCTAAATTTAAATTGGGTATTTTATAAATGACTGCAGTGTGGAAAGAGTTGAAGATAAACAAAGGCAAATTCACAAATACAGTATTCCAGTTGGATCAGTCCTGTTCAACATAAAGCAGCTTTCTCTTGTCTCTCGACGCTGAAATTTTTAGTACTGTGTTTAATCAGTATTTTATATTGCTTATAAACTACTCATACCCACAGAACATTATAGCTTACTTTATTAGTAAACATCCTTAGAATAATTTTTTATAGTACTTTACATTATGACGCAGTCTTGACTGGGTCACAAAAGTGCTGATAAAATGGAATCGTTTATGATTGAGGTTCTCAATCATAAACGGCATAAAATGACAAAAGCCCTCAAGTTCTCTTTATCACTGTTGTTGTTTGTTAGCTGCTATAATTATAGCAGTGCCGTACAATAATTTAAAATTAATGAATCACAAAATGTGTGTTTCATTAACTGATGAACCACAAATTAGAAAATAGCAAGATTGGGTCAAGTAATGTGATTAACTTTTAATGAGCAATGTACTCAAATATTTGTGTTAGAGACTTGTGAGGTTGTGTGTTGCTGGGATCACAATGACTTTAACACAAAAACATCCAATATCCATATGTGGTAGGGCGGACACTCCTGTCCTGCAGCAGTTACTGTCCACTCTCATATGCATTTTTAATGTTCACCTTTAGTGGAATGGATATTGTTGCAAAGCAGTTTGTCATTTATGAGACTGTTGTAAGGTTTAAAAAAAAAAAAAAAAAAAAAAACACTACTGCAGGTAAGAAATTATTCATTCACTACAGCAGTCAAAAGGAAACACTAAGGTTTTGTTAGCAGTAAATATTTTATCCCGAATTGTAAAACCAGCTATTTATAAATGATTACCTCTAAACTTGCATTGTATCAAAAGACATGTATTGGGTGATTTCCCTCTTGCTGGCAAACAAGTCCATAATCAAATGACAGAATATGACCCGGCCTCTTTATCCTACAATTTGAGGGAAGTCAAGAGTCTACTCTGTAATTACACTAATATTAGATAAATGTCTATATTACAATCCATCTCTGAAAATGTCACGTTCAGCTTTTTTTTTTTTTTTTTTTTTAAAGAGTGATAAATGCACTGCACTTCTACAATACAGGGTCTAACATTTGCTCAAAATACACCTCCATCAAGCAGCACTATTATCCCAAAAATGTCAGCCAGAGATACTGTACATGGCAAGTATATATTTTTTTACTGCAAGATAACCCCTTATTTATCAAATATACTACCCTGGACTTAGAGCAGGATTACTGCATTATAGGATCAATGGTTGAGACAATATTCTAATAGTTGCTACAAGGTCTACAGTAGTATAGTACAAGCAGTCTAAAACTAAGACATGATTTCCAGTTTGTATTAAACCTTTTAAGAAATAAAAAAAAATGTACTGTATAGACAGCAATGGACAGAATTTTAATTTTACCACATACAACTTAAATATGTAAAAATCCAAGAAATATGAAAAAACTGCATTAGAGCCATCAATCGTCACATTGTAGAACATTATACAAATACCATATTCCTTTGAATTATAAATAAATAAATAATAATAAAAAAAGGCCTTGAATGTCTGAATACTCAATAGGAACGTGACTGACTGCCCGAGAAACAACGAACCAAAACGTTACTGCCCAGCCTCAAATCATCAATGACATACAAGCAACCATTTTCAACAAAGAGTCATTAGTGTAGATTCCTGAGGAATTCGAACAGAAGCTTTTACAATTTCAGTGTTTCGTTATTTTGAAATAAGTGCCACATTTTACTATCATTTGTATTTACAGCACATATTAACTTAATGTACAGTATATAGTACAAGGTTTGTGGACTACAAAAAGACAATGAGTTTTTTTTAAATGTGTTTTTTGTTGTAACAATTCACTTTGTCTCTACTGATCAATGACTGCAGGTAATATAACTATTGATTTACTGTAACTACTGTTAGAATACATGTCTTAGATAGTGTAAACATTAACACTGCAGTTCCCATGAATCAATGTTATCAGCATCAGTTACTGCAGTGCAATCCATGTTGATTACAATGCCACACATGCACTGTATACAACTCGTGGAAATACTGTAGTTTGGAGCTAATCCCTCTTACCGTAAATTTAATCAAAAGACAATGGATTACTGAATCACAAGTATCACATTTAACTGAATTACACCGTCTGCCTACACCTTGAAGATATTGAGCTACTGGACAAGGACCTTTGGTAAGCAACATTATTTGAGATGCAACACATACCATCCTTTCCCCATGTGTTAAATATAGAAAATCTCAATTCATCAATACAAAAAACAGATTATAGCTTTGTTTACAGTACACTTCCCTGTGAAAGTTGAAACATTATAAAAACCAGTGACCCTAAATTATTTTCTCCTGTTGTGTGAAACTGCACATCACTAGTACATAGTTCTTACATTCTTGTAACAAGTCTCCATGCAAAAATTGAAATTTGTTACAAGAAGGTATTAATTAATGCTATACTAGAATGCATTATTCCATAACAACCATAAGAACACTAGAGAAATTACAGAGCTCGCCCAGTTCCTAGTACTGTATTTTGAAACCAGGACCAGAGGACACAGTCTGAAATGAAGCGGAGATAGACTTAGAACAAAAGGGCAGAACACATCTTTTCTCAGAGTGGCGAGGGTATGGGTTACCTACTGTAGCCATGTTGTTGATGCTGAATTGTTAGGATCCTTTATGGCTCAGCTCCAGGACTAAGAACCGGGCAAGCTCTGTAATTGCTCGAGTTTTCTTATGTTATTATGGAATAATTAATGCAAGCGTATCAAAAAACAAAATCAGATAATGAACATCTCCTTCCTACAATTGCAGTTAAGTTGCTAGTTTTAGGGTGTCACAATTGTATTTGTAAATTTGCTTTTACACAAAATTATAATCCATCAGGAAATGTTCCCTAATTCTTATAATACAATTACAAAAACAAAATAATTCATTGCACTGCAGTACCTACAGAAACTTTTAGTAAAAAAAGGCTAGATCACACATTTCTTCCCTAGTTTGGTTGATAGATTTACTGTAGATTTCAATCTAGCCTAATGGCTGACACTGACAGCTACTGTAAACATAACAATGCATGATTACTGTACAGTGGTGACACTCATGTAGTATTAATAGTTTTAAAACAAATTTCATAAATACAGTATATAAAGGAAATGGTGTGTGTGTTATTTAAACTGCAGTACAATTCTTTTGAAATGAACTGTACCTTGTACTGATCAACACGGTTGTTATATTTTGCTGAAGCAGTTAGTGAACTTCACAGCTTTTTTTTTTTTTTTTTTTTTTTAAAGCAGAGTGGTGTTATGACTGCTCAGACGGAAAGTTGATGGAGAAGGATAAGCTGTACAAGGTCAGAATCATTCTGCTTATCAAGGTAAATCAAACACTTGGGAGATGGAATGCAACTGTCTTCAGGGAGCTGAGGCAAGTAAACAGATCTGCTGTCAGCACTATCACTTAAAACAAAACTTGCAGAATGTTTCTAATTCAGATCAGCAGATTTCCATTTACTGCAATTGTCAATTTATAGAAAGAAGTTCCCAATTAGCTTTTGTTCCACCAACATTACATAGTCTGCATACTACACATACAATGTTCTTATTTTGAAATTGTTTTAAGTGTGTTTACAGTACAAAACTAATGATGGAGTAAAATACTGTGTTGGGATTTTTACTTGGAGTGGGCCATCTTGTCTTTCAGGGTTAGAAAAATATGCATCATTTAATTTGTGGACTTGAAGAACCAGTAGTACAAGAAACCAGTCTGAAAAGGAGAACAGCGTCGGGGTGTGTGTGGCACAGAATACAGACACTGAATTTGAGAACTTGGTGCAGATCCCATGTGAAATGCTGAAAATAACTGCACACCTGTTTGAGATCTGTTCACAAGCAGGCAGATACTTCCTTGAGTTCACAGAACACAGAATACTGCTCCTCTTCTAATCATTGTCCAAAGAGAGCCCTACATGCTAGTGGAGTGGAGTCACCACACAAAACTGTTTCAAGGTGTCCAACCTGAAAGCTTTTCTGTTACTCCAGTAACAGTACTCCGGAGTCAGACTAGGGCTGTGTTTGAAGGTTTGTTCGTTACCCAGGAATTCAAAAGGTAGTTCTAAACCTTCGAAGGTCCGTCAGGCGGCATTCACACACTGTTTTTTCTTTTTTTTCCTCTCTGTTAACAGAAACCATTTGACAATGTGTGAATACTACAAATCACATGCTTGGAACTGTGACTGTTAAATAAAGCTTTGTTTTGCCTATATCAACTGCAGTTCTTTTAGTTGGCTGCAGTAAGGTGCTGCTGCAATGCAAGCTTACTGTATATATCACAAGCAGCATCACTTACATGTACATTAACAACGTGTATTCTTTTGTTTTGTAATTACATTTTTATTAAACAAGTTTATAAAAAAGGCAAGTATTGAAGAGAGCAAACACTGTCGTCGCCCGCCCCTCCCCCCAAACACACACACACACACCCCTCCCTCACATGGGCCTTAAATTATTATTAAGTCATTGAATATATAAATAAATATCAAGATAACAGTAAGTCCTTGATTGTATTTGCAGTCCCTCCACATCAGTAGGGTGGCAGCTTTAGCTCCATTTACTTTGGCTGAAGACTTTCCCAGAAAAATAATGTCTAAGAACAGCTGCAGCCAATGTCGCTTGGAGAGCTGATGAGGAGGTAGCCAGCGCTGGACAATCATTTTCTTTGCAGCCGTCATGCCTGACAACCACAGCTTGCGTTCTTTCTCAGAAAGAGGAAACCTGGAGTCATCATTCAAGAGAAAGAAGGCAGTGTCCTGTGGGAAATGTCTCCCGATAAGAGAAGCAAGGGTGTCAGCTACCTGTTCCCAAAAACTCTGCACATCCAGACAGTCCCACAGCACGGTGTATCAAGGTTCAAATTAAGTTAGGGCCCCAAGAAACCCCATATGTTTTCAATGCAGATCTTACAAAATAAAAGAAAAGAGTAGTATTGAGAATGTTAAAATAAGAAACAAGGTCCTGGAACTCTAGGATAGCCTCATGACCTGCGACATCATCTAACACTGTTTGCGAACTATACGCAATTATGGGGCCAAAGAGCAGACAGCACTTTCTATAAGTGAGACCAGAGAACAATAAATCTTGTAGTGTAATGGGTGATGTTAATTCCTGCTCTATTTCTTTCCATGAAGAATGCACAGCTGAGTTAATCCAATAGCTTAGTGCCCGTAATTGAAAAGACCAGTGGTATAACAAAGTTTGGGCAAGCCCAACCGCCTTGTGGCTTGTTATGTTGTAATACAGACCATTTAATACGAGGGAGTTTGCCATTCCAGACAAACATTCTCACCAAAGAGTTGCATTTTAACCAATAGTTCCCCAAAAGAGGCAGCTAATAAAATGGATATGCGGGAGGATATTAATTTTTAATCCAGGCAATACGGGCAGGAACTGATGCTGGTAGTAATGTCTATCTGCTTTTTTTTTTTAAGTACATTCGTATAATTATTTTTGGCAATTGCAGAAATGGAGGGATGTATCTCAATACCCAGATAGGTCACTTAGTGCGCAATCGGAATGATGGGAGGGATATTACTTCTGCCTGCCTCAGCATTGAGTAAAATTAAAATCGATTTTGACCAGTTAATTTTATAACCCGATATTACACCAAAATCTTCAAAAATGTTAAGTACATTCTGAAGACCGCATTGCAAATCAGACACATATAAAAGCATGTCATCAGTGTATAAATGAGATAGAATCAAATAAGCAGTGTGGAGTAGTGGTTAGGGCTCTGGACTCTTGACCGGAGGGTTGTGGGTTCAATCCCCAGCAGGGGACACTGCTGCTGTACCCTTGAGCAAGGTACTTTATCTAGATTGCTCCAGTAAAAACCCAACTGTATAAATGGGTATTTGTATGTAAAATAATGTAATATCTGTATAATGTGAAATAATGTATAATGTGATATCTTGTAACAGTTGTAAGTCGCTCTGGATAAGGGCGTCTGCTAAGAAATAAATAATAATAATAATAATAATAATAAAATTTGGACTGAAAGCGAATCTCTTCAAAAAACACACTATAAATACTGCCATTCCAAATGATCAAAAGCTTTTTCAGCATCAAGAAATAATACCCACTGGGTGATTTCATTTTCCCAGCTTCAGCAATAACGTGCAGTAAGCGACAAATATTACCAGAAGCTAATCGACCCTTAATAAAATCAGTTTGATCAGGCTTAATTAGACTATTAATAACCTTCTCCAAACAAAGTGTAGTTACTCAAGCATACATTTTTATATCCGTGTTTATTATAGCTCACACATTCATGAAGGTCCTTCCTTGGCTGGTATTGGGAGCACTGTAATTAACGCGGTATTACAATCTCGATGGAAGCAGCCTTTTGCAAGGGCAGAATTTATGGTGTAGCCAGATAGGGCCCAGTATATGCCACAATGTTAAATACAACTCAACTGGTAAACCATCAATTCCAGGACAGATTTCACAGCTTGATACAATTCGTCAAATGAAATTGGGGAGTCCAGCTGCTCAGCCTCCTCTGGAGAGATATTGGGGAGGTTCAAGTTTTGCAAGAAAGCTTGACATGAGTCAGGAGAGGACAGTTTCTTGGAAGCGTACAAATTATCAAAAAACCTTGTAAACATTTCGTTAATATCTTTTGGCTTGGAAATAAGACCCTTTACAAGGCAGTTAATCAATTGGATTTGAGTCTACTTTCCTGACGTTTTAAAGTTAGAGCAAGTAGATTGCCATCAAAATAATACTTATGTTTAGTGATATGCGTAAGAAACTCAACTCGCTGTCTTAATAAGTTGTTCAATTCCGCCTTTAAATTTAAGTTCGACATCTCTACTGCAGTTAGATTTCAGAGTAGGGTGGGAATTGAGTAATTTAGTGCGAGTATTCGAGCTTTAAAAATTTTGAGTACTCAAACCTAATGCCAGACAATATTACTCTGCATATGTGCCACAAAAATTACCACGGTAACACTATTACCGCCGCGGTTATACTCATACCTGAAACCGCTGCCGGCAGTCATTATGACGGTACATTTTAAACAACATCAATATTAAAATGAAAGACAACTATCTGAAGCAACTCAAACATTTTATTCAAGCACATCATATCAAACATTTGCACAGTCGAAACACCATTTAAATGAACAATTAGAGCAATGGCGTCTAGATGACATGGTCCACGCCCAACAGAGGCTCACACACACACCCACACTACCAAAACTAGTGGTATGGTCCCACCCTGGAACAATACAGATAACGTGAATGCAAAGGACCAGATGAAACAAGTGTCTGCCAACCTGAACTGACCGGGTCGCTGCAATATATTGTACTTGCATTATATTATTTAAATTTTTGAGTACTCGGGTAATAAATTAGTGCTTGAGTAATTATAATTATTTTGAGTACTCTAAACCACCCCTATTTCAGAGCCTGTTCCAGTTTACTGCAACTCAGCTCTAACTGGGAGATCAAATGCAGTTTAGATTTCTTTAAATGAGAGGAAAACCAAACCATACAGTCACGCACAAAACCTTTGACCACGGCCCAAACCAGCGCTGGATCCGACACCAAATCCTTGTTAATATTAATAAATTCTGTCAGTTTTGTTTTAAGCTGTGAGAGAAATGCATGGTTCTGGAGAAGCGTAGTATTGAACCTCCACCTGGATGGTTTGACCTGAATAGTAGATAAGTTAAATACAGTTAAAATTGCATTATGATCTGAGAGACAGCGAGGGAGAAACACTACATTCCACTCCGAAAAGTTTCTCAGGGGAGGAAAGGATATAATCAATCCTTGAAAATGTTTTATGGTGTGGTGAAAAATATGTATAGTCCCTGGCAGTTGGATTCTGTGCACGCCATAGAACAATCAAATTTAGATCCTCATTTTGAGGCTCAAGTTTGTGCGTTAGTGATACAAATGTTGGATCTATCTACAATCAAAGCATGTGTTCATATGAGCCCCAATAACCAGCGCATACTTTGTCAACGACAATAACTCTGTGGTAAGCCATGGAAAGAACACAGGGTCAAATATGGTGGGTGCATACATACTAACATACGGCACATGTTTACCTTGAATGGAGGCCCAGCAGAAAGTCAATCTGCTAGTTTTTCATCAGTATTAACACTCCCTTTGTTTGTGAGCCATCCCCAGAAGCAACAATTAGTTTATAACAATTATTTTGAAGTCAGAGTGTATCCTTGGGCATTAAATGTGTCTCCTGTAGTAACACTACATCACTAATTTTACCTGTGCAGGAGATCCAGGACCCGTGCACATTTATGTGGCGAATTCAACCCTCTAACATTAAGAGACAATACCAGAATATTAGCCATTATCAAAATCACCCCCGAGCACAGTGACAGAAACTAAAATATTCAAACCCAGGCACAGCATGAGTTGAGAGTTTCCAAGCATGTAAAAGTGCCAAGACATTTAAGATCACACAAGAAAAAAAACAAAGGCCCATATATCTACCCCCACTGCCCCCCCCCCCCCCCACCTCCCACCTCCCACCTCCCAAATTCCCCCTGCTATTGCAAACATCCGCGACGAGCACAAAGCAACGTCAAGTATTAAAAACCTGCACCCCACTAAAAATGAAATAGCAAGTATAAGATAACCATCCCTTTTAGCTAATACAGTAGGTGAAGCAGCGCAATGAAGAAAGGAATTATATGACCTTAGAGAAGATTACATATCTTATAAATGTTGCGTTTGTCACTTCAACAGTGCCGTAACAGCTCCCTTTGCTCCAGAATAACACAGGTAGTAATACAGCCAAAGCAAAAAAGGAGCATTAAGGGAGCTGTAGTATTATCTTTAAAAAAAGTAATTAATTTTTTTAAAAAAAACTCTAATCTCTGCTTTGGAATCGCACAAATAACAATAAAACAAAAGCACAAAAGAAATAACAAGACCTGTAGTATTGTAATATTAACAGAACATGAACACAGTACTCAACTTTTTTTTTTTTTAAATAACACGATTACTAATTTAGCGAGAACAAACAGAGTTATATTACCAGTAATGTTGTGTTATTAATAAACAAGACTATAGATAAACTGGTTGCATTCAGAGTAAAAGAAGTGGTACTGTTAAAGCAGAAAACAGAAAATAAAGTTACAGGACCTGTAGAATTATGGCATTGATTAACAAGCAAGTACTATACAATACCAGTCCCCTTTTGAGTCCAAGATAGCACGATTGATCATGCTGCAAATGCAGAAGGAACATTACATGTCTCTCAGAGACAGTAGGTTGAAACAGTTGGACAGACTTTCTAGCACATGTCACCAGCACCAAGGAATCCAATCCAGACAAAAAGTTCTCCACTTCTCCAGGGGAATCAAAACTTCTCACCCATATGAGAGACCTTCAAGATTGTAAATTAAAATAAGTAAATTAAAAAGGATTCCATGCTCTTCTGTCGAAGTTTGGCTGTTGACCAAAGCAAACAATGTCACTCTGGCTGCCTTTATAAACTGCGACAACCTAAAATCGGACTATTACATAGGTTGCTGCTACTGGATAACGAAATGAAGCAGCGCTTCTTCATCGTGAGGGAGATGTTGAATTCATTACTTACATATCACATGCACTAAGCCTTTTCAGTAAGCAGCCTACTCTACTGCATCTTCTATGGATTCTGAGTTTTAACAATTACTGTTGGCTTGCAGTCCTTGTTGAATTGGCTCAAACGATTTAAGTTTTCATCTCTCCTGACAGTAAATAGGTACTGTACTGCAAGGCCCTGTTCACACTACTGTGTTGGCCCAGGGCTGCCTCAGATTTTGGTCTGCAATCCCATTCACATTTGCGGTTTAAGGCGCCTTTTGTGCGTTCACATATGTAACTGAAAAGCACTGGGCCGCCTTAAATCGCGAGTGTGAACAGGGTCTAACTGAGTTTGAGGTGGCTAGCATGCAATAGTAGTAGCGTCCTTCTGATAACAGGAATTTCAACAAGGGACGCAGGGGTGAAATTCATGAACAGACTACGAGAGAGAAAAAAAATCAAAGGGTCACAATGCAGGGACAAATGAGACTGAAGCAAGCACATCACCACCCAGATGTGTGTAGTTTTTTCAATTCAATATCTTTACCTTAAAAGTAAAGGTGGCAAACATGATCATAGCAGTGTAAAAAGCAAACGACTTTCTACTGCTGGCTTGAACAAAAAAAAAAAAAAAGATTAAAATTGTTCACAGAACTACACGTTAATCTTATTTAGTAACAAATGTATTTTGAAAAAACAAAATGAAATTGAGCCACACACCATAACCTTTTTCTTCCCACCCTGTCTGTAGAAAACACCCAGCGCTGGGTGTTTTCTACAGACAGGGTGGGAAGAAAAAGGTTATGGTGTGTGGCTCAATTTCATTTTGTTTTTTCAAAATACATTTGTTACTAAATAAGATTAACGTGTAGTTCTGTGAACAATTCTAAATTCAATGTCACTATAATTGTAGTACACAGTATACAACTCCCTTACAACAAGTGCAATAAAAAACAGCTCATGTTTGAAATGGTACAGTATGTTAAATATATTTCTGTACTTTTTTTTGTATTGCTTTCATATTCTGTATGGCCAAATCTTATCGTACTAAGAAACCTTTTCCCATGTAATGAATGCCTCTAGAATATGTATTAATGGAAAAGCAAGTTACAGCAAGATATTGGTGAGAGGAAGAGATCGCAGGTTTATTTACAAAAGATAACTTGCATACCTAATAGAGATGGTCAGCATTTATGGATGGATGTGATAAGGATGAATGCAAGGTTTCACACACAGTAATGGAACTCCACAGCAGGTGTGGCTAAGTCTTGATTTGTCAACAGTGCAAGCACCTTATCCAAAGGCTATTTTCCCATATATTTGTATTATTGATCATGTAGAATTGCTTTAAAAACACTGAAGCCCTTGCTGAGCTGTACTGCACACAGAAAAATACTAGTACGGCAACACTATACAACATATACTGTAGTAAAAAGACGAGCTTTCTTTAGGTCTGTCTATGATACAGCTCTAAAATATTTCAATGATTGAGAACAAATCTGGTTCATGGACCTTTTTACCAGTATGTTAACATTTTAACACAGTTTCAAAAGGCTACAAATCACTTGTAGCAGTGGAATTGTATAAATAAGATAACAAAAAGGGTATTGGTGTAGCATTTTACTGGAAACACCTGAAGTATTGATATTTTCATCTCAGGTGACACCAAGCAAAAATCCTTAAAACATTATGATCTACTATACATTTAAAAGTCAAGGATCTAATGCAATATATTGCAAGGTCTACATTCTCATCTAAAATGGCTGGCTTGTCGTGAGCTACAGTAACAGAAAACACTTTCCCAGTAATATGGAGGGGGTCCCTTGAGAAGCCATTAGGTTTCCCGTGGTATAGGGACTGCTGTTCAGTGCAAGTCAGAGTAATAAAAATGGAACCTTACAATCATGGTGTGGGTTAAAAGTCCATTTCCTTCTTCAGTAAAGAAAATAATGAGAAACAACATCCCTACAGTATACCCATATGAAGGCATAATACATAACAATATTATCAACAGACTGTATTACGTTTCAAGCAAACTGTCTCTGTGGGGGGTTATGTAAGTCTTGACCTCTACAGCAAAGTATTTCACTGCTTGAATTCCATTAAAAATGATGTTTGTGTTTGTGTCCAAAGCCATTAAGAAAATGTTAAATAACATCCCATTCAACACTGTGCCTACCATTGTAATTTATGTTTGTTTATTTGTTTGTCTAAAAGTCAAGAAGTGCTAGAAAGCCTACACCAATAGGGGCAGGGGAAGCAAGCAGGTCTACTGTGTTACGGCTAACAAATATAAACTATACAAAGAAATTAATTAAGAAAACTCAGAAGCTCTTACCACAGTAGCAATTCAGTGTCCTTGTTGTACAGTACACCAGCATAGTCAACGAAAAACTGAATGATCTGATCAGTTGTCTTTAGAACAAATATGATACCCTCGTTACAGTCTATGTGCAATCCTTACAGAGGTTTGTGCCTCTGTTCTGTAAAACACAGCATACAGTAAATATACGGCTACATACAGTAGGCAGTTCTGGTCTTCTTTTCCAGTGTAAGACCGGGACTTTGCCTAAAAGGGTTTGGTGTTTGGTATTTTTCCACCAGCGTGATTATTCTGAAAGTTATCGTATTCCTGGATGGCATTCTGAACTACCTGTGCAAGTAGATTACTGAATACATGACTAAATAAATATCAGTCATTGTGGATTTTGTTTTTTTTCACATATTTGTTGCTAGAATTCAATTATTTATTAAATTCACAATAAGAACACCAAGGTAAGAAACAGTAAGGAGCTAGCATGTCAAGCAAATAAGGATACAAGGATATAAAAGGAAATGTAAAAATACATTACAAAAAGGCTACTGTAAAAAGTATTGGACAATTAAATGATACTTTCTATAGTCTTTGCCAGTTGCCACATACCATTTTCCCCAACAGTGCAAAGTATTGTAACACACATCCTATTTCTACCCTGTGACAGCACAAGGACTGCCGCTACAATGACAGATACTTATCTTAGCCACATACTCAGCAAGGTAATGTAGCAACTCTGCTCTATTTAAAGATACATGTGTCAGGAAGTGGTATGTAATGTGGTTTACATTTAAATCACTCAATACAATTTCTCTTGGTGCTGTACTACACATTTCTATCTCTTCATGCTGTAAGGCAACTTACTACAATGCAGCACTAATTTTCTGGAAGACAGTCCAGTATCTGGTTTTTAATGTTGTTTACTGTAGCAAAATCATGGTTTGCCTACATTTAAACTAACTGAAGTAAATAAAATAATTCATGCACACGATTGCCGTACCAGCACTGCTGTACAAACTTGTACTTTTAAATAGCTTTTTATGGCCCCCTTTCTTCATACCCCAACAGTCTTGGCAGGTTCCATTTCTACAGCAAAAGTCACAAGAGTTTTTGCCTGTGGCACTTTGCAGCAGCCTACAGTATAGTATGTGAGAGCTAACTAAAAGGCAAAGACTCATAAATCTTTACACAAGAGTGTTATCTCAAACTACTGAACCTTACGGCTAGAGCTGGCAGAGTGGAGAAGTAACAAATTTCTTATCCATACTATATAGAATTTTAACAACAGTGAACACATTCAGAATTAAACACTACAAATACAGTAAATGCTACGTATTCAAAATGGCATTTCCTGCCTGTAAGTATAAGAATAAGAACAGCATAGAATTAATATTGGTACAAGCAAGTTATAAGCATGACATATCTTCATTTTAAAATGCCCTTTTAAAGGGAATCAATCAATCATTCTAAATACTGGCGGGTCTCCTACTGTATGGCAATTTCCTAGCACAGTCAAGACAGCACATACAGTAGGAAGTCTTAATTAAAATTAAAAGCAAATGCTGCACACACCTTAAGGTGCTGGATTAAATCTGAAGATCAATGTAAGAGACCTGTCAAAAAATAATAAAAAAAAAAAACTTTCCTACACCCCATTTACACAAGCCACTTTAAATCCAGCTTTGAGGAGGTTTAGCTCTTTTTTTTGTAGTGTAAATGCAGCCGTCCTAATCCCAACTCTACTATAAACGCATAAGAACATAAGAAAATTTACAAACAAGAGGAGGCCATTCGGTAGCAGCTTCTTGAAGGATCCCAGGGTGTCAGCTTCTACAACATTACTGGGGAGTTGGTTCCAGACCCTCACAATTCTCTGTGTAAAAAAGTGCCTCCTATTTTCTGTTCTGAATGCCCCTTTATCTAAACTCCATTGTGACCCCTGGTCCTTGTTTCTTTTTTCAGGTCGAAAAAGTCGACATTGTCAATACCTTTTAGAATTTTGAATGCTTGAATCAGATCGCCGCGTAGTCTTCTTTGTTCAAGACTGAATAGATTCAATTCTGTTAGCCTGTCTGCATACGACATGCCTTTTAAACCCTGGATAATTCTGGTCGCACTTCTTTGCACTCTTTCTAGAGCAGCAATATCCTTTTTGTAACGAGGTGACCTGAACACAATATTCTAGATGCGGTCTTACTAATGCATTGTAAAGTTAACATTACTTCCCTTGATTTAAATTCAACACTTTTCACAATATATCCAAGCATCTTGTTGGCCTTTTTTATAGCTTCCCCACATTGTCTAGATGAGGACATTTCTGAGTCAACATAAACTCCTAGATCTTTTTCATAGATTCCTTCTTCAATTTCAGTATCTCCCATATGATATTTATAATGCACACTTTTATTGCCTGCGTGCAGTACCTTACACTTTTCTCTATTAAATGTCATTTGCAATGTGTCTACCCAGTTCTGAATGCATTTTGAATGACCTTTGCTGCTGCAGCAGTGTTTGCCACTCCTCCTACTTTTGTGTCGTCTGTAAATTTAACAAGTTTGCTTATTATACCAGAATCTATACCAGCATCTGTCCCCAAGGCCCGTTGTGAGCAACTCCCCCAGTGTCAGCGTCACTCAGCCATCTTCTTGCGAACAGGACGCATAAACACAATGCCGCGGACAAGACAGGCCAGAGCGATCAGAGTCGGTGGTCAGAATATATATATATATTTTTTAAATCATCTACTTTCACACATGCACAGGATCCTGGACATTTCTCTTGGTAACTGCTAATAAGAGTACTCACACGAAAAGTATGTTTGTCAGATAACATGACATGGAAACAGAGTACAAACAAAATAATACAGTTGTGTATATATATATATATATATATATATATATATATATATATATATATATATATATATTCTGACTACACCATTAAATCAAATTGATATTAAAAAATTCAATACGTTAATAAAAAAAATTGGGCTTTACAAGCAAAACATTATGCTTCCAAGTTTGCAGCAAAGAAAAAAACTGCTGATTGGTTACTGGTGAATGCACATTCTCTTTATTGAATTTTCTGTATTAAAATACTTGTCTTAAATTAAAAATGTTATCCTGTGTTAAAAAAAAACAAAAAACTGTTTGATTAATGTTGTTATCTGAGAAAGTAAAATTAATATAAAACCTACTTTAATGCATAGAAGTGCAGGTGCCATGTATACAGATTATACAGACTGAAATTTGTACTCCTGCATGGTCTCTGCTTTTTCTAGGCCCTCCAGTTGTAGTTAATCAGAAAGAAAACACATGTAATACAATATGTTTGTTAGTGATCAAATAAGGGCCATGTTAACTATAAAAAGGATTTAAATAATTTGTAAACTCAGGAAATCACAATGCACATCTGTATTAACTTTTTGTCCTGTGTACAATGCACGCACATACCGGTTCAGAGACAGCTTAGAGTGCTGCACAACTGTAAACGGGTGGCTCAAATAATAAAAAATATTTTAATCTAATCAACCCTAAGCCAGCTCAGGTCTGAGTTTTACCGGAAGTGTAAACACACAAACACACAAACACAGAAAATGTTTAAACTGAAAAAGGTGAGTTTTTGGTTAGTGGGTTTAGCAAGCCAAATGAAAGTCACCAGAGGAGTCTGATACTGTCCTACCGGGACAACACGGAATGTTCATGTTTGGATATTCGTTCATAATTTAAATATTCGTTTGGATAGTCGTTCATTTTCAAAAAGTAATAAAAGCTATTCTATTGCCCAGAATGCAGACAGAGACATCAGGGGCAGGGGGGCGTGTGTGTGTGCCTTTATTTTACAGCAAGACATTACAATATGTAACACATTAAATTAGAAAAACATCCCAGGGGTAAAGTAGGCCTTGCATTACCTCAGTGAATTAACTACAAAACAAAGGAAGCCAAAAAGCAGATCAAGTTAAACGTTGTTTTGTTTACTGCTGAATAAATAGTACAAAATGTTGACACCGCATTTTATTTATTTTTTTCCTTTTTTTTTTATTCCTTACTAATGCCGTTTCTTTGCAGTAAACAGTGGCCATAGACACGTTTTCATAAAGTAATAACAAGAGGTTTACTTGTGCCTTTGTGTGTATCTGAACAAGCAAACGAAAACTGAAATTTAACTTTAAAGATTTAAAATAAAACAAAACGTGAAAATGTCAGTGTAAAATGAAAGGGGGAAAAACTCACTGTTTTGGTTTTCGTTTATTACATTCCACATAACAGTCGCAACAGAAACTGACTGCCTCCCATAGATATCACTATGTGTGTGCACTCGCATAATCTGGTTTGTTTACTTTTTGTTGTATAAAACTTTTAAATTAGAGGCTCAAAAGCTGCTGTGTTGTTGATCATGTTTTATATATTTAATAATGTATATAATTTGTATATATATATATATATATACAAATGATATCTCACATATCACACAGAGCTCTTTTTCATTTGCCATTTTTCAATCTGATGCACAGCTTCTGGTGAGGTGGTAAATAAGTGCTAGGTATTTTTGTAATTTCTAGTGAATATGAACATCTGATTTCTGCATCCGAATACATGTCAAAAAATATTTGTTAGAATATTCGTATATTCGTCCCAGCACTATACTCCCCAATGCTTTTTTCCTGTGTACTTGCTTCAAAATAGGGCTTCTTGCGTTTCAGAGATTAAAAACACATGGGTTAAATGCGTAAAGTTTTAGCATAACTCCAAATGCATGGGACTGCAATCAATTTTACAGAAATATGCTAAGCACTGCAAGCATATACAGTAAAGTACAGTGGTAGTTTTTTTTTTTTTTTTTAATTATATACAGTACCATGGTAGGCTACCTATTACTAAATACAGTATCAGCAGTCAATTGTACAGATTATTTTAAAAGGTCAGTTGTAAATGAATAAAGCAATGCAGTAATAATCAAACAGTAAGGCAGATCAAATTAAACTACATTAATTGGTTAAAAAAAAGCTACCTTGGTGATTTGTTTCCAATACAGAAGGATATAATATTGCAAATCAATTCAAGTAAATGCAGTGTACAAGTACAACACACAGAATAATTCTCTCATTACTGTATTTCACAATACCAAATCCTGTTCAGCTATATCACAAGATGCAAGTAATAAATTTCACATCTTGTTTAGTGATATTGCTGCATTATCTGATGAAATTCTGACAGTTACTTTATAAACCACAGATACAAAGCATAAAGAAAACAATTTATTTTTACCTTTGCGTAATGCACTTAACGCAGGCAGCTGTAAAAGGTATCACTCATGCGAAATGTAATTGTGGTATATTTATCTGAGGAAGGAGGCCAAACTGCCACACCATGACAAAGCTCAAATCTCTTATCAGCTTTGACTGATGGGCTCAGCAGGGAACAACCAACCCTGAACATATGCATATGTGAACAAGAATACGGTTACTGAAAGTGCAACTGAAAATCACATGAAATAGGACAAGGGAGCTCATCAGCCGTTTCCATTTCACAACCAGGACATGATACTGTATTTACATACTGATTAACACAGTAAACATTTTGTAAATAATCCATATATTTTCTGGGGGGAATTTCCGTACAAAACTATCCCACATACAGTACACTATGGAAGGTCCTGATTATCTCAGATCTACTGTACGTTAACAAATTACTTAATTAGCCTTTTGTCAGATTAAACCAAAATGAATATGAAAGGTCTACTGTGTAGTTCTGCAAGTCACTAAACGTTTTCACGATGTAGAGTGAAAAGAAAACAGACAGGCTTGATCAGTGCAAAAGGGCCCAAGTTTTGAACGTGAAACCTTAAAGTAGTAAGTGAAAAACCTTTTTTTTTTTTTTTTTTTTTACATTTGATAATTTCTTCAAAATATATTTTCAATTCATCCTTAAAAAAAGTATTTTATGTATTAAATCAATTACAAAGTATACAACCTTAATTTATACTTGTTATTAACGCAAAAAAAAGTAGTATAGCATCAAATTATTTAACTAATCTACATTCAAAATTAACAATATAATATATAAAACTGTCAAACGATTGTATGGACAACAGGTGGTAATTCAGAATCTGTTTCAATGCTTAGAGATCACAATGTGTCATTCACTTTGACCAATGCTGTGCAAAGCATAAAAACAAAACAAAAAAAAAACATACCCAAATTTAGGAAAAGACTGGTTGGCGGTAACCTACCCAAAACTATTAGTCCAAGATACGAAAACAGTTACCAATTTAAAACAGCTTCAGCACAGGCACCGCTAGACTTCCGATGTGCTGATTGATTGTTAGATGCTCATCACATCTCCATCAGACTGCTGATCAATAACTGTCTGGCACCCATTCAATTCACATTGAAATATTTTCAGAAGCTCTTCTCAACAGCATAAATGTCTCCTGCATATTTTGTAACACAAAATACCCCCACCATGATTTTGACAGCTGGCAGAAAGTCAAAACTAAATAAAGACCTGCTCTGTCACTTGTATTATATTGCTATTTTTGAAGCGAAAACTGAAAACAAAACATTGATGAGACATCAGCTTTGAAATGGAAAAAAAAAAGCTAGCCCATTTTTCACATTACTAAACATAATGCCCATTTACTGAGCTTATGACACACTTGGTTTATTCCTCATTTAAGAGTCTGTGCCAAGAGGCGTGTGACTGACTCATAAATGTTACTGCGTTATAATCACCCTTTTCAGACCCATTAAACAATGGAACACCCTTTTAAAAATAATCTTCTCCACCTTTCTTACACTTACATGTTTGTGATATACAGTACCCCAGCCTTAAGAACAAGATTAGAGCTATCATGAAAAAGATCAGCACCATGACATGCATTATATGTACAAATGTAAAACGGGCAAGCATCTCCATACTGTATATCCCCAGATTCAGAAAGACCGAACCTGTGCAACATGATGTTCTAGCCTAGTTTCATCACTAATATAAAGCGTGACATACTGTATGTGTAGCATGCAGCCCACCAGTTCAACTATATCCCTGTGTGGTCCCCAGCCCGGGGTTGACAAACAGCCAGTATTCAGTAAACAGTTTCTATTTTACTGAACTGCTTTTACAGTATCAACTTGTTTTTATCAAAAAGTACCAACTGCCGTTTACAATGATTAGTCCCGTCCCCCCCCCCCACCACCACGAGAACTACTAATAGACGTAAGGAACTTTGGATCACTACAGCTGGGATTACCCTGGTGCTTCATTAAACTCTTACAGACCTAAACTAGAGTTCCAGGCCAACTTCCAAATACAGACCAGCTCTAATTCTAGGGTAAATTAGCAGACAATACTGTAATATACACGGTAGGTTATGTGTGTATGTATGTATGTATGTATATCTATATATATAAAAAACTATTAATATTGTGAGCAACCAATGTGTAATATGCAGTAAAATCATCAAGTGTTATCTTTCAATCTTAAGATGGAGACAATGAAGGTTGAGTAATTTCTTAACATCACATAACCCAAAATGCATATATCACACAAAAAGGGCACTATTTCATAAACAAGGTTGTTTGTATTTAACATAATAAAATGTATTTGCTCAAAACTACTAAAACATGTGGGTGTACACTGCAGCTACTAAAAAAAGCCCTGCACTACTCACTTTTCCATTGTTTTCTACTGTGCAAACATGAAAAAATGGATATAGTGTAGATGCATTTGTAAATCCTCACCACAAGCAATTCATCATGCTACACATCTGCATCTGTTTACACTACTGTATCCAGTTCACTGCTGTTGTAATAATGTAACTTTGTGTACAACATGTAAATGTTACTGTATGTAAAAAACAGGTATTTAAGAAAATAATTACAGCAGGGTCTCACTATTGTTCATCCTTTGCATAAACATAAATAAAGCTTCATCCAGAATTAAAGAGTTATTGGACCGGCACACGTGTCAACCAATACAGATTCAGTCATACAAGCACAGAACAGCATTTTTCTACTATGAAATACAATCAAATTCACTTTGCATGCATGTCATAAGGAAAACAAAGCAACATTATCCTCAACAGTGTCTAAATTCATATTTAAAATGTTCAGAAACATAATATTCTGTGTGCGCGCAGGACTAAAGTTTCAGACAATCTTTTTCAAACCATGTTACTACAATATTGACTATAAAAGCCTATTAAAATATCCTCTTGATTCAACTTGTTTAGATAACTTCACAAATAAATACACAGCATGAACCACATGCAGACATTTACAACATAAAACTGTTTGCAATAGTATCCTTTTAACACTGAACACAAATCCAATACTCAAACTGATTTATTATGGACAGTATTTATACAGAAAAATAAATGATTAACCATTCAAAAAAGGCAAATTTCAGCAGATAAATTTCCCTAAAGGGCAGCCTTTAGAAACCACAAATCATATTTACATACTACGCAAAAATAACTGCTAACTTTACCTGCATATAAAAGTATCACAAGATGCAACAGCCAGGTTTCGTATATTTTAATAAAAAAAATGTCAAAGTCAAATTCACACCACCATCCTGTAGCTAACAAAACCCTTTACATACAGTACCTGCAGTTTGGAGGCGGATCCAGAGTAATTTCAGCTAGCTCCTTCTGAATTCTATGAGAAAATGAGAAAAAAAGACACTGAGCATTTAAAGTATTTAGGGAATAACACTGCCCTCTACCACCATGCAGTTAAATGCAAGGCAGGCTGTGCCTTCAGTAAAGCTAACATGGCTGCTTCCTCTTTGTTCTCAGAGGCATAACCCAAATCCCTTAACAGGAAAACTTTGCAGCATTTCATTCTCCCTTTCTCTTCACCAAGCAATGCCACTTTCACCACCAGCAGATAGCCCTCATTAAAAGGCTCCTAACAGATCTGCAATTTGCAGGTTATAGTCACTTTTGGCACAAAAGATTTTCTTCTAAAGCTTATATGCAAATGAGACAGAAAGGGAGGGGGTTGTACTGGCATATTTGACAAGGACTTTAAACCAGTACTACAATGCTGTTACTGAAGCATTATTAACAAGATATAGATAACTGAAAAGAAAGTTGTTGTTTTTTTTGTGAAGATTTTAAGTGTTTTCTCTTTCTGACAGATTCTACCATATATATATATATATATATATATATATATATATATATATATATATATTTTTTTTTTTTTTTTTTTTTTTAAGGTATACATTTCTGAATATTCAAGGATGTGTAATTTTAAATCTGTTTATAAGTTCAACTTTTTTCACACATAATCAAATTAATTATAGTACGTTTTGAATATTCTATTTAAATTTTTGGTTAAACTGAAGAGGGCATGGTTCAAGATGTCTTTATTAAACAAATGAGATATTCTTGTGAAATGACAATTTACAAATTCAAGCTATAAGGCTGAAGACATGATTCTTTGAAGCTACTACTTCAATGCAGCAGTTTGTGGCAACACCTGTTCACTGCTCCTGTAATATCATACCTTGTGTTTTGTGAATTAGTTTAACTTTTAGTTTCCAGTTTTATCTATCAGACTGATTAAGCGGATAAAAATGATCCAACGTCTACACAGTAATACTTATTCTTTTTGAAGTACAGCACCAAATGTTTAAAATCTGGCTATTAAAAAGTGTCTGTCAGTTCACATATTTCAGGTGAACTGAGAACACATTTTAATTAAAACAAAAAAATGGAACTTTTCATATAATCTATTTCATTACTAATATTTAGAATAAGCAAATATTGAATTTAAAAGAACTGTTCTTTCATTATTGCTGTGTAGTATGAAACCAAAAAAAAACATATTGACATGGACATAGAGTAAAGGAGAGGCTACTGTAGTTCTGTTTTGTTTCCTTTTACAGTTAAGAAAAGATGGTCAAGTTGAGAGAGTGGAGTGAAAGTTATGGGTTTACTAAATAGGCTTTACCTTTTAGCACTGGTCGACAATTTAGCTGTAGTTTTACTGGACAATTTGGTACTTTTCTTTTGCTGCTGGGCTGCTGTCGGCTGTTTTCTCTCCTCTTGTTCTTCTGGTTCTGGTGCTGGCGGGTCCCTCTGATCCGCATCCGAGCTGCCACTGCTGGTGCTCGGACTTTCATCATCTGATCTTTGTCTGTCACTGGACATTATCCCCCCTGAACAACAGGAAAATAGTTTCTTAACTTTGGAAGGTGATGATCCCTGCACTGAAGACCCCAGTTGATTTTCTTCAATCAGTCTGCTTCAATGTTTCCTGCCCTGCCTGAAAATGCTTAACAATAAACGCTATTTTATGTTATTACTTATACATTGCCTGTGGCTTTATTTGTTCTATGATGAACTTCATAAAACCAAAGAAATGCCCTGAAAGTAAGGAATCATTTGTACTTCAATAGCAGACAGTGCTGGTGATGTGTATGGTGATTTGCTAACCACTGAATGTGTTGTGTCCACCCAGATTTACTGATTTTGAAACTTTAGTATTCTTTTATTTTGTTCGAAAATAGATTGCAGCAATGTTTAGTGTTAAACAGTAACGATGTGCTGCATTTAAAGGCACTTTGCACCTCATTTCGCAAATCTAGGTATACTTCAGTCTAGTGTCTTATTGCAAGGACAAACGACGCAAGTACGTTTGCAAAAGATGATTAGTAAATGTAAATAAACATCCAGTTCGTTGTGTCTAATCACTGTGACTCAAAACTCAACCGTCAATAAATAAAACACCTTGTAAATATTTACTCTAGATACCGTGCATTTGCATCGGTGACAGTAATGTAGTATACTTGCACATGCTAGCAAAACACTGCTAAATCGTTTTGCATTTAGACATTGTTAATTATATTAAGGCTAATGGACTTTTCGACCGAAAGCGCTTACTCTGATATTTAAAAAAAAAAAAAAGAAAAAAAAGAAAAAAACACGGCTATTTTATTTACAGCGCCAGCAACACACACAAAAATAGTCAGACGAGTAGGGAGCTGCAAGGAAAGCATAATTGCACCTTTTCACACAGCAAACGAGGGACAAAATAAAACCTTTTTATGTTTCGCTCACTTTGAGGACAGCACGTAATTTTACCAGCGAATAACAAAATATAACTGAAGTAATTTCCTGCAGACTGGGAGCAAAGTGAAATGTGCAGACCCGAGCTTTAAATCCTTTGTAGGACGAAGAGGTTTGTTATGGTAGGAGGCACTCCAGTATGAGCATGGTGTACCAACTGATGCGTGAAGTCAGTTTCCAGCTACCTCTCTCTATCGTCAGCTGCTAAAAACACTAAGAAAGAACGATCTTTCTCACCCTACTCCGGACTCTTCCTATACCTGAAAGCTTCTTCTTTACCTTTCGTGCGGTCCTGTCCTGATCTGGGGTTGTTAGTAGTAGTAAAAATCCTGTGGAAATGGAGCCGGGAAGACGACAGGCTCCGGCCGAGCTATGAACATTGGAGAATCGGAAGGAGAGGAGGCACTGTAATACAGGCTTGGATGCTGCAGGTGGCGCTGCACGGCGAACGAGTCTCCGGACTCAGAGCAGAGCTGTGTGAGACAGGAGGGGGTGGCTCTTCTACATTACTCCCTCCGTAGGACAATGGGAAAAAGAGCAGACTCAGCCATAAACTGCTGCGCGTTCCTTCAGCACTGGGAACCATGCGCGCACACAAAACATTAAAAACAGGAGGTCACTGGATAGAAACCCGGTCCATACAAATTAAGGCAGATAATGGTAGAGCAGGCTGGCTCTCAAAAGGCAAGTGTTCAGGGAGTTCAGCAGTTCGCGGTATAGTGATTCTAAACTGAGTTAGGTATATGAAACATGGACCCGATCTAAATTTGGATCCTTGTTTTCTTAATATAACTTGGTACGGGTCGTTAATTTTTTTGTTTGTTTAGCTATATATTATTGTCCCCTGAAAAGAACGATTCCCTTCCAAACGGCAGCTGTGTGTCGCTGGATCCGTTCCTTTAGCATCAGTCAATCGAAAAAGTTAAATGTAGTGTACACTTAATGATCAGTAAACGCTGATCGAAGTGAAAACGTTTGCTAATGTATTACGTTTCTACTAGATCTACAATAATGTTGTTACACAATACGTAATAAAAAAAAAAAAACATGACATTACACAACACAGTTGTCAAAGCATCAGAAACCATATGACCAATATTTAATTTTAACATTCGTTCCTGTAATAAACATATATAAAAGTTGTGAAGCTAGCAATGAGCTACCAAAATACTTTACCATAATGACTTTACTCTGTGTATGGAGCCAGCAATTCCATCACTTTCATGTACTGCCCCTCTTTTCTGACTGCTAAGCCCTGACCGCTCTTGGTTGCCCTGTCACGCTGCTTTCTCTGATATGTGTCTCCAGGTTAGCCCATTGTTTCATTACTTCCTCGACTACAATTGAAATAAAAAGTATATGCTTGTTATAACCTATGCTGCACAAAATCCACGTGTTTATGTATGCTAGCAGTTCATAATTTCATGTTTTATAATACATCGCATTCATGCCCAAGTCCTCGGCAATGTCTTTCCATATGTTTTCTTTCTTTTTTTAAAAAAATTCTTGGTAATCTTTGTCGTTTTTATCATAAAGTAATTTTTGTTTGGAGACACAGACAACTAGTTTTTCAATTTTGTTCAGAGAACTGCAAGAATCCACGTGTCTTCGCAGTAGTTTTTCATTGGTCAATGTAATTTTTAACGCCCGTCAAATCGGATCAAATCAAACTTGTTTCGATTCCAAAATTGACGCATAACCGTCGTACGACAATTAAAGACTCAGTGTGCAAGGTGAAATAGCCGAGGTGCATTCAATTAGGTAAACTTTGGCAACGAACTGTGTTAGCTTTGAACAAGGCTAGTTGAAGGGTTTACTGAACATTTCAAATATGCAACACATCCTAAAATCCGAAAGCAAAAGGGCCAGATTAGCTATTTTAAAACTGTAATTCATATTTTTTTCTTTCTAAGTAAACAGACCCTTATCATCATCATCATCATCATCATCATCATAATAATAAATGCATACATATTTTATCAATTTTATTGAAAAATACCCATATTTTATCAATAAGTCACATTATAATATTAAACATACCCTAGTAACTTTTTCGTCTTCTTTTTTTTTTTTGTCATATAAATTAACAAAACTTGTCCATCCCCAGAGTCAAAGAAATGTTGACCCAGCTGTCGCCATTATTGTTTTACGCAAACTACCTCTTCACAGTCTTCGCCTCACTTAGCAAACGTTTGAGGCGAACAGACCACCAACAGAAAAAATTTAAAACTGTTGGCAAACGTTCACGAACGCTCTCTTGGTTGAGCGCACCTCTGAACACTGTTCCGTCTTCCATTTTGAATATCTAATGAGGGTAGAGTAAACAAACCCTCCTGCAGGACTTCTGCTACTGTTTGAACGCGGTAAGTTTCAGTAGTAGTAGTCGATATTTTACCATACTTTTCAATTTTGCAATGGTTTCTTTTGTTAACCACACAATCCGCAATATGCTTACATGACCATGAGTGGAAAAATAACTTTAAAATGTCGTGAAATACGCACAATTAATAAGAAAAGCAATGAAGGCCCTACAAATGTACTCCAAAAAGTAAAATGTATTCGTATTTTGTCTTAACTCAGTAATTACATTATCTAAATTTTAAAAGTAACATAATGAACTTTAAAGTATATTTCCATCCTATTTCATCATATATTTATATGTACCTAGCTGCAAGTTCATTAAATTTCCCTTCTGTGGATTTCTTTTCTAAAAGACAGAAATGCCTTAGTCACGTGCAGCAGCAGACCACATGCTCAACGATTCAAGTGTCATTTCAGACAGATTGACAGGCATGACAGCTTCAGGGTCCAGAGGGACATTTGAACCGTCCTGCTGCACAATCCTCCCGGACTGTCTTTCTCTTTGCCTTAGGCTTACTGTACTGTCTATAGAGAACAAGAAAAATGAATTTGCACACTTGCTAACATGTTCTATCAATTAATTTATTAAACCTAAAACTGGAAATATATAACACAAAACTATTATTTTTTCACCCCTGTAAATTAAAAAAGTATATACTACATTTCAACATATATTGGGATTGACATATACTTATTTCTAGTTTTTCTGTTCTGCCCTCTTCAATACCCAATTACAGAATAAAACTTAAAAGAATGGTACAGACACAAACAGTAACAAAAACCCTGCCTAACCTAGAGGGTCTATTTTAAATGCAAGAGACAAGACATATAATAATAATAATAATAATAATAATAATAATAATAATAATAATAATAACACAATATTCATATTCTACTAATATGCAGAGTCATGTGCATTTAATCATTGATAACGAATCACCCCGCAAAAAAAAAAAAAAAGGTTATTTGTCAATGTAAGGGCCTTAATTAAGTAGAAATACATTGCTGTTATTTATAGTTACAAATGCATGTGGTATAAGACCTTACAAAGGTTAAACCAAACTATAATGGGGTGAAGTTTGTCAAATTCACCATTAAAGACATTGACTTGCTGCTTTGTTTACTCTGCCCTCTCTGTATTTTGCATCATATCCGGCTCGCTGGGCATGCGCATATCGGAACTGTTCAGGTCTATAGGGAATGCACATGATCGTTTTTTTCTTGGGACGCACGTTAAAATCGGATGCATGATTAGATCCAGTGTGCAATGGCCTTTAAGCCTGTGAAAGTTTTTAGAACACTGCCAACTTTCCTCCTCGCTACACTTAAGGCCAATATAATCATTTAGTATCTTCATTCAGCACTCATTAGAAATCTTGTCAAACATTCAAGCTGCTTTATTCCTAATTTTAATATCTAATGGTTTTTGTTTAACTCCTCTCCTTACTTTTGTATTTAAATTTGAGGCCAGTAACATTACAGAAAACAGCGCATATCATTTATCTCGATACGTGCACATGTTAATTAATGTAAATTACAGATTGTAGATAAAACAAAGGTCCATAATGGCTTTGGCGGCACCAGACCAACAAGCCCAATTAGTCTTTTTGTAATGTTAAATAGCATAGATACTGCCTGGCTTAACTGATTCCGACTGTGAACTAAACGACAACTACAATATTTTGTTTATTTTTTCCTTTATTTGGGGGGGACGGGGGACGACGACTAAGATGTCCTTGTCTTTTTATGACGCAGAAGATAATCAAAATCTAAACAGCGTTTTTCATCTTAAATATTTGTTTTTATTGGAAAGGTTGGTTTCCCATTTCATTACTGTAAATGGCAATACAGTTGTCCTGGCTATTGTATTTTTAACCTATATTTTATTTATGAAGAGGGGTGCAGTATAACAGCTGCGAAAATGATTGATGTTTGTTTATTTTATTTTGTTTTTTTTAAAGTCCAATGACATTTTCAAGAATGCACTTTACATTTGAATACTGTACGTAAGAATAGCCAATAACCGTTTTTCAACCAGCTGGAGGCTTTAAGGAATCAATTAGTTTTCTAGCATATGATAAAAGTTAGGTGATATTATGGTGTAGATAAAGTGCCTTTCATATTGTTGGAAAAATTATCTGGAATAATGCGCAAATAATTTCTTAAACACTTGGGATAACAGACCACCTGCATATTCGCCATCCAAAACATTCACATTCATTTAAAGGGCTGGAACTTAATTTTTCCACACACATTACTAAATTTTAAATATGTTGCTATCTGTAATTTACAAATTTATTTACAGTCCAAATGTAACAAAACAAAAGTTAGGTGATATTATAGTGTAGATAAAGTGCCTTTCATATTGTTGGAAAAATTATCTGGAATAATGCGCAAATAATTTCTTAAACACTTGGGATAACAGACCACCTGCATATTCACCATCCAAAACATTCACATTCATTTAAAGGGCTGGAACTTAATTTTTCCACACACATTACTAAATTTTAAATATGTTGCTATCTGTAATTTACAAATTTATTTACAGTCCAAATGTAACAAAACAAATATAATTACAAACAATATATCTTACCTAACTATAAAATACTCACTGGTGGATTCCGTAATACTAAACTAAACTAGAAGTATCTCTCAATGTGTTCAATGTTTGTCATGTTTTATTAGTTTATTTTAGTATTACTACAAGCACCGTACTAACGGTATATCATGTTACAGGGGGTTCGTTATCCTTTTGGCCAGTGATAATAATGTCTTGGCAAAACTGAATATACGTTAAAGGAACAGCGTCAAGCTTCTTGCTCCAATTCAAACTGCACTACCGTGTCAGTTAATTTAAGTATCTACCCACCTAAAGGGTTTATAGTAAAGAATGGCAAATTCTTACCTGAAATTACCTCCCATTTGCTATATATTGTAAATGTGCATTTTCGTAATAAACACGTTGGCAAACATTAATTTGAATTTTGAATCATAGCTGGTGCCATGCTACAGTAGGTTGAACTTGAACAGTTTTCTTTCATAATCCATTGTTTTTGCTGCCTTCGTGAATTTGTTGTGAATGTGAAGTAAGCCATAGCTGATTATTAATCCCGGAATCCTCATGTATTTTGTGTTTTTTGTTGTTTGTTTTTATCTTTACAAAGCCTTGCTCATCCATTAATTATAATTTTCATTCACTCAGATATGTTAATGGTTCAAAACAGCTGCTTGCTACAGGCTGCTCCAACAGCCATAGGTTTCCCATGACTCTCTGACACTATAAGACTGCAATCTGATCTGATTATAGTACCTATTTGCAATACAAGTGGCTTTATAGAAGCATCAATCATTCTCAAGACAACATGCTGCAAGATGTGAAACAGCAGGGTTATTTTATTTGCTTTGCCTTTCTGCTCCTCTTGGTTTTCAAAGCTTTACAAATTACAGTGAAGTCAAGTAGACAAACATTTTACATCCCAATTTACGTTTGAATATTTCTTTGTATAACAGTCATACTTATCTAATAAAAACAAGCTAGTAACATACATCTCCATTGAGAGTTACAATTGTACATACAAAAGGATGCCTCCACACATCCCCTGAAAGTTAGAATTCAATTGGCTGAATTAGCACTGTCAGCATGTGTTAGTTATCCTGTATTCGCACACAGAGACCAAACCGCCCAATGTCAATGAGGCAAAACTATTAACAGTGCAGAGGGAAACCATTGGGACCAGCAAAGCTTGAGAAAATTGTGATATCCAGTTTCTCAGCAAACTGAAGAACATTCTGAAAAGATGTCAGATAGGAAGCTTGCCGTGCACTTGACTGCAATGTACGCAGGATGCAGCTGGAAGACAGAAAAAAATGTTTAATGGGGGTGATGCTACATCAGATTCAAACCATTGCATTTCTTTCAAAATACATTTTAAGAGAACCCGGCTGCTTTCATTTAACCAAATGGATACAGTTTAATATTTTTGCAAATCCTTCAGAACTGAAGTTTGTACACATAAAGTATATGGATAGATCCCACACACTTCAAGCACATGTGTTTTGATTTAAAGTGATTTTAAAATGAGTGACAGAAATGGACTCAGAACTTTTCAGTTTTCAAATTCAGTATTTTTGGTTTGGGTTTAGTACAATTGCATGGACATTGTGTAGTTTGGGCTATTGAAGGCTATATTTTGGGAGTTTTTCCAAAATGCTGTGAATATAGTTCATAATCTAAGAGTCTTAAAACTCCTTGAAACGACAGCTTAGTTTTAGTTCCCTAATGTGATCCATTAACTGATAGCAATAATACCCTCTGCAGCAGGTGTTGTCTCCAAAGACACCAGACTTGTTGTGTCATTAAATTCCTTGCCTTGTTCACAGTTTATTTATATACAGATGCTACAATTTTACTAATTCAAATAATTGTTTGTATTATAAAGATATTTTACCTTCAAATCCCCTTTACAAAGTAATATAAATGTCATACAATTAAATGCAACTATAAAACACAGGTCACAGAGTCTGATAGAAGCCCATTAGAGCTGGAAGCTGATTGGCAGATGGGACTAAATCATTTTCTAATGCACGGTAGGTGACCCCAGAACTTTTCAGAGGGAATATCTAGCTTTAAATAATGTAACAGAAGGAAAGACAAACATTTAAAGGGAGCTAAATAATTCATTTTAAATAACAATCACAGCACTTTTTACCAGCTTCTAATCCCAATAACAATATGGTTTTACACCATTAACTAGTTAACCTCTTACTTTCCCAAACTACTTACCTATATATATACTAATGTATATATATAACACATCAGGGAGGGGGTTAGTATCCTCCCTGAAGAAAACATGTGCGTATGCACATTTTGTTTAATTGTTTTATTGTTTAATTATCACCCGCACCTGATACCCAGGCGCGGGGTATATGAGACGTGCAGCTTGTCTACACATGGCTGCTGAGTAGAAGGAGGCAGAAGGTGCGCTCTGCTTCCGAGCAGTCAAAGTACTGAATTAAAACATATGTGGTTTACAGTGTTTTTATGACAGGTAAACGGCGTAGCCATCCTGCGAGCTAGTCAGGGACCTGCATGAAATGTTTAGTTAGTGCTCAAAACGGAGCTAGGTGTTTTGTTTCGTTTTGTTTATTTATTTTTTGTGTGTATTAAAATTAGCGCGTAAGCGCTTAAAAATCAATTTCTTGTGTCCTGGGTCCTGCTTTTAAAGGGGCAACGAACGACCGTGAGTGCCGGCCGTTTACAATATATATATAGTATGTGTGTTTTTCTTATTCTCTGAAAAGGTAGATGTTAATAGAGTTTAATGGATTGTGATAATTTCTCATTTTGTATTGTTCATTTGACTATAGATGGGCGCCGTATACTCCAAATTTCATAACTGTATGCATGATTTAATAGTGTAATTATATGACATTTGTTTGACTTAATTGCTTCTTTGCATACCGCATATGTAAATGCTGGTTAGAGTAAACTAGTTGCAAATGAGTGATACAGGTACTGTACGTAAACCAGTGTATTTTCTTTAAAGGATGAAATCCTGTGTGTCACTTAAAGAACATTACAAAACCAATCTACAGGAAACTGATGTGCCTTAATGGTTAAAAAAAGCTCATTTTTAATTATGCAGATGCTTAGAGTGGTATCACAATTGAAATATTAATGAGGGTCTAATTATTAAGGAGAAATACGGCAGCAGATATTCATTAATATTTCATGCCACAGCTGGTTGTATGCTTTTTCAGTTTAGCACAGGCTGACGGAATATTCACCACCAGAACAGATCTTTTGTCTATTGCAGAGGTTTCCAGCCTGTGGTCAGAGGATTGCTTTTGTTCTGTGAGTAATTTATGTTTTATCCCTGAATCATCCCCCAATCTGGCAACTACACCTCCTCTTCCCTGCACACCCAAACCGTTAGTGTGCCACACTACACAACAGGTACATCAGGCACATCATCTCAACAAAGAAGCGCTGTGCCTGCCTGTATGCTTCACACTAAGGATTGTGGCATATTTCTCATTCTGGAATGAATGGTAGGTTTTCTTCCCTGAACACAAAACGTCTTCCCATGTCAACATTTCATCATGTAAAAAAAAAAAAATGGAAAAAAGTGTGCAGAGTCACCATGGGACAGCTTTTAGGAAAGCAAATTTATCACAGTTAAATTACATAGCGGTTTGCTTTGTTAATGCTATCCTATCATATTCCCTCATGTGAATGTGTAAGAGTAACATAATCTACAGTTACTGAAGTGAAGAAGTTCTTTATGGAAGACCTTGGTTTACTTGAATGTGGTAGCATACAGAGGCTTTGAAAGCAAGGTCAGTGATGGCACAGTACAAGCATCTTACAATTTAATGTAGCATACCACAAGAGTGGTGGCTTTGTAGTTAACATGATGAAAAGGTGGGTATGTTGTCTAAAAAAAGGAATACTGATTTAACACATCTCTTAAAGGTAGGCCTGCTGAATTATACATCCATTGTATGATAAGTATATTATTATTTTGAATTATTGAAAAATGACTGACTCATTTCAATGCTGATCCAAGGCATATGATTTCCTGCTTTATTTGCGGTTTTCCAAACCAGACGAAGATGTTAATGTATTACGCAGCACTCTGCTTATTCTGAGTCATTTAGAAACTGGTGCATCCAATAATATTGTGCAATGTAAGATATGTAAGTTATAGGTTACTGCTCTTATAATATATTTTGACTCATAGGTAAGGTCCCCTACTGCAATACGTAAGTAGTCATTAAAGCTGACACACTGCACCACTACATGCTTAACAGCGAACATGTCCATATACTAAAAGAATAGATGAGTAATAATAGTTATTTGTACTCAGATTTAGATTGTAGACATGCCTGAAGATATGCTTGCAATACCTGCAATCATTGCAATACCAACATTATGCTTCTATGGAGGAAAATGTGAGATCTACAAATTTACTTTAAATCATGTTAGGCATTAATTATTTTGTTACCTTTAATGGTCTAATACCAAGGTGGATCTTTGACAGATATGTAGATATTAAAGGAAGAATACAACTTTTTTTATTTACTTGACAGTATGTAGATTACAACACAGTTCAATGTATTCCACAAAATCAGTTCCAATTTGAAGACTGTGATGTGCTGAAAGTCAAGAGGAATCCTGCATCCGGTACATTATTGACTTCTGATGAAACGATTTATTTCTCTTTGTCAGTCTACCATAATCGCCCTCACTAATATAATTACCTATACTTAACGATGTGACTGACAGTGTAAACCTTTTGTTCAACTAAATCTAGAAAGCAAACTGCATGAACTACCTTGTTACTGTCATCATATATTTATGTTTCAGATTATTAAATGCTGCTCAGAGCTCAAAGAACAGAGGCATGTGGCATTCACTTGAGCTGAAAAAAGCAGCTGTGATACATTAGTAATCTCAGGAGCAGGTGTCGACTGCACCCACACATACTTCACAAACAGATTGAAGGTACGTGACATGTAATTCCTGGGGGTCACTTTATTCAAATTCCTTCAAATATCCCTCAGGTGGTGCCATTTCAGGGAAGGGTTTAGGGGTTTTTCACTCAGGCCTTTCATGACTGCAGTCTGTTACCAAATCACTTTTGGCTGAGCTTAAAGTGTTTCCATATTACTGATGTTGAGCACTAGAAGATATCAGTACGTCTTCGGAATGCTTTACTGGGTTGGACTTAGTTTTCAGCATTTTTTTGTCCTGGTGTAAGAATTAGAACTTGAATCCCAATGTGCTTGTTCATTTTCTCATTTGTTTTTGTTAGTGCATTTTTTTCTTTGCATGCATTGTATGTTTCTGCAGTAATGTAAGTTGGTACGATGTGTTGCCAATTCATCAGTATGTAATTAACCAGATGTGGCAAAGTGGTTTGCAGTGCGCAGGAGTAGAGGTGATGTGATATGTAACAGAAGACAGACAATGAAGTTCACGGTCCAAACAGATCTTTATTTTGTTTGTAATCCAGGTCGTTCCGACCGTAAATAATCCAAACAAGTATAATTAGACACAACAAAACAAACAAACGCTAAACACACAGTACGTTTTTAGTTCTTCTTTAGCGGTTCACTCGCAACCATAACAAAGGAACAGATTGCTTAGCCACGTCCCCTTTTGTACCATCAGTCACGCCCCCTTGGTTAGCGAGTGCAACCTTTTCTCCTCCAATATGCGGTTGCCACATCGCTTCCCTTCTGGGGCGATGACTTGGTGTACTGTGGCTCCGCCCCCTTTCTAAATGTCCGACTTACACATTTCCCTGGAGTGAATTGTCAGACCATCCTGTCTAGGACACTCTGTTCCCTTTATACAGCACTTCACAGGGAAAAATAATCAGCATTTTGGTGGGCTTTCCCTGCACAGTGGATCATATGATACATGAAGGGCTGCAATGCCACATACCACCGAGTTATCCGGGCATTGCTGTCCTTCATTGCTTAACCACTTGAGTGGGGTGTGGTCTGTGATGAGATCAAATGAATGTCCCAGCAGGTAGTATCGTAAAGAGTGAGTAGCCCATTTAATGGCCAAACACTCCTTTTCGACTATGGAGTAGTTGCACTCCTAGGGGAGCATCTTCTACTCAGTTTACCTTTTGGGACTAGACCGCCCCCCCCGACCAACATCCGAAGTGTCGGTGTGGAGGATGAATTTCTTGTTAAAATCTGGTGTGATGTGGGTGGGGGCCTGGCAAAGTCTCTCTTTGATAGTGTCAAACGCCCCCTGACATTCTGCTGACCATTTAATCAAATTTGGAGCGCTCTTTCTAGTGCGTCTACTAAGGGATTGACCACTGTGGCATACTCGGGGTGAATCTCCGGTAATAACCATCCAACCCTAATAGCGACCTCACCTGGGACTTGGTTTTGGAGATTGTCACGTTCCCATAATAAATCCCAAATATTGAGTTTCTGCTTTGGCAAATACACATTTTCTCAAGTTGGCTGTCAGCCGGGCTACCCTTAGAGACTGAAGGACGGCCATGATCCTAGCCAGATTCTCTCGCCAGGTGGAGCTGTAGATAACCACATCGTCAATATACACTGCTGCATACTCACGATGTGGGTGTAAGACCTGGTCCATCAGTCTCTGAAAGGCAGCGGGCGCACCTTGTAGCCCAAACGGCATGGTTATAAAGTGGAACAAACCATCAGGAGTCGAAAATGCAGTTTTATCTAGAGCTGCAGGTTAAGGGGATCTGTCAGTATCCCTTCGTCAGGTCCAAAGTGGAGATGAACCTAGCCGTTCCCAGTCTGTCGAGAAGTTCGTTGATCCAAGGCATGGGGTAGGCATCAAACTTGGCAATAGCGTTTACCTTACGGAAATCAACACAGAAGCAGTTGGTGCCGTCCTTTTTGGCGACTATCGCAATCAGACTGCATCACTCACTCCTGGAAGGTTCAGTCACCCCAAGTTCGAGCATCGCCTGTACCTCTTTGCTAACGCCACCTCATCGACTTTCTGGGATCCGGTAAGGTCTCACACTGTGACACCTGGAGGAGTGATAATAGCATATTCAACAAGGTTAGTTCTACCGGGCAAGTCAGAAAAAACATCATTGAACTTAATTAACTTACGCAGCTCTCTTTGCTGGAAGTAACTGTTCCCCCATTGGAATGTCTCTGGTGCTAGGGGCCTAAATCATCGTCTACTGTTTCTGGGGCTATAAATAAGGCCTCCCTTGGCTGCCAGGGATTCAGCAAATTAACATGGTACATTTTGCATTCATTTCAGCGATCGTGCTGCTTAATTTCATAATTTACCTTTCCTATAGCCCGAATCACCTCATATGGCCCCTGCCATTTAGCACACAGTTTCGATTCCAACGTGGGAAGGAGCAACAGTACTTTTTGATAAAATATGAACATACAGTCAATGAAAATATATGCATGGAGATATGGCACTCCTAAGAACCTTCTAAATGGAAATAATAACTAACCTACTAAGTTCCCCTTTGTTTTGAAGAACATTTACTTGATGTCTCTTGCTTTAGGAATCATTCTGAATCCCAGTCATTATGAGGTCTAAATGATGTTTTAATGCACAATCTGCTATTTAATCTAATTAGGATTTTAAAGGATCACTGAATATTTGCATAATAATAACTACTGTACCTTAACCAATATGGAGCTCTTTACAAAAACCTTGATTATGCTCAGATCACGAATTCTGGGCATGGTTGCTGTTTTAAGTTGAGCACTATAATGCTGTTGTTTAAATGTGTTTATTCTAATTAGAAGTTAAACTTTTTTTTTTATATGTACCATACGATCCACTAAAGGCAACCTGTTTTTGTAATATAATGTTCGGAAATGTGAAGTTCTAGTGAAAATTGACAAACATTATAAAGTTATATGTGGTAGGTACAGTATATGTAATTTACTGAGAACAATTCTTCTCAAGATACAAAGCTCACAGCTGACATATGTGGGATGTGAGGAACTACAGATGAAAAAAAACAATGAATCCTGCCGAGTTTTTGGAATTTCTGCAATAGCAGGAATGCTGATGGGATGCGGAGAGCCAA
Organism: Acipenser ruthenus; assembly: GCF_902713425.1. Taxonomy (NCBI): domain Eukaryota; kingdom Metazoa; phylum Chordata; class Actinopteri; order Acipenseriformes; family Acipenseridae; genus Acipenser; species Acipenser ruthenus. Next base: position 39,043,342 of record NC_081198.1, on the reverse strand, counting down.
CATCAGATGCAGTGGGCCAGCCTATTTAATCAGCTGGCTGAAAAAATGGCCAGCATGTTGGTGTCCAGCCTGGACATTGCGGTCGCCCCAAAGCTGAACAAAATTACTCTGGAGGACAACCCGGAGGCCTTTTTAGTAACTTTTGAGAGGGTCACAGAGGTTGCTCAATGGCCCAAGGCAGTCTGGGCAGTTAAAATAGACCCATGCTGGGGAAGCCCAAGCGGCTTATCGGACGACGGAGGCATCGAAGGCCAAGGATTATGGGCTGGTCAAGCAGGCCATCCCCCATTGACTCAGGATTACCCTATAAACATTCAGTCTCTGATTCCAAAAATTCCAGATGGAGGAAGGGATGCGCCTGCAAGTGGCTGCGCAAAAGCTCTGCAACCTGTGCCATCGGTGGCTGGAGCCAGAGGACAGCGCCATGTTGGATAAACATACTATAGAGAAACTGGATAGTTTAAAAATTAGCTAGATTTAATAGACTAAGCTAATTTGAAGACAATTTGGGTTTAATATTAAGTGAAGCAGCCAGATGGCAGGGAAGTTTTTAGTGAAATGACACCTTTGGCTAAACATCCTTTCACGGTTTAAATTTAAAAGGAAATAGTCAAAAGGCTTACTTCTTTATTCTTCTCTCCCTCCCTTTTCAACTTTAGATGTATTGCCTTGTGAGTGAAACACCTTAGGGTGTTTTGAAGTTGCATTAACTTAGAAAAGTGGGACCCACATGATCAATGATATTATTGGTTGATAGGAGGCTTGTAAAACTTGCATCCGTATGTAATTGTCTCTTCTGATAGGTTAAGAAGAAAGGGGTAATGTCATATGAGAGGCTATATTATTACAAGCATGTCTATAGATCTTTGATTCTATTATGACTTGTGCTTAAGGAAAATAGAATACCCAGATGCTGCATTGTATCTAATAAAATATCTTTATTGAAATCTACAACGGAGTTCGGAATCACAATAATTTTATACTCACGGATGCACAGAGGAAAAAAGAACATCAACGTTATTAATATATTAATTTCTACACCCTGGGCCACGTGGCTGACCACATCATCACGGAGCAACTGCTGGATGTGATGCTGAGGAGGGTCAGTGCTTGGGTCTGACGGCTTCAACCCAAGACCATTGCGGTACACACGGAGGCGTACCAGAACGAGGAGGTTACCAATCCTGGCCTTTCCCCCAGGGAACCCCGGTGCTGCGCCCCGGTCGGGATTCAAGGTAAATCCCTGTGGGGCTACCAAAAGGTCAGTCCAGGACCCCCCTGGTTGGCCCCCAGATGTGGTAGAGAAAACCTCCCTAACCTACCCATGGCTGGGGGGCGGGACAGTGATAAGCCTCTCTCCCCAATACCTTTGTATGACCCCGTCTGTTTTAGGTTCAATGAACTGGGTCATACGTTCGGAACCTGCCCTCTGATGGTGTGACCTTGGGTGGACAGGACAGATGGCGTTGGCATGTATTCCAGGAACTGGGGGTCGGGGGTCTTCCTATCTAGTGTCGGTACAGGTTGGACAACAGTACCCGCGCGTTAGTGGACTCTGGGTGCGGGCAAACTTTAATTCGACTTGCGCTTCTGGAGGACATGACCTGGTAGTCCAAAGAGCCAGTGGCAATCTCCTGCATTCACGGAGATATCAGGTCTTACCCTATCACTAAAAATAGGATGACGGTGGGTCATTGTACTACCAACATAATCGCAAAGACACAGGTGCAGTGTATCGAGGGCAGGATGGTGAATGATTTGGCCCCAATCTGTTACCCGTATTTCGCTGTAAAAGAACAGCTGTTATATAGTGGCTAGAGTAGCGACAGGGCAGGTGGTGCAGCAGCTATTGGTTCCCCGACCTTTTTGTCCCGATGATATTCCATTTGTGGGGCAACACGGGCACGAAAAGACGGAGGAGAGGGTTCTGGCCAGATTTTATTGGCTGGGATTCTACAGTGATATACGAAAATATGAGGCATCCTGTTCGACGTGTCAAAAAATTGGGGCCATAAATTATAAAATTCAACAGCCAGGAAGGCGACAGAAACACCAAATGTATCAAATAAATTTGTTAAAACCCTGGAGAGAGAGAGAGACCACGTTTTCTCCGCTCTGCTGTCAGAAGAAGACTGGGGCCCCTGTGTGTCCACTTAGCAAATAATGGACAATCTAGTGGGGGACAAGTTAAGTCTGGGGCATAAATTGTAATAAATACATTTGCTGACATTTTTTCATCCAAACCAGGTAGAATAAATTAATCATGAAGCCAGAGGTGAGGATGAGAGAACAAGTGAACCAGAGGAGGGAGACTGTTTGCGCTGAGATGGAGGCAATGTTAGGACTTGGAGTGATTGAACCATCATGGAGCTAGTGGTGCAGTCTGGTGGTGTTGATAACTAAGTCAGACGGAACCAATCGCTTTTGTGTCGACTTTAGAAAGGTGAACTTCCACTCCAAGTTTGATGCATACCTCATGCTGCGGATAGACAACATGTTGGATCAGCTGGGCTCGGCTCGGTTCATATTAAACCTCAATCTGACTAAGGGTTATTGGCAAATGATGTTAACCCCAAATTTACGTGAGAAAACAGCATTCTCCATGCGTCGGGCTTTTCCAGTTTTTTTCCAGTTTTGGCACCAGCGACATTCCAGCGCCTCATGGACAAACTACTACTACCTCACAGGGGGTATGCAGCGACATACATAGATGATGTGGTCATCTATAGTTCATCATGAGCAGTACACCTGCAGAGACTTGCAGCAGTCATGATGTCGATCAGGAAGGCGGGGTTGACAGCAAACCTAGGTACGTGCGCATTTGGAAAAGAGGAGGTGAAATATTTGGGTTATGTTTTGGGTAATGGCAAAATAAAGCCTATTGTAAACTCTAGGATGCTCCAGTACCCAAAACAAAACACCAGGTTAGGTCAGTGTTCGGGCTAGCAAGTTATTATAGATGGTTCATTCCGGACTGCCTCTATAGCAGTTCCCCTCAGTGATCTAACCAAGAAAAATGCCCCAGAAAAAGTAAAATGGACCACTTCTGCATACTTTTTTTATTCATGAAGATGTGGAATAGATACATGAGTGTTCATGGAGTATCCTCATTTTACTGTATCTTGTATGGAGAAAGCTCATTCATGGACAATAGTTTTAACCTTATAAAGCATGGCTCCTAATTTAAGTCATTGGAGAGGTCTGGGCATGGAATCCACAAGATATCATGGTTGAGTGCCTTTAAGCAATAATCCTTAATTAATCCTAAATAAATCAATTATTATTTAGTGTCGCAGTTCATTTTCCACTGACTCAGGCAGAGATGGGTCAACTCACCTGGAGATATCTTCCAAGAAGATTAATCATTTACCATAGTCCCCTGTTGTTTCAGGATCTGGGGACTAGGCTGAACAAGGCTACTGTATATGCTAGTCACATCTGGTTATCATGACAGATGTAGTTCTACCCGAAATTAGTTATTCTTTCATTCTTTCAACTGAAGATTTTACTTAGAAGTATGTTAAGCATTTATTTATTACACATTGTAGTGACAGCCTTCTGCATCTAATTCTCTGTTGTGTGTGTATGATTTTTCTGAGGTACTGTATGCTTCTGATTGCATTTCTAGACCATTAAAAATGTATCAGCATCAGTATACTTTAAGTAAGGACATATGTAATCCCTAACCTTGTAAATATACAGTACAAAGATAGTGTATATGACTAGGCTATTAATACATCCTCTCTTCAACTAAATGTTGTGTTTGTGTATGTGTTACGTGTGGGTGAACCGAAACAGGACTGTTATTATTTCGGGGCTAACCCGTAGACTATAAATAAGCAATACACGCTGCTGTATTGCTTCATTAACATTGTTATTGTTTACTGCTGTTAGCCATCAGGCATTGGATTATACAATTAAACCTTCATTGCACCTGGATTATCGTTGTTTGTCTGATTATTGATCACCTGCACCTGCACACTGTTAACCACTTTGCCACAATGCATTATTTTATAAATATACTACATAACACATTTGGAGATATACAATTTGCCAGTTGCTTTTGAGAACAGTGCTCAAAGGAATTTGGGGTTTTGTGGTTTAATGCCGCTTATGACATTCCAAACACAGTCATTTAAGAGAGACATTATGATCACAGGAAGATCATAGCAGAATGGACAACCCAACAAAGACATTCTCTATTCAATTCTATCAAATAAGAAAGCTATGATTGAATCAACTAATTTGCTTCCTGGCTGTTGTGTGTATTTTTGTAATAATAGTACTTTGCAACCATGCAATTTTCATGCTAGGTTTTAAATATGTAGATATGTGGCAGAGTAGATATGTGGCAGGTTTAGCTTAAACAGAGGTAGACATAGGCCCAGGACTCTGGGAGCAACAGTAGTAGGTTAGTTTATTTGATCCCAAAGTAGTATAGAGAGGGTTTCGTAGTGTAGTAGGTTCCTGAATTGGGACGTCTCTTTTAGCGAGGCTAGCGCTCACCTTGTGTGGCAAACTTTTATTTTTAGCTTTGTTTTGTTTTGTTTATTAAATCCAGCACTAGGATTACCATTGTTGGTACCCTAGTGTTGGGCCTGTGTTGTTTATGAAATCTGTGCGGCGTGTCAACACCCACTGCTCTGTGTCTGATTCAGTATTATTCAGTAACGACCCACTCCGGTAACATCGCCTTGTTACGTTCATATACTGTATAGGCCAATGTCATACAGAAGAGGTACTGCTACTCAGAAGAACACTGGGGACTGCAGAAACCTAGCATAACTTGTGAAGTTGGGTTTTCTGGTTATTGTACACAACACTGCCATCATTACTATTTCACCTGATAGTGTATTTTCTTTCAATGGATTGGCCTTCCTGTAAAAAATTAGCAGACACCACAATTCACACAGAGAAAGAAAGACAATTCAACAGTGAGCATTTTATTACATCTGTCACAAAGACGGCCGGAGTGGGTGGCGTCAGACCAGAAGCAGGAAATAAATAAACAAAGACTTGGAGTTTTGGTGAAGCAGCATTTAATAATTAACACAGAACAGAAAATAAAAGGTTTTAACACAAAACAGGACACGGCACTTGTAGCCAAAATAAACAGACAAACAAAACGAACTAACACTTAACAAACGGTGCACGGAGACAAACAAACACGGTGAGAACAAACACTTTACGTTTTATTTTGCTTTTCTTTCTCCTCTCTCCCGTTCTCCACTCTCGAACACCCAACCCTGAATGAATGAAAATGTGTCTATATATACTGTTGTGCTGGGATTCAATTACTAATTAATTATTCACTTGAATCCCAGCACGTGAATTAATTCTGTGCAACCCCGTGCTCACATATTACATTTAACCAGCATCTGAAGTGATTTGTGCCCTCCTCGTGCCTAAATACAAATCTACATTTTTAAATACACGTGAAACACAGACCCGTTTATATCCCGTGTACCAATGACTATACACCAACATTAACACACACACACAACATACAACACATAATATACACACAGGGGCGGGGCACATTGCCACACATCTCAGATTTTGATTCCACTAGTAATGAGGTAGAAATAATGAAACACTAATGTGGGCTAATAATTGTGTAGCCACAACCAGGCAAGCAGATGTTCTGTCATGCTTTCGATATGACATCATGTTCAGTTCAGGAATCCAAAATTACTTTATATGCAGTGCCCACCTCCGCAAGCAAACTGTGGTATCAAATCATTACTAGTACTAAATGTAATAAGCAGCTTTAAAAATAAAGACCGCATTGGCAGTTAAGTCTATACTGATAATGATTTTTCTATTTGAATTCTTGTTTAGAATTAGATTTCTTCCGACACCTGCAAATCAGGCTCCTTGCCCAAATCCCTGTACACAATACCTGCTGCTGTGCGTTTTGACATCTATAACCATCTATTAAAAAGCCTCATACCATGCATGACACAAATTGTATTGTGTACAATGTTCTGTGCTGGGAAGCAGCTCTTCATAAAGAATAATTAAAGTCTGACACAAAGTTATTAGCCTTTAACCAGGAGGGAGTACTGTAGTATTGTATCCACAAACAGAAAGCAAAATAACTAAAGGCTTGTTGTTGGTTGATGATAGAGGTCACAAACTGAATCAGTAAAGATCTGTGGAAAATTCAGTAAAAACCTGCTGCAGTCAGTATCAGGCTGGGATGCTATTGTTTTGTTTTACCATCTTATCGCATGCCTCACGGGGAACCCCTATTGAGACAGACAAGTCATCTTCAGATTAAGAAACCCTCATCATTTTACAACTGCATTCACTCTTCTGTAACAGGTACAAATGGGCTGTGACGAATTTCAGGCAGCTTAGCTTACCCTCATTATCACTCCTAACTAGTTAAGGTTGCTATTATCCTTCTGCTGACCCTTTAATCAAAAAAATGCATGCAATTTTGTTGTAATGGTTTTATAGTTGTTTTTATATGGAACCATAGATGCCACTTCATGTGAAACATAAGCCCCTCTCCAAATTAATGGTAAGTGTTGATATCGATTTTAAATAAATGTTGTATGGAGAAAGTACCCCAACCATCTCACATTAACCATGCACAAAACACATGTTTTCAATAGAGATGAAAAGGTATACATTTTTATTGTAATAGCTAATGTAGAAGATACACACATTTATTGATTATTAGGCCAATGTGCATTATTTGTTCCAAATCCATTGTGTTTACATTGCTGGTAATGAAGTGGTCTTTGAATTGTTCTGCTGTGTTTTCTTCAGTAGATTCTCACTAATCCGACCCAGTTGGACCAGACCTTCTTCAGGATAGTAATTTGATTAGAATGTTGATCTCTGTACCACTCTCATGTTTTGTTACTTATATTTTATTAAAAATCTACAAATAACTATTTTTAAAAAAGTAGACAGCTGTAAACGATTTATATACTCGTCAAATAATAATGCTGAAGTTTTGTTTCCAGCTGCTATCAGCATGCATTTCATTGTTACAGCATAGTTCAGAGTATAGGTCTATTCAGACCAGCAGGGTTTGGATTAGCGGTTTAATAATATTATCCCAATGGTAAGTTTTCTTTAAGGATAGCCTTTGGAAACAGCAATACAGTGCCATAAGAAAAGAGCAAATTATCATGATGAATGCTCCAACACCATTTTCTGACAACTGACTTTTAATAATGAGTTATTTAAAAAAAGTCATCACCGTGTCCATTTTTTTTTTTAACTGGGTGCTGTACATTTCATCGTATGGTATCTAGGTATCTCATTCACATCATCTCTCCAGTTCAGCTTTATGCATTGCTCAGTGGCTCATATTTTTTGCTGAAATAATTAATGCAGGATTTTCTTTCCCTCTCTCTATAATCTGCTCACATTTCCTTCTACAAATGTTGTGTTATGGCCCTGTAAACAAACAGTTCAACTGCCACATCATTGCAAACAGTTACAATAACATGCGCTGTTGTCACTGAGATTCAGCACACTGCCAGGGATTGTGCTAGCCTGGGTCTCTGGAGAGACAGACAGGCTTTTATTAGGTGGATTACTTGACAGACTGTCACTGCAAAACCTACAGGAGCTAGAGAGGCTCACTAGAGAGGGACATATAGTATCCACTGATCAGATGTTCTCTCACCATGAAAAGGTAACTGAATTTTAAGGATGGATATCTTTTTTTTCTGTGTTGTAACTTTACACTTTAAATTTATTAGCAGTGCATTCACAAGATTACCTTTCTTGGGAAGGAAAAAGTATCAAAATATATGATTTTTTTTTCTTTTCTTTTTTTTTTTAAATGGGGTCAAGTAACTTTTTAAACGTAAATTATACACCAATGGATAATGTAGTACACTTTCTTTCTTCATAAAAGGCCTATCCATTGACGACTGCTAAAGCCTTCCGTATGAAGTGCAGTGATGACTGCGGTACTGAGGTATGACTTTTTGCCATGGCTTGCTCTGAAGTTACAAAATCTATGTAAAATTCATGCTTATATAGCTTAAATCTACTCGTGACCACTTCTGATTTTCACCTTTTGATTACTTCTAATTGAGCAACACATGTGAAGATTTGTGACATCTTTTTGAAAATTGTGTGTTTTTATGTTAGATTTCGGAATGTCACATGGAAAACTACAAAGCAGTATGCAATTTAACATGTTATTGTAACATTATTTTTTCATTCGGCTTTATGAAGGAAAATTAGATGATTCTAGGGTGATGTAAAACTTTTGGCCATAGCTGTAGTAGTTAGCAGATAGACATATAAACCAAAGATAAAATAATCCAAGGCATTGACTGTTTCCCAAATATCTTCTTGCATATACCACATCACATTTAAACTCAGTAGTATCCACACAGCTCGAAGTAGATTATAAATCAGTAAAATGACAGGGAAAAAGGATTTCTTATCTCTTATAGCTGATGAATAGCTGCATCCATCAATGGCTTGGATACTGAGGCCACCAACAAGTTGCTCACAATCCTATCTTTTATCAAGAGGATTGCAAATCATCTTTTACAATTTCATTTCAGAAGGCATTGATAGCTACAAGCATTTTCCCAATGGGAATACAAATGCAATTCCCCCTTTGTGTTTTATGTATAAATCTGCTCTAAAGGATTTTTTAAAGTGGTTTAAGAATGTTCTGTTCTTTCCATTATCTAAGAAATGCATGAGATTAAAATATACATATTTCATTTTATGTTTAGTTTAGTTTGAAATATCAACCATTTTATCATGCTGATGTTCAATACAGTTCAGGGGCTCTAATGGATAAATATATTCAAATATAATTTAATTATAGTGCCTGTAAGACAGCAACAACTGCTGGGACAGATGAAAAACTGCAGAAAGACTGAGGGTCAGGCATTTGTTACCTATTTAGCTACAATTATTCTGCACAATTATTCTGCAATGTAATTGTCAACTGTCGACTGAAATAAAAACGTAATTCTCTAAGTCAGTCAAAATGGTCAATTTAATGTTCCTTTACTGTAAGATTCTAAACTCAACCAAAGCCTATAGCTGTAAATCAATCAACCAGATTTATAGGTGTCCAGTAGGAAGTGAGTAAATATTTCTTCCAATTCCCAACTCATTATTGGTCATCAGAATACGTATTTCCTTTTTGTAACCAGATTTAAAGAGTGATAACCATGATGTTAAAATATTTTACTTACTGTAGGCTATTAATATATTAATCAACTTTCTCACTGCAACATTATCACCGCTGTCTTCTCCGGTCAATTTAATATTTTCTGTCATGCAGTTGCTCTATAAAAGGAGAATTCTCAGACAAATTAATCAGTAAAATATACAACCTTAAAAAGTATAATCTGAAGTATTTTAACTGATCCATCTTTCAACACCCTACAATCAGTTTACAGTATGTTCCTTTCACATTATTTATTTATTTAAGAGCTACCTCTTCAAATAATGCTATCCTTTAAGCTTTTGTTACTTTATACTGGTAGACGTAGTCTTGTTAAACACAAGTTTTTTTTTTTTTTTCCAGTGTGGAAATTAGATTTTTTAAAGTGATACTGTTGTTAAATAACAACTAGACTATATAGTCATTTTTTGTACAGTCTTTACAGCCAGGTTTCTACTGTATGTGTCAGTGGATGATAATGTTTCAACAGCTGATCAGCAGAAACCATTAGGATTTAGAGCAGCAGGCTCCAATTTTAACACATACTAAAATTTAAATGATGCCAGGAAATTGGTTACGGTTCAGAAATCACTGAAGGAATATAGTTCTCTGTTGTGGAGAACCTTCCTCTGTCAAAGGATCTTCAATGCAATGCAGCAGCACTAAATGGGAATGCAGTGGTCTGTGTTATTCGAAAGCAAAGTGGTTGTAGTAGTGTGATCCATTTGTTGAGTGATATGTTTTGTCATACTAATGGTACATGGTTTAAAGCAACACTGTTGTTCCATATCAGCATGGGTATGCAATATTTGTTCCACATTCATTGTGCTTTCATTGCTGGCGATGCCTGTGGTCTGCTAATAGCTGGGTTAGGTTTCATGTAATGTATTATGCTGCTATTATAATAGTATCCCAAACGTGTTTTTCAAGGTAGAACATTTTCTTTCATTCTCATTATTATGTACATTCCAATTACCAGTTAAGTGAAAGGGAGCAATGATGTGAATTCTGTAAAGATTTCCAATGTGCACAATCTTCCACCTCCACAATTCTTGCACAATCAATAACAACGACAATCATTAATTATTGATTAGCAACTTGTAAAGGGAAAAATAGACAACAAAGCTAATACCAGAGTTTGAGTGTGCCTCTAAGGGGTCTCTGAAGACAGAATAGCAGGCAAACAGGTGAGGTCAGTTGTAATGGGGTCCAAGCTTGCAGGCAAAATTAAATAAAGCAGGAGAGCTGCTTTATACATAGATGTGTGATTTTGATTATGAAATGCCATTCTATTTATTTGAATAGTACTAAAAGCAGGTCTTTTTTTAAACTGAAAACAACATTTGATTTCTGCTGACACACATCTTGTGGTTGAGTTAATTTACTTATGCTAGACCAAACAACTGAAGACTATGAATCCTAACTAATGCTACACAATATTATTATTATTATTATTATTATTATTATTATTATTATTATTATTATTATTAGCAAAGAGTGTTAATAATAGCTTGTAAATAATTTCACACAGAGCTGCTCTAAAGACAATTAACCTTAATTACTGTGTACTAAAAGAAAATAACCGATGCTGGAAAAGTGATTCCGTGTGTCAGCTCACTGAACTCCAGTTTGTGCCCCCAGGGTTCCTGTGATGAGATCTTGTTGTGCTTCTACATCTCTATTGTGCTGCTTTTGCAGGCTCCTTCTCTGAATAAACCCTTATATGAAATTGCATTGGAACATTACAATACCAATGTATTAGCCCAAAGAAAGCTTATCAGAGCCATTAGCAAACCATAGCTTTACCAGCAGTGGGAAACACAATAGATTTGGAGCAAAATTCCAGTGTTCATGCTGTGGTATACAGTAGTTATGATGTAGCTGCAATGTATGTCAATGATTTATCATTGTGCATAGGTTCATTGAAATACCATTGGTGTTCTCCCGAGTGGCGCACCCGGTAAAGGCGCTCCACGTGGAATGCAGGATGCGCCCTATAACCTGGAGGTCATCGGTTCGAGTCCAGGCTATTCCGCTGCCAACTGTGGACGTGAGTTCCCAGGGGGCGGCGCACAGTTGGCCAAGCGTTGCCCAGGGGGTGGTGGGCTTAGGTCGGCCATGGTGTCCTCAGCTCACCGCACACCAGCGACCCCAGTAGACTGGACTGGTGCCTGCAGGCTTGCCTGTAAGCTGCCAGAGCTGTGTTGTCCTCCGACACTGTAGCTCTGGGTTGCCTGCAGATGGCACATGCTTCGGAGGACAGTGTGTGTTCGTCTTCACCACTCCCGAGTCACCGCAGGGGTGGTAGAGGTGAGCTGAACCTAAAATACAATTGGATATTCCAAATTGGGAGAAAAACGGGGTAAAATCAATTGGCGACTACTACATTTAAAAACTATTTTTTTTTACATAAATGGCTCATATCCACTGTCAGAGATATTGGCTTTCATAGTATTGGAGCACAAAGGACCCTGTTTTTATGATCCTGTGGCTGTATTTACACCCTATTTTCTAGATACATTAATTAGACACAAATACATTTTGAGGTGCATCATTAAGCAATATTGAAAACTGTTCAGATAGTATTTTCTTCAGTTTACAGCTTGTAATACTTTCTTACTTAAATTCTGTCTATAATCAGTCATCACATTGGTTCAGCCTTCTCATAACAACAAGATTCCTGTCCTTGATTAGAAATGCACCAGTCAGATGTGCTGATATAATTTAAGGACAGTTATAGCATCACTAGATCCATGTTGTTCACTATAGAGGCTTGTTATGTAAAGGGACATATTTTAAAAAGAGATGGTTCATTCAGGTGAACAAATGTAATCGCTATAAATCACATTTAATGGTTATATAGTGCTGCAAAACAGGATCTATAGCACATTTGTTATTTAGGTCAGGCCTGAGGCACTTTCCTTTATATCAGATCAAGCCTCACACAGCTAGTGGCTAATCATGAAATAGCCTCCTTACAGGTGAAGACCTGTGAAGTATGAGTTTAACTAATACAGTACCTCCATTAAACCTTCTTTAAAAATTCATGTTTTAATGTGATGCTGTAATCAAACAGTATTATTATTATTATTATTATTATTATTATTATTATTATTATTATTATTATTATTATTATTATTATTATTATTAAATCTAAACACTGTTTAGATAGCCTAAATGCATTGTAATTTTTCAGATTGATACAACCTATCCCTGTCCTTGCAGTGAGTAGATCACAAGGTCACTTTATGACCTACTGACCAAAATTTTGTGTGCCTCTGCCTCTGAAAATATAAAAACAAAATGTCTCCTCTTTGATTGTGTAACATAACCTTGATGGAGTGATATAAATATTTTATTTAGAAACTGGGAATAATAACCTCAGACTGAGGTTTAATTTCCATTCAGTTCCTAGTATATTTCTGTGCCAGTGGTTGTTCTGGTAATCACCAGTCACATTTACAGTACTGGGTATTCATTTTACAGCAGAGAAATTGGATGCTCCTGTAAGTTGTAGTGATTACAGTGGCTTAGAAATCACCAGTCATTGCTTCTTGACAATAGTAAATATAAAGATACACAAAAGGAATGTGTAACACTGTCTTTTGTGATTAGCTAATGTGTTTTGTACCTACTTTATTGGCAGGCTCACAAGAGGAGGAAAAGAGCTATTCCAGAGCAGCTCTGTGTTAGCATGGATAGCATTATGTTTCAGAGACAGGAAATTAATGGGGTAGGGTTTACAGGGGAGGTTTGTCATCACTGTGTCAGAAAGGTAAGCTCATTTGAAACTGAAAGAACGTTTTGGGGGAACAACACACCAAAACATACTCAGACATGTTATCCTTCTGTCTTGGCTATTTTGCTGTTCTACGGTGACAATCATACTTTCCAGAGGATGTGCATGAGTTATGAAATTACCAGGGTTGTTAATGCTTCACCTCGCGACTCACAACACACCCGATGAGTGCGGCCATTTTATAACTACTGCGCATCCAGTCATGTGTTACTGCTTACTTATGTAAAATCCATCAAAAAAAAAAAAAAAACAGAGAGAACACAGCCAGGAAAGTTATGCCTTCTACCAAAATTACAAGTTGGAGTAAATAAGGTCAATGTCAGCTTATCAAATTCCATTTTACGTGGATGCTTCACTTTCCAATGTGGATTAATAAAACAGTAGTTACAGTTTCTATCCATGACAAAGGTAGTTAAGGTGAACGGTAAACATGTCGCTGAAGTAGCTGAAGTTCTGGCCTCCTGCATGTGGGTTCAAGTGAATGAACCTGGAACAATAAAGGTTTCCAGATACAAGATTTCTGATAAGTGGGACCTCACTGCAGTTCATTTGTTCCTTATATAGCAGAACAAACTAACAGGGTGAAGGTTTTGTTGTACAGTACTTTGGGTAGCTTCAAATAAATTGCTTAGAGAAAATGAAGACATGCATTTAAATGCCTTGAGTAATGAATTGCTTACAAAATTAAACTGCTTCAGAAGAAATATGCTCAGGCTTTGCTGTGTATACCCATTCAATATATATATTTTTTAATGTAAGCAAATTTTTTATATATAATTATTCACATGCTCTGGGTTATTAATCAACTTTGGAATGTATCCAAGCACAATCCAAGCAAAATACAAGCACACCCTTGCATGGGACTTGTCTTAAGCACAAACACAAACCTTTCCCTTTTAGTTGTTTTGTAGTTGAAGGGCCTCATTTACTAAGGGCACTGATTTTAGATTTAGCTTGTGCGTTAAATAGTGAGCCTAACACGCTTTAAATTTACTAACAGAAACGGTACTAATCTATCATGTGCGCTAAATATATGGGAGAAAGTTCAGACAAATAAATAATAAGCAGATGCTCCACTATGTATATAAGTTATTTCTATATTGTTTATACAATGTTATTTTGTCTCAAATATACTATAAAAAAAATCAAAATAATAATTATTGTACTTGAGAAGGCAAAATATGCTTTGATTGTTTTTGTTGAGAAACGCTACGCTCATTACATATGTTGGCTATGTGAGCCTAATTATTCTTCAAAAAAAATGTTCCTTTCCTCTTTTAATGAATCTACAATAAATGTAATGTTGTGCAATCGTATATTTTATGTTCTTATTATTGTACTTACACAAGAAATGTTAACTGATAGATATCCTCGCTTATCTTCCCTGCCCTGTATTACCACCCAGCAGAGCAGGCTCTGTAACAGCATTATAAAACATTTTAAAATGTTCATCCTTTTCCAGTTAGAAGCACTGAACATTTCAGCTAGAGGCAATATTTGCCATTTAAAGAATGATTTCAATTTCCAGACAGTTCACTTAAGCAAGGAGGACTACTGCCTTTATTTGCACTCTGTTTTGATTTCAAGTGACAATAGGGAACTGGTTGGACAGAGCCCAGAAGTGAAAACCAAAAATCATAAACTTTGTATTTAAATTAAATGGTCTTGCTTGAGTTAACGAGTGTAACACTTCCACATTACTCTGTAACCCAATCTACACACATTTTTTACGGGAGTACGTACACTGTACTTTGTTGTCTATGGTACATCATGTTTGACAAAAAGAAGTACAGTAATTTTATTCAATAAAATAATTGTGACCTGCAGAAATTCAAGACATTTAAATGTCCAATTATATCTGGAAATTGAGACTCATGATACTTTAACATGGTAGATTTGCAATCCAATTTAGCATCACACTGTATCCTCCTAATGCAGAGGATTTCATGTTTTCATAGCATTGACTCAATTAGACATGCCTTGTGACATGTAATGTGAATATGATTGGATATAGGTCTAATGCCTTTGTCTAGAAATTCTGATGGGTTAGCTGAGGATATTTTTGCTCTTACCGTTGAATCACAGTTAACTTCAAGTCAAAGGGTCTAAGCAAACCTCACATTCATTTAGGTGCCAAATGACAGCTTTCTGAAATGCTGCACCATTGTTTATACTTTTAAGAGCACTGCCTTTCGGTGGGGATTTGACTGCCAGAGGGGGAGATTAGATGCCCTATGAGATATATCTTAGAACTGAATCAAAGAAGAGCTCATTTGGAAACAGAGAGCTGCAAGTAGGATTGTTTTGTTCTACACATGGGAGATCAGAAAAAGAAACCCTTACGACATATAGCCATCCTTCAGCATCACAAACAGCCTACTGTACATGGATTAGGATTCAAAATGATTAACCCACGTGCAGCAGTCTTATAAGTAGCCAATTGCTGAAAGTACAGATGGGGCAGTCCAAAGAGAAATTTCTGCCAGATGCTTGGTTGTTGCTGTATCTCATATTTGTAGTCTTGTAATGACTTGAAACTTGGAAGGTTTAACCACCAATTGGCAATCTGTTAAACTTGACTGACCTCTTATGCAATATAGCAGGTTGGAAATCATCTAGGAGTGTTTTCTTGATATTTTTGCTCAAAACATGAAATTAATTTCATACAAAATGTATTGAGCGATGACTTTTCATCTAAAGGTGTGCAGATAAGATTCTGGGGTTGATGTGTTCAAAGGTGACTGACTGATGATCATCTTTGTCTTTTTATTTGGCAGGTAGATTCATAATTTTGAACCCTACTGTATGTTATACAAAAGCATACACTTAAGTTTTTCCTTTCCTTAACCTACTGAAAAACATCACTGTGTGTACCAAAGTGATGTGTGGATTTATATCTTTAGATACTCTGCTATAATAAATTCAATGAAATCAGATGAAAACTGGACAAACAGCCAGCAGGAAATCCATTATATAATTTAGGTTTTTTACTTTGACCACAGTACAGAAAATATGTGTTAGAAAAAATACACTTATCTGTGGAATGTAAAAGTCTGTTAAAATATGAACTGATCTCATTCTGCTTATCTTGCTGATACAGTGGCAGTGCTGCAATAGTTATTGCTGATGCCCTTTCCCTCTTTATGATCTGGTGTAAGGAATACCCAATACTTATGTTAGAGTAATATGAGACCTGTAATTATGAACTCACATGATGCATGCAGTGCTCCAGTAGGGATATACAGTGACCTCTGCACTGCGGTATAATTGCCCTGGACACTAGCCAATCATTCAACACAAATTAAGCAGCTGGGCTAGAGATTAATGTTTGAATGATATGTCACCCTTCATTAAGATTTAGAACCAGGCCCTTGAGGTACAAGACAAAAACAAGCACATTTCGCTGTGGTCTGTTTGGTAACCAGAGAGGTGGGTGTCCAGCATAGGAGAAAAGGGCAAATGTGGAGACGAAAACCAATACGCTGAGTGTAGACAAGAATGTCTATTTAGAACCAGACTGATTATTTTGATTCACTTAATTAAATCTTTCCATCCAATTTGTTTTCCACAATATTTTAAAGAGTAGCTAGTTTTATTTTGTGGAGTTTACAGTCATTCTGAGTGGTTCTGAGTTATGTTGCTCCAATGTTATATTTTTCTAGAAATGCAACTTTACTTGAGCTGCTTTGAGCTTTCAATGCTGCCAACCCATTATACATTTATATACAGTTGTTGAGCTTTGCAGAGTTGAAATGTTGCGCTGTCACATTTATTTGAATGGAACGAGAAAGGCTGTTCAGTCTTGGCACTTAGGATTCTCCAGAAAAGCTCAAAGTAGCTCAAAGCCAAAAGTATGCATACATTTTATTTAATGTAAAATTATAAAATAATACATACATTTCATCCAAGAATCAGAGGTGGCAGAGGGTACAAGAAGAAGAAATTAGACAAAAGGTAAGTGACATTTCATTCCAGTTACAATTGAAGTAATTATTGGCTTTGAGCAGAGTTTTAGAAACCTTTACAGTGTACTTACTATTGTCACCTTTGCAGTATACTGCACATCTTTTCCAACACAATTGCAATTTTTATTTTTTATTTTCATGCTTCTGGGTTTTTAATCAACTAGGAAGCCCTTAAATAATATTATGGTTTGTTTATGTCTACTGTAGTTTTTTTTGTGCTTTGTTGCAGAAATGGAGAACATGTTTAGAAAATTGGACACATAGTCTTGTGAAACATTTTCTTCTTTTTGAATTACTAAGCATTTTTTAAATAATTGGCTCATAAGAAAAAAAAAAGGATCCAGGAGTAATTCTACATAAACACATTGTAGCACATCATGTCTTGTCACGCAAAGCATCTATCAAACAAGCTGAATTCAAGTGGATTAAATGCACTCATCAGAACAGGGAGATTGTGAAAACTCAGAAAGCTTATTTTCAGATTATACTAAAGCCTCAAAAGTTCACTCTAGGAAGCAATAACTCATATATCTATGAGATACTTCATTGTCACAATTGATCGACCTAAAAAAAAAATGAAAAAAAAACACATTCACATTACATGCCATATTAATTATCCTGAAACTAAGATAATACTATAATTTGAAGGTTAGCCTAAAACCCTGTCTCCCGCCCAGTACAATTATAATTATAAGCAGTAGATTAGAATTAGCCAAGGAACTAAAAATTTACCGTGAATCCAACAGGGATGTGGAATTAAAGATCACTCCAGTTAACTATTTGCAAGTAAAGTCATTAGTGTCTAAATCTTAATTGAACATATAATACATACAATAGTATTATTGAAACCTATAAATGTAAATGTTTAAACTCATTCCAAGTCTGCAAGCGTACAGTATGTATGTCCTGTTTTTAGTGTTTCCAAACTGTCATAAATATTATTTCTGCAGACATGTGTTTAATGTCATCAATTTATGTTCTAGCAGAGGTTGTACAATAAGTCGTGACACCATCATTTGTGTTGCACTTCCCTCAGCGGTAGAACCATTCCTTGTGCTCCAACATTTATGTAATGCAAATGTAAGGTGCTTTGTGTCCAGTGTCTGGATGGATGGATTTAATGTTCTGAATGTCTACATCACTTTCAGTTATACAGGCCACATCTACATCAGGAGGCGGTGTGGTCCAGAGGTTAAAGAAAAGGGCTTGTAACCAGGAGGTCCCCGGTGCAAATCCTGGCTCACTCACTGACTCATTGTGTGACCCTGAGCAAGTCACTTAACCTCCTTGTGTTCCGTCTTTCGGGTGAGACGTTGTTGGAAGTGACTCTGCAGCTGATGCATAGTTCACACACCCTAGTCTCTGTAAGTTGCCTTAGCTAAAAGCGTCTGGTAAATAAATAATAATAATAATAATAATAATAATAATAATAATAATAATAATAATAATAATAATAATAATTGATTTGCTCTACTGTACCTCCAGCCTTACAAATTAAATGATTTAATTTATTAGTTTCCCAATTAATGTTTAACTACCATTTCAGATTAGTCTGGATTCAGTTACAAACAGTTAAACTGTTTGGTTTACACCTTCTTCAGGGTTAGGCAAGGAATTAGAGGCTATATGTATAACAAAAGAATCAATCCTGAGGGCAGTGCTAAAATCTCACAGGTGTTTCTAATTGTTCGCCCACCCCTTCTAAGTGTAGTGTTTATTCAGATGTTGGTTGACACTTGAGTCAGAAGTGAGGGCTAGCAGCTTGTCATCTGACGTCCCAGCGTCAGTCTGCTGAAGGATGGAGCTGAAAAGACGCCTCTGCTCGGCAGGAGGCTTTAGAAACAACAGTTGATGAAGGGTACCGTGCAACCTCAGGCCTCAGACAGAGGGAGCAAGTGAGAGCAGCTGCTGAACCTGCAAACATCTTTCTGTTCCTGCTCAGAGACTGGGTAATGTGAGCAGACAGTAATTGTTGCAGTTGATGGGATTAAGCTAATTTATTTAGCTGACCTCTGCTTGAGTGAAGCTGTGGCTGAGAAGGCTTTTCCAGCCTCCCCTGTAACTGACATTATTTCTGAAAAAAGTGACATATTGAGCCATTTAGGACTGTACTGATATTTTCGTGGGCCCCAAGTTGAAACATTTTATTTGTTAGAAATCGGGCCATACATAGGCTGTATTTTCACCCAAACATATATTAAGCCATCTACTGTTTATAAATATCAGGCCTAGCTCTTTATAAAAAAAATAATTTTTGACATCAGGAATAAAATGCTTTGTACATGTCTGGTGTGACCTGGTCCTGGATCTTGCATGAAAACAATTTCCATGGAGTCAACTTGATAACTGAAACACATGGCACATGGCACCAAGGTGCTGGCAAACATTTTCAATTGCAGGACAGCTAGACTTTTTTACACACTGGGGTTTATGTTAATGATCTAACAGCAACATGTTTCCCTGTGTTTCACTAATACCCTTAACTATGCAATTTACCATGACATATCACATTAAACTTTTTTAAGGGTCTAACTAGATTTCGTTGTTTATTTCCATTAAAGCATGACCACTTATCACAAACACAGTCTCACGAGCAAAGTGAATAGCCAGAATCAGAACTCCTCCAGCTAATTTGCTGGACCTACTTAACCTTTATTTATTGCAACATTCCATATCCCTGATTCCATTCAGACTTGTGACTCTACAATATAATTTATCAGTTCCATTCATCCAGGAGCAATCACTGCTGATAAAATAAACCCTTTAGAGGAAACTTAACATTTAAGATCCACATTGGTGTGTAATGTAATAAAGTAGCAGTCCCTCTGGTGTATTTAGGCAGAAGTTAAATTTATCCATAAAGGTTACTGTAAGATTGGGCTTTGTCAGGTCAGCTACCAATCAAGTTAAACTGGTACCGATGTGCAGAATTAAATATTTTAAATCTTAAATATCTTGTTTGATGCAGTTATTGAAATGCATAATTTCTACTAAATACATTTTAATGTTGCTTGACTAACATACTATCATTGCATGATAGAATATGAATTGTGATACTACCAGTCTTTAATTGGCATGGAATATTTATTGAGTTCTCTCAAATCATGTGCTTAATTAGAAAAAAAAAGTGAGAATCAGTTTTTCTGTCAGATTTAAATCCCAAGGAAAGAAACCATTGTACACTAATTGGTAACTTGATGCTTAATTTCTCCCTTGTGGCATGGTCGTCACTAAAGTTAACTTTACTTTTAGCTCAGACATGGTATTGAACCAACAACACTAAAATAGCAATCTGTCATCATGAGAGGTGTCTGGTTTATCAAGTCGATGCGGTTTATGTTTGTAATCCTGACCCTATAAAGAAGTCAAATGTACACATTTCACATTTATATTTTGGAATAACCATCAAGGTTTATACCAAGAAGAACTCAGCATATTACTTTTATGTTATCACTAGCAAGTCAGGGATAACATTGAAGGTATTTGTTTTGCTCCCATGGCACAGATGAACTTAATGAGGATGTAGCCAATAACTGTGGGAAGCATAATATCCTGATTTTCATTCAAATGCATTTCAGTTTAAGTCTGTTGTTTTCATTGTTAGCTTTCATTTCAGTTCAACTTTCTTTCGGTCACAATAATGCAATAACCATTTGTATTAAAATGACTACCAGTTAATAGATCAATGTCTTACTGGGTCCTGTAGTTTGAATAAACATGTTTGCAGATCACAAGCAGCCTTTTCTTTATTTTCATTGTTTGGTAGCGAGCTATACAAACCATGCAACATAGACCAGTCATTGCCATTCTCATAACATATTAATCAGGCTGTGTCATCCAGTGGTTAAAGAAAAGGGCTTGTAACCAGGGCTTGTAACCAGGAGATCCCCGGTTCAAACCCCACCTCAGCCACTGACTCATTGTGTGACCCTGAGCAAGTCACTTAACCTCCTTATGGCATTAGGGAGCAAATGGGAGCCATGACCCTACCGTGTTATAAGCGATTCCGCACTATAACGAGGCGTGTTATAACGGGTGAGCACTGTATACCGAACTTGAGGTCAACATACATCCCCTGGGTGAGATATAGTTGTAAGTGACTCTGCAGCTGATGCATAGTTCACACACCCTAGCCTCTGTAAGTCACCTTGGATAAAGACGTCTGCTAAATAAACAAATAATAATAATAATATCTTATTAAATTGTATTATTTTACAACCCAATTTTGTAGTGGTATAGTTCATTGGCATTTTGACTTTTCTATCTACCGCCACTAGTAACAAATACAATTGCAAAAATAAAATGATTTTCCAGTTCAACATGGTTTGAGAGAAGACAGTGAATTCTCATATGTATGCTCAGCTAAAGCAATTGGCCAGAACACCCCTATTCATTACAGAGTTGACCTTTCCAGCTATTTCTCTCCACCCAGGCATTAATTTCAACTCAGTGCTCAAACATACACTGAAATCCCAGTGATGTACAGTAATGTGTTACTATTTCATTGCTCGGACTATTATCAGAAAACATATGCTATGCATTCACTGTGCATTACCATGACCTTTATAATTATTTATTTTCAACACTGTACCATAGTGTGCTAACTTGTGGTTTACAATACTTTTAATATTTACTGCACTTTGATATACTTTTACCATGGTATACCACATTACATTTTTATAGAGGAGTCATTTATATTTGGGAAAGAAGAGTTAGGGATAGGGTTAGGTTTAGGGTTAGGATTAGGGGGTGGGGGTTGGGGTTGAGGTTGGGGGTTGGGGGTTGGGGGTTGGGTTAGGGGCTGGGGTTGGGGTTGGGTTTGGGGTTGGGGTTAGGGGTTAGGGGTTGGGTTTGTTGTTGGGGTTGGGGTTAAGGTTATCCATGTACTGTACGTCTTATACCTATAACTTCTAATTCATGCTGCACTGGAAGTGAATGTAAAGGGGGCTATTCCCAAATCATTTTTTCTCCAGGCTATAAATTACTCCTATACCTGTCTTAATTTTACAACATTATAACCAAATAACTCAGTAGTTTAATTTAAGGTCTCTGATAACAAGCAGACCAGAGTCGGAGGACCTCAGCTTGCAGGCAGGGACATAGCAGCAGTGTGGAGTAGTGGTTAGGGCTCTGGACTCTTGACCGGAGGGTTGTTGGTTCAATCCCAGGTGGGGGACACTGCTGCTGTACCTTTGGGCAAGGTACTTTACCTAGATTGCTGTACCCTTGGGCAAGGTACTTTACATAGATTGCTCCAGTGAAAACCCAACTGTGTATATATATATATAATAACGGAGCAAGTGGTTACATGTTCACCCAGGTTGGAGTGAGGAATCAAATGCCGAAGGTTGCTGTGTGACATAGCATCTTGTTCCAGGATGTAACAGACACATGGTCACACCGGGCCTAGCAGGCAGCTTTTTAAATATGTGCTCAGATCATGTGACATGAGGGTCATTTCCCAACTCGTAATGGTTGACATTTCAAGATTGAAAGGGAACTATTGATGGAATAAAACATAATAAAGCAAGGTAAATGAGAAAAGGCAAAAAACAGTGCAAATGTATATTATAAATATGAAGAGATGTCATTTACAGTGTTACAAACCAATATAACATAATAACAACACTGCCACAGCTTCAATGTTCTGGCTTAACTTTGATAGCATTTCATTTGTCTCCAGCACATCCTCTGGTGTTGGAATCTGGCACTGCACACAATCTATTTTGGCAACATTCCCCATTTCATAGCTGATTTGAGTTACTATTTATTTTCTGTGCATTGGCCAGTAGGCGGGGCTGTTGGATTTCAAATGGTTTTCCCTTTTGGACTGAAAGCTTTCACTGATGTTTAAAAATAGAGGCTGCTTTTCCAAAAAAGAATGATGCTTTCCAAAAAACTGGAATTGTTAATTTAATAATGGAAGTGACATTTGCTAAATATTTTGTTTTTTTTAGGAAATTACAGACAAGGATATTACCGTGCTATTTGTGTTCCGCCTTATAACGAGCATAAAAGGGCTACTATAATGGCATTAGGGAGCAAATGGGAGCCATGACCCTACCGTGTTATAAGCGATTCCGCACTATAACGAGGCGTGTTATAACGGGTGAGCACTGTATACCGAACTTGAGGTCAACATACATCCCCTGGAGCCATTTGCCCTGCTTCGACTGTAAAGGAAAGTCATACATTGCTTTATGTATCTAGAAAGGAAACATATTTTGCTCAAAAGCCACTTAGAGGAGTTGATGTTCTTTGTATAGCATAATGCTGTCATCTTGAAGAGGTTTCTGTTTCTTCAGGGACCTGATACTTTTATATTTAGAAGCATTAGCACTAACCACAATTTCCATATATCAGTTCTGCAGCAAAAACTGGAACTGTGTACAGAAGGGGAATGCAGAGAGTCTTGGCTGGAGGATTCCTCAATATTTACAGTAGGCTCAGTTCAGACAGATTCACTCAGGTAAATTCAGTCAATTATATAAGAATGCTAAATAAAAAGAAGAAAATAAACTAAAAATTGTCCTGAAGTGAAAAATGTTACTTCTCTCTGCTCTTGTCACAGTACAATAAGACAGGATTTCATGGGAGAAAAAAAGCATATATTTATACATTTGGACATCTGTTGAATATATCCGGCTAGCGTTGGAGTCCCTGCAAACTTCCCCATAACCAGTGCCTGTGGTGGACATCTGTCACTGGTTCAACAATGTGTGAGAGCTTAATCAGTTACTATGGCATAAAAATTCCACCTCTGAGGTGTAAATCTCCATCTTATTAAGGAAAAAGTCTTCCAGATCCATAAATCTGCAGAGGTTTGACATACTGAACAGTAATATGAAGATCTTTGGTTTAAATCACAAAAGGATTAGTCTACCATGTGCAATAATTTAGTGACACACATGCTCAACAAATATTACAAAGTGTCCTACAGTCATGCTCAGGTTTATGATGAAATGTGATTCCTATTATTTAAGGAATAAAAGAAAGCAAACAAAATAAATACCTTAAGGGGAATTATAATTCATCATTAGCGGCTTCAAGTGTTCCACTTTATAAACAAGAAGAACACTGATACTCCTCTCACTCAAATCCCTATAGTACAGGCGATATTAAGCATGCATGTTTCTGGTATTTTGGCAATCTAACCCCTATACTGCTAATGAGGCATCCTTCCTCTTTGGAAAAGACACCTCTGGGAATGGATAATGAAGTCTTAAATAGTCAGGGAAACATTGCTCCAAATAAAGAAGCATTCTTATCCTCATGTTGGCTGATAGTCCTGCCACTGTGTCTTGTTTTGCGTCTGAAAACATATTGTCTCAAGTGAAGACAGCGAAGAAAGGGCCCCTAAAAGGCAAAACGTTGCAGCTAAAATACACAAGATAACAACACCCCTACAATGCACATACTGACTAGGGTCCTGCTCTTTAAGAGTTAATGAGGTACAGTGGAAGAAGATGACAGGATAACAGTGCAGTGTGGGCTCCTGTGCCTGCAAAAGTAATAAGTATCTCAGTGGACTGCCCGCTTCACAAGATAACAATATATATATGGTAACAGAAAACACCACTTCATTCTTATTAAAAAACAATGCAATGTAAAAATATCCACTAATAGTGTATTATCCATTAAAAGTATGTTATTTTAGTAAAGAACATTTGGTTTACTGCACCACAAGTTTATTGGTCACCTGCACTATGGGTATAAAAGTTATCACATTTAACTTTTGCGGTACTGACTTCATAATTGTACAGTAGATCTACAGTATATACATGTCTAGGTTGAATGTATCAATATAGTTGCCATGTTGAGGTCAAGTGACTGTTTAGGCTTTCTGTATCATAAACAACATCACATTATTCTATAATTCTCTGAGTCATGTTTCATTATTGGTATTGTCCTGTAAAAAAAATAGACCTTTATTACAGACAAATTATTTAATTTATTTTGTATTAATAACCAGAATTTATCTTTAGAAAATATCATATCACACCTTTACATGAGTGATAAGAAAATATTTTCTTTTACAGCAGTTTTACGCCCCTACCTCCAGCATTGCAATATCGCTCTTTGGATCTGAACATTCACACAGGCTCTGTTTAAAGCAAACTTCAGCGACTCAATGGTTTTCACTAACAACATCTCACTGTCTGTTTTTATGAACAGATGGTAGGTTGTGTGCCAGCAAGAAAAGAAAAAAAAACTCTCACAAACCTTTTGGGAAACCCTAAAAAATGTAGTCAAATCTGTAATGTGAATTAATGAGCTGAATACATAATTAATAAGACACACTTGATGATCATAAAGACTTTTAATTAGCTGATTTCCTTAAAACATGGTTTATCTTTTGTTTTGCAATTAAACATTACTATTGAGTGCCTGCCTTAAACTATATACAGTTATGCTTATTTTAAACATCACTTACTAAAGCTTAAGGCAATACATTCTTAAAGAGCTGGTTAACTCACTCACTTTTTCAATTCCTTGCTCTCTCCATAATAACACTGTTGCCTCGTTATAATTACTGTAATTCTCTTTCTTCCTAATGTAGTCCTTGTATCTCCTAACACAGATGCCTCTGTTGGTAAGCTTGGCCATCAGTAAATGTGTCTTGTATCAAGCAGGGAGCTGTAGTACCATCCTGTGGTTGTACTTCTTAAAGGTTCTATTGATTTCTTTAAACTGTGGAGATTAAAAAAAAAGAATATTCTAGTATGTAAATTTAAATGAAGAAAGAAAAATATAAATCTGTGCATTTTATTGTTGTGGAGCGTCAGGGTGGGACTAAACCCAGTTATTTCAACACAGAGCCAAACCAGTGAACTCCACTGCCTGAATCAGTCACCTTAATTTCACCTACTTTAGGTACATAAAAAGGTGTTCAAAGTTAAACAGTCTGTTCAACATCTGTGAACTGTTTTGTTTTTCTTAATACTCCCCGTCCTTGTCCACTCTTGGTCAGTCCTTTTTGGTTTCTAAGTATGCCAAAGACCTACCCTAATAAGACCAGTTTCCTATTAAATCCATTCTATTTCTTTATTGGTAGAGTGGATTGATTCCACTGAAATCCAGTACTCATTAGAATTACATTCCAGTTTTATTTGATGCTGCCAGGCAAAATATTTTTCAATATGGTGTCACTCTTGACATCTCTGGGGAGTTTCCATGTATAAATATTTCAATAATAAATAATGACTAAATATATACTGTAATAACAGTGTTAATAGCAGTAACCAGGGTTGAATCCTTTAGTATATGAAGGGAGTCACTAAATTGAGCTTGTAATAAACACTGAGTTTGATTAGATGTTTTAACACTGGGGTGGATGTGCTTTGCCCATAGTCCAGTTTTGAATCATTGCTGGATTTAGTTAAAGAGATGACAAAAAATGACAGTCACCCAGTATTGAGCAGTTGAAACTGATCTGATAATGGACTGAGAAATATTCTGCACATGCTATGACAGTCTTCCAAAAGCTGTGATAAATTCAGAAGGCTGTAGCAAATGTTTATATTTTAAAAGGTTTGTAATTATGATCAAAACTTATTTACTAAACATATACAATTTATATTACAGACATTATTTGTAAAATTGTATTGTGTTTACTGTTTAATCCAAAATAATGTCCCGTCTTTTCATCTCCATTAATTTACTCAAACTATCTTTATTTTCAGCTCCATACCCCATCTATAATATATCTTTTGGGAGTGTGCTGCCTGACACAAAAGTACAGTAGTTGCAAGATTTATCATTAGTGCCCGCTCAACAATGTAAAACTCGCTCATTTTCTCTTCCTCTTTTCAATAGAGAATGTTTTGTTATATAGGCCTACACTGCAAGACTGATGATGCTGGAGGGTGTACTGTACGCATTTCTTCTTTACCTGACTTCACCCTATTAAAGATTCCCTCTACCGGTATAGAATCCTTTATATCTATATATCTGACATAGTGGAGTGGACAGGAGAGAACATCATCCTGTGCGCTCAAATGAACAAAAGCTAAAGGGACTTGCTGTTCTGTAACTAAATTCTGATCGGCTTATATCTTGGCAGTAGAGAGGTGCCCTAAAACCATTACAGTTTCAGACAAGCCTTAAACATACATTCTGTTGTCCCTGGCAGGAGATTTATATCACTGGTGACAGGAAAGGGTGGCTATTATCTTAGAAACCTGAATTTCATTAAACTTAATTCGAACAAATGTTGTCCATAAATATATAGCATACACTTTTTTACTTTCTACTTACATTTTCATAATTATTGAAAATAATTAAGTGGTTCTTGTTGCAAGTAATAAAATATATATTTATTTTTTTGGTAGTTGTTCTTAAGCTGCTTTCCCTGGAGTTCAGAAGCTGCTCTTACGGGCTAGTTGCCTGCCATAGAGGCTGTATATGTGTAACATACCCACCTGGTGAACTTCCATTTCAGATCAAGCTTACTTTTTTGTGTACAACATTGCTGTGCTACTCGTTGAGATCCGATAGTACCTCCACCATGTATATAGGAGTAAAGTTCTGGCTGGGTGAACCTGTGGGAAACAAATATCCAAACATTATTTTACTCCTATAGGTATTAGTATTAAGCTGGTCCCCTGGGTTTTCAAATTTCGGGTTTTCTTATTCGCCAATTTTTATTTAGCCTTGCAATGACTTGCTGTCTGCGTATTTTGTCCTCATTTAATACCCGTAGAACGTGTGTTGCGATATCGGGAAACATGGAGGTAGAATCAAATCAACTCGGAATCGAAATGAGAGTACATTCTACAACTGAAAAAGAGGTATTACAAAGTGTTTTAACAAATGTTAGATACAACCAGTGTTATTGCGTCAATATTCAAATTCGGATATAACAACAGATAGGGATTTCAATGGTTTATTGCGCTGTTTGTAAGCTTGTGATACTGATTATACGCGTACAGAACAGATAACAGGCCTTCATGATTTTACTGTCAAGTCTGATCGCGCACACATTGCTTTTCTTAAGTATTATGTTTACCGTTTACTTTATATGAAATCGGGAATTCAAATCAATGTAGGTTCTTAGGCCTTTGATTGTAAGTGATACGTATATTCCAGACGCCCTACGTCAACGTTTACAAAGTTAAATATATGGTAACGTAACCCTATATTTAGACAAATTTAGGTTTGTTGTGCAGACAAATAACGTATTAAAAAATGACAATGATATGAACATATGTTGTGAAACGTGTTCCTAATGTTTATTAATTAATTTTCAAACTTAACTAAAACTTTAAGTAGGCTAAAAGACTTCGGTATGATGAAACTATTAACAATCCCTCTAGTATCAATGTACTGGGATATTTTACAATAATAATAATAAAAAAAAATCAAAAGACGAATGCTTGTAGTGATGGTGTACAGTGCAATGTTTTGGGCGAAGGTACTATAATAAACAGGTTTAAATTTCCTGGGATTGTTTTGAATTGGCATGTTACTTTAACCAAATAAACTGAGAAAGACCAGTGAGTGACACCTTTGATACAGTACTGTTGGCTGAAGTCGAATACAAATGTCAAAGTTTAGGTTATGAGAGGTCCACAAGTGTGTGTTTACCATTCCATGAATTACAATATCTCGGTTCCTAGGTACCGGTATGCTTATATTTTCAAAGTATGGATAAAGCATAGTTCGCAGTTATGCGTGAAAAAATATGACATTGTATTGTGTTTAAATAGGTTTTTGTGCAACCTGGTCTTAAGACAAACATGATCAAATACCAAGTTTAAGTTTTCATTTAATAGTAAATTGTGCAAGAATCTGACTTATCTACTGTATCATACAGTAATCTTATATATATATATATATATATATATATATATATATATATATATATATATATATAAGCAAACCATTCTGGGAATGTTGAACACGGTGTTTGTTCTACATACTCAGGAAAATGTATTTCATCCCCATGAGTTTAATGTTATTGTAGCAACTACACTAACTCTAAAATAATCATGAAGGGGTTGGTGAATCCTCAACACAAATAGGGATCACTGCTGAAGAGTATTAACCCTAAAACCCAAGCATCCCCAGGTTTAAAAAAAAAAAAAAAGTTTAGTAAGCTGGAGCTTGCTTTCACCAAGCTGCTGGATCCATAACAATCATGTTGCTTGATTCAATTGAGACAAACAATGATATACTTAAAAAAAAAAAATTACTGAATTATACTGTATATCCTGTTTGTTTGTTTTTTTTTTTAAGGTGCAACTGACCTTTTTGTACTTTAGTCCTTCCTAGTCAGAATACTTTTATGTCTCTCCATACACTGCCCAAATGGACACCATTAAAGTTTTAAATCTCCAATAAATTGCTGTGCAGTGTATGAATACAATTATTTTACTTCAGAATGTATACTTTAAGTGGTTGAAAGCTGACTGTTTTCCTTTTCTCTTGTACACAGCCATCCGGTTCAAGCAATATGGACAAGCCTTCAAGAAGTCGGAGTGGGAGCTTGTCTGAGGAAGAGGAACATGACAAGGGCAAAGATAAAAAAGGTTAATACAGTAAACATTATTTTAGATGTCGCCACATCCAAAATTTTATGATTCTCCTAACAGCCAGGACCAGGCTTGTTTTTTTCACTAGTGAGTGACAGAAATCCCTTTAATCCTATATTACCAAGTGTTGCTTTAAGGCATTGGAATTCACATGTCTCTTCATGTCTACGTGGATCAATTAAGGCAATTTTTATTGAATTTATCATTGCAGTTATTGTTTTGTGTGTCATTTCTGAGTCATGTATGGAGCTTTTTTTTATTTTGATTTGCAATTTGCATTGGTGTTATTGCGGCCAAACATGTGATTTACAGATTCAAAGCATGTAACATAATGGCCCTCATTTACTAAAGGTTCTTAAAAGTAGCCATAAGACGCGTGTTATTATTATTTATTTCTCAGCAGACGCCCTTATCCAGGGTGACTTACAATTATTACAAGATATCACATTATTTTTACATACAATTACGTTATTTTTTACACATTATTTTTACATACAATTACCCATTTATACAGTTGGGTTTTTACTGGAGCAATCTAGGTACCTTGCTCAAGGGCACAGCAGCAGTGTCCCCCACCCGGGGTTGAACCCACGACCCTTCAGTCAAGAGTCCAGAGCCCTAACCACTACTCCACACTGCTGCCCTGTGTTAACACAATCCCATAACATGTACTAATGTGAATGCCGCTTATTAAGACATGTGCTATGGAAATCATTAGCATATTAAGACATGCCTTATCACAGAAGATAAGGTGCATCTTAATGAAATGACAACATAGGGGCCACTGACTATAAAGAAATGAG
Organism: Acipenser ruthenus; assembly: GCF_902713425.1. Lineage (NCBI taxonomy): Eukaryota > Metazoa > Chordata > Actinopteri > Acipenseriformes > Acipenseridae > Acipenser > Acipenser ruthenus. The sequence continues at coordinate 39,013,073 of NC_081198.1, read as the reverse complement.
CAGAGATTGAGATACGCGTTTGTCAGTTCTTGACTTTTACTAAATATATGTATTAAATGCTCTATAACGGCGTTTGAAAGGCAGGATCGCAGAAATAAATAAGTTATAAACAATCCTACCAAGACACCATCATGGCTGTACAGTATACATATACATTTTTTTCGCTTATACAGTGTAGTAGCCTAATCTATCTTTTTTTTTTTAAATCCATCATTGATTAGATCAGTCTGTAGCCCTTAGGCTACATTAATGAAACTGTGAACACAACAAAGTATGTTGGCATTTAGACCAGGTGGCATATTTCAGTGATCAACGCATTTCTGTACATTGAAATGCCATTCACGTGTTCTACAACGTGGATCTTGCAGACACCAATTGCATAAAATGCACAGGTAATAACTAGGAGTAACTATACTGTACATACCCTGCTGTATAAAGAATAATTTTGTACAGAAAAGTGCAAATCGGTTACGCTGTGAAGGTACAGAATTATTTGTACAAAAGTAAAAGCAAGTATGCAGGAGGTATCGACCCCAGTGCCAGCCGACACATTCAATGGTATAACTGCCCAAATCGTGACGAGAAAAAAGTTTGCATAGTAAGCTTTTGCATGCTTTTTGTCTATAGGGTACATAAACACATTATTGTATTGATGGATCATGGTATGTGTTGTAATGTGACAGTTTTTTTTTTTAATAATGAGTGCATCTCATTTTAATATTTGTCTTAAGAAAAGTAATGATTTATTTATTTTTTACACAACACGCAGAGTAGGCGATCAGTAGCTATGGAAGCAGGATCTTGTCTTTCCTTGATTGAAATACTGCAAGTAAAACATCTGAATGGAGTGATTTTAAGTCACATAAATGTCACTTTCAGCTCTGTTGGTCAAAACAGAATTGACAGCTATACTCAAGGCTACATCACTTTTTATGCCCAACTCACTGCGAGATAACCTATGAAGAAATGTCAGCCAGATGGAGGTGATTAATTAAATAAATCAGTAGGGCCTCACATTTTGCACCTTATTCCCATGTGGAGCTTTCATTTGAGTCTGAGATAATTATCATTTTATTTCAACCGTTTGGAACCTGAGACAACTGACAAACCCCATGACAGAGACACAAAATTCAACAATGAAAGTTGTGGCATTGCCCCCATCTTGTCCGTGTAGTCATGTATGACCACCAACTGTTATTGGCTGGTTTTATTTTACTGGTTAAATGTATGGTGCATCTGTCTAGCAGAGCCCTCAGATGCTGAGAAGAGCCCAGACGACAGAAGGAAGGAAAGCCCTCCTCAAGGGAAAGGGGGGCATGCTTCACGGGACGACGACAGCGATAGCGGTAGTGACAGTTCCAGCGGCTCAGACAGTGACAGTAGCAAAGAGAGTTCAACCAGTGCTGGTGGGGCACGGAAAATGAAAAGCAGAGTGTCACAAATCACAGTAAGTGTTGCCTTCCTTAGTTCATCGTACACTTGCTTTTATAATAATAATAATAATAATAATAATCTACTGCGGGAACACCAGCTTGGATTATGGTATTTTATTTATTTATTCATAACTTTAAAAACACATATGACAAAACTTAAAAGGAACTAAATTAGACAAATGATTTAACCTAGTGCCTTCATCAGTTTAATGTAAAACATTCTACTTGTTCTTGTAAAGATTACTAGATAATATATATAATATATATATATATATATATATATATATATATATATATGATTCTTATATTATTCTTATTAAAGCCTATGTCTGTTTTAAAAACGGACAGGAATAATCTGAGTAACATTAATACGTTACTTATACCCTGACCATATAACCCTTATTTACTGGTAATTTCCTCTATAATTGTATTGTAACGAAAGCATATTCTGGCCTTTATTTCCTGCCCTTTTATTAATTTGGTTTTTCACTTATTTAATCATTTAGGTACATTACACTGCTTCACGCAACATGACAGCACTTCATCCAAGAGAGATGAAAATGAGTTAACTTGATTCTAGCTGTCACTGAATCACTGCACATATATTACACAATGCCGTTTAATGTCCCCTGGGCATCAAGTCAATGATGTCTATTTGTCCTTGTCAGATTCTTGGAATTTCTCAGTTCACTCACAGAAGTGTGTTTTAATTTAGGAGGCTTTACTGGCCTAGTAAATTCTTGTTTTATAGTATGATTTTTTTTCTTTTTCACCACAGCACAAACTATACTAGCTACATACTTTTTGTCATTAGAAAAACTCAGTGAATTAAACCAGACCAGTTAAGTCAAACATTAGATATTTATTTTATTTATTTATTTTTAATAAGAATGCAATAGTGAACATTGTAAACAGTGACCTAAAATGTTTGATATACCCCAATGCAGACTAGTACTGAACCCCTAGGGTTACAGATGTAAGGATCTAATGTTGCATGTGCATACTTGCTTTTATAGTATCAGCAGTTTATCATGTTTAACTGATTACAGTTTGGCAGGATAGTTCATTTATTTATTTATTTTTGGTATGTTTTTGTCCTGCTGTTCTTTTTACAAACAAACACATTCTCATATTTAAATAGCCTTGTCTTTGTGCTCCAGGCATAATACTATTTTAAGCATATTTTAAATAATGACAAATGTGTTGCTTTTTTATTTTTTTTTATTTTGTATGTTCAGCTTGTCTTTTTCTTGATTCAGCATAATTTCAATGAGGAAGGAAGAGACAGACGCAAAAGCCCCTCTCCAGAATACAGGTACATAATAACCTGGTATAAATTCATTTTTCATGACTCCCTGCTGAATTTTCAGTCAGATTAGTTTCTCATGTGGCTAAATAAAATGTGCATCATGGGGAAAGCTGCTCTATACAAACATAAGCTATTTGTAGTTATTATTATTATTATTGTTATTATTATTACTATCACATTTACTCAATACACAATACTATACATGCCTATTGCATTTCAGAAGCAGAACAGCATTCAAAACTTCAGGACATTTTGTCAGTGTTTTGTGTCAATAACAATGCATTGTTTTTATTGTACTGTCACATTTTGTTTTTTTTCCAGGGATGGCGAACGCCGGAGGTCTAGGTCCCCACCAGACCGTGATGAAGATCGTGGTGAAGATCGGTATGATAGGCGGTACGACCGTGGGCGTCCTGGCGCTGGCAGATACAGTGACAGAGATGAAAACCCCAGGTGACCCATTCTTTAAACTGTAAATCGGATAGTCTATACCAGTGGTGCACAACATACGGCCCACAGGCCCACAGAGAGGCATTCTGTGGCCCGCAATACTTGCTCTTATTTTAAATTTTCCGCAAAATAATTTGATTAACCAATTTTATAGAACAGCACGTTTATTCATAATAACGCTGATAAATGGGTCTACATTCTTTCTGTTCAAATATACACACCTGCCACTTCCTTAGCAACGGAGGCAGGGGCTAAACGGAGAACTCCCCATCGTAATTGGTTCATGCCTGAAGTTTACATTCATGCGTGCAGTGGTTCTTCAGGGTGTACTGTGTATCTTTGCAAAAATGACAGGTAAGCGAATCAAGATAGGGAATTTGCTGTGCTAGATTGGTGCCTGTGGTATATTGACTTAGTGTTGAAGTTGACTGTTAGTACGTTTCTTTAAAATATAGTTGCATATTTCATTTGTATGAGTTATGGCTGGAATAGAAAAAGCTAAAAATTGATAATGAACATCGGAAATTCAACAAAACTTGGACCGAAAAATATTGTTTTGTGGAAGACAGAGGATTAAATATCTGTTTAATTTGTAAGGGAACTGTTGCAGTGCCAAAGGAATTTAACTTAGAGGCATTACGACACAAAGCATTTCCAAATTTTAATGAGTACACAGGAGAACTACGAAACAATTGCAGATATTCGACAGCTGTGTGCCCAGCAAGATGTCTTCCGAAAGACACATAAAGAAACTAAAAGTGCCACAGACGTAAGCTATGAAATAACTTCATTAATTGCTAAGACATCTCGACCATTTAGTGATGGGGATTTTGTGAAAGACTGTTTGTTAATAGCATGCGAAAAACTCTGTCCTACTCAAGCTGCGAACTTTAAACATGTCTGTTTGAATCGTATGACTGTGCAGCAGCATGTGTCAGAACTGGGAGAAGATGTTTTGTGTCAATTGAAAAATGTGGCAAAAAAATGTTGTATACTTCTCCCTGGCAGTGAACGAGACAACTGATCATTCAAACACAGCTCAGATGACAATATTTGTGCATGGTGTGACGAATGAGTTTGAGGTTTCTGAAGAATTTTTAGGATTGGCTTCACTTCGTGGGTGAACCACAGGTATTGATCAGTTCAACAGTCTCAGAGGTAAGGTTGAGAGTTTGGGTTTCGAATGGGTAAAACTGGCAGGCATTGCAATAGATGGTGCACCTTTGATGACCGGTGACAAAAAATGGAATGATCGCACATCTCAAGCAATAACTGGGTGATCGGGAGGAACATATCCTCCAGTATCACTGTATTATTCCCCAGCAAAACCTGTGCAGAAAAGATCTTCGCTTTGTGCACGTGATGCATTTTGTGGTCTCCACAGTGAACTTTATAAAATCTCGCGGACTCAACCATCGTCAATTTCGAGCTTTTTTTTTTTTTTTTTTTTTTTTTTTTTTTTTTTTTTTAGAAGAAATTAATGCTGATTATGGTGATCTGCTTTATCATACCGCAGTCCAGTGGCTCAGCAGAGGTAGTTTTGAAAAGCTTTGTGGTGCTGCTGGCGTAGCTCAGAGCTTTTCTGACAGAAAGAAAGACCTGTAACCCCACTGGATGATGCGAAGTGGCTCTGTGATCTCACTTTCCTTACTGCCCATCTGAACGATCTGAATGTCCGACAACCAAATCACAACATTGGAAACTAAACTGAAACTATTCCACATATGCAAATGCAACAAGGTGACCTCTCTCACTTTCCTACCTGTCAGCAAATGTTTTCTAATCATAACTGTGACTCGGTGCCCTATTCTGAAGTCGTGGAGAAGCTTCAGCATTCATTTCAGCAGCGATTCTCAGACTTTTGGAGGGATAAAGACAAAGTGAAGTTGTTTGCTGACCCATATTCAGGTGATCCACAAGCTGTGGAATCAAGTATTCAACTTGAACTTACCGACCTGCAATGCTGTGACTCTCTTCGCAGCAAATTCCATGAAGGAAATCTCCTCAATTTCTACAATTGCCTGGATTCTGAGAAATTTCCAAAATTGCGACGGAGGGCCATGAAGTTCGCTAGTCTATTTGGAAGCACTTTCCTTCATGAGCATGCCTTTTCAATACTTAGTCTCAATAAATCAAAACGGTGCAATCAGATTTCTGACGATAATCTTGAAGCTGTTATGCGACTGGCAAAATTAAAAATAAAGCCTGACAAAAATTGGTAAGCAGTGCAACATGTCCCATTAACAGAGCATCCAACTGGTATGTAACGCCTCGTTTTGTTTTGTAAAGCTATTTATACATGCTGTCAAACACCCACAGGTTCACTGAAATGAAACAATCATTCCACAATGTTACCATGAATAATTGTATTTTGTTTTTGTAGAAAGCTTAAAATAAATTAACCCGTTAACAAACATTTATATTTTGGTCTCCTGTGTTGTACAACAAAACTATCTTTGACTGATTCTGAATACAGTCATTCTTTTAAAAAAAAATAAAAAAATACTGTATTAGTGGCCCTCAGAAGTGAGTTAAGTTTTCAATCTGCCCCATACAGCAAAAAAGTTTATACCAAGTTTGTGCATAATGTAATATATGAAACTTCTATTGGCAATTACCTCTAAAATACATACTGTGTAATGAACACCTAGAATTTCAAGTTTCAAAATCAAAATGAAAACTGTTTTTAGTACAGATTACTATTTACTGCTTTCTCTGATGTAGCATTCAAGCTTTGGGTTATGTCTATTTACATTTTTTTTTTTTGCTTCCATATTTAGAGAGAGGGAGAGGGAACGATACCCTGATAGGGATAGAGAGAGGGAACGAGAGAGGGAGAGGACACGCTACCCCAGCAGAGAGAGGGTCCGTGATCGCCTTTCCAGCAGAGAGAGGGATGCAGATCTCTGGAGAAGAGGAAGATCACCCTCCCCTGCTGCGGAAGAGCCTCCAGTAAAAAAGAAGAAAGAAGAGTTGGATCCAATTCTGACTCGGACAGGTGGAGCCTACATTCCACCTGCTAAGCTCCGGATGATGCAGGCGCAAATCACTGACAAGAGCAGGTAGGCAGGAAACCTCTATACAAGCACAACGGAACATTGGTAATCTGAACACTGTTGAGTTGTAAAAGCTTCAAGGATTTAAACTGAAATATATTAGAATCTAACATATGTGTTTTGAATTCTTATAGGTGAAATTAGCCATATTACAATACGAAGCCAATTGATCTGAAATAACACCATACAGAATGTAAATACCTAGAAACATCAGTGTGTTAAGTATGGATAACTTTTCAAGAAGTACAATTGTAAAGTTTATTTAAGGACATATGGAAGTTGGGCACCTTCCTACATTTCTTAAAGAAAGAAAAAAAAGTGCATTTTTTATTATTATATTTTTTTGGGGGGTGAAATATGGTTGGTGTCAAACATTATGCATCTTGTTGCAAGCAATCCTGAGGCATTCAATAGAGTATAATGCTTGACTGATTTTTCTGGTTTTCTGGGTGGGAATCTAAAATGACATCTCCAGCTGACTCCGTGATTCTGAAATAGGTGAATATGTATGGATGGCACAGATTTAGCAATCTGTTGCTAAAGGATTTGGTGTTGCCTTGTATATCTGACCTATCCTGGCCCCCTGGAGGAAATTCTGGGGAATAATATCTGAAGGCTGTATTTAAATGTGCTCAGCCAGGAGAGGAACATGCAGGATAAGTTATCTGTCAATGGACAATGTGCTGCATTTATGAACTGTCAAGTCTATATTAAGCATAAAGTGCTTTCAGTTGTGTATTGTGTAATTTTATTCTGTAAAACAACAGTATTTACATAATCATTTGTATCATGTGAAACAATAGAGGTGCGGTACTACTAAGCATTTTTTCTTTGCAGTCTGGCCTATCAAAGAATGAGTTGGGAAGCCTTGAAGAAGTCAATCAATGGTCTCATCAACAAAGTGAATGTCTCAAACATAGCCAATATAATTCATGAACTTCTACAAGAGAACATTGTGAGAGGAAGGTGAGTGATTTCTTGGTGCTGAAACTTTCCATTTTGTTTCCATTCAGAAGCAGTTTCTTAAAAATGAACAATTACTGATTTGCTGGTGCTTGAGTAGTGTATTGTAAAATTGAGTTTGCTTATTAAGACTGGGAAATGTTTTTCTCTGGCCAGCCAAGAGCACTTGGTAACTACAAGGTGTTTATTTTTTATTAATCAAGAATCCTTTCTGAGTGGGATGCAGGGGCCTTTTCACATTTGGTTCTCTTGCAATTTATTGAGTTCTGGTCAAGTGGAAGAGAACTGAGTTAATCTGTTTTCTCACTGCAACCAAACTCTGACCATTTGGAAGTGAACTCATTTGACTGGTTCATTTTCTCATTTCCTTTGAGCGTGTATATTTCACACACAATTTCTGCAAACAAACTGATCATTTGCAGAATAACAAGAAGTTAATATTTCAAACACTTGCCTCTTTCAGTAACTTTTCCTTTTCTTCTATATATTACTGCAGAATCATCGATTCATGCTTTATTTATATTAATCATGCTGGGTATACTTTTGTCTATTCTTGGAAATAAAAAAGGACATTGTCCTTGCATTTACTTTATATAAAAAAAAAAGGTTGTAGAGAATTTTAGGATATAGGACACAGATACAGTAGCAAGGCTAATGATTGTGACTGCCATTTTACTCTTCTCCTCCTTCACTTGTCTCCCCTTTTCCCTGTTCAGACTTACTTTTCTGTCCCAGATCAGTCATTTCAAAATGCAGGATTCATGTTAATGCTTTGTTGGTACTGTGCTCCTCTTTAAAAAATAAATAAATGCAAAAAAGTACAGCCACTTGTTCTTTGTTTTTAATTTTTACATGCTGCAAGACTAATGCATTTTTCATGTAATTCTGTGGCTGGATAGTTGAGTTAAATGGAGGATACATGCATATTTGTTGTAAGTTTTAAAGATAAAGTGCATAATTTATACTATGGAATTGTATATCAATGCAATAAGACACTATTAATAAAAAAAATACACTGTGTGTGTGTATATGTGTATAATATATATATATAATGTGTGTGTGTGTGTGTGTTACTCTTTGAATTGAGATCATGTAAACCTCTTTTGCTGCTTGCTTCTGTTTCATTGCCAGTGTGTTTTCATAGAAAATATATCTACTTCATTATGTTTAACATTGTTGTAATACTGTCACATTGACTGGTTTGATTGTCCGGTCGACCCCAGACCACATTTCTGGCTCTCTCAGTATGGTTTCAAATAAACTTTTTTTTTTTTTTTTATTGAGTTGTTTTTGATATTTAACATTGGCCGCCAAACGATCCGAACCAACTTATTTAGAATTGCATATGAAAATGGAAAAACAAAACTTTTTTTTTTTTTTGACTGCTAGAACACCAAGCAACAGTTTTATAAATTAGCAGGTGCCGTTTACCTCGCACAGGTGCCAAAGGGTTAAATATGAATGTTGTTTTGGTTTTTTTTCTTATGCAATTATTTTTTTTTTTTTCAGAGGTCAGCTGGCCAGGTCAGTCTTACAGGCACAGAATGCCTCTCCAATATTCACACATGTGTATGCGGCAGTTGTAGCAATTATTAATTCAAAGTTCCCGCAGATTGGAGAGCTAATGCTCAAAAGATTAATTATCAATTTCCGAAAGGGATATAGAAGAAATGATAAGGTGAGTGAGAATATAATTCTTCTCTATGCTTGGCTAAAAATACCTGCTCCTTTTTAGTTTTCATTTCAATGAATATATACTTAATTTTTATTTCAGCAACTTTGCTTGGCAGCATCCAAATTTGTGGCCCACCTCGTTAATCAGAATGTGGTAAGTCTGATTTATTGATGCAGTGTAATCTCTTAATGTTATTGGCATTATTATTTTTTATTAAAATAAAATGCCTGTGCATACTAATAGGGACTAAACTGTTTGGCTACAAGGCTGCAAGGGACCTGAGGGGTTTTCCTGATTGGGGCAAAGGGCTGTCTGAAGAATTTATTGACCTGAGGCTTTTTTATTCTTTTTTTTTTATATTGTCCTTGTGGAATAGACTATCTACAATAGCTTCCTGGTAAGCACACACAGTGGAGGTATATAAATCCTGTGGATGTGTAGTTACTATTGTGCGAGTTGTGTGAATAAAATAAATATTTCTAATTTCTGTAAAGGCCCATGAAGTTCTCTGCTTGGAAATGCTCACTCTCCTTTTAGAGCGGCCTAACGATGACAGCGTGGAAGTAGCGATCAGTTTTTTGAAAGAGTGTGGGCTCAAACTGACCGAAGTATCCCCTCGTGGTATTAATGGTAAGTGCAGTAGAGCCTGCTTTGATAAAACTGGTAAGCCACTCCCAGTAAATGCCACAATGTAACTGTTGCTTTGTGTTGCAGCTATATTTGAACGCTTACGCAACATTCTTCATGAATCTGAGATTGACAAGCGTGTCCAGTACATGATAGAAGTCATGTTTGCAATTCGTAAAGACGGCTTTAAGGATCATCCTATAGTTCCTGAAGGCCTTGATCTGGTAGAAGAAGAGGATCAGTTTACTCATATGCTTCCTTTGGAAGATGAGTACAACCAAGAGGATGTGCTCAGTAAGTAGCTCAATAGTTCAAATTGAGAACTACATATAGTAGTGTGCACATTTATTAGAATATTACATCCTTTAAATACCTACCTGCATGAAAACTGGGCTTGAGTTTTCGGTCAGTAATATAGTAACAATAGGCATTTGTGTAAAAAACACTTTGTGCTTTAATTAGGCATCTTGAACAACTTCTAATAAGTCTCATGCATTTTACCCTTTGTGCCTATGTGTTCCTTTTCTCATACTATTTTTAATTAATTTGCCTTTTCTGGTCATTTACATTGGTTTGGTTTCATGTGCACAACAAATCAAAACTACAGAAGCAATGAGGTGTGCTAATAAATTTGTACACTAATGTAAATAAACGTATATATGTTAAATCTCCCTTTTTTAACATTTTGTATTTATTTATTTTGCACATGGTACAACAGTTGTTGTTGTACTTCTAAACACTACATTTTAGATTAACTTGATATTTTCCAAATTACCTAATATGGCACATTTAGGCAATTGTATTTTAGGGTTCTGCTGGAGACTGCAAACTTTGAAATATTGTCTTCATATTTGGTACACATCTGTATTTTTCGATTCTCTCAGCCAATTTCTATTACTGGCTATACCTCAGAAAGTGCTAGCAATATATACTTCTACTTTACAGCCACTTCGCTGGTTTCCCACAGATCAGTTTTACTTCATGTTTACAAACCATTATCAGCGTTAGCATTCCTTCTATTACACAATGCTAACAGTGATGCTTTCAAGTTTTATAGTTGTTAGGGTTTTTTCAGCTTTTAATGACTACTACCATAATCTACAGAAAGCACTTCTGGGTCCACCAAATGCTATTAACACTTTTAGCATATCATGAAGATTAATGTTTTTTTTTTATACTATTCTAAATGCATTTTGTGGGTAATTGCCTTTTGATAATTGCAACTGCTGTAAAATACATAATTGCAAACAAATTATATTTTTACAACAAAATGTTTAACTTTGCAGATGTCTTCAAGATGGACCCTAATTTCTTGGAAAATGAAGAGAAGTATAAAACAATTAAAAGGGGTAAGCTAAAGTTTTTTTGTTTTGTTTTTGTTTTTTAGTAATTGTGCAATGAAGAGTTAAATCAAGATCCATTTTAAAGTTTTGTTGCAATTAATCAAGATCAGTACCCACTGGGAATGTAGCTATCTACATTTTATAGAAGCATTACAATTCAGGATTTCTCGTCTGTCACACACAAGCAGTATTTTAATGATGTGTGTAAATACACATTTTGTTGGGAAACTTTGATTTTTGAACAGTTTTGTTGTAATAATGTACTGTGTGTATGTATATATTGTAATCTTGCTTTTTAGATATCCTTGATGAAGGCAGCAGTGACTCAGGGTCTGGGGATGATCCAGACGGCAGTGATGAAGATGATGACGAGGGGGAAGAGAATGAAGAGGGAGAAGGTATTATTATTTATAAAGGAAATGTGACAACCAATAGTTTTAAGGTGCTTTTATATTCATTTGGCTACCATGCTTGGTAACCTTTGCATTTAATTAAATAATATGTAACTGTAGATCATCATTTTTGGAGCTGAATGTACAGAAATCTAATCCTAACATTTTAGCAAACAAATAATATACTTTTGACAGCCATGTCTTGATAAACACGGAACAGACTTCTCCAATTTAATTGGGTGCTTCAGGGTGCTTGCTAAAATCCACCCCCTGCATGTTCTAGGTTTCTGTAAATGCAGTATATGCTTGAAGGAGCTATTATTCAGATTGTCCATCGTCCTCTGCATCTCTCCATTTGATTGACCAATCACCACAGTAACCAAGGAGTGTTGAGTACATATGTACAAAATTACTATGTATGCACATATCCTATGAATTGTCTGTGGTTGATATTCCGTTTTTACCTCTTGGCATACATCCGTTTACATTTTTGGCTATATTATGACGGTGTGTGAGAATGGAATGCTTCAAGAGTATTTGCACACAATGAAAACACAATAAAATACAAAATAACCAAGAAAACAATAGACAAAATGTACCTAAAACTATGTTTTTAGAGGGGGGTATAAGCATGGTTTGGAAAACTTATAAAATGCGACTGATATGCTTTACTGTAAAATTGACTGTTTCTTTCCATTAATTTAGAACAAGAGAAAGTTACCATTCATGACAAGACTGAGGTGAACTTGGTTGCCTTTCGACGTACCATCTATCTTGCTATTCAGTCAAGGTCAGTAGTACTTTGTATTTATGTGGTTCTTCGGAGTATGTGATTATCATATATATATATATATATATATATACATATATATATATGTGTGTGTGTGTGTATATATATATATATATATATATATATATATATATATATATATATATATATATATATATATATGTGAATGATAATTAGGGATGTAATAGGTTAAATGGTTAACCGATAAATAAATGCATACCGTTTTTACATACGTTAACGTATAATACAAATTGATAAAATGTGTCCAGCATTTTGTGTTTTAAAAGTAAATATCCAACAAAACATGTGCTCTTTACGCACTGCCACTGAACTCTGCAACTCCTCTGCCTGTAACTTTTTTTTTTTATTTGGTAACACATGATGTCGGGTTAGGCATAATTAGTTGACTGAAAACATCTATCAAACTATTGGAGCACAGTGCAGCGAAGTTTGAGAACCGCTGCTGTGTGATAACATGACATTTTCGTTCATCTTTGAGTACAGTGGTTTCATTTATTATTATTTCTTAAACTTAAGATGTTTTAGTTCGGTAGTTGTGGGCACAGTTTGTTAAAGTTCCAGTTTATCTGTGGTCATTTCAAGCAACGAAAATAAAAACTTGTCTTTTATGTACTTTGCTTTTAAAATGATTCATAGCGTTAATTCATAATAATGTTGAAAAATGAATTGTTGATTGCTATGCTAAGCTTATGGTATGGTAACGTGTGTATTCTTTTTTTTAAATGGTGTTTTGTTTTATGTGAAACCAGTGTCCCCTGTAGTGGATCGAGATTAACTATGACAGAGATACTATCGGCAATGTGATACAATCGTGATGCAATTAAAGAGGATTTGTGCTCTAAGCTGCCTCTTTTTATGTTTGGTAAACAAAGGTGAGCGCCTGACAAAGACTAAATATATGTGAAAAGGGTATTTATTTAAATGGTATTTAGCATGACGGTGTAACTACGGTTAAACAGTCAACGGATTAGAAATCAAATAGTTTAAACAGATTTTTTATTAAACAATATTTACATCCCTAATATATATCCTTAAATCTAGTAACACTTAAGAAGTATCTCTCGCCATCATAAAATGTTTAGCTAATATGTGCACTTAACTTTTAACTCCTGTGATGTAAATACTTATTGGGTTGTCTGCTGTGGTTCTTGGTTTGCTCTGTTGCTGGAAACTACAATTTAAAATTTTCAGGGACATGAAGTCCCAGAAATGCTTAAAATGAGTCTGAAAATTGGGTCAGTTCCGGGATGGTTTGCAGCCTAGTAAAGTCCCAATTAGATTATAACAGCTGGGTGCAGGTGGTGTTGGCATGCACTAAAACATGAATGATGGGAGATGTAGTCCTGCGTGTGGTATTAACCTCTTCACAGGACATCTTCTGTCTCCAGAAACTTGAAGCCCCAAATTTAGCTCTGACAGGCACAATGTAGGCCAACAATGCAAAGGAAAGTAAACTGAAAGTAATTTCTCTTCATTTGATCTGAAGCTACCTTTTTATCATTTAAGAAATATATAGTCGTATGGATGTAATTGTGTATCAAACACAACTTTAAATGTGAGAATTTTTCTAAATCTAAGCATGACAGTTTTCAAATGCAACTGGGCTGGCGTTATTGAAAAATAGATGTGACTTCTTGTTGGAAATAAACAGACCAAGGTTAATATCTTTAAAATGTCTCAACTCTTGGATGAACCTTTTGTTCTGTAACATAAGTTTGCTTTTGATTTTACAAAAAATGCTGCAAATTTAGCACACCATGGCCCTGTGTTTTACATTTCTTTGATAAAATCAGTGACGCCAAATGAATGATTCTAGTTTTTTTTCCCCATGTAAGGTTAATTAGAATGAGGGCCAAAGGTTTCCATTTCTTTTGATTTTGCAGGTTATTTGTGGTGTTTGGTTCTTTTTTTTTTTTTTTTTTTTGAGACTCCTTGTATTTTGCAATGAATCTCCTATTTTCTAAACTATCCCAACACTAGTCACACTTAATTAAATTACCAGAGGCCTGTTAATAATCTGTAACCTTTATGTTAATCTTGCTTACATTGGAAATGTGATACACACTTGTACATTATTTTATCTAAATTGTAGAATGATAGCTTCTGATAAATGTTATAACTTTTTTAAATGTGCTGTTTACTAGATTCATAGATCATACTTGTCAGTGGCTGATGGCTAATTAATAAGACATATCAAAGTACTCCACAGGCAATGCAATTTAATGTCATATAATCATTTTTTCTTTACATGTGGGGATTTAAGACTACAGTATTTTTTTGTCATTCTGCAGACCTGTTAAAATATCTAAACTGCTTACCGTGGAAGTGTAGCAAATTTTGTGCCAACCTAGCACAGTATTACTTTCTTAGGGGCTCAGTTGTACATATTTAATAGACTGCATTTGAATTTGCCAGAGAACCCAGGGTATATATTTAATTGATTATATGTGGTTCTATTCATAACCAAATCAAATCTGTTAAATTTTGGGGTGTGATTTAAAGGGAACACTTCAAATTGCAATAGTGTAAAAAAAAAAAAAGAAAAAGAAAAACAGAAGATGCAGTTTTCCACTTCACATATTATTACTTCTGTTATTAAATTATTAATCTGAAGATGAGTTTGAATTACATTCAGCTCCATTGAAGTCACTGTGTACAGTTGGTACATAGTGTGCTGAGGTTGATCATTATTTTGACTATTTTTAATATACACAGTGAGCTGTGGTGTGTGTTAACAATGAGGTGTGGTATGTTTGCAAAAATGTCAGAGTGAGCTGCTAAGTTTACTGTGTACTTTGTAAACTTACATCACATTGATAAACGGAGTGGGGGAAGTATTTTCATGGGTGTGTTGTGGAAGTGCTAAATATCTTATCTAATTAACTATCTAATGCAGCAAGATTCCTTTAAAGCTGGCCAATTTGGGTCCTTAATAGTATGTTTGTTCAATAATTGTGCATTTTCAGTCCATTCCAGTCCAAGCTCTGGTACATCTGATCTATGTCGTGATCACCAATTCACTCA
The DNA here is from genome assembly GCF_902713425.1 of Acipenser ruthenus. NCBI lineage: Eukaryota > Metazoa > Chordata > Actinopteri > Acipenseriformes > Acipenseridae > Acipenser > Acipenser ruthenus. The sequence continues at coordinate 38,997,990 of NC_081198.1, read as the reverse complement.
CAACTAACAGATCTATAGAAGCTGTGTATTGAATTTTTTCACCGGAAGTACCTAATAAAACTGTTAATTCATGTTTCATATATCCAACTTCCTACTGGGAACATTAACATTAAGATTTAAAGAGAGATTTTATTTTGACTTCAGTTATTTTTTTATTATTTGTTTTAACATATACACTGCTACATTATGTACAGTATTAACCTACCTTTTTTTCTCTACTCCCAACATCATTTCATTTTCCATTTCCAGTGCATTCACTGTAAGGAATGTGTTTATTTCGTGACTGTATTATTGCACTTCTGTTCAGCCCAGATTTTCCTAAGATTGTGGTCTTATTAAAATATCCTGTTTGGTGCTGGACTAGACTAGAGTGTTTATAGTTTAGTTTGACAAGCCTCCCCTCACTGGCCGAGGCGGGGGCACTGCTGCTATTGCTAATTCTGTGTTCACTTCCTCAGTTCTTTCTTTGTCAGCCTTTTCTTCATTTGAGCATCTCACCATCAAGCTCCCCTCTCCCATGTCCCTCACCCTTGCTGTTATCTACTGCCCACCAAAGAATAACTCTGCTTTTAGTTTTCGGAATTCCTCTCCCTCATCTGTACTTTTACTGACAAAATCTGACTGACTTCAACACGCTCCTGGACTGTCTTGAACTCTCTCGATCTGTCAACGTCCCCACTCACACCCGAGTACACACCCTAGATCTGCTCATTACCAGGGGTCTTGACCTCTCCAATCTCTCCATATCAGATATCTCTCTTTCTCTCTCTCTCTGACCATTTTATTTCTTAATCACTGCTAATATTAATCTTCCTGCTCCTTCCTCCTCTACTGATACTGTTTTCTTCTGTCCCAAGAATCTGCTCAATCCTCTGAAACTCTCAGAATGTGTCTCTTCATCCACTCTAACTAATACTCTCCTGTCTTTCGTTGATGATGCGGTGAGCCTCTACAATGCCACTCTTACTCAGATCATCGACACTGTTGCCCAGCTTACAACCAGAACAGTCAAAGATCGCAACTGCCCATGGTACACCTTTAAACTTCGATTGCTTAAGTCTGCCTGACGCAAGCTTGAGGGCAAGTGGAGGTCATCTGGACTAACAGTTCACAGAGAGACCTGGGTGTCTTACCTAATTACCATTCCATCTCCATTCTCTTTTCTCTCCAAAACTCTCGAAAGGGCTGTAGCCAGTCAGCTGATGAAACATCTCACGGATAACAATCTGCTTGAATCTCTTCAGTCTGGCTTCTGGCCGCACCACAGTACTGAAACTGCTCTGCGCCGGATTGTAAATTATCTCCTGCTTAATGCTGATGCTGGTGCTCCCTCTGTGCTTGTCCTCCTTGACCTAACACCTGCTTTTGACACTATAGATCATAGCATTCTTCTTCACCACCTTCAGAAGTATGCTGGGATCTCTGGAACCTCTCTCCTGGATTTCCTCTTGCCTGACGCATGCAGTCTGTTTTCTATGCTGGATGCAGTGGTGTTGCAAACCCAGTCACTTGTGGTGTCCCTCAAGGGTCTGTTCTTGGGCCTTTTTTCTTCAATATCTACATGCTTCCCTTGGGTCACTTCATCCGCCAACATAGCCTCATGTTTCACTCCTATGCTGATGACACCCAGCTCTACTTAAAACTCAACCCTAGACCCTGCTGCTGCTGCTGCTGCCTTCCCCCACTGTGCAAAGCCTTGGTGTACTGGACAGCCAACCTCTCCTTTGATGCCCTCATCTCCTCCATGGTCAAATATTCCTCCTTCCACCTTTGAAACATCTCCAAAGTCCATCCCTACCTTTCCCTCCCTGATGCAGAGATACTCTGTCATGCATTTGTCTCCTCTCAACTCGACTACTGCAACTCTCTCTATGTTGGTCTTCAGGTATGCACCATCAACCAACTGCAGCTAGTTCAGAATGCCACCGCCAGGATCCTTACCGGATGTAAAAAACGTGAACACATCACCCCCTGTCTTGCCCAGCTGCACTGGCTACCTGTAAAGTTCAGGATTACTTTCAAAATTCTCCTGCTCACCTACAATGCCCTGCATCACACAGGTCCTGAGTAACTCTTCAACCTGCTGACCCGCTAGATATCCCAGCCCGCAAGCTGAGGTCCTCCGACTCTGGCCTGCTTGTTATCCCCAAGCAAAAGTGCACCACACTTGGAGAATGCTCATTTAGCTTCGTGGCTCCGAATCTCTGGAACTCTCTCCCAGCCTTGGTGCGTGATGCTCCCACCGTCACTCGCTTTAAATCAACTCTCAAGACCCACTTGTTCTCTCTTGCTTTCCAGGCTCTGTAAGCCTGATATCTGTTATTAGCTGTTGTGTCTTTGCTACTTATAACTTTCTTTTTTAATTGTATCTTATACTCTTGATTCTATACAACATATGCATCCACAATGTTCTAGAATTTTCACATCCTAGCCTTGTATTTAATGTATTATGCATTGTTTTTCACTGTATCTAAGTATTACTGTTTTTTTTTTTTGTTTTTTTTACTGTACTTAATGTATTATGCTTTTTTTTTTACTGTGTCTTGTAAAGATTGATTGATTGATTGGGATAATTATGATGGGAAGGGAAATTTACTAAAGATGGTTTACATTGACATTTTACACTTCATACCCCATTTAGCATATGCATTTTAAAACCAAAATATTTGCAAGAAACCAAGATAGACTTCACTTTATTTATGTATGGCAAAATGTTTCACACTGGTTTCCCTTGCTGGAAAAATGTGAGTAATGTCTGGTTAAAAAACACACACACACACACAAGGAAAGGATGTGACTTATTTCTCAACACTCCACTGTGAAGTTGTTCCAAGTTGTTTGTGTTTATATATATATATAAGAAAGAAAAAAAATCTTTAGCTTAAACTTAACAGGCCTTACATTTTTGACATACTACCGGTAGTACCTCCAGGACAAACCATTTTCCTTTCACCATAAAGTACAGTATTCTATAAACTGTTAACTGGCACCTTCAACATTGACAAACTCAGAATGCCAAAATGGTAATCAGGGACCAAAATAAGGGGCTTCTAGCTATTTGGTGTCCATATTTAATTCACTATTTACATATTTGCAGTAACACTTTTTTCAAAAGGAGTTCATTTGCACTATTAGTTGCTGTATAAGTTCTACTTTTGAGTAATATTACATTAAAATTACATAACTTAATAATTTAAGACATGTTTAAAGTATTCCCATTTTGTTTTCACAGCTTGGACTTTGAAGAATGTGCCCACAAATTAATAAAGATGGATTTTCCAGACAGCCAAACGGTATGTTTTTTTTCACGTAAAATGTAACTTTTCAAAATAACCATGCTTGCATTCTATTAAGTTATCCAATATCTGCTCTGCATATTGGTAGTAAAGCTCTCAATTACCTAATTGTTTGGGAGTGCAAGGTATTTTTAAATCAATATGTAGTAAGTTTTATTAAATCAAAAAAAGGTAACATGACTGTTGAAAGTAACATGTTCTTAATCCGTTACAGTTGCACTGCTTATACCAGTGTGACTTGCAGGCTTAAATCAGAGGTCTGTCCAAGGATCTATTTTTGTTCTGACATAGATAAGTAACCATGCTATAAGGACCATCCTAATAATTTACACATCTTCTACCATTTTACGGACATCACACAAGTTCAATGCTCAGTATGGCTGTTCCCTAGTGTCTATGTGGCAATGCTTGTTTGGTTGCCTGATTTGACGTTTTATTACAGTGGTCCCTTAATTCCTTTTACTAGAAGTAGTTGTTTATTCTTTCAAAATGTTTCCTTGGTGTTACATTTTTGTAAGCATTTCCCAGTTTTTCTAGTTCTCAGCAAAGTGTGTAAGTGTAGAATTAGGTCTTAGAAAAGGTATTTGAGTTGAGACTAAGCATCTATAAATCATCTTTGAACTGCTTCACAAGGAACTTCTATAGATCATTTAAGGTTATACATTCAAAGCCAATTTATCAAAGTCAAGTCTCTCTGCAAGATTCAATCACAAGGTGAAATACAAATAATCTAATTAAAGGTTTTATCATGCTATCCTGTCTTCTGTAATAATAAACCACAATGTCAAAATAATTATAAAGCTATAATGTTGGATTTACCACCTGCAATCAAGTCTCTTTTACAGTCACTTATTCCCTGAATGTAATATTTAAAGGGTTATAAGTTTTGTAACAAGTATGTTCGTGATTTTGTTGCACACATGTAAATATTTTGAGATTTAAGAGAATACAATACTGTACTGTTTACAAACTTAAATTTTAAGCCAAGTTTTAAATAAACAAATGTATGGCATGCTATTCAGGATTTGGTAACGTATACAGTTCCAAGGGAAAATGGTGCCATACAACTATTTCCTTTTTCTTCATTTATTAAAACTTCAAGTTTAAGATTATATCACAAAATCTCAAAACACCAGTGACGATACTGGCTTCAGTTGCTTTGTTATTCACTGTACCTGTTGTTTTTTTTGTTTGTTTGTTTTTTACCCATGCCCAGGAACAAACTAGAACGTGTGTTACTTGCATATAAATTGGTTTCAGTTTGAATGTCTTGAAGGCTATTCAAAATAATAAGTCACTTCACAGACATGAAATGGACCAATTCAAATTGGCTTTAGGCGTTCGGTTGGGCTAGAACAGCACTCAAGCAACCACACATCAACATATCTTAATACTGTACTGTTACTGAGTGAAGTCTGAAAAAAAAAAAAAAAATAGTCTGTAGGTCAAGGGGCTTCACTTTTTTCATGATACTGATGGATCTCATTTTTTATTTACTGACGTTCCAGGGATCTATGTCACTGACATGCTTTTATTATGTCGGAAGTAAAATAATGGTCCACGACAGTGATGGAAGTGATACACACAGTACATTTTGAGATTTAAGAACTGACCAGTCTGGTTGGGTCCCTGTCAGTAAAGTAGAGCTAATATTCTCATGAATATGTATCTGAGAGTGGCTTAACACACTGGCATTGTGATATATTAAGCAGCTGGGTACAGGTAAACAAAAGTCAAATTATTATTATTTTTTTGGGGGGTAAGTCTAATTAGAAGGTACCCTTTTGTCAGTTTCTTGGGTTCGCATAATCAACACGTGAAACAGCCTTCAGTCATAATTCATATCATCCACAAGGGATAATATTTTTGTAATTGCATGTGGGCTTAAGAGAAAGCAATTAATGTGTTTAGCAAGAAATGTTGACTTTGGTTATGGTGTCAATTATTTTATTCTTGATTTCTTTCTTTGTTGTAAATATTAACCTATATTTACAGATGTGCTGAAATGTGGTTTACGAAGTAATGTAGCACCACTAATAGCTTTTTAGATAGAAAGTTAGTTAACTTCTGCTCAACATGGCATAGTTATTTATGGATGTTATTGAGGTCAGTAATAAAGTTAATATGTAAGGAAATCATTAATATTTTATTACTTAGCTACACAACTTGTATTTCTAAGCCCAGCTGTTACTTTGCATTTTCTGCCACATCATGTTGAATAGAAGCAATTATCAATTCAGACAATATCATTTGGAAACAAAAATGATACACATTGAAATATATGTGATTATACAGGTATTAATCTGCTGCTAATAACACATAATAGCCAATATATAACATGCACAGAAAGTTTATTATGTACATATTGTTACTACTACATATTGGTGTTGCCACTTGACAGTTAAATGTTTGTGAAGGAAAAAAATATGCAAGCTGTTAAAACCCTTATTATGCCTGGTTGGGCATGCATATCTGTGGCGACTGAGAGACGTATGTATTTTGCAAGCATGTTATTAATAGTATTAGAATCTATAGATGTATGGAGTCTGTCTGCCCCTCATATTTTCATATTATAATATTTTATATACAGTGGCTCGCATAACTAGTATGCATGAGAACCAATAAAGAAAAATGTGGACTTCCATATTGTTCTTTTAAGAAGCAAAGGCAGTGAGGCACTGCCTAACCTGTGGATCTTTCACAGAGGCAGGGTCTCCGGGCTCTGTCAGTGAACTCCAGGAGCATTCCAGTTTAACTACAGTCCCTCCCAGCTAGTGCTACCAATGGCTGCTTCAAGTTTTTACTAAAAAATGGAGAGTGATAGGTGGAACCACTCCAGTTCATAAGATCAATCATTTTCTTTTAATGGGTACTTGAAACAACCAATGATAGCCGGGGTCTCTATTAAGTTGTCAATTCAGAGAAAAGGGATGCAGTTGAGAGGAGGTGTTGATGTTTGAAAGCGGTTACATTTAAATATGAGTTTTAAAAAAAGTACATTTACTTAAAATAATTTTTTTCGCCCTCAGTTATAACCTTTTATAAATACCATTGTGCCAACAAGCTACAGTGTTTAACAACACTAATAAAGTGACAAAGTGTTTGGGTTTTTGCTTTTGATTGTGATAGTCTATTGAAATAAATAGAGAATGTGTGACAATTTGTTAAATTGTAATAACCAGCTATGCTGACTCCTGCTCAAACATTCAGAAACTATTGATGTGGTCGCTTACACTGCCATCCCAGTTGTTTGAACTGTCGGAGGAGGAGGAGGTGGAGCTAGTCAGCGACTTGGATGATGACCCCTAATTTTGCTGCGTACCAAACTATTTCTGCTGGTACTCACGTGAGAACCTCATTGACAATGAATATCGGCTGCATTTAACAGATTCTATGAACTCCATTTTCAACATGCTCTGATGAAGCCAATATGTTGAAATGCATAAGCTTTATTTAGTTTTTATTTTTACCTTATTCTTAGTAAAATATGAATAATTGAGAGACGCTTTGGGATACAAGTTTTTCATTAAGCGAGAGTTGCCGTCTTCACTCTTCAGTGATGGAAACACCATATGAAGTATTTTTTCTTTATATATAATTATATAATTAAAAGGTGTTTGCTGTATCATAGTTGAAGAGTATAAATGTACCACTGTATACATGGCAGCATTTTTGTTCCCTGATTTTTAATCTATAAATAGTATTTCTAAAATATGTCAGATCTTTTTTACACAGGCCATTACAGATTAGGCTGATGCATTTGATTAGTTTCAAATATCTGACAATATGACCAATCATGAGCAGAGAATTTAATTTGTAACCATCAGTGCCTTCAGGTCTGTGTGCTTGCCTGGGGTAGGATAACTGCTCAATTTTGAGACGTACCAGTAAACTTGCCAAATCTACAACTTCAGCGTTTGCAACCTTTTTATTGTGGGTTGTCCACTTACGGGCACCTGTGTCCTAAAGATAACATTTAACTTTTTATAGTTTTCATTTTAAATATAGCATTTAAAGCTCATGTAACTTGAGTACATGAAGCGATCAACACATTTTATTTAAGGTCTTCTGTTGTAATGAGGTAGAAGTGTATCCACAATTAATTGAATAATTACTTTTGCTGTATCCACTGTTAAAAAGCATGCTACCAATACCAGCATAATTTCCTTTCATCAAACTGTCAAATGTATATTAGCTTATTGCCAGTGCCTTCTATGAATGTGACTTTTCAAGGGAAACACAATCTTTTCTTTTTACAGAAAGAACTCTGCAATATGATACTAGACTGCTGTGCACAGCAAAGAACATATGAGAAATTCTTTGGCCTGCTTGCTGGGGTGAGTTGAGCTCTATTGATGTAATCTGATGTGAAAACCCTTTTTCTGTGCATCTCACTCTTCTAATGGAAAGCTACATTTACAGAATCCTGGTTTGTTAATAGTGTAATGCATTTAGCTTTGGACTAAAAAATGTTATATATATAAAAATATAAAAATTGGCTACCAAGTTTGGCAACCTTTGCATTTAATTATATACAGTGCCTATAGAAAGTCTATATCTCCTTTCAACATTTTCACCTTTTGTTGCCTTATAGCCTGGAATTAAAATGCATTAATATATATATATATATATATATATATATCTATATATATATATCTATATATATATATTTATTATTTATCTACACATCCTACCCCACAACTTCCAAGTGAAAAGAATATTCTAGAAATTTGTAGAAAATTAATTAAAAATAAAAACTGAAATCGCTTGGTTGGATAAGTGTCCACCCCCCTTGTAATAGCAATCCTAAATTAGCTCAGGTGTAACCAATCGCCTTCAAAAATCACACACCAAGTTAAGTGGCCTCCACCTGTGTTAGATTGTAGTGATTCACATGATTTCAGGATAAATTCAGCAGTTCCTGTAGGTTCCCTCTGCTGGGTAGTGCATTTCAAAGCAAAGACTCAACCATGAGCACCAAGGCACTTTCAAAAGAACTGCGGGACAAAGTTGTTGAAAGGCACAGATCAGGAGATGGGTATAAAAAAACATCAAAGGCCTTGAATATCCCTTGGAGCACGGTCAAGACAATTATTAAGAAGTGGAAGGTGTATGACACCACTAAGAGAGACCCTGCCTAGATCAGGCCGTCCCTCCAAACTGGATGACCGAGCAAGAAGGAGACTGATCGTAGAGGCTACCAAGAGGCCAATGGCAAACCCAACACGGTGCATCACCCAAAGAACACCATCCCTACTGTAAAGCATGGTGGTGGTAGCATCATGTTATGGGGATGTTTCTCATCGGCAGGGACTGTGGCACTATGGCATGACTTGAAGATTGCTGTCCATCAACGCTCCCCAAGGAACTTGACAGAGTTTGAACAGTTTTGTTAAGAAGAATGGTCAAATATTGCCTAATCTAGGTGTGCAAAGTTGGTAGAGACCTATCCCAACAGACTCACAGCTGTAATTGCTGCCAAAGGTGCTTCCATCATGTATTAACTCAGGGGGTGGAGACTTATCCAATTATGATCTTTCAGTTTTGTATTTTTAATCTATAATTTTTTTTCTCAATAAATTTTTTTTTCCCCTTAACAGTGTGGAGTATGGTGTGTAGATAAGTGGGAAAAAAATCCTCATTTAAATGCATGAAACTCTGAGGCACTGACACAACAAAATGTGAAAAAAGTTCAAGGAGGTGTAGACTTTCTATAGGCAATGTGGGTGTGTATTTTTATTTTTGCCTGGAATATCTTCATTTTCATGCACTATTTAATGTTTTTTTCTTTTTCTACAGCGTTTTTGTCTGTTAAAAAAAGACTACATGGAGAGTTTTGAAGCAATATTCAAAGAACAATATGAAACCATTCACCGACTTGAAACCAATAAATTACGAAACGTTGCCAGGATGTTTGCTCATCTGTTATATACAGATTCTATCCCTTGGAGTGTATGTAAAATAAGTTTTATTTTTCATTATTTTAGTTTGTTGCATCCAAAGTAGACAAGTGTTACATTGTAGCTGGACTATCTTGAGTAAATCATTTGTATGCTATTTAATATTGTATGCTATAAATATTACAGCTTGATTAAGTGTTAATTTAAAAAAAAAGGTACATCTTTTAATGTGTTTTTTTTTTTTAAGGTCCTGGAATGTATACTAATTAGTGAAGATACCACTACGTCATCCAGTAGAATCTTTGTGAAGATTCTGTTCCAGGAGCTTTGTGCTTACATGGGACTTCCAAAACTCAATGAAAGGCTTCAAGATGTGTAAGTTAGACAATACAAATGTCAATTTCAGTGATTGTTTAAACTATAATTTAAGAATTTTTAATATGAACATAGATATTGACAAGATTCTTGTTTGTTCCTAAGGGGATAAAAAAAAAGAAAAAACAGTTGATAAGATCACTTCAGTGTTGTACAATATATATATATATATTTTTTTTTCTTAAAGGACATTACAGCCCTACTTTGAGGGACTATTTCCTCGAGATAATCCAAGGAACACAAGATTTGCCATCAATTTCTTTACCTCTATTGGTCTGGGAGGTCTAACGTAAGTACATTTAGATTTGGCCTGTTCTGAATATTTAACTTTTAAGTTTGTGGGACAAAATAAAATAAATGAAGTATTTTACTTTTGACAGAGATGAGCTTCGAGAACATTTAAAAAATGCTCCCAAAATGATCATGACGCAGAAACAAGAAGTGGAGTCATCCGATTCATCATCGTCCTCCTCGGATTCTGACTCTTCCTCCGATTCAGACAGCAGCAGCAGTGACAGCGATAGCAGCTCATCCAGCAACAGTGATTCTTCCTCTAGTACTAGCAGCAGTGAAAGCAGCAGCATCTCAGGTACAGTAGCTAACTGTGTATATAACAAATAGCTAATACAGATCCTTACATAAATGTGTGCCATGCACTTATTAGAAATGCACATTAGACACATAGGCGCACTGTAATAATAACCATGAAAAAGAAAGCGTGCAGTATTTTGAGATTCACGTTTCTGGAGGAAGGTAACATCAAAACATCAGGTGCTTCCAACCTACTCTACATGGATTGGGAACTTCTGGTGCAGAAATTCCTGGTACAGCCTATTATATCAGTGCTTCACAACACAAGTAGTTGACATACTATACTTTTTTTTTTTTATTCCCTCCAAAGCCAAGCCAACTTGGAAGCGCTGGAAAGTTTTAGTAGGCTAAGCCAAATTTATTTTAATTAAAGTGTAATCCACTTGCCAATAATAACAGTACATGAGTAACAGTAATAGCCGTTCTTGTCCTTTTACTTTGTACTAGGTAATCTGTGAAATACAGAGATTGAAAACTTTTACAATGACTCTACTGTTCGATATCCCAAGGAGACCAATATATTCAAAACATGCCGAATTTTGGATGACCAATACATTAATTGGCGTCTGCTTTGAATAGTGAACTACAGTAATTTAACCCAACCCGAATGATCGGCATTCAAAATTAAAATAATGATGATAATTTGACAGGTATTATTGTCTAGTGCAGTAGCACATTTTGTTTCAAGAGCAGGTGTTAAGCACAGCATGCTTGTGCATGGTACGTTTGCTTACTAATTGCATCTGCCAAAAATATATTAGATTTGTGACATGGATGCCTTGATGTGCTTGGCTTGCATTATATTGGATTTTTTGTGAAACGGCAAACAATATTGCAGTGGTTTTATGCCATTTTATAAACAGTAGAAACTGTCGCTGGTAAGTTTCTTAGCATGGCCATTTATACATAATAACAGGCGTAAATATAGCTGCAATGAGCAATGACTGGGGTCCAAGCGCCAGCGCATGCGACCTATGACCGTATTTCACATGTGGCATAGTAGCCCATTAGCCTCTACTAAACTTTATAGTATATTATACCATATGAGCATATATTGGTTGCTATATGTGTTTCATAGTAACCATTACCCTATCTACACTCTAAGGAGTTATAAGCTAGTTTTGCATATTACCTTGTAACAGGGCGAGCAGCCCTGTACATTGTTTATTTATTTTTAGATCGGGGTCTCCCCCTCCGCCCCTGTGCAGTGTGTTTTTTTCTTTTGTATTTAGTTTTATTGTATTATATTTATGACGGCGTAGCGCCGTGTTTTGTTTATTTTTAAAACATGTCCTGGCAGAGGCGAGATCGGTGCTCGTCCTCTGCCAGGTGTAATAATTAAAACTCGTGCAGAAGGTGGCCATCTCCCGAATTAATTAGGCGATTTAATTTGTTGCTAATCGGGAGATGGTCACCTGTTATAAAAAGCCTGCAGCTCTCTAGATGGGGGTGGGTGTTGGAAGGAGAGTGAGCGAGAGGATTAAAACGAAACTAACAGTAAACAGGAACAGTGACGGCGATCTGCCCAGCCTGACCTGTGTTTTTGTGTTAGTGCTTTCTTTTTGATTAATTATTTATTTTGCTCTGTGAGCGAGTGTTTTCTGTTTGAATATTTTATTTATTTTTTTGGATTCTTTAAATAAAACGGCGCACGCGCCACTGCGCAATACCTTTTTGTTGTTGTGGTCCCTTCTTCTGCCGTGACGTCAGACCACTCAGCCATTCCTGTCACACGTGGTGTCCTGCGTGGGATCGCAGCGCCTCCAAGACGCGGGCAGAAGAGGGTACTGCATCTTTTTCATTTTTTTTTCGTTTTTTGAGTGTGTGGAGGGAGAAAAGGAGACTGAAGAGGAGGATGGGAGGAAGAAAGATGAGAGGAGAGAGGAGGAAGAGCTGCAGAAGGCAGCAAAAGGAGCTGCAACAGCGGCCACCAGGGGTTGTTGTGGTGAATGAGTGGTGCCCTGGTTGTGGGGAGTTTGGGCACACCGTGGCCATCTGCCCCACCCAATACCAGGGAGAGGAGTGGATGACCCAGATCGACTGGGTCTACCAGGAGCGAGAGGGGAGAGAGCGGAAGGTGAGGAGAAGGAGGCAGAGAGGGAACACGGACCTGGAAAGGGAGGAGCCCGAACGTCCTGCGCCTAAAAGGGAGGAGCCCGAACGTCCTGCGCCTAAAAGGGAGGAGCCCGAACGTCCTGCGCCTAAAAGGGAGGAGCCCGAACGTCCTGCGCCTAAAAGGGAGGAGCCCGAACGTCCTGCGCCTGAGTGGGAGGAGCCCGAACGTCCACGTCCCGAGAGGGGGGAGTCGGTGCGTCCACGTCCCGAGAGGGGGGAGTCGGTGCGTCCACGTCCCGAGAGGGGGGAGTCGGTGCGTCCACGTCCCGAGAGGGGGGAGTCGGTGCGTCCACGTCCCGAGAGGGGGGAGTCGGTGCGTCCACGTCCCGGGAGGGGGGAGTCGGTGCGTCCACGGCCCGAGAGGGGGGAGTCGGTGCGTCCACGGCCCAAGAAGGGGAAGGCCGAAGGTCCACAGCCCAGGTACCTGCCAGCAGAGGGGGAATACCTGCTGGTGCCGCCTCCATCTCCATGGGAGGACTGTGAGTCGCTCCCACCTCCGCCAGCAGAGGGAGCATTCCTGCTGGTTCCACCTCCACCGCCCTGGGAGGACTGTGAGTCGCTCCCACCTCCACCAGCAGAGGGAGAATACCTGCTGGTGCTACCTCCGTCTCCGTGGGAGGACTGTGAGCCGCTCCCACCTCCACCAGCAGAGGGAGCATACCTGCTGGTTCCACCTCCACCGCCGTGGGAGGACTGTGAGTCGCTCCCACCTCCGCCAGCAGAGGGAGCATACCTGCTGGTGCCACCTCCGTCTCCATGGGAGGACTGTGAGTCGCTCCCACCTCCGCCAGCAGAGGGAGCATACCTGCTGGTTCCACCTCCACCGCCGTGGGAGAACGACGTGTCGCTCCCACCACCAGCAGAGGGAGAATACCTGCTGGTGCCACCTCCGTCTCCGTGGGAGGACGACATGTCGCTCCCACCACCACCACCACCAGAGGGAGCATGCCTGCTGGTTCCGCTTCCACCACTGCCAGCAGAGGGAACATGCCTGCTGGTTTCCCTGGTGCAGCCAGAAGGGGAGGAAGCCCTGCCGCCTTCGCAGCCTGAAGGGGAGGAAGCCCTGCCGCCTGAAGGGGAGGAAGCCCTGCCGCCTGAAGGGGAGGAAGCCCTGCCGCCTGAAGGGGAGGAAGCCCTGCCGCCTTGGCCGCCTGAAGGGGAGGAAGCCCTGCCGCCTTGGCCGCCAGAAGGGGAGGAGGCCCTGCCGCCCTGGCCGCCAGAAGAGGAGGAACCCCTGCCGCCTTTACTGTCAAGAGGAGAGGAGCAGGCGCTACCTCAACCTCCACCACCACCACCATTGGGAGAAGTGGAGCTCCTGCTGCCGCCTTCATGGCCAGGGGCTCCCCTCCCGCCGTCGGCATCGCCTAGGGTCGCCTGTGTCTCCCTTGCATCTCCTAGGGTTGCTGCCGGTCCTGCGTCGCCTCCCGAGGGTCCGCTGCCGTCGCCTCCCGAGGGTCCGCTGCCGTCGCCTCCCGAGGGTCCGCTGCCGTCGCCTGGGGTCGCCAGGGATCCTGCTTCACCTGGGGTCCCTACACTGTGGTCGGAGCCCCACGGAGGGGAGCTGCCGGCCATCAAGAAAGGGGGGGAGGTCAGGAGACCAGCTCCCCCAGCCGCACTTTCGCGGCAGGAGTTTGGGTGGTCAGAGCCCCACGGAGGGGAACTGCTGGCCATGAAGAGGAGGGGGAAGGTCAGGAGACCAGATCCCCCAGCCGCACTTTCGCGGCAGGAGTTTGGGTGGTCAGAGCCCCACGGAGGGGAACTGCTGGCCATGAAGAGGAGGGGGAAGGTCAGGAGACCAGCTCCCCCAGCCGCAATTTCGCGGCAGGACAGAGTGTGGAGGGAGCCCCAGAAGAGGGAGCTGCCGGCCACAAAGAATTGGGGGGTGCTGGAGATTCCACCATGGCCACCCCCCAGAAGCAACTTGCTTCCCCCTCTCCGAGGACATTGAGACTGAGGGGGGAGGTGGCCGTTGGGGCCATGTGTGCTTCGCACAAGGAGGGGGATATGTAACAGGGCGAGCAGCCCTGTACATTGTTTATTTATTTTTAGATCGGGGTCTCCCCCTCCGCCCCTGTGCAGTGTGTTTTTTTCTTTTGTATTTAGTTTTATTGTATTATATTTATGACGGCGTAGCGCCGTGTTTTGTTTATTTTTAAAACATGTCCTGGCAGAGGCGAGATCGGTGCTCGTCCTCTGCCAGGTGTAATAATTAAAACTCGTGCAGAAGGTGGCCATCTCCCGAATTAATTAGGCGATTTAATTTGTTGCTAATCGGGAGATGGTCACCTGTTATAAAAAGCCTGCAGCTCTCTAGATGGGGGTGGGTGTTGGAAGGAGAGTGAGCGAGAGGATTAAAACGAAACTAACAGTAAACAGGAACAGTGACGGCGATCTGCCCAGCCTGACCTGTGTTTTTGTGTTAGTGCTTTCTTTTTGATTAATTATTTATTTTGCTCTGTGAGCGAGTGTTTTCTGTTTGAATATTTTATTTATTTTTTTGGATTCTTTAACCCTTTGCGGTCCATTGTCGGACTGGGTCCGACATTGCAATTATTCCTCACAGGTCCTTTGTCGGACTGGGTCCGACATCATTATAGCAACGCAATAAACGGGTGTTTAGTCGTTTTTTCTCCGGAAAAAGCCGAGAAAACCATTCAATTGCCGAGTGGTAGCGACAGGAGCCGAGACAAGTCGGAAAAAAAAAAAAAAAAAAAAAAAAGGCGTATTTCATGAATAGTCATACATGGTATCAGGTATCAGATAATGGGCGTCCATAATAAACAAGCTGGCTAAGTGCGTCAGCGCACTGAGACTATCATGGACATTTGCAGAGCTTTTTTCAGATGTTATAGTAATAAAATAATGACTTTGATCGCATTATTGAGGAGTTTGGTGATAAAACGAGTGATCTGGAGATGATCGATCGGTATGTACGACTATTATTATTATTATTATTTATTTCTTACACAGCTGAATGCTATAGCAAACAAAAGGCTGGGGAGGGGCTGGAGATGCCTAGTGTGTGCTTTGTTGATATGCAGGGCCATTTAAACCCGTTTGACTGTGAAAAAAAACACTTTTAAACAGCGCGTATAAAATTAACTGCGCGTGTGAAAATTAATTATTCCTGGCGTGCCTGACGCGCGATTAATAAATGGACCGCAAAGGGTTAAATAAAACGGCGCACGCGCCACTGCGCAATACCTTTTTGTTTTTGTTGTCCCTTCTTCTGCCGTGACGTCAGACCACTCAGCCATTCCTGTCACATACCTATATATATAATATAATGTAGCGACCTGTTTTTTTGCCAAGGCTATGCATGCACAGTTTCGCTTCAATTGGCATAACCGTTTCAGAGAAGAAGACGTTTTGAATATTTTTGACAAATTCAATGTGGCCGCAATGTACGCCACAGATTTTCTTCTCGTGAACAAATTTGAATGTAGGCCTTGAAGGGAGTATGTGCACCAAGTTTCAGATCTCGGCTAATTGCGATTTCGAAGAACATTTTCGAAAATTGGCCAATTTTTGCGAAAAATCCAATATGGCTGCCCAACCATGTGACCTATGACCTTCGTTTTCGCTCTGACACAACTTCCCATAGGCCTCTAGGACCGTACCAAGTTTCGTGACTTTGTTGCTTGGACCCCTAATAATTACATTTTATCCACATCAACGTAGTGTTGTGGAGCTCCATAAAGAATGTGACATTATGCACACAACTCAAGTTGTTGGGTGATTTGAAATGTTACGAGGGATATTTAGGAAAGACGCATAGTTGAAGTGTGCCAGAAAAACAGTGATTCAACAATGAGCCAGATGGCTGTTACATGGACAGCTGCACCTCTGCTGAACTGTTTGACAGGAGCTGTGGAGAGATACTCGGATTAAGAAACCTTGGAACAAGATCTCGTTCTGACCTAAATCAAGCAGTTTAGAAGCACATTAGGCAGTTGGGCTTTATTACTGTTATATTTTGAGAAATATGCCTTATTTATTGAATCTGTATTTGGCGAAAATTGCAAAACACCAAGCCCTATAATTAAAAAAAATAAATAAAGGACCCCCTTAGGATAGTTCTAGGAATCCAGTACAGTGGACACAGTAGACGTACATATAAAATATATATATGATTCCAGAATGTAAAAAATCATCTTCAAAAGCTAATTCTGTATAGGAGTACAGGCTTCAAAGAAGCAAGTGCAGTAACAATGGTCAGGTGGACAGTCCAGTTGTTCCTTTGTAAAAGGCTGACGTAGAACTTTTAAAAGTAGCTATTTCAAACCTAATATTGATGTAGGCTTTGCACTAATCATTATAAACGGTGATGTTGTTCAATGTAAACAGATTAGTCTGATGTCCATCAATCTGCCTGAATGAATGCCATCATGTAATGACCATAAGTGTACATAATGCTAATCTCATAGCTTCAGCCAAGGTATCGTGGTTGCTTTGTGACACGTGGTAGCTCCTCTGTTTTTTGTTGAGCATTTAAGGGATTAACCCTTTGCGGTCCATTTATTCAGCGCGCCTCAGGCACGTCAGGTCCAATTTATTTTCACACTTGCAGTTTATTTTACACGCTGTTTAAAAGTAAAACAGGTTTAAAAGGCACTGCATATCAACAGGACACTCAGTACTGCATCTCCAGCCCCACCCCACCCCTCGTTTGCTGTTTTTTTCACATACCTCTTGATAGTAGTGCATACCGATGAATCATCTCCTGATCACTCGTTTTATCACCAAACTCCTCAATAATGCGATCCAAGTCATTATTTTATTACTATGACATCTAAAAAAAGGTCTGCAAATGTCTGTGATATTCTTTGAGCGCTGGATGCAGAAGCAGCTATCTTGTTTGTTTATGTCCGTGTTATCTATGTGATGCCAGGGCTATCTGTATTCATGAGATACGCCCCTTTTTTCGGCTTCTCTCAGCTCCTATCGATCTCACTCGACCGTTGAATGGTTTTCTCGTTTTTTTCCGGAGAAAAAACGACTAGAGACCTGTTTTTTTGTGTCTTTTTGATGATGTCAGACAGGGTCCTACATTGGACCGGAAAGGGAAAATTGAAATGTTGGACCAGGTCTGACATAGGACCGCAAAGGGTTAAAGTAGACAAGGATGTATTGTTTAATTTCATTTGAGTAAGTGGTGGCAACTACAGAGAGCAATGAAAGATTAGTTTAATTTGTTACTCCAGATAGATGTCTTATATAAAATACTTTTGAAATGAGAGCATTTTTTCATTTTATTTTCCATATGTTTTTTCCACATAAAGTACGTTCAAGACCATAGACCATCAGCCAGAGAAAATACCTGATTCACAAAGATTCCTATATTGAGCTAAAATTGTTGGGGAACAATCAACTGACAAATTCTACCACAGGCACTTTTCAAAGGCAGGAAGACAGTCAAACCAGGGGTGCGTTCAATAGGCAAATCGTCCCAGGGTGATATGTAGCGCTTTCTATTGAACAACCTGCAAGCCGAGAACAAACCTAACAGTAGAGAGTCAAGCTCAGAACTGCCTCGCTGGAGGTCCAAAATGGCCGACCTGCATTATCAGTGCGATGGCTACAAATGGATTTTTTCAAATATAGATTTGTATGACCAATACATGTGTGAGAAGTAATATTTTTGTTGTCATTTTGGCTTTTTAAAACGGATTTATGGTATTTTTTAAAGTGATGATTATATTAGAAAAGGAAACATGGACAAATATGACTCGGGCCTCAAGATGCTAAACCAAAAAGTGTCCGTAACTTTACAAAAATACAGTAGTAGTAATAATTACATAAAAAAATTGCAAAACCCACTTAAAGCAACTGTTTAATACACAGCAATGTGTTGCCTGCTATTTTGAAACTGCTTGCTCCTAACCGACCTTTCAATAGCTGCTAACATATGTTACAGGGTGCCACCAGAGTGCTTTGCTATTGAATGCACCCGAGGTCAATTGTGACCATTACCTATACATTGCCCCATCAGACAAACACAGAAGAGATACAAATAAATATGGCAGTCTGGCTATATGGTGCAATATCAATCTTTTGTATCTTTTAATATAAAAAAAATATATATTAAAATCAAGTAATCTGTGTAATCACCTACTGCCATGTGAAGCGAGGCTCAGTAAACTACATTTATGCATTCTGTCCATCCTTCATGCTCTGTATGTCACAATCTAAGAAATATCATGGAGGCCATTGTCACACAGGTAAACTAAGTGACATATAGGGATGGTGGCAAACAATTGAGGTCAAGGTCATGAAATACCAGGCTTACCTTTGTTGCTTTCTATGTTAAGGGTGTTTTAATATACTGTTTTAATGCTGCATTAAGGATATTTCATACTGCAAATATTGTTTGTAATAATGCTAGTGTCTTGTACCTTCTTAACAGATTCAGATTCAAAACACAGGAAAAAATCAAGGAAGAAGAAAGACAAAGGACCTAAAAAATCTACTAGTAAAAAAATATCTTCAGAAAAGGTGCCTCCCAGCAAGAAACAGGCTAGCAGGCACAGCGACAACAATGAAGAACAAGAGAAGTCCTCCCATAAACACAGCAGCAAAGCCCAAAGACAAAAGGATCGTCCGGAGGATACCTCAACACATGACAGAGAGGATCACAGGCGCAGTAACAAGGACCCTGACCGTCAGCGAAACCAAGAGTTTGAAGACAAGCGCTCTGACTCTCGGAAAGACAAAGAGAACATTAAAAATAACCCCCACTCTGAAAATGACAGAGACAGATACCGGAGCCGGGAGGAGGAGAAGTACAGTAGCAGGAGAGAAGAGAGGTCAAAGTCAAAAGAGAGGGCCCGCAAGGAGACAAACTCAAGAGCAGGTAGCGAGGATGGCTACAAGAATGGCAATGGAAGACGAGCAGAAAAATCTGACAAGGAGAGTAGACACTCTGATAGATCTAGGGACAACAGAAGAAGAGATGATAGGAGGAGGGAAAGTTCTCCACGAAGACGGAGATAGTGTAGAACACATTTATTTTTTCTCAAACCATGCAAAAAAAAAAATAGGTATGTAAATTTGACGGCTGTTTGCGGTGTATTTGATAGTCGCAAAACAAATTCCTTCAAAAGTCATGATTTGTTTTTCCTGGTAACAACACATAATAGCTAACTTTTTGTAAACTGGTTAAAATGTGATGATTTTAAGAAACAAGTAAATGCCATGTGATGCAGTCTAGGAGTAATCTTGTAAAATCTAATGAAATTTGATGATGTTTGATGGAGTATTCATAATTTTTTTTTATGGACCTGAATATTGCTCCTTGCTCTTTTTTTAAAGAGGTATTTTCAACCTCTTTAATTGCTGTCTTGTAAATGTGTGTTTTTTTGGGGTTTTTTTTTTTGTTTTTTTGGGGGGGGTTTTGTTAAAATAAAATCTTTCAAATGTATAAACAGCTGTTGAAGTATTTGTTACATGATGCAAATGTCTTGTTTTATAATAATAAATCTGTTATTTTGAAATTATTATTCTTGTTATATATAAAGGATTTTGTCTGCATTTTGCTTGGGTGAGTTTTTAATAAAAGTGACTTTTTAAACAGTGTAGGCCTTGTACATAATTCTTATAGCTGCATTGACTACACAGTAAATGCAAAAGGTTGTTAAATAAGCTGCCTGAAATACAATATTATTATATGTTTATTTAGCAGACATCTTTATCCAAGGCAACTTACAGAGACTACGGTATGTGAACTATGCATCAGCTGCAGAGTTACTTACAACATCTCACCTGAAAGAGAGCACAAGGAGGTTAAGTGACTTGCTCAAGGTGAGACAGTGAGTGAGGCAGGATTTGAACCAGCGACCTCCTGGTTACAAGCCCTTTTCATTAACCACCAGACCACGCAGCCTCCTTTTAGGAATAAGTCTTCTACTACTTAACCTCATTTTATGAAGGTTGTTTCTATTGCAGATACCCAATTACTGAATGGTTGGAAAAACATTCTGTCCTTCAATGAAAAATGTCAAGTAAAAAGTTGCAAGGCAAAGATGTTCTTTTATTGGCCCAACTGATTTTTAATTGAATGGTGTAGCGTCAGAGTGGGTCATAATATCATTCTGTGTATGAAATTAACAGAAATTGAATATATAGAGGTGGATCCTAAGTCATTCTCTGTGTCTACTTGGTTTCTGCTCATAAACTCCCCCACTGACAAAGAATGCTTTTAGAAAGAGTCGTAAACTAACTGCTGGACAAGTGTTTTATCTTTCCCCATTGCTGAATTAATCATTTAGGCACCAGCAGTATCTTGCAAAAGGCAAGCCAGACAGTTTTGAGTATGCTTTGACACCTCGGACAGAGAACAGTACCCCTCATAAATACAGCCGACGGGTCGAAACCACGGATTAACTGAGAACAATGGGCTGTCTTTGAACAAGAACAACCAATGAGAAATGCCCCACGTGGACTCGGGCACAGCCCAAAATAACCAAACTAACCAATCACGGTTGAAGAGAGAATCACAAAAAGCAGTGCGACACTCAGAAACACAGAGTTTTCCATGCTTGCTTCCCATACTGCGTGATCGCCACAAACGAAGAGTTTTTCCACACTAAGCAAGTTCCCCACAGAAGGAAGAGCGCTCAAGCCAAGAGAGAGAGCTTCCCATACATATTGCCCATGAGCTCCCCACACTAGAAGTGTGCCCCACAGAAGGAACAGCGTTCCAGGCAAGAGAGCGCTCTCCACTCAAGGAACAAGTCTTTGAACTTTGACAATCAGAAGGAGTGCTGAGGGAGAAATGGAAGCTGAACTGTTCTGAAGAAAGTTACTGAAGTCATGGGAGCATAATTGCTCGAATTGACGGAAGGCAAGGAAGAACCAATGTTCTGAATAATGGCTAAAATCATCTTCTGTGGAAGGGCTCTGCCATCTGTCCTACAAGAGACTGAATCAGTAAACGGCATACTGCATTAATCGGAAAGCGGGTCTTTGTTTCCACGTAGCTGCACGAAACAAACTGAATCGAAGCCATCAGTTCTGCTTTTGGAAGATCCCAAGAGAATTGCAACAATAACACTTCTACAAACTAAATAACTTTTCACTTGCAATGCATTATATGAACCGAGTTACGTCTGATCAACGGAACTATTCCCAGTTGGAAAACTGTCGACAACAAAGATAATGTTGCAAGACTTGGGGATCAACAAGAACTATTTGTTTATTGCGAGCCTATGCCATACAATGTGTACAGCAAAGTACTATCTTCTTTCATTGGAATTTCAGATTCATAGAGCTGCAGTATTCATCTACAAAGATTAACTTCTTTATATGGAAATCGATAAGTATTCAACATATCTAATATTAAATACTTTATGACTCGAAAAAGTAACTAGTAAATGCTGTCAAGTTAGTGGATAAACTGTTCTAGGAATAGAATATAACTTCCTGTTTTAGAGTGTGTAAGAAATGTATTTTGTTTGTTGAAATGTGCAACTCAAAGGAGTTGCCTCGTAAATGCAGAGAATTTGATCATTGCCCCACTTCTGAGTTAATTTGAATATATAATCAACTGAGGTTGATAACATATTATTAGTTTGGTACATCACAAATACTAATGCAAAGTAGACATTTTGTGTGATAAGCCATATTTAATATTAGTATATTAACCATGTATGCTAATGATGTTATTGTCGTTGTAATCGTTTGACTATGCAATCAATGAACTGTATACTATTCATGCATATATCTAACCAATAGCCATAAGAAAGAAGTCTAATATAAGTGGCGGCGATAAAAGACCAAATAAAAACCTCTGAACTCAGTATTTTGCCGAGAAAAGGAAAATATCGACGAGAAATCAGGGAGTGCAACAAATGATTTTCCAGTGTTTTTCTACATTAACGGTTTTTCAAAATTAATCCAGTTACTATACCAGCTATGTTTACTGCAAACAGGCACCATTTTAAAATTGCTTAAAACGATTGTCAGTTTTCCAGTGTGCGTCTGGCACATTTAACAACAATACTGTGGTCAATTTTTTGTTGTCACGAGAATTGACAATAAAAATTGCTTGTGTATCTCTGGCCTAAGAAACATGTCCGTGTTTCTCCCCTGGCATATTCAATTTGTTGCATTACATTTTTGTTTACGTACAGACCTAGATAGACACTCAACATCACATGGCACGCAATGTTAACAGTCATTTGGACCTTGGCTTCATTCTGCAAAGTGCCAACTGACTTGTTTTAAACAGTAAAAATGTGTTTTAAAAATGTAACAAATACATAGGTATCAGCCATTTTTCCCTGGATGAGCTTGGAATTGTTTCATGTAATGGTCATTAAGGGGGAAGGAAATGAGCCATCAGTAGTTGTGAAACCCTGCTGCAGATTATTATTCTTGCAGTTTAAAAGTTCTTCAGAGTGCATAGCTATTCCAGTTAATACATGATTCGTTCATTTTTTTAAAATTAGTCATTACATGGGAAAAGATCTATAGTGCAGGCGTGTTGCTTCTAATGGCCTGCATTTGTTCAAGGCCAAAAGGAGATCACATTTTTAAAGTGTCACATTTCAGGGGAGAAAAATGGATACTGCCGAGTCACTTCCACATATGATGGAATAAGTTGTTTCATACAGGGAAAGAAAAGATGAGGCACATTATTGAAGAGCTCTCAGTGCCAGGGTAGCAGGCAGAGCAGTTTAGTTCCTGGTGCTTTTAGCTGGAATTACTGTGCATAATATAAAGGTTTTGGGTTCTGTTGCTCCAATATTGAGTCAGGATTTTTCTCTAAATCTGTCTTTTCCTTGCTTTGAGGTTGTCTGCAGATCCTAAGTGACGTCCCTGAACATACTTCCTCATTCCAGTCACAATGTGATCTTTGGATCCACCAACCCAACCTACTCTAATAGACTTTATGTGGGCCACACATATTTGATGGGTGCATTGTCACATGATTTGAAGGAATAAAGAAGTCTGTTCAACACAATATTAGGGCAACCCAGAACTATTCAGAATGAATGTACTTTTGGATTTCAGTTTCGCTGTAATAAAAGCAGCTAGCAGGGAACACTATGTATAAAACTCCCATTTCAATGAAAGCTAAACATCATCTGAAAAAGGAAACAATTTCCAGGTTCTTCTCATGTCTAATAGATTCCATTACCATACATTTAGCAAAAACATTGAAATAACTAATATTTTAAGTATCCACAAGATGACCACAGGAAATTCACTGGTAACGGTGGAGACTGGGTGGTGTCTTACAGCACTATATTTAAACTTTGGCTCTTACCATTTCAGACCTTAGCATATGATCCATTTCCATTTTATAGAATTAGATATACTGTAGGTCATACTAGAAGTAAGTTCCCTTAATGATATGACATATTTGTCATATAGATACATCTACAAATCATTCTGTAACCTTCTATATGTCCTATTGATACATCTACAGCACATTATTTAACCTTTGACAAGCAAGAATGATTCTACTATTGTAATTAAAAATATATATTTTACTATATGCCTTGTCTAGAGCTCAGCTCTGGGAATATGTCACGTGTACATCCTCAGAGACACTGAAGAGGATAAAAGTCTGCACAAAATCCATTAAATAGGGGATGTTACTGAGTTGTCCTTTTTGAGTTCTTAATTGTAAATTATCAAAATAAAAACAACTGCAACTATTCAATATAATGATTATGTTCTGTATTTTCCAGAACTGCCTAAAACAGCATTTTTTTTAGGACTACACGGTAAAGCACTGAAAGTCCTCTGTCATATCTGAAGACCAGACCAGAGTTTGGAATTTAACAAGTTTGAAAAGTCTCCACAGTTTCCAGGCTACTGTTATGCACAAAGAAAATCTTTGTTCCCAGCTGGTCACCAGCTGTATTAAACATGGTATCTATAGTGTTGACTACAAAGAAGGTTGTCCCTTGAGTCATCCTGGTTGAGGGCTTTATCTCTTGATTCTCAGTGCTCCTAGTGCTCTTTGCGCCACGCTTTCTCATCACACACAATCCAGTCATGCAAAACCAGTTCACTCAGCCTTCTTTCTGGCAGAAGCAATCTCCTTGTACAGTATTTGGCATTCTTTCCCATGCACTTATGATACTGTAAATGCATTATCACAATGATAATCTTCTCCACATTGAATACAGGGTGTAGGGGACATCATGGACAGCAGAGATGGGACTGGTTTGACGTGCGAAGTCAGCAAGTTGTTGTTTTAATTGACCATTCCTCAATGATTTCCTTTAGGGAGGTTGGCGATGGAAATATGGAGCAGTACTGTTCTTTTACAAATGTTTTGTGTGAAACATCAGTCATTTGTGCAGCTTTAAATAAATATGTAGCCTACTAAATAATATGCATGATGTGACTTGAGTATGATGTGTGTTATGAGAAAGAAATAAATAAATAATGTGTGTGTGTGTGCGTGTGTTCATAATCTTGCCAACATAGGCTACTCCTACAACTGCACTAGATCGCGTTATTGTCTAGACTAGCGTAGTAGAGAAATATGATTTTTATGTTCTTTAAGTATTTAAAACAAATCACACTAATCCATGAACATCTACAAATCACAGCAGTGACAGAGGACTACATGCAGGGGGAAAACTAGGGCATTTCTGTACTCAGGTACTGAAGAGCGAGCTTATAATGAGCATGCGTAGAAAGGTCCTGGAGGTAGAACGCAGTATTGTCAAACATTTGTAAAGCTCTACTCGAGAAAGGAGTCGCCTGCCCGCTGCATTAGCGAACTCTGAACAACTTCTTTATTTCCAACCAGTTACAGTCTGCTCAAGGTAAGAATAAAACAGTGCTAATTTAATTGGGCATTACATTATCACTTGCTACAGTACATGTTTTTTTTTTTCTTTTTTTTTTTTTTGCATGGATTGGAACCGAGAAATAATATTTTGAGACTGCATGTGAAATGCAAATTAACACATGATAGAAAAATACATTTATTGCTGTGCATACTTGCAATATGTTATAGTTCTTTAATTTTAGAGATGCATGGTGTTTTTTTTGTTTTGTTTTTTTTGTTAACGATATTGGAATCATTTACTGTTCAAAAGTTGCAGAGAACAGAAAGCAAAGGTTGTTATGTGAGAGAGATTTGGTAGGATGGTGTTAATAAAATAGATTACGCTTCTACTGTATTTGTTTTTCCTACGTAATGGAAACGCCGCGTCCCGCATCCCAAGAAAGTTTTGATAAAGTCGAACTGATATTGCATTTGACGTTACCTAAGTCAGTGCAGTGTATGCTGTAGAGCTGTGTGTATGAGTTGCATCGGTTACGCGATACTATCTCTAGAACTACAAAAAAACGCTCTGCACTTACCTAAATGTATATACCGAAATTATGAGTATTTTATATATCGTAGTCACGTTTATTCACAGATTTTTCATCAACACCTAATGTGACGAGTTTTGCAATACATTAAAGTAACATTATCCGTTAAAAATAATTTTTAACCCCGCGTAAAGCAGTTTGCTCCTTTGCAAACATCTTAATACTACAACAAACCTTTCCCAGTCAAAAGAGCGTGAACGGATTTTCAGTAATATTCCATCTAAATCTATTAATTGTTGTTCAGAATGATGATTATTATTTTTTTTCAAAGGGCAAACAAATAGTTTACTGCATTGTTTTAGGTTGATAAAACAAGGTACATTTTAGATAGACCTGACCTTCATAAATAATGTAACAGCCCATTTTGTTTGTAATCCTCTGACAAACTGGTTGAATTGATAACAGAGTGGGAGGATTTAGGCACCTCTTCAATCTGTCAAGCTGTGGTGGCAGCAGTGGAAAGCCAAAGCCACATTTGTAATCCTCTTCGGTTCTATATCAATCATTGTGATCTAAATATAGTATAAAGATGCATCGGGATAAAGTGACCTGTCATTAAAAGCTTTGCAGTTCTGCTTTCATACCTGGGTGCACTAGCTGGTGGATAAAATGCATGACGGCTACACCATACTATGTTATTCTGTGGCTAGTACATTTAAAAAAAAAAAAATACAACTGGAATGTGATGCTCTAAGTGTTGGCCCTTTTAGAGCATTTCATGTAAAAGGGTATTGTCAACAAAATAACAAGGTGCATGCCCACACAATACGAAAATAATGCTGCCAAGATTAAAACAGATGGTAAAAAGTCTCATGCTGTTATCATCACTTTGGGCATATTTCATGGTTAGGCTACAAAGCTGCCTATGAAAACCTTTGTTAATGCAGTATAACTATCATTCACTGGGGTTATCTTGTCTGAGGCAGGTGTATATTGTAAATAAAACTTAACTAACAACCTTATAGGTTTACAATTTAAAGAGTAGCAGATCTTAATTACACAGGGGGAAACCTCTGCTGGATTAATATTGGTATTTAGATCCTCACTGTTTAGTTCATTAAAATAGGCTTCTGTGTCTGTACACTTCTTGATATATGCAGGGTTTATATTCATCATAGGGTATCACATAGTTTTTAAATACCAGATTTTTTAATATATATATATATATATATAGAGAGAGAGAGAGAGAGAGAGAGAGAGAGAGAGAGAGAGAGAGAGAGAGGTAGATAGATATTTTTGAGAACAAAGATGAACTTTCTTCTGTTCTATAAACCTAGTCTTACACACAGTGTTTCAAAATGTGTTTATACACATAGGTACTCAAAGTAGACTTCAGTTGTATGTAAAAGAATACAAAAAAAGCTTTGAAATGGTTGCTCTTTATGCTTTAAATTAAACATGCTTAATGTCACTTTGTTTTGTGATGAAAAAGAGGAAATTGTAATTACTATTAACAGAAAACACATGCTGACTGTGACCTCAACAATACAGAGGCATCTAAATATATTAACATCTTTGTACATTTTTATAATGTAAAGCTATGTGGTGTTAATTTGAGCATTACACGTTTCTACTAGTATTGTGCCTTTAAATATCTCAGGCAGATCATGTTGCCAGTATGGACTAAGGCAGATGAATAAGGCGATGCGTCACCTTAGTAAACACCATCCAACCCATGTCAGAATTAACACTGATGTAACACTGCAGTACATTGAGTATTGACTGAGATAGTGGCACGTGGTGCTTATCAGTACTGTGCTTTGTAGCCTGTATGTTGACTGCTTGTTACTGGGCTTGTGTGTTATTAATTAGTTATATTGGCTTTTGATTCTTTTTGTGTGGTGTTGTAATTAACCCAAATTGACTCAAATGTGTAAGTCATGTTACCACTGATTTTTAGTATTTAATTTGACACCTCAGTGTAATGATTGCATTGTGTTAAATTGATGATATACAATTACCATGTTGATGCCCTTGATTAATTATCAGGGTAAATCGACCATAATCCATAAAACAAATACACTACACATTTCTAGGAAACTTAATCATTAAATTGTAATCGTTATGATGAATTGAAATGACACATTTAACCACTCAGTGTGTAGTTCCAATTCTTAAGACACATTCTTTACAAAGTGATTTAGGCTAGAAGAATGAATTTGATGTAATGCACTGTTGTACTGTAAAATAATGAAATGCAGGGAGCATTTTTTTTTTTGTAGAACTCCTGTACTTTACACAATTGTTTCCCATTTTACATGTCATTGTGATTCTTCCTAGTTGTATTATCTGAAGATGACATCACTCTCTTTCCAGCAAGACAGAGTTGCTATCCGGCCAGTGCAAATAATGTCGATTTGTTTCAGCTATTCTGCAAACTGTACAACAAATGTACAATAAATAAATACAGTGCATAGAGAAAAAAAGAAAAATAAAATTTAATATACTTTACAACAAGCTCATGTTCATTAAAACATATCGAGTCAAATATGGTACATTGGTACTACTTGGTAAAGTATTAACTATTCCTGTACAAAAGCATGGTTTGTCATTTTCTGTAGGACCCCAAATAATTTCTTTGGAAAGGTATTCTCTTAGGATTTTGGACAAAGTACAAATGACACTGGTGGGTTTACTTTACAGTATGTGCTATAACTTATCTGATTGATGTGCTGTAGTTACTCTGTGTGCTCTAATATTTTCCATGTTCTAACATTAATTTTTTTAGCAGTGCACTTTAAATTACATTGCCAATCAGGAACATACAATTTCGAGTTTATTTATTATTTTCTAATTTATTTCAAACTTAAATACTAACATTTTATCAGTATCTAAACTTGCCTGAGCAATCTAGTAATAATACTGGTATGTTACTACTGTACTTCTAGTACTTTTTTTTATTTGTTCTTTGACTTTTCTGTCCATTTTGAGAACAGATTTATTAGAATGGGTGGGGTAATAATCTGATTTGATTATTTATAGAATTCAGCTTGTTTAATTGTATAATGGCATTTATCCCCTTATCCACACGCACAGAATTCTGATGGCTGTCGAAAGTGATTAATGTTAGTAAAAGAGAGGCCTGAGTGATTTGGGCTCCAAAAGCATCTAGTGTCTATCAATCAGGAGTGTTCTACAATATGCTGATGGCAGCTTCAGTAACATACAGTGGTAGTTTCCAAGTTCTAAAAAAAAAAATGCATTCATTCTCTGCCAAGGACATCCAAATAGTATCTTGTACACTCTATAGAGACCAAATCCCACTGGATAATTTGGGCTAAATTTAGATCCAGCTTGGGCCTGAATTCACCACCTTTTTTTTTTTTTTTAAATATATATATGGCTTGTAATTTTGAAATACTAGCACACACTGATTCATATATCAATTAATCAATCAGGAGGCTGTGTGGTCCAGTGGTTAAAGCAAAGGGCTTGTAACCAGGAGATCCCCGGTTCAAACCCCCCCTCAGCCACTGACTCATTGTGTGACCTTGAGCAAGTCACTTAACCTCCTTGTGCTCCGTCTTTCGGGTGAGACGTAGTTGTAAGTGACTCTGCAGCTGATGCACAGTTCGCACACCCTAGTCTCTGTAAGTCGCCTTGGATAAAGGCGTCTGTTAAATAAACAAATAATAATAATAAAATCAAGTGAATGTTTTACTGATCCCATTTGTCACTGAACACCTGCAGGGATGGAAATAAGTCTCCCATTGCATAGCAGTTTGATCCATTATTATTGGTTTAATAAGACACACCTGAGCTTGTTACCTGTACACTGTGGCTAATTAAGCACATATAAAAACCTGGAATGGGTTTTTTGTCTTGGTTGTAGCTATTTAATTTTACTGGGTTATAATATGCATAGTTAATCTTAATAACTTCAGATGTTATCCCTAGTTGAATGTCCCTGTTACATAAGATAAATTATATAATACAAATTAAGAAAGCCATTTTTTTTATGTAATACTGTTCTAAATGATCTCTGCATGTGTTATTTGTTATGAATATTTTTTCACAAAATCATAAACTATCAATGTAAATAGATTTTATTTAGAATTATGTTTTTTCCAACAACTTTGGGCTGGTTGTTCATTTTGTCTGGAGAGATTGATCAAGTTCCCCCCACGAGGCACTAGATTCAGTAGATACAGTATCCTGTATTTGGGCAGGCCAGATGAGGTGTTTGAGGTCCTTGCAGATACGTTGGTTGTACCCATCCCTGCCAGAAAAGAGTATGTGGTGTTCATTTGCTAAGATGTTAAGATACGGTTAGCACATGACCTCACCTGAGCACATCAGATCTTAATTCAATTGGTATCCAACATCATGGACATGGAATTCTCAGCCCAGAAGATTAGACAGGGTTTGTAAAGGGAGTGCTGTTTTCCAATGTGTGGACTCCATGTCAGGCCTGTCTTTGATTGCTGCAATACACAGCCTATTTTGCAAGACAGTGTAAACAAATCTCTACTGATATACTGCATAAACCTTTCTCAATAGAACAGCCAGTAAATCTGCTATAAGGCTACACTCTGCTCTTATTGATATTCCGGACCACTGCTTCCTCCTAGGGCTATTATGAAGTACAGTAATGATAATCTGCTTTCTTCCAGTTGCTCTTTCCACCCACAACCCTCAGTGCAATATGTGACCCCCTTATTGCTGAATGAACCCCCTTGAAGATGATTCTGCAAAGGGAGCACTAAGGCACTGATGTAGCAAAGAACTGGCTTTACCTGAACTTTAAAGTTTACAGATAGTATTTAAAAAAATATTGTTTAAGTTTGGTACTCTTCAGAAGCTTTATATAATAGATTTGTAGTCCTTGCCTTTGCATGAAGTCTCTCTTGCACAAAGAAAGCTGATTTATTATATTTATTAGAGAAATACATTTATTAAATGGTAAGCTGCTACCACAGGAACATTCACTTGCAAAATTGCGTTTGAAAGTAATTATCACAGATAACTGGTTCCCATGCCTGTAATAGTACGTGGATGTGACAGTGTAGCAGTATCAATAACCAATAAGTAGGGTTCTTCAGCGAAGTGGTTTCTTCAACCCATGCAGCAAATATTACATTTTGCTTTCGTCATTGAAATATAAATCATTGCAAATAAAACATCATATTTTATAAATACATACTCATAGTCATTAGTAATTTTGTTTAGTTTCCTAACCATTCAAAATGATATGCTTAAGTGACCCTTTAATTAGTTCTCATTCTGTCCTGTGGTGATTTATAACTCTCTAACTCTTACGTTAAAATGATGTACGGCTTAATGAAGCAACCGTGTTGGTTCGTACTTGTAATTGTCTCAATGGTTTTTCACGATCAACTAACCTGCGTGTGTGTGTGTGTGTGTGTGTGCTGACAGGGAAGCACCAGTAAAAATCTGACTTCATTTATCATCCGTGACATCATCAGCGGGAAAAGGGTTTATTGCTAAAAAAACAAAAACACCTTTTCATGGTGTTTTTCTGTTTATGATTTATTTGTTAATGCACTCTGCAGACTGAAATGTCTTGCTGCAGGCTTACATGTAATGTGGCTCATGCATGCTATGTTGTTAGACCATACTAAGAAAATTAACAACATGCAATAAATTACCCATGAACCATGTTAGCAGTGTTGTTCATAACCCGACATATTGTATCTGTTCTTTTTTTTTAATTATTTATTTAGCAATAAGAATATTGTCCCTGTTCAGGTTGCTGCCTGCCTGTGTCTCTGATTGCATTGCTTCCTTGCTACTCTGCCTTTGTAGAATGTATGGAAATATTTAATGTACTGTAGGAATTATTATTTTATTCTTGTAGGAGCCTGAGGGCAGCAATTCAGAACATTGTGGGAATATGGAAGAAATAAATTGGCTACATGTCTTGCGTGTCTCTGTGGAGTTTAACAAATGATAGCCATGGCAAAAAAACTAGGCTATGGAGAAGGTCAGCTGGTTTCAGTAATTAGCAGCAAGGACAGGCTTGAAGGTGGGGAGAAAAAACGAAGAGATCCTATTATGGGTAATTAATCATTGCCAAGCGGTAGTTCTTGACAGGCAGCTATTATATATAGGAATAGACCAAATATATTATCAAAACCTATGTAACTGGGAAGCAAATATGGGTATGTTTTGAATATTTATCCCATGCCATTTGCCATGCATCCAACATGGGCTGTGTATTGGTGCAGAATGATACATACATTTGTCTTCTGGGTCATCTGGAAGCAGTTGTCTCAGTATCTCAGTATCTCAGTATTACAGATTGATCTTTCCTTTCTTCTTTCCCCAAGATTCAAGCTCTCACACCGTCTGTCAGTGGTGACCCCCTGCCAGGTGCAGCAGGGATCTGGAAACTTGCCACACATCTAAGTCTTTCTGATTCCAACCACACTGGTAACTTGAGATGAAAACACCTGATACTATAGCATACCGCCTGCAAAGGTCAAAACAAAGAGAATTATGCCTACCTGACATTGAGGTACAAGAACTTAATTCGCCCAAGGCATTCTGCTGATGTAAAACACAGTTCATAAAATGTTGGTAGAATGTTGAGAGTGAATTATTGCTGTGAGCATCATCTTTTTATATAATAGTATTGTGTTACTATTTTGACATCTCGTGCACTTGCTGTTTCTTACCAAATGCCATTTTTTTTTCCTTTTACAACACATCATTATTGTTTCAGGTCAGATATTTCCAAATAAAATATTGGTTAATCTATATTGTTTTTCAGAGAATGTATTAGGGTTAGCTAAGGACTAAATGGTCAGCTAATGACTTAAGGGTAATAAAGTATTGTCGACCTAAGGTTTGTTAATGAGGTGTGGCAAAGTGGTAATTAGTGCGCAGGTGAAGTGCAGGTGCAGTAATCCAATGAAACAAACAGACAACAAAGTAAGGGTGAAATGGTTTGTTCAACAGTCTGATGACCAACCAGTAAATAATAAGGAGCTTGCAATACAAAGCAATGTGTATTGCACAGTAATAATAAAGGGTTGCAGTCCCATAAATAATAATAAGCACAGTACCAAACACAATTAGACACAAAACACGTTCACAAGTCCAAAGTGAGTGCTGTAGTGCTTGTGGTGATGTGCAATTTATTACGTGCAATAATGGTGTTAGCTGTCTAGTCTGGTGAACAGTGAACAATCACAGAGTTTTTAGACAGACAGACAAAACAAATAAAAAACTCACGTTTCTCTATAACAGGTCCTTCCGGTTTCATCGTAACAATAGCAAGGAACAGATCACCTCACTACGTCCCCTTTATATACCGTCAACCATGACCCCTTGGTTAACGAGCGCATATTTTGTTGTAAGAAAAAAAACAAAACAACATGGGACAATTCGTATCCCCAAACACCACAGTGCAACCAGAACTCGTTTTCCCACCGATACCGAACGACTCATCTGTGTGTTTTGGCACTCCAGGGAATGTCTCAGGAAATGACAAAGACGCATATACGACTCCTTAGACATACGTACATTTTTAACCCAGTCATTTGGAAACCACTCAAGTCGTTCCCACCAGCCTTCTGGTCGGAAGATTGGCCAAATGTTTCGATGTACCGTCATGGTACTGCAGATCGTCACCACTGTATTTAGCAGTGCAGAAAAAGCAAAACGGCGTCTCTGCTGGTTTTGCAGAAAAGAGCAGAGCTGTGCTTGATGAGCTCTCGATTGATTACGTACAGTACTTTCTTCCAAAAGCATAAACAAAAACAGCCTCCATGTTCTCACACAAAACCTCATGATTGGCATGTAATGATGGCCCGAGTTCAGTGGTTTGTTTAAACAGGGAGTCACTCACTTCAGTAATGAAAGGTGTGTGTGTGTGTACAACAAACAACTGCAGAGTGCTGTTTGTAAATACGGTTGTCGAGCTAACTACAGTGTGTGTGTACGTAGCGTTAGATCTTCTGTCTCTGTTTTGCTAATTTGTATTGAAGTCCTAATTAAGCAATAAGCCACAACAGTTTTTTTTTTTTTTTAATCGCACACCTGGGGGTTGTCAGTAGTAGAGCCTCCAAATGCAGTTATAGTGAATTAATGGACATGAACAAAATCTAGTAGATATTGTGGGGGTATGGAATTACATTTACAGGAGTCATGATGAAAAAGTTATATGTTTTGATGAGGGCAAAATTTGGTCCTGATTTTTATGAATCAATTGGACATACTTAAACTTTATAGACCAGCAGAAATGGAAGAGTAACATGACTTTAAAAAGCTGTAATCAGAAAACTTAAAAACTTTAACACAATCTGTCTCATCTAATCTATTTTAAATGGTGTTTAATGGCTGAGCTTAAAATCCTTCGGACTTCAGATGGTATGTATTTTAAGCTAGCAGGGTGCCATTGCCTTTCATTGCCAGAGACAGTCTTACCTCAAAGATGCTAACCAAATGTTTCCTGAATTAAAAATACAAACTTTTCAAAGACTGTGTGTCTGTGGCAGTCCTCTCTCTCTCTCTCTCTCTCTCTCTCTCTCTGGTCAGTTCAGTGGTAGCCATTAGAAATTATCTTTGTTGCTTTAAATACATCCATAGCAATTTGTCTTGTTCTTATGCCTAGTGAGTTGGCACTCCACGCCAAGAGCCTGTCTGCAGCTTGTAGGTTACCAAGTGAGGACAGGACACAAACAGTAAAGTTGTACAGTGAGAAATTGGGAGGAGGGGGATGGTGGCAAAAGCAATAGAGTGTAAACACGTCTTGAAACTTGTGAAGTTGCATATAATAATAAATAAACTGTAACTATGACTCCAGTGGCCTTAGTCATTACAATTCAGTCCAACCGCTTACTACAGTATATTCACTATTATTTATTTATTTATTTATTTATTTAAACCATTTGTTGTACTTAATTTTGACACACACGATTCCCCTTAATGCCTCCGGGTAGGCCATTTCTAATTTATTACCCCCCCCCCCCCCCCTTCCCCCTCCCCCCAGGCTTTACTGACACAACGGAACAGCTAGGATATCAATCTGTAAGCAGTTAAGGGAAAAGGAAATCTTGTCTATTAGGAGAGTACAGTTCAGCAGTCTAAAAATTATATTTAGAGTAAATGCTTTGGTTAAAGCTGTTCTGTGAGTTCAAATCTTGCATTAACTAATTTGTATTGCTTAGCAAACGGTTATAATCAGATTTTGTTTCAAAGCCTCATGGTTATTTCATGTAAAGCTTTCACTGAACTATTTGTTTTATTGCAGAGATGAAATGAGTGCTAATGTATTGAATACTTATACATATTCAATATCCTTCAATGAAGAAATACATAGAAAAGTTTTCCATCAGTGGTGATTGATAAAATCATGACCCCAAAAATGCATTTGCCTTGTAGTTAAATAATGGGTCTGATAAGAAAACCAAACAGAAATCCCTGGAAAAACAGCTACACATTATTGTTGAAATCGGCTGATTTCACAGTTTTGCTGTAGGAAGGAATTACTAATTGAGTGCTCTCTCTCTCTCTCTCTCTCTCTCTCTCTCTCTCTCTCTCTCTCTCTCTCTCTCTCTCTCCATTTGCCTTTGTGTAATCTCAGTAAATAAGAACTGACAGTAGGCAAAAAAAATAGAAAATGCCTTGAAGGGTTGAAGGGATACCATTGCCAGCTAGTAGAAGCTTTTAAAATGATAACGGGGGTTAAAAGGTGACCTGGACAAATTGTCCACACTAGAGAACAGTTCGACAGGACACAAATTAATATTTTATGCAGTGCTAGCATAAAATGATTGCAAATAATTCTTATACTTTTTGTTATTTAGTAAAAACTTCTATTAAGGTAATGTAATCCTAGGGTTAATTAAGTGTTCAAGCAATATTTATAGTCTAGACACATTTTGTCTAGAACCATTCCTGTAAAATATTTTAGGGCATAGCTTAAATTATTAGTCATAATAATCTTAGCAGCACACCTCAAAGTGTTTAGAACTAGAAAAAGTAACACAATTACTTTAGTTACATTTTAAACAAAAAAAGACCGTGACTGCATAACATGAAAGTCAGAAACGCTTCAACAGTGCAGTTGAAACCTTAAATCTCACGTGAATGCACTTTGGATATCATCTTGCCTAAAAATTGCATTGCAAGAGGGAACAAGTGGGTTTGATAGCTCAATCTTCAAATAATATTTTTTGAGTTGCAGCCAGACCAAACTGAGTAAATATCTCTATAAAATGTGTAATAAGTTACTGAAAAGTAACTATTTGTAATTGTAACTAGCCTAGTTACATTTTCTTCAAAGTAGCTGTAAATTAGATAGTGTTCTTTTGTGCTGAGCAGCAATGCTCACACAGTAAATAAAAGTACAGTAGCTACATTTGATATTGCTTTAAGTCATTAAATTCAAGTATTAAAGTGCCAGTTGCTGTACACACAGTATTATGTGTGAGGCTAAGTAAACAATATGCTGCATAAAATAACAAACACACATAACTGCACCAGGGCCGCATGCAGCCTGTAGGCTTACCATACATTATGAACCCAGTGCTTAAAGATTATCTGTCCACCCAGGAAACAAGTCATTTAGATTAAAAGTAATCTGATTGCTTTGAGGTACAAATTATAGCATATAGGGCTATACTGTACAAATGGGTTAACAGCCTGGCTTTGCAAACAGCATTTCTCATCGGATTAGTCAATGTAGGATTGTTAACTGAAATATAATTCTGAGGTTTGATCCAAATCCTGAAAGCATAGGAGCTGTACAGCCAAATGAGTATTTTATTTGACTTGCTGTAATACTGATTTTTTTTTTTTTTAACAAAACATTTGTATTTTCAGTTTGTTTTATGATGTAGTATGGCACATGTATTAATGCTGACCAGTTCCATTTCTGTGTTTGAAAACCAAAATATTAAATCAGTGATTGCATTATTTTGTAAAAGTCAGCATACATTTTCACCAGATGTTGGCTTTTTTCATATCATTCCTGGTTTAGAATCTTATAGACATTGACTACATATTGTTCTGTTCCTTTCAGACTCAAACTGGCGGGTATTTTGTCCAGGGGAATGTATTTGATGTAGTCGCTTTTGGTTTTGTCTCAGAATTAAAAGATCAGCAGGATGGTTCCTAATCTTGTCACTTATGAAAGAGAAACAGTAGGTCCCAGGCTATTTATCCTAGAAGGTCAGCATACAGTATGAAGCGTGCAATGAAAAAAATGCACATTTTAAATGAGATGTGGCAGAGGGCTGAAGATGAAGTGAATGCATCCATTTTACAGTGCATGTCCTAGTACAGTAAGTACCTAATGCACTGATGGCATCAAAACACTTGATGTACAACCTGTACCTGCACCACTAATGGCACTTTGTTTTAGAAATTAAAGCAGTCAGTGCTTTGTTATATTTTGAACATAGTCACCATTTAAGAGTGATAATTTATTTTTCTAAAAAAATATGCTTGCAAAATATACGCTCCAAAATATACAAGGAATATCTAGAGGTGATCAGATTGAGCAAATGGGATTACAAAATGAAAACTAGTCTGTTAACTGACATTTCAATTTTGTTATATATTTGATACCAGTACAGGACAACATCAAGTCATCTCTGGGACAGTTTAGAAAATCACTAAATGAATTGATAAGAAACAGACGATATAAAGATGACCATGGCAGTGTTGAACTACTGGAGATTATCTTGAAGGAATATAGCCACCTGCATTTCTTGTATTTCTGTAATATACTTGATTTATTGTCCAGCCTTTGGCACTTGATAAGGGTTAAGCAGTTGGCACAGCGTTCAAGGAAAACATCACAGGGTTTAGCACAGATTCACAGATAACAAAAATATTATAGATTTAAACACCACTGCTAAAGTATTCTAATTTGGAATGGGATGTTTTGAATGTTTTTCAAATTGTATTTTTTAACTTAACACCATGTATCCCCAACAGTGGCGACTCTAAGATTCTGGAAGAGGGGAGGTGATGGGGTGGCAGACAGATGGGCTTGGGCAGGTGTATTTATTTATTTATTTATTTTTTAACCTTAACCCTAACCCAGCACACACACAGAGAGAATGTGTGTCACACACACACACACACAATAAAAAACAGGTGGAAATTCTTCAGGAAAAACACTAGTCTAGATGTTTATTTGACAAAAAAATCTTTCTGTATAATACGTAGCTCTTACTTACTGTAATGTGTACAATAAAATATAATATTACTGCCATAAATTAAACTTTTAAAATAGTTTCACCTTACAGATAATCAGAACCTCTCTAAATGTACTGCAGTCTGAAGCGGAACATTATCCATCCATGACATTAGCTTATCCATATGAAACATTAATAATTATCGTGATAATGTTACATATGAATGCAATGTAAATTTCTAATATGGGTCCCGTTTCATCTCCAGTTCCGACATTAAACAAATAGTTTTCAAACTGTGGGCACATTCCGGCAATACAGTTTTCCAAGACAACAAAACACATTCATCTGCTTTTTATTACTTTTCAAATAGCATTCTTATTTAACATAAATCTTCTTTTCATCATTTTTTTTACGCATTTAGTTATTTCCAAGCAATACAGAAAATGTGCCTGTAAACCATCACACATAACATGCTGTTGTATGTTTCCTAAAGGAGAAAGTTTGGTCTCTGCATTGGAAAGGAAACTAGACAAATTCATACATATTTTACCTTTTTACTGGCTTAATGAAAGCATATCATTTTAAATGGAATATGTAGCTTTCAAATGTTCTTAGTTCTTAATGTGTTTGGCTGTAAATGTAACACGGCTAACCATAGATTGCTTTGGTTGGATTTTTTTCGTGTACTATTGTCTAGTAACCAGAGCATGTGAGCAGAGTGCATCAATTGTATATGGAGCGGGGGAGTGAAGCACGGAGCAGACATTTCTGTCTCGCTCTGAGAAGAACTGAGCACGGTTTTATTTTTCTTAAATATATGTTCGGCCATGGAGTTTGCACAAAGGTTTTAAAAATATAGATACAGTCACTTTACAGTATTTTCTATCATGCCTGTGCATGTTAACCAATAATTTTTCAAACCAAAATTAGACCCTTTTTATGTTTTGCAAACTTGAGAATTGCATTTTTTTTAAGTTTTTCTTTTTCTTTTATATTCAATGTGATTGGTATTGCACTTTTATAATTCATTATGGAGGGGAAAATATATATTCTCCCAATTGTGGAGCTGCATTTGTGCCATATAAAAATGTGAGAAACGGCTTGTAACCAGGAGGTCCCCGGTTCCAATCCCAGCTCAGCCACTGACTCACTGTGTGCCTGAGCAAGTCACTTAACCTCCTTGTGCTCCGTCTTTCGGGTGAGACGTTGTTATAAGTGACTCTGCAGCTGATGCATAGTTCACACACCCTAGTTTCGTACCTTGTAAAGCGCTTTGTGATGGTGGTCCACTATGAAAGGCACTATATAAAAATAAAGATTATTATTATTATTATTATTATTATTATTATTATTATTATTATCAGTGTGTCCATCTGTCCATGGTAATTACATAGCCTATATTGTTCGTACACAGTTCTACGGTTATGCCCCAATACAGCGCTGTGAAGAAGGTTTATATTCTCTGCACTCTTAAGGATAGTTCATACACTACAGAGTGGTCCGTCAGCCCCGTTGAGACTCACTCATGTGTTTGTGGGTTGCTTTGAACGCCCCATGAAATATTCGGATACAAACAAACCCCAGTATAAAACTAATTTGATACGAATAATAATATGCAAAGTTTGAAATAGGTGAGTACACCTTACATGACATTGTAGGAACCTGTTAAAAACCTTTTAATTGCAAGATTATATTTCCTAACTTTTTACTTTTATTTTCAATTTACACATTTTTTCAGTGCCAATCAATAATAATGAAAAAGCATCTTCAAATTGAATTTGATAACTTCTCTGAGTACTTCATGTAGGCTTTTTTCTTTGCTGATCATAGCTGGGGATGTACATTACTGCAATCGGCAACACAATGGTGGTGGTGGTGATAATAATAATAATAATACCATGTGTGAGTGGAGTGGAGCGTGCCTATTTTGTCTAGAGCGGAGCAGGAATTGCAAACAGCGGAGCGGAATGGAAGAAAGAGTGGAGCGGAGGATATTACGAGGGGTGAGCGGAATTTTGTCACTGTTCCACTCACATTCTCTGCTAGTAACTGAAGACATATTTTAGGGGTTACGGGGTGGGGGGGCGGACACATTTCAGGAGTGGCGGGAGCCACTGATCCCCAGGCCACCCTTTTGACACAGCACTCATTTATGGTCGGGAAGACTTAGTATGAACAAAGTAACGGAACCTGCTGACAGGTTAATATGTAGTACAAAGGTCTTTCCCTCTGCCTGCTGAATTGCTTGCTGATGTTTTTATAACCCTGACATGTGCAGAATTCTGAAGCGTGCATCCCAAGCCAGTAATAATACATGCTGTCCATTAGGTTTTCATTCTTAAATCGATTTACTAATCATTTGACAGGTGTCATCAGTTCATTGTTTTTTTCATTTGCTTAACAGTATGTAACAAGTAAGTGTTTGTTTCACTGACAGAGTGACCTCTATCTATATAATCATTATTCTGCTATATTAATGCTAACAGATGGACAAGGTTTAGAATTTCCACTGTCCTGGGGAGAGGTGCCTAAATTAAATATTGGAGGAAGCTGTCATTGTGCAGTGTTTCCCCACAGAGATCCAGCTCTGAATGTATCATTCTTTTCAGGCCCTGTCAGGTTTCTTTTGCATCATAGCACTTTCAATACATGTACTGTGT
The DNA here is from genome assembly GCF_902713425.1 of Acipenser ruthenus. Classification (NCBI taxonomy): domain Eukaryota; kingdom Metazoa; phylum Chordata; class Actinopteri; order Acipenseriformes; family Acipenseridae; genus Acipenser; species Acipenser ruthenus. Next base: position 38,957,596 of record NC_081198.1, on the reverse strand, counting down.
CACCAGAAAGCCCACTCAGCAGTTACCATTTCCTCATTTGAAATAACAACACTTTTTTATGTTTACAATACATCAGATTTGATTTTTAACATTCTGAGGCAATTTCCTTTTCATTGAGAGATAAATAGTTCGACTCTGAGTGAACAGATAAAGACAAAACATTTTGAACAGAAAAACGCCTCAGGTTACTTACTTTAGCATTACATTTGTCTTCATGTGTATACATTATACAGTACTTGCATGCCCCATCATCTTGCAAGTCACTACTCAATTTCAAAGAAAAACGTGCGTGGTCATATATGGTAGTGCAGGAACAAACCTGGATTTTTATGTTGTGTATTTAAAAAAAAATATGTCTACTTTGCATTGAAGTAGTAGATAAATATTAAACACTGTATATGACCAAGGCTTTCCAAAGCAAAGCAGAGAAACTTTTGTGCTGTGTTTTATTTATTTTTTATTTTTATGTTTAAATTATAATTTCAAACATCTATTAAGTGGCTAGTGGCTTTTTTGCTATATGGTAAATATGTTTTTTTTTCATATCTTTCTTTTTTTTTTTTTACATCAGTAACATCAGAGTTGTACTAATCAGTGGTACACTATAAAGTCAGTTTACTTGCACTAATCAGTGATATAGAAGTACTATACATCTTTGAATTAACTTTAATTAAATCATGTTTGAAGTCTGTTAAACCTATTTCAACTGTTTTAGGTTGCTGTCATTATCCAAAGCACTGTTTAACCTAAGAGAATGTTTAGGAACATTCATCAAAATGTGACTAGGGTCCACTGAAGATTCTAATTTTGTCTTTAAAGCATTTTTGGGGGATTCTGTATTGTTTTGACCATATGCAAAGATCACATAATTAGAACTGATGCCTGTACTATATTAAGTAGTATTAACACATCAGGAGTCGTATTTCTTGAACTGGACCACCTTTAACATCCCCTTCACTTCACTTTAGGGCTACAGTTGTACTTCAGTCAGGGTCATGATGGTTAAATTAGGAGAGAAATAGATGGCATGTGTCACACTTTTCATTGTTCAAATAACTCCTACAGTACAGTATCATTGACAGCTTGCTATAGAAGGTAGTTTTAAATAGAAGGTAAAATGTCTGTATATAGATTTTCTTTTATTAAGAAGACTCCCAGTACCAGCTCATACAGGCCCATACATCTCTACTACAGGAAACTCCCATCAAATACTTTCCCCTGGGCTTTCTCCTGGGCTTTCATTGTTAATGAGGAAAAGACTGAAGAAAAATCCACAGTCTGGGCTTATTATAATTATTTACACTTCAGTGAAAAATGTTATGTTCTCTTTCTTGTCATATTAATGCAATAATGGGTTTAGTCCAATTTCATTTTTATTAATAGCTTTAGACCTGAGGAACTAAAACAAAGCTATTAACATTTTCTGACAGATAGAATGAAAGTATATATTTTTTCTTTCTTAAATGATAAATTCACTATCGTGGAATTTTCTGATTGGTTAATACAGTATATGTACAGGGGTCTATTTAATGATCTAAACAGCTACATATCTCAATACAGCTCCCCTTAAACTAGAAACTGAATTATCGCAGACATTTCACAGTGTTTTTAATAACTGGAGCAATAATTCACCCTTGAGGGTCTTTATCAATAAAACCCTAATGTATTTTGTTGAACAGTACAGTAGTTGTCCAAAGTGTTAACAAAATGAAACAGTTTTTCTTCATGCAAATGCTTGACATATCTTTAAGTAAAACTATGTTACTATTCATTGTTATATTAAACCCTCCTTTGCCTGAAAGGAAATAACTTGCTAAGTGTTCTGATCTATAAGACATTAAATGGAAAATCTGTCAACACATTTTTTTTCCGGGCTATATGTTTTCTGTGTCATTCACAGGAAAGGTTGCAAATGTTTATGAATGGGTACAAAGACAGAGAGAAACTGTGACATTAAGAATCTAAGAAACCGTTTTTTACTTTTGTAGAGATTTTGCCCACTGGATTTAGGAAAACTTGTCATTCAATCTCAAAATGAAAAAAAAGGAATTTTACCATTTTGCAAACAAACATTGTTTTCCAGTTCCTTATGTTTCCATCTTTGAATTCCTGTCTGGAAAGTTGGATCTAATAAGGGGGGCAGATTTGCACAGTTGCTGCTTTATTTACAACTAAATCCGGGTATGTTCATCATCTTCAGTTTTAGCCAAACAGCATTCAAAAGAAAGGTGATAGATTTCTTCAAGGTGTTTATGCATGTCTCACATAAGATTTGTATCTCTTTCTGCAGTGAAGAAAGTTAGTTACTATAGTTAAAATTGTGAGCTTTGTGTTTTATTTTTCCTCCCACCAAAGGGTTATCACTTTCTACACGATCATAAAACCCTTCTATTGCTTGATTAAAACCACATAATTCACAGCCCTGTGTTCAGATATATGCATCTGGTCTTTTTTAATGCTAAATGTCAATTGTACTTTTATTGCTAACGCAATCATTAAAAAAGATGACATTTTGTTGGCTGCCATAATACACCAAAGCGAAAAAAATCATCCCAGTGAGGAGAGAGTCCATCGCTGTAGATATTTCCACAGCTATTATCATAAACCGCTTGGGATGGCGACTTTTATATGTTCCGTTTTATAAAAACTGAACATGAAAATCTAACAGTAACCTTCACTTTGACCTGTGACCTAAGATTGTTATCATGTGGTCTCCAGATAATAAAGAGCCAGTGCTTTGAGATATTAATTTCATACTCAGTGACACAGTTGTATTCTTTAGGCATAATTCTCTAAATCCGTAAACCCGTTTGTGGCAGTAATTTAACAAAGCTGACAGGTCAGATGATGCTTTTGAATCGCTTATTTCCAACAGCTCAATAACAGAATGGAAGGGGGAAGAAAGTAGTAGACAACACCCCTGGTGTTAGGCTTGTGTATGACAACAGGCAGGAACATTTTTTTCTTGGAATAATGGATGGATAAGTATGCCCACTACTGGAGAAAACAGTAGGTCTTTTTCAGCATTTGAATCTGGGGAGCTGTAGCTGCCTTGTCCCTGGTCTTTCATCTATGCAAAGGCTTCAAATGGTGATGACTGATGATTGTCAGACCAATGTTCTGTTGAACCAGATGATACCCTGGCATTCAGTACCGAAACAGGAAATAATCTGAATGGTATCTCAATGCATTAAAAAACAATCTGACCTAGATACTGTATAGCCAAGACCTTGTATATTTGGATATAGGACTCTGTATAAAAAAAAGAAAAAGAAAAACAATTTTTAGAGTGGTAAGGTTGTATTATGAGTTTATATAAGCAGCATTTTAAAGTTTAAACATTAAAGTACATGTACTTGGAAGTATTGAAACGATAGTGCCCGACCTGTCAAAGAAGGCTCATTGTTGGGGGGAACACTTTTTTTGAAGCAGAATACAGAGATGCAATGAACCCTATGCGTAGCACTTGTTGGTATAATTTGATGGTGTTTCAATGAACCTATTTTATGCAGAAATGCTCATTATTCCTTTGTATTACCACCATGCTCTGGATGTCAGGTTTATACTTGGCATGGTTAAGATTATTCTATGGCAACCACAATAACCTTGGCCTTGTGACATTAATTTGTGTACTCCAGAGTGCTTATCCTAGCATAAACCGGGGTAACTATGCTAATTGCATCACAGATATGGTGATGGTGAGTGAATTAAACATGTTATGAGAGAAACAGATGGGCATAGGAGGTCCTTCACCACCTCCTGTCAGTCTCAGAGAACATTTTAAAATACTGCAATTCATAAATAGAATTGGCACCTTGTTTGTAGCTGTGGGTTTGACAGATTAGGCACAGGGAGGGGTGGATAAGCTTATAACCTATTTTGATTGAAAATACCAGTAGTTATTTTATTGTATTATTTTGTTCACAACTTGTGCTTTTGACATTTTATGTTTTAGAATTCTTGAAATGTTCTCAATTTTGTTTTGTTTAATGTAATATCGCAACTTGATAGAGACCGTTAATAACAATCTCTTAACTGGAAAGACTGCTTTACAACTTCGTTTCACAGTTTTTGTGACACAATAATCTGTTCCAGGTTTCTGCTGAATTTGAAATTTACAGTAATTGAAAAACAAATAAAAAATTTCCACCATGGTTGTGAGCATCCCAGTAATGGGAGATAGTTCTGTCACTAACGCTGTCGCCCCCCCCCCCCCCCCCCCCCCCCAACAACTCACAAACTGTTCAAACGATTGTATTATTATGTAAACAATTAGAGAAAAATGTACCTGTGACCTAACGTAAGGTTCAAGAATTTGTTTTATGGAGCCGGTATTAGGATCAGATCACTAAAAATTTTGTACACAGCTGTGTTTATTGAGTAAAAATGAACCACTCCAGCGCATAATTGTTTAAGCCATATTCAGTTGTTACTTAAAGATACCTATGCATATACTGTGCTGTACACTTTGTGATAAGTTATTTTTTAAGATTTTGAATTATGTCAAAAATAATACTAGTGTTTCCCATTCATTATAAAGGTATGAAGCGGCCATTGAGTCCGGATCACATCCTTGAAAATGGAAGAATGAGCACACCCTTTACAAACTGTATTGAAAACAATGAAGCAAACATTAGTCATCTGGATATGCAGATAACTCAGGAAAAGAAGAAATTGCTTTACTCACTGTGTGAAGTATGCAACATTCAACTGAACACCGCTGCTCAAGCTGAGGTTCATTACAATGGAAAATCTCATCTTAAACGTGTCAAACAGCTCAACAATGGAAAACTTCCAGCCAGCACAGCCCCAAGCTCTACGTTTGCCATCACAAGCACAGGTATGTATGTGTGTGGAAATGATTATATGACTGCAGTGCAACTACAATGCAGAGATTTCCAATTAGCTGTAATTTAAAATAATCTGATCGGAGCAGGGGAAAGTGAATTTGACAGCCTGAAATACCAGTACTGAGAGCAATAAGAACAATGAGAAAAACAGTTTTCACTGAAATGTAAAATGACTACTATTCATGTTGCTTTGTACTTAGACGGGTTCTCAGCATTTTTTCAATCACACCCCACCTTAGCAATTTTTTTCTTTTTTTTTTTTTACTTGGAGCCGCCCCCCCCCCCCCGCCACAATAATGAATTCTAAATCACACGTCAGAAATCAACCAATCACAGTGAAGTATTTGTCCAAATTCCAGTACATCTTTATCCTGTGTTCAGATTTCATCCCATGCATAGAACACCACAATTACTCCCAATATTCAAACAAAAAATTAAAAAATACACAAACCTGAGGTAAGTTTTTCTTGTTTGTTTATTTGTATATCTGGATACATATAAATACATATGTGGTTTATTTCAACAGGGACCAATAGGACAAGCTTTATTGTGTGACAATGTGATCAATGCTAATATGGATAAAAGTAAGAGTAGTGCAGAATGAAACGGGAAACAAAACAAACTACGCCAAAGTTGAATACCGAAAGTGAACTGTATTTCAGTGGTAAAATGTACTATACTCATTTTTTTACTATTTCAAGTTGAATGCTAAGCAGTCTCTGTTTATCAAGTAGGGACGGGAGAAGTGGTTTGGTGAAAAAATATGCACAACAATTGGCTTTTACTCTCCACTCCCAAACAACACACAATCTGTATATTTTATGTTTCGCTGAATTTCCCTGAGCATTCCTGCAAACCCAAGTTCTTTTTAATGTTCATCGACTTCAGGTAAGTTTAAAGGGAGTTTAAAGGAAGTTAAAAACGGTAAATTTCAGTACTGTGCTGCAGGGCAGTTACAGTTTGTAGTTTGATTGACTTCCCTCCTTAGTAACTGGCTGCCAGCGAGATGTACAAAATCACATATAAGACTGATCTCCTCTGCATTTTATAGGCCCCACCAATGGGTTAAATACATGCAGCACTGTACAAGTGATGTTGTATTTAGGAATGTACCCACAGCTGGCTTTTTGCTCAAGGGCCTGTGATTTCTACTGGTAAATCAGACAGAACTCTACTCAAGCCTGGGTCCAACTGTACCCAGTGTGCCTGAATGTGTTAATGTGACACAATTGAACCCTTGGCTTTGAATCTCTGCGTAACAAAAGACATTTGGGAGCAGAGTTGAAAGTATTTAGTGCATGAGAAGGCTTCCAGTTCTACTTCCACAGTCTTTTGTGCATTGATGGTCTGATTGAACTCAATAAAAAAAGTAATCTTAAGTATGTATGTATGTATGTATGTTTGTATGTGTGTCTGTGTGTGTGTGTGTGTGTGTGTGTGTGTACAGTATGTAACCGGATATCAGAGAAGTACTAATTGATGCATCGAGAAGCCTTTATTATTCAAAATTAGGAAGCAAAGAAAATGTAGACCTTCAAATACAACTGAAAACATGCATGTACTAGTAATACAATATTTACGTGAGGTCCCGAATAGGGCACCAGGTTGGTTAATCGATTCATGAATATGTAATTAAGGCTCACAAAATAAAAGCCATGCTGATCTTTAAACCGTTAATAGATGATTCGTTACAACTCTCTGTGTTAATGCATATAAAGAAAGACTACAATTGAGAAAACATATACTGTAACTGATAACTAGTAACAAAGAGAGAGGTTGATTTTTACATTCAAATTATGGCTAAAACCCACACTAGATGGCAGTATAAACATTTAGAATTTGGAGTCAGACTTTACAATCTAAGCAATTTAGTTACATTAAATAATATAGACCTGGTGATGATAATGTAACAAAGAAGATGTATAGTTTATATGATACTACACAATAGTTTGGGGTAAAACATTTTGAGCTGGTCTGTAGTGGGGCTTGCTTATGCTTCCCTCTAGGTATTTCTTGTCTATAGCTTTTTGTTTGTTTAATTTTGTAGATTTCTCTGTCAGGTGACATTCCACATTTCTTGCTGATAATGTGCTATCTAATATTATGTGGAATTGATCCCTTTATGAAACCAGCAAACTAGTTAGTTCACTTGACTTGTAATACAGACCAGTAATTTACATGTTATGTACTGTGAATAAGCCTGCAGCTCTGGTTGTGTATGCTTAAACAATGACATCTGTGTCAAATAAAGCATAAGGTTGTGCTACCTAATGTAATCTTGATGCCAAATCTGTACATGTAACTATACCTTTAATGATGACTTCATGTAAATATGATATCCTCATGTGACATTACAGTTGTGGAACACACGTCAATATTCGGTTTTATGCAGTTGCTTATAAAATAACCTGTGTGTGCTTCATGTGGTAGTCACCGATTCTCATTGTCTTTAATCTGCCATTTCATACCACTCAGTTTCCACTTGCTTTGTCACTGCTAGTGGCACCACTTGTCTGTCTGGTGTTTTGTTTTATTTTGTTTTAGGGACAGCATTTCTGATTTGCTACTGCAGTGTAATGCTAGGTCATCAGCTCCACATTTGTCTTCCTTTCTTTGTGAGTTTGCTGGTTAAATTACAGTAACATAGAGCACTTCTTTCGCATTGTATCATCTGCTTGAAGTTAAAAGGGGAAGCAATATTTTTAGCTGTCGCATCAATGCACATACTTGAGTTCATTCAGGGATGTTGAGGATAAACACGCTAAGCCGTTTCCTAAAGATAGATTTTCGTGGTTTAGTGAAATGCTCACAGCAGCTTGTTGTATGTGTGTGGGGAAAATTAGGTTCTAATGTGTTTCTCTGTATTGTTTCCTCTGCGCTTCTAACCAGACAGGAGATTGTTATTACAGTGAGCATCAAGAACTGGAACTGAAATTGCTTGGCTTCCTCTTTTCTTTTTTTTTTCACAAATGAGTGACTACACGTGCCTGCCCTCTCCTAAAATGTTGCCAGCGTGTGAGGGATTTCCAATGAGCAGTGAAATGAACCAGCATCTGGGGAGCTTTAGAGCTGCATTGATCTTAAAGTATATTGTTACACAGATGAGAAGGGCTGAAGCCAAATCTTTCTAGCTGTATACATACTGTAACACTGTCTGCATTTTGGATTTTCCTATTAAAATCGTCACCATTGTAAAAACAAATACTGCTGTGGAAATGTGGACCAGCTTGCTTAGTAGAGGTGAGCATTTTTTTTTTTTTACATACATTTCTTGCTGTTTTTTAATTTGTAATTGTTCATGTTCATGTACTATACACATTATCATGGAATACAGTACATATGTACTTTGAGAATGCGTTCTTTTTAAAATGATTAGTCCTGCTGTGCTGTATAGTTATTATATAATAGATGCTGTTTTTTTCTATATTGTTTATAGCTGTATATAATGTACTTTCTATGTAGATTATAAATTGCAAGTCAGCATACAGTATCAGAATGCAGGATTTTGGTTGTTGAAAATCATCAGTTGCACTAAATGCGCAATGCCTATATTTTTACTCCTGAAATGTATATTACAGTAAATGGCAAATATGTTGATGATGATGATGATGATGATGATGATGATGATAATAATAATAACCACCATTTTACATGATTTCCATTACAGTCATGAACTACAAATTTAACTGGTTAAAAAAAAGTACATATTTCTATTCAAAGATAATTTCGTTTAATTAGATTATTTCTTCTTTCATGCGTCATTAACATCAATGAAGAAGAAATTACAAATATAAAAGGGATAATTGTTTATTTACTGTAAATTGATCAAAGGCAAGAATGGAAATGTGAATTTCGTTAGGCTGCCATTTAAAAATGCAGATGACAGTGCTTTTAGAACTAGAGGGGTTTGAAGTAGTTGGGAGTTGTCATCACTGTTTATTGAGCTTTCATTTGGATGATGTAAAATGCAGACAATATGATATGGTATGGCATTATTGTAATACCAGGGATATCATTGTCCCTTACAAAATAGTCTCTATATTTAGACTACATAGTCCGTTCATATGCATGTCAAGCACACTGGACCCTTTGGGCGATTGCAACGTACCAAAGTTGGTCCACTTGATGCGTCTAACTAGCGGATTAAGCAGGTTTAGTCCACTTGCTTAGACTAAAGTTAATACACTTGTTAATCCCGGTTGCAGCGTACCAGAAGATAATCACCACAGGTGGATCATCCGCTAAATCAGACAATAAACAAGATCCTGATTGCAGTGTACGAAATCGGATGTGAGATGATCCTGTTCAGGAGGACTAACTTAGTACTATGAAGTATAACACTAACTTAGTATGCTTGCTCGTCCTACGTTTGTACAGCACATTTTAACACAAAGACAGCACCATTATTCTCTGATTCGCTAAGAAGAAATGACGTCTAAAAACTAGCAAAGTGAAAAGTGAAGCCTTTTGAACCTCATTCTGAACCCTTTGAAGCATTTGGTTCAGTAAGGTTCGTTCGCTGAGTCACAAATACCCTTAATAAAATTGACAATTGCACTATGTAAGGATATGATGTACCTTAGTATATTGTTGATACACTATATTAAGCAATTATATTATTTTTCTTAGGGAGACAGCGAATGTATACGGCAGTTTAAATAAACTACTATATCAATGTGGCACCCTTTTCCTTTTTGTCTAATTTATTATGGTTGAGGAAGAAAAGTGGTTTGAAGAGATTGGTTTAGTTTTGTCATTAAAATTGTGTAAAACTTCAATAAAGTGCTGCACAATAAGATACTGTGTATTTAAATAATAAAAAGCATGCACGTCTGATGTATTCAATTAAAACTGAAATATCAGTGTAATGTGTATTAAATATAAACAACACATTTAGAACTTAACGATCAATGTCAAGCAGCAATAGGCAGGTTAAAATGCAAGTATGATCCGTGTGCATAGTAAGACATGGAGTAGGCTACAATTTTGTTATGAATATAGGTGTACTTTTACTTAATGTGTCTGCCCGAATCACGCCTAATGTAATAAAAAACGTTTTTACCATTTTATCATTAATATATTAATTATTTGCTTTTTTCATACATTTTTATATTTCTGACTTTTTGCCGGTCAATATCTTCAATGTGTTATTTTTATTTATTTATTTATTTTTTTTATCAAATGCTAGTAATGACAATGTACATGTAAATGTCTGAGTTTGTCTTTACACTTTAAATTGTGAATTTCCATCCGCATTTGTAATGGCTTCTTATGGGTTAGTCCTCATTATCGGTCTAACTTGTTCCACTTGTTCAGGTCAGCTAAACCAATTTTCAGGATTAGCTGTTTGGTACGCTGCAGTCAGGACTAACTTAGTACAGAGATGCAAGATTTGCTAGACCGCATTTTAGTCCACTTGATATCGGACTAAGTCACTGGTGCACTGCAATCGACCCTTTTAGTAATAACCTATTTTAGTACAGCTGATAAGAAAACGTATTGTGCATTTTAAGATAAAAGTATGTCATTTTCTACATTGTTTCTATGTATCCTAAGGTTTATTTTCAGATGTGGAGCCATCTTGGATTTGATCTCTGATGACCGTGTTTTAGAACCATGTGTCATAATAATATGATCATCAACTCCTTAAATTACACAATTTGTGTGTGGGTTTCTGGGTTTCTGTGTCCTGCAGACATCTACAGATTATTTTCAATGGTGATGTTTGACATGTATTTAAATTGAGAGGTCAATGACCTCGAACAATGCTGATTTACAGTGGTCTGTACCCTGCATCATAACACATATGTTTAAATGAATAACTACTTTTATGAGAGTTATGATGTTGTTCTGTCCCACAGAGTTTATATTGTTGTCATAATGATGTAGAAGCTGCCATATGTTTATCATAGTAATGGCCACGAGAGGAAAATCAGTATTTTCAACTCGCGACACTGTGCAGTAAGGTGGCCTAAAAGTGCAAAACAGAATTCAAATATTTTGAGAACACATAAAATATTTTTAAAACACAAAAAAAATTGAGGACACAAATAAAATATTTTTAAAACACAATTTTTTTTTAATTTTTTTTTTTAAACACAAAAAATATTTTTTGAGAACTCACAAAACCATTTTTAAAACACAAAAAATATTTTTAAAACTGAAGTAATATTTTTAAAAAACACACAAAAAAAATATTTTGAGGACATAGAAAATATTTTTGTTCTCAAAATATTTATCTTACATATTTTTCTAATTTGTGTTTTGAACTTCTGGGACACCATAATGGAAACAGGCCCTAACTCCTGACCTTGAGCTTCCAAGCCTGTCAGACTGGGGCTGGAGGAAGGACACCGCAGGGTGGCAACCACTGTGGAACACCCTTCCAGAAGCATCACAGTCGTGCTATGAACTCATTCCCTGTGGGTGTAGGAAGGGATGCACTGGGCAGTGCAAATGTGTCAAGGCTGCCCTCAAGTGCAGTGCCTCCTGCTCCTGTTCTGGAGAATGTTAGCACTAAGCTAGTACTCAGATCAATACTCAGACCTACCAGTTCCTCCACTCTCTGCATCTAATAATTATCTGTGTGACATCTAATGTACATGTAGACACCAAATTTATAATAAAATTGTTTATTTGTGGCATTCATTACAACTTCCCAATCGGACAGTACATTTGAGCCCTGAGTGAGGTGATTGACCTCTCACGGTCGTCAGAGGTCAAATCCAAGATGGCTCCACATCTGAAAACAAACCTTAGGGTATGTACAAACACTGTGGAAAATGACATGCTTTTATCATAAAATGCACAATATCTTTTATGTATGAGCTTATCAGCTGTACTATTTGGGGAACTTTGTTTAATCATGTGTTTAGCTGTGTAGATTTTGTACTATAATCCATGTGCCTGTTACAGTCTTACTGTTGGTATAGTATAGTATAATTAAGTATTGTCGAAAATGAATGAAACAGAAAGTGAAATGGAACTTTTGCTTTATTGGTATCTTAAAGAAAGATGGTTGTAAAATAATATTTCTCAATAAACAGTATTTGCTTGATGTCGATTGTATATACACAGGTGTTATCCAAATCTCTCTGTTTTGACAGTGGATCTATAGATTTCAGCATCAGCAAGATCAAATGGTGTTTTGTGTTTGATAGAAGATTCAAGAATATTTGTTTACTGTCATTACACTGAAGGTTTGGATATGAACACATAATACAAAAATAAAAAACGGTTATGTTAGCCAATCTTTTTTTTCAAATCCCAGGGCCACTATTGTGCTTCAAGCTCTGTGTGCTTTGAAAGCATGACATTTGGTTTATACCAAGCACATGATTTTTCATTTAGCTGTGCTTTTTATAGTAATGGTCAATTAATCGTTCACTGCCAAGATTTTAGATTTCTGTTGGAGCTGTATAGCTTGTGCAAAGGTGTCCCTTGGAGATAAAAAAAATAATAATAATTACACCCGAGAGAAGAGACTTTAACCACTGCCCTGAATTGCTGAGAGCATTCTTGCATTAATTGTAGGAAATCAGTCTCGGTATTGGGAAATGTCCATTCAATTCAGTTTCCCCAAGACATTGTGCTTGCATACCGTGCACTGTAATGCAAGAGAGTTAATACTCTTCTTACTGTATTTGTGTGTGTCTCTCTCTCTCTCTCTCTCTCTCTCTCTCTCTCTCTCTCTCTCTCTCTCTCTCTCTCTCTCTCTCTCTCTCTCTCTCTCTCTCTCTCTCTCTCTCTCTCTCTCTCTCTCTCTCTCTCTATATCTATCTATATATATATATATATATATATATATATATATATATATATATATAGGTTATGAGAGAGAGAGGATACTGAATGATCGTTCGTGGTGTACAGTTTTTATTCAGAGCAGGAGGATGTCCCAGTAAGCCACGGTCCCCGCCAGGACAGAGTGGTTTATGTAAGGACGTACTTCTAACGGGAATAAAAAACGTATACCACAAACTATCATTCAGTATTCTGTTTATATCACAAGTATGTATTTCAAATAAATTGCAATAAAACATTGTCAACAGACTATACGTTGACGTGGATTTTGAGCCATGTTTATGGCCTCTTCTTTAGATAGAACCTTGAGCTCAGTCTGTCAGTTTACATCCTCTCTGATGTTTCCTACCTTTGCCTGTTTTAATGAAGGGGCAACAGGCTGTTTGGATAAGTCAGGCGCAGGCAGATCGGTAACTGGCATTTCTTGACTAAACTGTCACTGCCGTTACCAGTATTAATGAAGGGGTTACAGGCTGTTTGGGTAAGTCAGAAGCAGGCATATCGGTAACTGGCATTTCTTGACTAAACCCATTCTCAAGGAAATCGGGGTCCAAATCAAAACAATAGAAATTTAAAATTATTTCAGACATGTGAAAGTTGTTGTAAAACACGTATAGATGGCAGTATGGTTTGAACTACCGAAGAGCAGCTCCATCCTGAATTTCAGCAGCACACCACTGGATTGGAATGTAAACAAAGACACATTCAAAACTAGTCCTGGTAAGTATGTTAACCCACACATATTATCCCACTCAAGTGAGATAACAAAAATATATAACACACTAGATCTACCCCCTCTTGTAGTATATGTATGTATATATTTTTTCCAAGAATGAAAAGGTTTGCAAAAACAAAAAACAAAATCTAGTGCATTGTCATGGAATTTATTTTTCAAATATGTTCTTTTTAGGATAGTAAATCATTTGTATACAGGTCAATTACCTCATAAATTATATAAAAAGGAGTTGTCACTAGTCTGTGGTTTAACATGCACAGGTTCCCAAAGTAGTTTGTTGTATATTAAATACATGAACCGATACAATGATTATACTAATAAACTGCAAACCTATATATAATTATACAATGTATTAATTGTATTTTACTGTAAATGATGTAGACTATTTCATACGTTTGATATTGACATGTCAACATGTGTGTCTTCTGCTTCTGATGTCATCACTACCATCAGGGGCTTGATTTCAATTAACTAAAGGGGTTTCGGGCAAATACAAAACAGGGGAAAAAGAGAGCATGTGGGTACTTGTTTTTGTTTTGTTTTATAATCATTAACGATAATGATTTGAAATACCTATTGCTCCTCATTTCACTTTGTTTATTGCATGAATTTATATTTTTCTAAAGTGTTTATAAAATCCATGCCAGACCATTCACATTATGTGAAAGTCACAGCACAGAAAAAAATGCAGTGTTTTCATAGTCAAAACAGGCACTGCAACCAGTCCTCACAGCTGATACTTTGATGTGTTTATAGCACCAGACAGCCATACAAAATATATATTTGGTGTACACATCCACACATTTTTTATTCTGCTAGAATAATGGCAGCTCAAAAAAAAAAGGTTCGTTTTTCAAAATCGGAAGCATCTTAGAGCTCAGTCATGCATAGTTTTATAAAATCAGCATTGTTGCTACTTCCAGTAATAAAGCAAGTGTGATTTGCCAAGAGAGCATTAAGCAAGGTGGCTGTTCCTGCTGCCACTGATTTACCACTATACTGTGTCTATTAGTGTCTTATGTTGCGTTTTTTGATTTTAATAGCAAAGATACTAATTTCCTCCTTACTGTAGTTCCAAGTTTAACTTCTGGGTTACTTTTGGTAAATATCGGTAAGAACATTGTACAGCTGACTTGCTTTCCCTTTTGAAGGATAAATTAACAGTTCCTTATCTGAGTCTTTCAAGTTCAGAAAAGGGAACTTACTGTTTTGTGAAAGTATTTCTGAAATAAGACACACACAAATGAATAAAATGTGCAGCCTTTACATCCAAAATAAATAAATAATAATTAAAATGTAAAGCACATGCTTTTGTGTATATGGGCTGTCCCTCACATGATTAAATTCTTATGCAGATGTTATCCCTGGCATATGTACAGTACTTACATAAAAGCTGCATCTGCATCTGTTGAACAAATACCCCAGATTTCAAACCTCTATGTTGCTGAAAGAACATGTAGCAATTAGATTGAGGGATAGTTAAAAAAAAAATGTAACCACTTAGCCTTGAATCTGTGTCACCCCGATTGACCAGGGTTGCCAAATACCCTACTGACAGTGTTATACAAAGTGTTACCTGTCTGTCCTCTGTACATACTGCAGTATCAGGTTAGTTTACGACTTTTATGTAATGGTTTACATTTTATGTAACAACCTTCTTTGTCAATTTATATGACCTACTTTTAATTGAATGCTATAAAATGTGCATTTATTTTTATTTAGACCCTGTCCACACTATGCCTTTAAACCGTATTGGTTGCCTTTAAACCATATTAGTGCTAAATACAGTTTGCATCCACACTACGCACCATTTAATACCGTACTCGAGAACCGGACTCGAGACCACCTCAGGAGGTAGTCTCGAGTCCGCTTCTAATTAGATTGCATCAGGTAGTGCGGTTTGTCAGACGTGTGAATGCTGTAATCCTGAACTACATTTTTTGTGGATCCTCCAGTATCCCAAAATGCTTTGTGGTATGTTTGGCAAAATACTGGCACCTGAAGGACTTGCTATCAGTGTACACTACGCAATGGGTATTCATTTTTATGCTTTATAAAAAATAAACTGTCAGGACATCTCTGTTAAACTAGTGGGGAAAATAACAAAGGCCCAAAGTTAAATTAGGTGACTGCAAAAATTAAATGCGAGTTAAAAGTAAGATCAGGGATGAACAATTCACGTAATTTGTCAGCTCTGTTTGAAATAAAATTAAGGGGACCAGAATTAGGTTCAGGCAAGATATGAAGGAAAAAACAAAGATGGTTTTGTATTTAACAGCTTTTTTTCTGAGTGTAATTATGAAAGGAATCAACTCAATTTGTTTAAAGAGACATTACCTGATTTTAAAAAATAAAACCCGAAAACTTCAAGCCCTACTTGTGTGTGTTCGCATTTACTTTTTCCAAAATAGTTGTTTTATTTCTTTTTAGCAATATCCACCTCTATTAATATGAAGCATAAAACGTTATTTTAAAATAAAATACAGTGCATGGTGGGATACTATTGTATTAATTTCCACTGTTCATTGCGCTGCTAGGAACTGTAACCAAACTATTCTAATAGTGTGTGAACGAATTAATCCTGACTAAACATGAAATGGTACTTCAGTGTGGACGTTTTGAGCTGCATTAATTAGAACAGTTTCGAGTACAGTTCTCGAGATCGGTTATGTAGTGAGGACAGGGCCTTAGCTTATTTCTCTAGGTTGTAAGTGGAATTGGGATTACACTAACCATCAGTGTGGATGTGGAGTAGTGGTTAGGGCTCTGGACATGCAGGATATTTTTTTCACAAAATACTTTTACAAAACATGGCAAAGCTGTTTTAGGAAATTTATTTTATTAATTGTTGTAAAACTGTAACAGTATGTTGCTTTGTAGAATTATGTCACCACAAA
Source organism: Acipenser ruthenus (assembly GCF_902713425.1). Lineage (NCBI taxonomy): Eukaryota > Metazoa > Chordata > Actinopteri > Acipenseriformes > Acipenseridae > Acipenser > Acipenser ruthenus. The sequence continues at coordinate 38,941,310 of NC_081198.1, read as the reverse complement.
GATATGTAGCATTGGTCTGAAGCTCCTTCAGTTGAGAATAGACATACTTGGCACAGGAACAGACTTTAAGCATAAAGTTGAAACCCGCTTGATCTACTCAATAACAGTTACACATGTAATGCATTATGGACACTTGAATTATAAGGAATAAAAAGGGTCAAGCATCAAGCAAAACAAGTGATGGAGTATGCACAAAGACAAAATGATTTTTTACAGTGTGCTGAAAAGAGGGAAATAGGGAAAACAAACAACGTGTCCTAATCCTAACACACCAAATCACTTTCATCATTATGAATGCTGTACTTTAAAAATAATGTACGGCAGCTAAACAGCAATTCTTTTAAACTAGTTAAAATCTAATTTACATTGGTGACCATGCCAGATGTGTCTTGACTTGTGTTGGGACACCAGGGTTCACACATCTATAGTTCTTTTGAAACCGTGCCCCAGACTCATACTGTATATAGATCATTCTGTTCATTTTCTCATATGCAGAATTCCTGGAGCATTGGTTGAGTGCCCCCTTTCTCAGCCACCAACACCACTTCCTATAGCACTTGATTTTCCATAATTAACTAGGGCAAACCATTCTTATTGTCCGAGATCAGGCTCCAAGGTTGTATGGCTGCAAGCTAAGGGTATATTGCATTATAGGGTCAGTCTACCATAATGTAAGTGACCGCTGAGTGGGTTTCTGAGTAATTGTTGACTTAGTATTGCAAATTAAGATTAACGGATACAAGTAGAATTTGTGTGGAAGGTTGTGTTGCAGATAGCTTGCAACTTGCACAAAAAGGTTTCCAATGGAAAAATATGATATAGTGCTATTTTTAAGTAGCTGTTAAGAACCTTTTTTTTTTTTTTTTTTAAAAGGGAGCAAATCTGCTTCTTTAGTCTGCTAGGTAATAAAGGAAGTTCAAGTATCGAATGTTCTTTCAAATTCTTTCAAATGAACAACAAAAAAAAACTGTCTAGGGTGCATTGTATAAGCTAAATCTGATTCAGCAAATCCAGACATAATTTAACTATCATATTCCCAAGACAGTGTATTGATATTAAACAGGAGCTACAGTATGTTAGCATAGTGTTAGCATATACTGTAGCGGCACACCCTACAGTTAAAACCCTACGAGCAACACGTAAACTATGTTACTGGTTACATTCACAGACTAGTGCTCTCTTTTGTCAGAGTTAGTTAATGTCATAGATTGTTTGCTCTTCATTGGGCTTTTTCTCAGGGCTCGATAATCCCGCCTTGGCTGTATTAGGGCTGTGCAGAAAGTTTCTCCAAAATATTACATTTTTGTCAAATTGGATACCAAGCTAACTTTAAAAGGTTATTTTATTTCATAAATAATACATTTGCCTCTGAAACTTGTAGATATTTAATGTGCAGGAGGCAGTAACCTGTATTTTGGAGTCCTTTCTTTAGATCTAGTGGTGTCCTATGTATGTCACACTTTATAGTATTAAATATATCTGAATGACTTCTCTAATTGTGGTAAAACTTTGATACAACATTCTTTACCACAAATGTTATTGAGGGAATCATAATCTGTGGATATATGGAGAAATCTAGACTGTAAGTCGCATGGTGGATGAAGGACATGGAGAGTCAATTTTTCATGATCGCGAAGGCTATATATTTTGTACATTTCAGCCTTAGCAGAGGATGTGTGTTTCTAATATAATTGTTATAATTCTTTCCTGTGGGAAACTCTATCTGTATCTACCTGCGTGCCTCAAAACACGTATCTGTGCTCCAGATGTGTGCGCACTTTTCTCACTCTCGTTCCAGAATGCGAATAGCAGCTCCGACCCCGCATAAACCCTTCACTTGTGTAAATGCCCTTATGAGGCGTGTAAGTCCTTTGAGAACACACCCCTATGTAAATTTAAGAGCATGTGCTTAAAAAAAAAAAAAGCTTTAGCTGACAAAATAATTTTGTGTTTTAATGTTTCATAACATTACAGCTGCACAAACAAAGATGAACTGATTTTTAAAGTCTCAGAAATTTAACATGACAGTGAGACCAGGAAAGAATTGTAGCGAAAAGAATTGCAGCTGATATATATATATCCTATATATATATATATATATAGATAGATACATCTATATATATATATATATATATATATATATATATATATATATATCACAAAGAGAGAAAAGAGAGGCGCTTTCCTCCACCAGGACCCGGCTCTGCCGCACCCGCTGTTGAGTCGACCCTGCTGGGTTGACTTGGCCCGGCCACTCGGTGTGTGCGGCCTAAAAAAAAAGAAAATAATATATATATATATATATATATATATACAGACGTGCTCAAATTTGTTGGTACCCTTACAGCTCATTGAAATAATGCTTCATTCCTCCTGAAAAGTGATGAAATTAAAAGCTATTTTATCATGTATACTTGCATGCCTTTGGTATGTCATAGAATAAAGCAAAGAAGCTGTGAAAAGAGATGAATTATTGCTTATTCTACAAAGATATTCTAAAATGGCCTGGACACATTTGTTGGTTAATTAGTTTCTTCAAGTAGTATCACACATGTCTCCAATCTTGTAATCAGTCATTCAGCCTATTTAAATGGAGAAAAGTAATCACTGTGCTGTTTGGTATCATTGTGTGCACCACACTGAACATGGACCAGAGAAAGCAAAGGAGAGAGTTGTCTGAGGAGATCAGAAAGAAAATAATAGACAAGCATGGTAAAGGTAAAGGCTACAAGACCATCTCCAAGCAGCTTGATGTTCCTGTGACAACAGTTGCAAATATTATTAAGAAGTTTAAGGTCCATGGAACTGTAGTCAACCTCCCTGGGCGCGGCCGCAAGAGGAAAATCGACCCCAGATTGAACAGAAGGATAGTGCGAATGGTAGAAAAAGAACCAAGGATAACTGCCAAAGAGATACAAGCTGAACTCCAAAGTGAAGGTACGTCAGTTTCTGATCGCACCATCCGTCGCTTTTTGAGCGAAAGTGGGCTCCATGGAAGAAGACCCAGGAGGACTCCACTTTTGACAGAAAAACATAAAAAAGCCAGACTGGAATTTGCTAAAATGCATATTGACAAGCCACAATCCTTCTGGGAGAATGTCCTTTGGACAGATGAGTCAAAACTGGAGCTTTTTGGCAAGTCACATCAGCTCTATGTTCACAGACGAAAAAATGAAGCTTTCAAAGAAAAGAACACCATACCTACAGTGAAACATGGAGGAGGCTCGGTTATGTTTTGGGGCTGCTTTGCTGCGCCTGGCACAGGGTGCCTTGAATCTGTGCAGGGCACAATGAAATCTCAAGACTATCAAGGCATTCTGGAGCGAAACGTACTGCCCAGTGTCAGAAAGCTCTGTCTCAGTCGCAGGTCATAGGTCCTCCAACAGGATAATGACCCAAAACACACAGCTAAAAGCACCCAAGAATGGATAAGAACAAAACATTGGACTATTCTGAAGTGGTCTTCTATGAGTCCTGATCTGAATCCTATCGAACATCTATGGAAAGAGCTGAAACTTGCAGTCTGGAGAAGGCACCCATCAAACCTGAGACAGCTGGAGCAGTTTGCTCAGGAAGAGTGGGCCAAACTACCTGTTAACAGGTGCAGAAGTCTCATTGAGAGCTACAGAAAATGTTTGATTGCAGTGATTGCCTCTAAAGGTTATGCAACAAAATATTAGGTTAGCGGTCCCATCATTTTTGTCCATGCCATTTTCATTTGTTTTATTATTTACAATATTATGTTGAATAAAAAATCTAAAGCAAAGTCTGATTTCTATTAAATATGGAATAAACAATGGTGGATGCCAATTACTTTTGTCAGTTTCAAGTTATTTCAGAGAAAATTGTGCATTCTTCGTTTTTTGTGGAGGGGTACCAACAAATTTGAGCACGTCTGTGTATACCCTTCAGCTTCTGTTTCTTTCTTTATTTCTGTATACTGTCTGAAGGCTGTGCTTCACTCCGCTGTAAGCTAGGCGCTGCTCCAGTTGTGTGACTGCAGCGGTCCAGACTGATACTGTCTGTAGGCAGTGCTCCACACTGCTGCAAGCTGCATGCTGCCTCAGTTGTGTGACTGCACGCTGTCCAGACTAGACATCTGGCCCAGTACCCTCGGTGCTTCAGCGCCCTCGGTGCCGGACGCTTGGTGCTTCAATACCTCGGTGCCATAGGGCCTCATTGCCTCAGTGCTTAGATGCTCCCTGTATCGGTGCCCTCGGTGCATAGGTGCTTAAGAGACTCGACACCTCTGTGCTTCAGCACCTTCGGTACTCAGACGCTCCCTGCATCAATACTGTCGGTGCCCCAGACCCTCGACGAGACGTTCTGCTTAATCTGCGCAGCGTCCCAGACTCAGACCCTGTGCAGGAGGCTCGCAAAGTTCACAGGAGCGGCTTCCTTGGCCAGCTCAGCTGAACTTTGTGCAGCATTAGAAGCCCTGTCCTCGCCCCTCCTCCAACTGCCTTCGAGCCCGTCACAGAGCATACCCTGTGTACAGGCTTCAGCCCACCAAGCTTGGTCTCCTTCGAGGAGCAGTAAGCGGGCAAGGCACAGTAGGCAGGCCAAGGATATCTCGGACCTGAAGAGCCAGATGGCTCAGGTCCTAGAGTACCTGGTCAGGCAGCATGCTCTTCCCATTTCCCCAAAGGCTCTTCCCCCTGCTCCTGCCCCAGGTTGCCTCCGAGACTAGTGTTACCCCTCCATCGAGCTCAGTTCGCGCGCTTATGGAGCGAGCCTCCAACTTCCTCCAGGTCCCCTGGAAGGCATCGCCTGAATAGCGGTGCTCTGTGTTCAGACCGGCTCAAGCTTTACCCCCCTCCCCCCCACCCCCAACCTTTTCCAGTGTTCCTGGATTTTGTGGAGGAGGTACAACCTTCCTGGCACCAACCGGCCACGGCGCTGAGTGTCTCCAAAATGCAGCTCCGCTGGCATCCTTGGAAGATGCAGGGGCGCTGGCACTAGCGCAATTCCTACTGGATTCCACCATAGCGGCCCTGGTGCAAGCCCATCCGGTAGGGGGGCTATCTAAGGACCCTGTATGCCCTAACGGCCAATGCAGGATTACGGAAGCCCACCTTAAAAAAGCATACGCAGCCAAAGCGCAGGTAACGCGCCTGGCCATCACGGCAGGTCTCCTGACGGCCTACCTAGATGGCATACTACGATCATCTTCTCTTGATTATGTGTGATGTAGAATAAGAGAAAAAATAATCAATCCAGAAAATGTCATTTGTCTGGTCCAGGGCATAAAAGACACAAAATGCATAAAATATTTTCTGACAGTAGTGGACCATACCAGGTAAATAGGCTTTCTCTAAGTCAGTCTTTGAATTACAGATATAATAACTTACTCTAGGCTCAGCATGTCAGAAAACTGGAAGTGTGACTGGAATGACCTAAGGCCTTTGACCTGATTTTTGCTTTGAACAAGGTAATATTATCAATGTTATGAACACAAGTCCCAACTCTTCAGTGCAGTCGTGACTAGTATTCATGAAGAATTAAGGGCAGTGGATGTAGAGTGTGGTGCAGGACAGGCACAATCAATGCATAAAGGTCCACATTTTGAAGGAGGACCTTAATAAAAATACTTAATTTTATTGAGACAAGAGTGATAGAGAATTAAGTTCAGATTTTAACTCTGGTTTTAAAATATTAATAAGATAGTAAAAAAAACATTTTCATTTTTTTTTTTTCAACCATGTTTAGATGCTGCAACGGCTCCCTTGAGACAGCAGATAGTGAAGTTTAATCTACATAGAATTCAGTTTACTGAAATTCCTGAATTGGATATCACAAGAGCTGGAGCTTGCAGATTAGCTCATGGGATCTACATCAAATTACCAAAAGAATTCATGTGGAATTAGACTGGCCCTAGAAATACATTTATGATGCCCCTGTCCTCATAGCAGGTTTTTTAAAAATAACTCCTCACAGTTGTTTTTTGTTTTGTTATTTGTTATTTTTTTAAAAGCTGCTTTTAAGATTGTGGTGCCATAATTAAATGACATGGTAAATCGTAGTAATTAAAATGCAGTTCAATGTAAGACATTTCAGATGTTCAGGTTTCCTTTTAATATAGTCCCAACAAACAATGAAAGTATAGTGTGTTTTTCCTTTCTTCCCCATCTTCTTTATTCAATACGTCTCTATTAGTTTAATAATGAAATGTTAGTGAAGCTATAAATGCTTCAATACATTAATTTAACATTCAGTGTATTTTACAGTATATTATATTACAGTATATCGCTAGCCAGCTCAGTAATGCTTTATAGATGACGGAGAGTGCCTAGGACTTGATTTATGGAAACTAGATTCCTCCTAGCTCTCAGTCGGAGTCAGAAGGTCTATGCAGTAAAACTGATTCATTCAGACTGTAAACCCACTGATTTGAATAGGCTATCAGTTCAATTCAAATTTTAGCACTTCACGTTCAAAATCTCAGTGGAGTGACCTAGATTTTTCATAGCTTCGTGGTTCAGCATGCAGAGGTGGCTGCAGCTGCTGACAGTCCCTGCATTGTTTGTTAGTTTCATTTCAGGCACAGGGTACAACTAAGTAAATGCATGTTTTTGAAATCTCACGTTCAGCGTTCCGTGGAAACATTGCAAGATTGGATGGTTCCATTAAAAAAAAAAAAAAAACTTTTATTGGAGTTTTTCACTTGCTAAATCTGAAGCACATATCTTGTACTGTTGCTTAACTTCTTGCAAGGTTGAAACATGCTTTTGGGTAAGTAGAACCATGTGTACTTTTCTTTAGGAAGTGCTGTATTTCTCTTTTAAAAGTAGCACAGTTAATGTTATAGTATAGCTATTTTACTCAACAGTTGTATTAATCGTAGTTTGCAGCTGTTGGTGGTTTCATTGTAACCACATGTATATTGTCATTTTAATTCCTCTTTTGATTGAAATATGTTTATTTTTACAAAATTTCTGAGTTAATACATTCTAATTATAGTGACCAATTGATTTACAATAAACCTAAATAGGGATATGATGACTAGTTAATCTGATCTCAAGGCTGTTCAGCTATCTATCATGACATTTAGGCAGTGTTTATGTCTACTGAATTCTATGGTGAGTAACAACAGTTTGCAAAGGCATGTTTGCAAATAAGAGTAGCAAGCACATATTTTAAAAACAAAAATCAAGATCACATACAGGATAGGTACGTTTATCTGGTGAAAGTGGATGACTAAAGCAACATTTTTTTGTATGTACTTTTAAAACATGCATTTTGCTTATTAGATTGATATTCACTGGGTGTGGATATTTTATGGGTTTATTAAACTGCAGCGTAACATTCCATTTTAAGGATGGATCTCATTTAAATCTATATAATGCATTTAATGAATAGTTGCCATTCTGTCTTTGTCCTACAGTAAAGATAGTAGTACATAGGTTTTAATACCAATCTGGTAGCTTTCTAGCAAAACTCCTTGCCTTCCAGTTGATGCCAACATTTGAATCTGCCATACAGCTGGTGGAATATGCTCTTCAGACATCAGTTGCGCCAGTCAGTGAATTCTGTAATTCATTCAATCAGTGCATGACCAGGGGCTGGTAACTAATTATGACTGTGGTATTACACCAAGAGGCTGGTGAATATGTCAATTCATCGTCATGTTTCAGGTTAACCATTGAATGACTTGGCCTAGTCAATGAATATAGTTTGATCACTGCTGCTGAGCTACACATCTACATTTGTGTTTAAATAATTTTAAAAAATCTGTTCTCTACCCACATTGTTTCGTATAGCAAATATATATATATATATATGAAAGCAATAATACTTTTCTTACATACTACCTAAACAATTTTATTTTAAGGTCTGCTTATTCTTGAGTTCATAAGAGGATTAAAACACTACTCATTGAATACTTAACGGATGTTTGCTGCCTCCTCCAGCTGATCCGTGTCTTCAACAATACAGGAGCTTGAAGGTTCTCCTGCCGGCAAGGACAAATCCAGGTTCCGGGGTCTGCCTTCCTTGTGTTTCGTCTCCACTTCAGGGTAGAAAAAAATGTATTTTCAAAAACAAGAGTAATTAACTATTTAGGTATTCCACTGAAACAGCAATTCCTCCACCAATCTGTGCACGCTTTGTCTTCAAAACCAAGTAGACGCAGAGAATGGCTTAGGACCCCCCCCCCCCCCCCTCGAATGTTTCAATTCTGTTAATTTCATACACAGAATTATATTATGTCCCACTCTGATGCTACATATTGAACTTATGAAAGCATGTATTCAAACAAGAACATTGTTTGTTTTAAATGTTTTTCTTTTGCATGTGAAATTAAAGTCCATATCTCACAGAGAAAATCATTTTTTGGCAAGAGGAATGCGAGCGACACGCCCCCTTGTCTGCAGGTCGGCAATTCTGAATGTTGTTCTTGTATACAGTTAAACCAGGTAGCAGTTCATTTATGGCAATAAAAAAAAAAAAAAAAATCTATTTCTATATTTTGGTTTGTTGTACCATTTATATCTTGCAAACAGTGTTTACCGTTTCCCATCCACTTCAGTAATAAAGCATTGTTTATATTACAGGGCTGAGATGACTTGCTTGGTCAGGTATAGCTCTTGAACTTCATTCATGAAAGAAACACTTACGCTTTCCTTGATTTAGTGAAATTAAATAGGCCTAACCTCCTTGTGAACTGCACGTAATTATTATTATTTCTCAGCAGACGCCCTTACCTAGTAATGTGCATATGAACGTGCTCATGTTTATTTTCTTTGGGTAGTTTTGGGCCACTTAGTTTATTTGATAACGGCTTATTGTGTAATAATAATTATGATAATAATAATAATATCTGACGTCTGAAAAAACAAATGCAACACTTGCAAAGAACTGATTATGCGCAGTGGATAGCCTAGTAGTATTGTGCACAGGGTAAGAAAAAAAAAAAAAACTATGGTAATCATTTTTATATCTGTATGAAGTGTCTTATAGATGCAGCTATTTAAAAATGTATTTTTGATATCAAAGTAAATGGTATGAAATTGTTTAAGACTGGTTAAAAAATAAATAAATAAATAAATAAATAAATAAATATTGTGGTTTCTAAATGGTTCTGCTATTGTCAGGGGAAAATGAATCAATGGTCACTTACTTGATGATTGTCTTCGTGAACAGCTGTCTTCGTAAAGGTCTGCGTGTTTGGGAACTTGTGTACCAGTGTCTTACAAAAGAGAAAAAATACATGTTGTACCTGCCAGAATCTGTGTTCCGTGTTGTATGAAGTGATCATTGCATTGTGTGCTGACGAACTCGTTGATTTTACTTTCACGGAATACAGTTTTTTTGTTTGTTTTTTTTTCCCTCCACGCAATGCATTCCCTTGCACCTATCTGAGGTGAAATGTATTTTTGACACCGTTTAAACATCACGAAATAGGCCTGTATGTATGATTGTTTTGTTTATGCCATAGACATGTGCATGCAGGACTGCCCAGTCCCTGACCACATTCCGGCGCCTCCTTAAGACTCGCCTCTTCAAACAGCACCTGTAGAACTCCTCTGTTTGTATCCTGGGACACTATCACCCTTCATTTAAATGTGCTCTATTTTGCTCTTATCTGCCCCCTATTTTACTGCATTTAATCCTGTACTTCAGAATACTGTAATCTGCCAAGTGTTTAACCTGTAGTACTTTGTATGTAATCATATCCTGATGTAACTATCACTATTTAATCATATCCTGATGTAACTATCACTATTATCTGCTGTATTATTGAATTGGGGTTTGTCACACTTGTACTTTGCTTGAACAAAATTTATTGTATTTCTTGCTCTTATTGTATTACTTGTATTGTAACACTTGAAATGTATTTGCTTACGATTGTAAGTCGCCCTGGATAAGGGCGTCTGCTAAGAAATGAATAATAATAAGTTCGAAATCAGGGCTTTTTGGCGGAGGCACTCAAAAAAAGCGTTACGATTGTACATTTCTTAGTTAGAGCGCAAAAGTATAAATGGGATATATATATATATATATATATATATATAACACTAATATAGTGTAGTTCAATAAAATATTCAGATTGTAATGTGAAATAGGTGACATATGGACTTTAAATGTATTCCTATCACACAAAAAAGCTCAGTCTTTCCACAGTGTTTGTATGGCTCATAAGATCGTCCATTGTTATCCACACAGCAAGTCTGTAATGCTTACTCAATTTTAAACATCATCTTGTAAAATCCTCTACTGTTGTAATTTCAAGCCACATGTTCAAAGCCCTGGTGATTTAACATATGCCAGATTGTACTCCAGTGGTTTTTAAACAAACATTTCCCTTGTTTCTTATGTGAACCTTTGTCTGTAACCCCTAGATAGGTCACCTGAGCAGCTTGCTTTGTTTCCAGTCTTATTATTTAACTGTTTTACTGGCATTTTAAAAGAAACTCTAAATTGTGTAAGGCTTTGTGGTAAAGAGCTTTGCATTTAGGGCTTTGCATTGCATGAGAGGCCCTTCCAGCTGTACTTAATTTCCATGGAAACCATAGAACTGAAACAATAGAAGAATAGCATCTAGTAAAACCAGTTTCTGAAAGCTAAAAAAAAACAAAAAAACATGTATGAATGACATAATGGCAACCAATCTAATGTCTCACTTGTTGTAGAGCATTTCATTGCTAATATGCAGTGCCTGTAATGTTTCTAATGTATTCCAGCTAAACAATGATGTTTAGTGCTGCAGGCATTAGATAATTGACCATGGTAACCGGGGTGCGATTACAAACAACAAAACATCATTGCAGGCCTTGATACATCTGTAGTACACAATTCTAACAGTTAAGAGAATCACTAAGTTACATTTAAACCAAATCAACTGCTAAATAAAATCTTTAGGAATCTCATTTGCCAAATCTGCCATCATGCAGGATAAATGCAGTTATTATTATTTTTATGGATATGGTATAAAAAGGCAATAACAAAAACTACCTACGCTTACAGCAACTAAATTAATGTTAAAATGCACTCATGACAAGTACTTGCATTGTTGCATATAACCTCAGAGTAAAAATTAACGGTTTGAAAAACATACAATGTGCTACTCATGTCAAGGTCGGAAGTGCCAGACTGAGATTTTGTGAAAAAATGATGCAGCATTTACCAGAAGAAATCATGGTAAATTAAAAATCTTTTATGGGGGGGGGGGATAAAAAAAAAAAAGCAGAACCAGAGAAATCCCCCCCTCCACCCCCCCATCAAATCGCACTCTGATAGTAATAGCTAAATGTCCAAGCCAAAATGTCGTCTTTCTTTTGAGGTTTGATAGATATTTATCATTTACATTTATAAAGTGAGTGAAAGAAAAGATAAGTCTTCAGATAAAATGATTTTGAAGGGAAGCATTATTTGATTTGATCAAGTGTGACTGCAAGTAGAAATACAATTCTGCACATATAGAAGTTCAAAATTGAAATGTGAATTTCAACGTAATGCTACATTCATTTTACAAAAACAGGACCAGAACAAAGTGCCCTAATATAACAATTCAAGAATAAACGATTTGTTTTGTATCCCAAGATGTGTTGAGAAAATGAAGTCATTCTTCTTCATCTTAGTGTTGTGTGTCATGTACGGATAAGTTCTCAGCCAACATAATTTCTCAGATTAGTCTTTGTCATTATAATTTCTGAGTTCAAATGGTTAGAACATATCTCAGGGATTTTGTTGTTTCATTGTATTTAATTTTATTTCATCAGTAGAAATAACATGGTCAGTGGTGTTTTCTATCTTGTCGCATCTGTGCAATACATCTGTTTATTTTAACAGAAAAAGCCTAATGTATTATAGTTTAAAACCACACTTTTCTTTTTTTTTTTTTATTTAGTAGTTGCCATTTAGTTTTTTTGTTGTTGTTGTTGTTGTTCTCCCCAATTTAGTAGTGTCCAATTATTTTGTTTAGCTCAGCTCACTGCTACCACCCCTGTGCTGATTCGGGAGGAGCAAAGACGAACACACGCAGTCCTCCGAAGTGTGTGCCGTTAGCCACCCGCTTTTTAAGACACTGCAGACTCACCACGCAGGCACCCAGAGCTACAGCGTCAGAGGACAACGCAGCCCTGGGCAGCTTACAGGCAAGCCCGCAGGCGCCTGGTCAGACCACAGGGGTCACTGGTGCGCGGTGAGCCGAGGACACCCCGGCCGACCTAACCTTCCCTCCCCTGAGCGGCACTTGACCAATTGAGCGCCGCCCCCTGGAAGCTCCCATCCTCGGTCGGCAAAGGAATAGCCGGGACTCGAACTGGCGATGTCCAGACTATAGGGCGCATCCTGCACTCTACACGAGTGCTTTTACTGGATGCGCCACTCGGGAGCCCCCTACACTTGTATGTTTTAAACTGTAACCATATTGGACAACTCTCTAGCTACAATTAAACCAGCAAATCAGCTCAAGTTTACTATACAGTAGATGCATGAAAGATTTTTTTTTTCTTCAGATAAAGAGATGGTCAGATGCTGTGAGCTCCCTTAAAAGGTATGTAGGATTGTGAGTACGGACTATTAAGATAAGCATATGTTCTTTTATTGAGTCATTATGTGTGATTTTTATTTGGATTATGCTGTCTGTACTGGATAGTTGGCCCTTTGCAATCCATTTTGTAGAGACCCACAGCAAGATGAACTGAAAGCAACTTTCTTTTAATTCATTTTATTGGCAAAGTACACAAACATGTTCTGGCATTTTGTAATAGTGGGTTTTGTTTTCAACAGTGGTAGCATTAAACACAAGCTACAGCATGAACTGATGTCCTTGCAGAAGTATATTTTTGATAAATTACTAATAAGAGAGACTTCACAACCAGTACCCTTGAGCAAGGTACTTTACCTAGATTGCTCCAGTAAAAACCCAACTGTATAAATGGGTAATTGTATGTAAATATAATGTGTAAAATAAAATAATGTAATTGTATGTAAAAATAATGTGATATCTAGTAACAATTGTATGTTGCCCTGGATAAGGGCGTCTGCTAAGAAATAAATAATAATAATAATAATTTAAAAAATAAAGGTGGTATCTCTTATCTTACCAAAACAAAATGGTGACAGGGATGAAATACATTCTTTGTCACTGGTATATTGAGGTCTAATAATGTATTTATTTTTGTTAATGGGGTTATTCATATGTAGTATGACTTTAAACAGAAATACATTAACATTGCAAAGTATTGAGACAATTATCTGTAGCAACATTACTGGACTTGCATAAACTTCTGAAAATATATTCTTGTCATCTATGTCATTTTCGTTTTGATATTTGGTTTTCTAAGTGGTTAATAGCTAAGCTCATACTCTAATAGGATGAAAACCTGCTGCATGGCTACATATCTAAAAAATATATTAGGACAGAAGTGATGTACAGTAAAAGGAATGTCTGATTCAGAATTGGATTCACTGGCAGAATATATTTCACTGCTCAAATTGGCTGTCTTCAAATACAAGGAGAAAAAGCAGTCTCTTTGTTGCTCAGTATTTTCAGGCCTGTCTGTATTGTATGTTCATTTCCTAAGTTAAGTGTATTTGTGTCAAAGCAAAATGTTTTTACATATTTCTACTTGAGTTTTTTTAAAGTTATTGTTGTGTTTGTTTTGAGAGCTTCACATAGTTTTTGATGTAATTTAATGTACATTAGTCATTTACATTTAATTTCACTCAAGTAAATACATTCCACTATAAAGTTATGTAGCCTATTTAAATCTGATGGAAATGTTGGTTTCTTTATGACACGTATTTCAAGATCACATTCCCTTTTATAAAGGAGTTACATAATGCTTTTAGAAATAGGTCTCCCTTTACACAGCTCAGCCAGGCAAGATAAATTACTTTCAAGATGATGATGGCTAGGATATTTCCCAATTTTGTATACTACTGTAGGTTTAAAACCTATACTAGACTGCCTGTATTTTTTAACTGCTCATCCAATTGCCATGAAACTTGATTTAGACATTCCTTAGCACAAGATATTGAGGTTATCAGGAACTGCTGGCCCGAATTTGATGAAACTTCCAATTTAGGTCACTGGCATACTTTTTCACTTACTGACACCTGGTCTAATGACTAATGAAGGCTAACCGTTGGATTTGCTTTTGCTTTTTTTGTATTTTATGGTGTTCAGTTCCATATGCTGTTTCATTGGTATTTCATTGACCTAATATGTCTGAAAGCACTCTGAGATATTAGCTTCATATTTGGTATTCAGCTGACACCATACCAGTAATTTAATCTGTCAGCTTGTATAGAATTGCTTCCTTTATGTTTCCTAAGTTAGCACACTTCATTTAAAATCTTTCCATGTAGAAATGAATTAGGTTATATAATGTAATAGAACAGGTATTAAGACTGTAGTGTTGAATTTTTAAAAGCGAGATCAGTGTATGAGTCACATCTATAAATAATTCTGTACTCCTCTACAGTTTTTGAAAAGTTACTGCATATGTTGGTGCCATATTAATATATGGTAGAGTGTGTATCTGCATGGCAATATAAATCCAGAAACAGACTCATTAGCTTTTCAACATGATATTAATCTTGTTTATGCTTGGTTTGGAATTAATTATTTGAAACCGAACAACATTTCCAAAACCAAATGTAAGATTATCTCCCCATCCAGGAAACCAGCTCCGGGGTGCGGGGGGTCACTCATTATAAGCTCCTGAGGGTCTGGGTATATGATAACTTGCTCTGGTCACAACTTGATGATTATGTTTGCGGCTAAGCGATAAGAATGTTGGGGTTTATTTTTTGTGCCCCTCCAAATGTTGTTTTGCATCTTTACAGGAGTTTGGTAAGACCTATATTACAGTACAACTGTTTTGTCTGGGACCGATTTCAAAAATACAATACTAAGAAGCTTGAGTCTGTGCAAAAATGTTCTTGTAGGATTGTTTTGAATGACTGGAATTGGGATTTTACTCGTGATGACCTTCTTAGTTGCTCTTCTCTTAAACCATTAAGTGTCAGAAGGTCCTATTCTATAAGGTTTTGCATTCACTGTGTTCTACCTCTGTCAGTCTGTGCTCGTAAAAGACCTGGGCTGAGAGGTCTCCACAGAGCTGCTCTGACCATCAGTCCTTATCGCCTTCAGTTGTGTCGTTATTCTTTCTTTGGCACAGCCCTTCAGGATTCCATTGTGTCATTGTCAGGCCTCTCCCAGTTTAAAACTGCTAGGTGAACTAGTTTTAGTTATTAAAATATAAATATCTTTATCTTCTTTTAATACTTTTAGTATTTGTATGTACGTGTGTGTGTGTGTGTGTGTGTGTGTGTGTGTATTTGTATTGATATTATTTTGGATGTATAGTAATTGTTGTATTGTTTATTACTGAGTATGCTCTACTTAGCTCTCTCTTTGTATTAATGCTGCAGTATTGAGATGAACCTGTGCTGGCCCTGTGGGCACAAAGTGAATAAACTAAACAAAACTAAACATGAATATTGTAACATTAAGAATACAGCACTGTTGACACATATACCTGTATGTGTTTGAATCCACACACAGTATGCTTATATTTGATCTGGTGATGTCACAATGGCCAATACGCCCACCTGGTATCAGCTTTCAGGCAATATATTTTACGGTAATTCTAGGTGTAGGCATGAATAATGAAGGGTTTGTTTAACTGTACACTGTAACACCTTCCTGCTGCTTGCAAGCCTGCTTCTGTACAAATTGTGCTGAAATGATGATGATATTTAGCTCCAGACTAAAGAGTGCTGCTATGCTGACTAAACTACACATTTAGGTAAGCACATGAAATGAGCTGTTTTTATGTCTGTTTTTAAGAGTACTGATTTATATTCTTTTATTGTTTACCGGTGACTTGAAGAACGAAAATAAACTGTTCCTTGCATGATATAGGTAATTTGTTTTGGTTAAGATGGTAATTCTACCAACAGATACTTTATGTAGCTAAACATTAAGCGCTTGGAAACGTGCTCAAACTGGTCTACCGCTATGCTCCAAGTAAAGCACAGCTCTGGGCTGCATTCCAAGTACTGCACATACTTTTGTAGAATGTAATGTTTTAATTGTACATTTTTTATAACTGGCTTAACAGAATTTTCTGTAATAAGCATATAATGTGTTTATAGACACCCTCAAGAGAAATATATTTTACCTAAATTGTTGGTGTGGTTTCAGACCTCTTACAGTATTCAAAATGTGTTTTTGGAAGCTTTGAAATATTTTGCATCTGTTTTCATAATATGTTGGCACTTCTCTGTAAATTAAGAGAGTAATATCCCAGTTAAATATTTTGAGCATGTGCCAGTGTAGATGTGAGTATTTCATCTTTTAACTACCTTAATTAGTTACAGCAATGAGATTTCATATACGTGCTGTAAAACCTTGTGTCAAAAGATACAAAACCAGATAAAAACTGTCATTAATAGGTGTAATTTACACGGGAGACATGGGGGACATGCCCCCCTCACTTTTTCATTGATGGGGAAATGTCCCCCTCACATTGCAGTACTAAAACTTTTATTGGTATAATCACTGGTCAGTATAGAAGTCAATGGGAAGAAAAATGGGATTGGATCCGGGATCGCTGGAGCCGGATGATGAGATGGTGTTTTACTACAAGGATCTGGATCAGGCTCCAGTGATCCGTAATGTTGATCCTATCCTGGAGCTGCACACACCTTAACTAGGGAAACTGACCAATGAGAAGTGAACATACACTTATATTTTATTATAAAAATATAATAAAAATAGCATACTAATAAATAAAATACTTGTTCCTACCCTGAACTATTGAAAGCAATGTAAATGGGCGCCGGCGGTCAAAATACAATAGGGCGGAGTGAGACCCCAGCGAACAAATTTGTCACTTCAGAAACTGCACCCCCTCCCTCCCAGTTTTGAAACCAAAGTTACACCACTGGTTAATGTACTGTATCATTACACTGTAATGTCCATTTAAACATAGGGTGTAACATTATTACGATTAACTTATTTCTTGTCTTTCTCACTGCAAGCCTATTAATAATACATTCTTATCCAGGATCATGTAAATAATGACATTACGGACAGATGCTTTCATTTTGATGTTTATGTTGTACGACTGGTTTATACGGTTTATCTTCAGAAACTGAACATAGTAGCAATGATTGTTATTCATTATTATATTTTCAGCCCTGTTGGGTCATGTGATGTAATCAACCAAAACAAATTTTAAAATTACTTAATCAGCTATAGTATACCTTAATGTTCTAAAGAAGGATACATTTTGTCAATGTTTTAATATACAAATACATTGTATAGTAATTGCAAAACATATTGTATAAAATATTTGGTGCTGATTTGAAAAACTTCATATACAGTAATTATTTTACTTTCAAATGTTAAACAATATCTTGAACATGCTGCATGTTTTTCTAGATATGATATAAAGGTATAATACAAAAGTAGTCCCCAAAGGGCAAAGGAACTGAATTCTCAATTATCTCATCTTCCACCTCTACAGTGAGCTCATTCAAATCTGTTCATTAATGTGACTGTTGACAGTTTCATTTTTTAAGCTTCCTAATTTCTATACAGTACAAGTTTAAAGAAATATGCCGTACATGCATGGAAGATCTGTAGGTGAATATGGGTCAAACTGCAAGTTGCATTCCAGGTCAAAAGGGCCTAGAAACTCTTGCACACCAAATACAATCCTATTAATGTGACCTTGTGATTTATGATTTGATTTATTAATTTGTAAAATATTTAAATTCTGCTACCTCATTTACTGCAGTGGGGAAGCGTGGAACAAAAAGTCGTACAGGCCTCATACTCTTGATAAAGAGCTTATGAAATTGCACATGTAAAGCAAGCATGGACCGCTGTTAGCTTGTTCTCACACTAACCATGTACACATGAAATAAAGCTGCGTAAGCCGACTATCAAAGGTTCAATCAGTCATTACTTCAATTGTTTTGCCAATCTTGTGATATAGGGTTGTGCAGAAACCAATGTTTCTGCGCATCAAGAGTTTTCAAATGATATCATTTGCATCAGAATATCCCCCAAAAAATCATAAAATCTAACATGAATAGCCTAATGACTTTGTTGTCATTGTATGCCAAATATTGGTCGGCCAGGTCATTAATTTCTGTCAATACAGGGATTGCCCAAAATGCCAATCCGCATGGTTCTCATACTGAGAACAGTTGAATCAATATCTTAACTAGTTTTTTATGCAATGTAATCTGCAGTTGCCCTAGCTGGTGTCAGTTACAGTAACACATGCTTTGCACATTACATTCCAGTCTTGTAGGGAGGAGATCTAGTAATATATTATCAGATGGAAACTACTGTAGGCTTCATTTAGTATGGCGTTTTGGTGTAACATTATTATTTTTGCTCTGCATTTTAAATTTTTTTTTTTACAAAATATCTTAGAATGAAATGTGGTGCAACAAAAAACGATTCTTTTTTTCACTTTTCTTTTTGTCTTTTGGAAAAGGACACTGGGTTTTCTAGGTTTAGCACACTTATTTGATTTTTTAGGTTTTAGTGTTTTGTTTGTTTGAAAAATTAGGTTTTATTGGAGTAAGGTGCTGTAATTATATATATATATATATATATATATATATATATATATATATATATATATATATATATATATACCAACTATGCTACCCAGCTCCTGGTCCAGGCCCTGGTACTCTCCCGCCTAGACTACTGCAACTCCCTCCTGGCTGGCCTCCCTGCGTCCGCCACCCGTCCGCTCCAGCTCATCCAGAACTCTGCTGCCCGCCTGGTGTTCTCTCTGCCTCGCTTCGCCCACGCTACTCCACTACTCCGCTCGCTCCACTGGCTCCCGATCACCGCTC